>NC_045564.1:6550000-7175000 GCF_009819795.1 Aythya fuligula
CACGGTGTCACCCACGGAGCTTGTTCAGCTGCATCAGCAGAGGGATGGCCGTGCATCCGAGCTGTAGCACCCTGTTTCAGTCAGAAACTTAGGAGAGCAGCAAAGCTGTCCATTGCTAGCGATAGGTGGTTTTTTATTTGCAGTGTGACACGCTCTGTGCTGGGCATTTTCCTGTGCAGGTTACTAAGCGTTGCGGTGCTCAGCAAGGAGCTGTGATATTCCAGCCCTCTTGGCGATATTCCACCCCTTCTTTAAAAGGCAGTGGCAAGAAACCATGCAGTTAATTAATATTCATATTAGATTAGCAAGTAAAGGCCCCGAGCCACATATGATCTACATTTTATTTGTGTGGTTAAAAACAGTCCTCTGCCAGAAAAGGCTCTTGTATAGAGAAACCGTGAGCAGATTAATGGACGGCAAACTCAGCAGGTGCCTTTTGAACCTCTGTGAACTCTTCTCGTAGGAGCTTTCTGCAGCAGCTCATCCCAGAGTAATTCCCTGCAGTGGGCAGAATCCCCTCTGGCTGCTGCACTCTTACTCTACATGGAGAGAGGGGCCGTTGGTTTCCTCTTCTTGCCTTCTCTGTGCTGCATGTGGTTTTTAGACCCCTGTCCCATTCCCCTTCCCTAGGAGGAAGAGCCTCAGCCTGTTTAGCCATTCCTTGCACAGAAGCTTCTCTGGATCTTTAATCACCCTGCTTGCACTCTCTGCACCTTTCCAGGCTGCCTGTATTTCAGTTGTGATTAATACTTAATGCCTTCAGACATGCTAAACCAACAGCAGTATTGGTGCTGCTGAAAGACTGCAAAAGACAAAATCCGGAGGAAATCAGGAGTGGCCTAAATCCTCACGTGTTAGATCCTGGTATGTCTCAAAACATCCTTTGGCTGTCTCTTTACATTAAAACGCCACTCATTCAGCCCCACGCAGAGCCTTGTTTCCTGACTTCTTCCTCAGCTACTGAACGTGTTCACCACTCAGTCTTAGCGTTCCTGGCACGCGCTTTCTGCACCCAACGCAACTTCCTTGCACTTCCCTGGCCCTGGGCTTGCTTCTTGCCTCCCACAAAACTCATTCATTCCTCGTGTTATCCCAGGAGAACACCACTGACTTCACACACGTACGTCAGCCCCTCGGCACGGGGTGGGAGCAGCGTGGCAGCAGAACAAGGTTAAACCCAACCTGTAGCAAGAAGAAGGTAATTGCACGCACCCGGGGGAGCCCGGGGAGGAAACGAGGCTCTGAAATAGGCCTTTGCTGTGACAGCAAGTCCTGCAATTAAGATTTCAGAAAAGCTGAATGACTCAGTGAGTTGGTTCCTCCTTACACATTAATACCTTAATTTTCTAACTCAGAAAAAAAAAAAAAAGGGAGTTTAAAATTAAAAAGAAACCTTGTAGTTAAAATACAAGCCAGGGCACGGAAACTCCTGGTTCTGTTTCAGTGCACACCCCAAGATCTTAACTGAAGACCTTTCAAGGGGAAAAAATACCTCTGAAAGTGAGGGCTGCAAAATCACCACTGCGATTTTGGGTTCCTGCATTACCTGCTGCGTCCTCCCTGCCCTGCGCCCCCTGGGCCCATGCCGGCTGGGGAGTGGCTGCTCCATTTCTTTCCTCTTGTTAGCAGTAGGGTTGGTTGAGTAAAGATTTGGCAGGGAAAAGCTATCATGTGGTAAGATTGCATCCCAAATATTGTGATTTCGCTGTCTGAAGTGTTTAAAAGCACAAAAGCTTTCTGGGTGTTCTCATTTCCAGGTAGGGAGAGAGTGTTGTATTTGCCAGGGTATAGAGCCGTGGGTCAGAAGAGTGGGTGGCTGGATGGCATATTTGTGAGTCCTACAAGCATGAGGGGATATTTAAGTCAATAGAATTCTTTTGTTTGTCACGTTGTTAGTTAGCAAATAGGGTGAAGAGATGAAATAATCCTACCACTTGGGTAGGACCCAGGTTTTGCAGCACAGCAGGCGCTGCTCAGACGTTCCCTAGGAAAGACAACTCGGGTGCGAGCTGCCCCGTGCCAAGCTTGCTGCAAACGTAAAAGCGGGCAGGTTTTGCAAATAACCTCTTTTCCCATCAGCTTTGCAAGCCTTTGTCCCTTCCTTTCTATGTATTTATTTGCAGTTAGATGTTTTGTGCTGCGGTTAAAAGCATCGGTTTCTGTTGGCTGTAATGGGTCCTGGGCCTCTGCCTCCAAGGTTTGCTAACCGCGACAAGGAGAATCAGAGATGCTTAAGTGAGTCTGGACGGAGGGACCTCCGAACAAGCTTTCTTCTGTCTGATGCTCTTTTTCAGCATGAATAAACAATGCTTCTGCTCGACAGTAAGATGTTTCTGCTTCCGCTGTGAGCCTGGCATGATTGCCTGGTGTGTCTGAGTATTGTGAAGTGAAGCTAAAAGCACTCTTAGCAAAAGAGTAATCTGCCCCTGACCTGGGGAGAAAACCTTCTTCACGTGAGCCAAGACTTGCCCGTACAAACTGGAGCAGCACACGGCCTTGAGGATCCTTTCCTGTTACCATTTCAGTGCTTCGTTTTCATGTCAGCATCCTTGTGTTGCTTGCTCAGTTGCAGAATAATCACAGCGATCCTTAACCTCAGTGCATGGGAGGGCAGAAATAAGCTGAGACTGTGGCTGCAGCAGGAGATCTGCCTCTGGAGGCACCGAACAGCCCCTCTTTGGGGCTCCGTGGCCCTGGAGAGGTTACAAAAGCAGCCTTCCAGAGTCTTGTCCACGGACTGGTTCTCCTGCATGTATTTACGGAGAAGAGCCTGCCTGAAATTAGCCCAGGACATCCATCTTACCATTTCTAGGAGCTGACGTGACGATGCTCCAAAGATAGCATCTGGGTAGTTCAAAGACTGTGCTGCAGCAGGGACAGAATTAGTCCTGAAAGTTAGACAGGACCTTTGAAAAACCAAAAATGCAGGCACATTTAGAGAGGCAGCTTTTTTATTATTTATTTATTTTTATTAGAAGTTCATGGAGTACAGTTAAGATCATGGGAAAACGTCACGTTTAATGAGGTCTTGGCACAACTGAAAGAAATAAGGGATATGGAGAAGGACAAGACTCCCCAGTGTAGATGATGTGCTTGTTCTGGGTGAGATTCTGCTTACGTGAGCTTTGCTTAGCAGTCACCTGTGTGGCACCTCCCTACTCAGCACTCCAGCACGCAGAGTGGCCCCGCTGATGTGGGTGAGAGCACCGACCTGTCCTGCACGCCCAGGATGCAAGTCACATAGCAGCAGAGTTAATTATAACCCTCGCTACCTAATTGGAGCTGTCATCCATCACGGAGCCTCTCGAGAGGAGAGATGCGGCATCAAATCAATGCATCTTAGCAAGGTCACTGTGGGGAAAAAAGAAACCTTGCGGAATTGGCCCCTCGCCTTGTTGTGGGCTTTGACATGGAGGTGCCATGGCATGAGCTGCGAGCAGAGCAGGCACGCGGCTCCAAAGCCTGTTTGCAGCAGCCATGGCAAGTACATGGGTTGCTTGGTGCTACCTTTTATCCCCAGGCTCGTTCCCAGGCTACCGTGACTGTACAAAGCTGTGTGCTCCTGGCTGCTGACGAACTGCTCCCTTGGTGCTGTTCTGGACATGGGTTGGCTCCTGCAGCTCCTCCTGCAGCTCAGTGGTGGTGTCAGGCCTCCTGAGCTTTCTTCTTGCCAAGGCTTGGAGTGACCGCTGTGGGAAGGGGGAAGGAAGAAATGCACAGACCTCGTTTTCTGTTGGAGATGCTTCCTGAGTGCTTGCTGGGTCTCCTTTGCCCTTTGTCGTGGTTTAAAATCATCTTAAGCTAAAGGTTTCATCCGGTCTTTTTTGAAACCTTGCGTGCAATAAGTGAGGCAGATTGGTTCCAGTTCAGTGGAGAGAAGCAGACCGTAAGAATGCCAACAAGGACGGCGTTGTGGAGACGAGTGTTCATTGTACTAACTCCTTAATATACAGTTGCAAATCTCCATTTGTTTGGAGGAACCAAAGCACGCCACGTGGAAAGTTTGGATTTCAAGAGCTTTCAGCAGCAAGGAGGCCAGGAGAGGAAAGCAGCTCAGAGGGTGCCACGAGATGTTTATGGGGAAAGGCCACTTGAGCGCTGCCTCCCGAGCATCCCGGTGAGCGGCTCCCAGCGGAGCACCTGCAGGCACTAGCTAAGGCCTGGGGACCCTCAACAAGCCTGCCAAAGGCAATTCCTTCCCAAAAACACGAGGAGAGGCTCCCGGTGCCTGCTTGGTAGAAAGAACAGGTGGGGAGTTGGGCTCAGAGATGCTCCATGGGAGCAATCCTGGCCTTGCTGAGAGCTGGCTTCGGGGGCAAGCACCAGGCTCCTGCGGAAAGCTGCCAGGCCTCCGGCCTCACCTGTCAGCCCCTTGGGAGGGCGAGGAGGAGGAGGAGGAAGAGGAGGATGTCAGCAGGATGGAGCAAGGCCTGCCCTCTGCTACTGAGCAGGAGAGGGCAAAGTGCTCGTGGTGCCTAAAAGCCGCAGGGCTGGGCGTGATTCAATCCAGCGTCAGCGCCGTTACTGGCTGCTCTGGCTTCTTTGATGTTTTTGCCATCCTTAGCAGGGACCAAATTTATAGGTAATAAGTTTTTTGCCTTCTTTCTCATTGCAGATATCCGTTAGAGTTGTCATGGCACTGTTGTCATGGTTACCAGCTCCTCCACCAGCTAAAGCACCTCTCCTCTCTCCTGCAGGAAGCAATCATGGCTAGTGATAGCTGCATGCCTGGGAGCGTGTTTGATGAATGGGAAACGGTGTAAAAACGCAGCATCCTGGATGGAAACTGTCAAAAAGGGGTGGTGGTGGCGCAGGAGCGGGTGGGTGGGGATTCACGGAGCTTTTGGGCTAGAGCTGAGCCCCGTGGTGGATGCTTTTTTTTCTAGGCAGAAGCTGCTGGTGCCATATTGCACAATCGCAGAGGTGCCTGGGTTTGCATTTCGGGAGCCTGAGCGGGTTTGTGCAGGCCCTGGGCGCAGGGGCAGGGGCAGCCACGTGCCTGGAGGGCAGCAGCCGATGGCAGCCTGGCTTGGTCATGCTCTAAGCTCCTTTCCAGCAGCCGCGGGGAATTAATACCCTCCCCAGCAAGGAAGAGCTGTGTCGGGCAGGAGTGGCAGCTGAAAGGATCCTCCTCATCCCCTCACCTGCTCCTGCGTCCCCGCAGCGGGGAGGACCCAGCTGCTGCCAAAGGAGCTGCAGTCCTGGCCGTGCTGCGCTGCAGGGAGGAGCCAGAGCATCCTGTTCGGAGGTACTCACCAGGCAAAAACCTTTGCTTAAAAAATGTCTTCCTACAGCATTCACCAAGTTACAGACCGGTGCTGCCTCTCGGCCCACCTCTGCATCACCGGGGCCGTGCAGGGCTTGGTGTGGAGCAGGGGGGGTTGTCAGGAGCCGTGTTTCTGCAGGGGGAATCGTTCCCCCACTTCGTGTGCTCCAGCGAGCGTTGTGCCTGCAGACCAGGACGTACCAGTAACCTGGCACTGCTGGTGATGGGCTGCCTGCCTGCTAAACCATCTCAGCAGCGTTGGGGGTTGTGCTTCCCATGCCTGAAGGTTGCTGCTTTTCTAAAGCCACATTCGTTTTTTTTTCTGCTAATATCGGGGCCCTTTCTGGACTCGGATGGCACTTGGGGCTTCCATGGGTCTGTTTGTCCCCACCCTGTCAGCAGTGTTGGCTTCCCTTTTGATCCGAAGGGAAGTTATGAAATCAGGTGGCACTCAGTTCCTGGATTTAAGGGAACTTCTCCACTGACGAAACGTTTCAGCAGTGGTTGCTCTGCAGACTTGAATTTTGTGTGCCGGGAGGACTTTCCAGAGACTTAACTGAGTTGTTTTTTTTTAGGCTTGTCTGGATGGAGCTTAGTTATGCCTGGCCTGATGCACGTTAAAGTATTTTGCTGAGTTGGGTGGGTTTGGGGTTAAGCCCTGTGGCAATTCCCACCCGTGGCGAAGCGAGGGGAGGCTCCTGCGCTGAGTGTGGCCTCCTGCCCCCAGCTCCCTGCCGACCATGGGAACAGAGGGGGATAAATCCCAATCCCCGCACGCCGGGGGAGGGCACAGGGCAAGGAGGAGCGGGGAAGCTTGGGCAGCTCCTCCGGCTCCCTGCTGGCCCTCTGCAGTGCCCGTGCTGGCAGTCAGCTCGGCTGCTGTGCAGGCTGGAGCCAGCCTTTGTTTCCAGCGCTGGCAGGGCTGCAGCTTGCAGTGCCTTTTCTTGCTCTTCCCACAGCCAGCTGCCTTTGTTCTGCCCGGGGTCCAGGCATCGGCCACTCTTTTTCATCAGTATTGTAGCTCAAGGTACGACCAGAAGAGCGAGGGAAGGAATTTTCTACAAAAAATTAGGCTGTCGGCTAATGGTCTGCGGTGTAGGGTTGGCAAAGCTTTTACAAGCCCTAGAAGCTAATATAGATGGAGCAGATGAACACTGCCTGTATTTGTAACAGATGCAGGTGGTGTTTAAGAGGATTGTCTTGCTCGCATTGTCTAGAAAGAGAGATCTAGCTGCAAGCTAATAACTCAAGGAACAGGCAAGGAAGAAATAAATCGTATTTGTTATAAATTAACAGAGAAACCTATTTGTCCTTTGCTGGGCTTGAGAGGTAGAGTGGCTCCAATTGAGAGAGAGGTTTAATTTGTCCTGATAATACATTATATTACTGGAATTATGGTACGAACATGTCTCGGATCAACTGGTGAGCCTCGTGGGCAGTGGCTGAACGTGTGAGCACGAGGGAGGCGAAGGCAGCTCCTGCCAGACGCCGCGAGGCTTCCTCCCCGTTCGTGGTCTGGTTGCTGCCCTTCTCTCTGAGCCGTGCGAGGAACTCAAGTAGTTTTTGGGAAAAGGCCCCATGTTAACAGAAATGAAAGGGTGAAATTCAGCATGGATCTCTTCGTGTGTTGCTGTGGTTCTTAGCAGCATCCCAAATTGGCCCTCCTGTTTGCTAGATGCTCGGAGGTTGCACGTGAAACAGGCGCCCCGGCAGTGTTCATTGCCAAGAAGGCCAACAGCATCCTGGCTTGTATTAGGAACAGCGTGACCAGCAGGGCTAGGGAGGTGATCGTCCCCCTGTACTCAGCTCTGGTGAGGCCGCACCTCGAGTACTGTGTTCAGTTTTGGGCCCCTCGCTACAAGAAGGACATCGAGGTGCTTGAGCGGGTGCAGAGAAGGGCGACGAAGCTGGTGAGGGGCCTGGAGAACAAGGCCTACGAGGAGCGGCTGAGGGAGCTGGGCTTGTTCAGCCTGGAGAAGAGGAGGCTCAGGGGCGACCTTATCGCTCTCTATGGGTACCTCAAGGGAGGCTGTAGTGAGGTGGGGGTTGGTCTGTTCTCCCACGTGCCTGGCGACAGGATGAGGGGGAATGGGCTAAAGTTGCTCCAGGGGAGTTTTAGGTTGGATGTTAGGAAGAACTTCTTTACCGAAAGGGTTGTGAGGCGTTGGAACAGGCTGCCCAGGGAAGTGGTGGAGTCACCATCCCTGGAAGTCTTTAAAAGACGTTTAGACGTAGAGCTTTAATTTAAGTATTTCCCTTTTCTCTACAGCTCCCAAATGGCTGAAAAGGATGAGGCAGTCAGTTTTTACCCCCATTCCTGTACAAGCTGTTAGTTCAGAAGGCAGAATATCCAGCTCAGATCCATAATGCCATCCCAGATGCCCTGCATGAGTTAGGAGGACATGAATTTCAGGTAAAATATGACAGAAAACCAAGTGACCTGGTGGCATAAGGCCCACCTGTGTGCCGGCTGGGAACCTGAGCCACGCGTGAAGGACGCCGTGCAGCAGCCATTGCGGGATTGCCGGGCACAGAGATGCTCTGTGTGACTCACTCGCTGTGTTTCTACTACCATTATAAACTCTGAGAGCACTTGATGAATAACAGAGAGTCAAGAATGAATTCATCCATGTTTCACTCTATAACGGCCTATTGTAAATACCGAGCCAAATCCTGCCTCCAGATACATACAGCTCTCATTGAAGCCTGCCCACTGTATTTATTTTTAAAGATAAAAGCACTTCTGTTGCTTCCACAGAGGACTTCTGTGACACAGTCCATTGTAAGGATGTGAATATCCTTCCTCAAGAGCTTGAAGAGAAGCGGGGAGTGTCTGCCTGGGACAGGGAAGGGCACTTCAGAGGTAACAGCCTCCAGGCTGTGGCGGTGGGGTCAGAGCTGTTACCTTCATCCAAGGGACTTTCAGAGATGCGTTTCCCTGTGGTCGTGCCTCGCGTTACCCTCTCGCATCGAGGCTGTGGCTGTCCGTGCAGAATCGCTCCCTGATGGCTGGGGTAAAGGGGGCAGGGAAGGCAAAGGGGTGCGGATGTGTGATGTCTGCGTCCCACAGGGGCACGTCTCGGGGCCGCCGAGCTCCGTGACACTGCTCAGCCCACCCTTTTCATTACAGCTCAGACAAATGCTGGGTTTGAGTTTTCACCACCTCCTGCAGTCTTCGTGCAGTTCCATATCCCCAGGGAACGGTGCTGGGCGGGTGTGGGAGCAGAGCCGCACCTCCCAAACCCACAGGGTTTCACTGGGTGGAGAAAGAGTTGTTATTCCTTTTAGGGCTAGAATTAGAGTTTGAGTCACACCTTTATTATGAATGAAATACCATGTTCATGATTCACTGTGATTTTTAATTTAAAGCAGCATGGAAGGCCATTATTATTAAACAATATCTGATCAGAAGGGGGTTGAGTTATCAATGGTGACTAATTATAAGACAAATAATAATAGTCCTTCATCATGCTTAGATACTTTCTGCAAATTGACTTGGCTCTGTGCAAACTGTTGTGGTGGGATTTTAATTCAGTGTCTGCAGAAAACATGCACTGTGTAAGTGTTCTGCATTTGTCTCTAGACTGCTCAGCCTTTGCGATACCTGGTTGCTCGACCACATTCAGCTGATTTCTTTCAGGTGTTTTTTTGGTTTGGGTTTGGGTTTGGGTTTGGGTTTCAGTTTGACGTTGCTGGCAAAGGTCAAGCCTTTGTCCCCCCTTATCTGTTACCTTATCATGGGAACACAGATGGCAGTATGCTGTCTTCCTCGGCATACCTGCTGAGGAGCTACTGGTCCATGAGGCTCAGCCAAAGCCTGTGGCTTGTGCAATGGCTTCTTGCCTGGCTTGGACAAATGTGAGCTAATTAACAGCAGTGAAAAACATGTAAAGTAGCGAATAATTATTAGTTTTGTTTATGTGTAAATACTGATAGTCATAGGAGAAGGCAAACACTTGTATGGAAAACAAATGTTTCCCATGCACGGTTTGGGACCAAAGCAAATGGGTGCGACTGCTCCCAGAGCAGCGAGGGGATGCACGCAGGGTCAGGCGGCGCATGTGTTGGGGAGCCCAGTGAATGTGCTCGGTGCTGTCCCTGCCGCAGCTCGCAGCAGGCTGCAGGGGCTGTACAGGACGGATCCTGGGCCTGCAGAGCCCATTAGGCGAAGGCTGAGCTCTCAGCTGCACCCATTACATGTTTGCTGCAGTCACAAGTTACTGGCAGCTTCGTGTCTCTAAGCTGATCCCTCTGCCCTGGCGTATGCTCTGTATTTATCCTGCATTCCTTCTGTAACCATGGAAGACGTCATTGCATCCCGATACCGATTCACTTCTCATTAAGGGCTTACATTTTCACTGTCATTAATGAGTTAAAATCAAATGAACAAAAGGCAGCCCTCCAGAAACCAGTGTTAGTAGCACCTGGGGGGCAGGGAGGATTTGACCCCTGTTTTTTTGCCACTCATGGCTTGTGTTCGTTTCAAAGGCAGCTCACCCATGGCCAGGACAGGCAAGCAGAGACACTTCTGCATTTAAGCCCTCTCTCACCTGCAGGACAGGAGCTGCTGGTAGCACCCCTATGTGACACCCCTGGTGGCTGTGTGCTGGCTGGGGCACGGTCGCCCCCTCGGTGCTGATCTCTCCTGCTCGTGTCGTTACAGGACAAGCGGTGAAGGAGAGGAGAAATGGCGGAGGATAGGAAAGACGAAGCCAAGGCACCGCACTGGACTTCGGGTCAGTTAACAGAGGCTTCTTCACACCCGCATTCACCCGAAATCAAGGAACAGGGTGGCGCGGGTGCCGGACTGGTCAGAAGTGCCAATGGGTTTCCCTACCAAGAAGACGAAGAGCACGGGCTGGGCGGCCGGGAGCAGCCGGGGCCGTACGCTCAGACCAAAGAGAACGGGATCAATGGAGAGCTGTCGGCAGGGGACAGGGAGACCGCAGGTAACGTACCTCAACACCCTGCAGCTCAACACGGCTGAACACCGGGCAGCGCTCTGAGAAGATTTTAGGAAAGCCGTGAGGGCGGCTTAGTGCATCCTGGTAGATGCGAGGGGGTCACCTCACTGGGGATGGGGAGAGCAGCCAGTGCACAGGAACCACAGGGCTGTGTGTGTGGAAACTTCGGTTTCTGCTGTTGCTGCTCACAAGTAACAACTTCTAGAAAGCCACCGACTGTTTGCAGATAACACGTTGATTGGTCTGGCCAGGAATAGCACATTCAGCATTTATCCACCACTGGCTAGGCGTATTTCATGGGATGCTCTCTGGGGCCTTGCCTATTTGTAAACTATGTTAGGATTTTAGGATTCAGCTTGTTATTTGGGGGAGAAAAAAGTGTGACTGTGTCAAAATGAAATATGCAAAGCAAGTTTCCTGTTTTAGAAGTAAATGCTAATTCACTCTGTGCAGAGCTCCCTCTTTAAACCCCAAATGCACAATGCAAGAGGAATGTCTCTTGTACAGGCGCTAGTGCCCTTGATGCATCCATCCATGCATGCTAAAGAGATCTTTCTAGCAATGTTTGTTGGCTGTTGACAGCACTTTGAGATGTTATCCATAATTTCTCAGCAGCTGGAGAATGTTAAGGCTCTCAGACCCTAAAGTCATTTCAAAAGCAATTCTACTAGAAATGAATACTTCCGCTGCAAGGAAATGGGGGTGGATTTTAAGAGTCTCTTTTTGTGGATAGCCAAAACTAGAAAGCCATCAGTAAAAGAAATTCTGTGTAAGCATTCAGGTGAGCGTGTTGGTGGTGATGGTTCAGGAGGGTGATAACAAGATCTCTTTCCTTTGCTCTAACCTAACTTTGTACTGCACTTAGACAGCAAATAAGCAGGAGCAGCTGTACAGGATCACAGAGGTAAGATGCTGCAGTTCTTAGGGCTGTGGAGAGGCTGGAGTGTTTGTCTCCTTTGCCACAGATGTTTCAAACAGCCTTGGAGAAGTCACCCGTACAAATGGAGAAGTAATAACTTGACAGAATGAAGAGGAATTTCGTCTCCTTATAAAAGGAGAAGAGAAATACTCTTCTCAGGTGCTCTCAAAGCTTGGGGCAGCATCTCAGAGACGTGGACGTTTAATTGGGGAATTTGCAGCTAACGGCTGAGAGGAAGCAGGAACCCAGTGCAGCAAATCAGTGGGCATTGCAGTCGTGTATTTTAACATCGCTTTTTCAGATGGGGGATTAAAGAGCAGAACAAATCCAAATGTGGCAGCAGGACCAGAGCAGTACACTTACTGAGGGAACGAGACTGCTCTTGATCCCTGTGAAGTTTGCTTCGATCACCACTTTGTGGCCTCGTTTCCTCCTCCCCTGCTTTTTTCTCACTGTCTACTTAGTTTGCAAGATCTCTTGTGTGGGGACTTACTGTCAATACATGCAGTTATTGCTAGGGAGGCTTAATATAGCTTATTTCATGGCATCTTTCTTTGTCCTTGAAAACCAGAAGTCCCTAAAACTGCTTGCCTTCACGCCTGAATTTCTAGCTCTCTGGAAATTCAAATCCTTGAGCTCTGACTTAGAGGAACATTAATGCAAGGTAAAGCATCTTAGGGTACATAAGATATATTTTTAATCATTTCATTCCTTTTAAAGGCCATCAGGAGAAACCTGTCAGCAATTTAGGGCGGTGACAGAAATGAAGAGGGGTGTGGGTTGCCAAAGCCACACTGGTGTTTGGTAGCAGGACATGCTTACAGCATCACGAAGCAATTTCATTCAGAGTTTGATCTTGAAACCAGGATTGCCATTTGCCGCTGACTTCAGCCATCTTTGCTCTGTTTGCTTGTAAATTGTAGCTGCAGTGGGGTGTTGTATCAGATACGACATTTAAATGCCACTGTGATACACATAATTACCAATAATGCAAATCATTTAATCATTTGTAGTAGCTTGCTGGCTCCAAACAGCTGAGGAGAAAATGCACAGGAAGCCAAGGTCGACCGAGATAATTAAGCCACACTGTGAGTTTCTGTGGATTTATAGGGATTTTGTTTTCCCTGGTGTAAGCCCAGACCAATAACCTAGGCTGCTCTGGCTTCTCAGCCTTTGTGTCAGAGCCCATAAACCCCAGTATCAGCAAGAAGAAGCTGATCCCAATGCAGCACAGGTACGAGCAGGGCACTTCCCAGGGCAGCTGCACGCTGCCCGATCCCTGCTGGTGAGACTTCAGGTGTGGTTCAAGGCATTTTGCATCAGCTCCCCGGCACCGACTGCCCCACGAGCTGGGATTTGTTCATGAAATGAGCATCCCGCAGGGGGAGGCGTTCAGCAGCAGCGCCGTACCGCACCGGGGCACCCCTTTGCAGGGCTCGTGCTGTACAATCTGTGTGTTCAGGGGAAAGTCAGAGCCACAGGGACAAAGGCACCTTATGCCAACACTAATGTGGAGGCGAGGGGTGCTGGTGGGGGAGGAGAGCAGAGTTCTTGCCAAAACACATCCGATCTATCACTGCAAGTGACGTTTTTGGGTTTGCGCAGTTAAAATTCGCCTTCCTGTAGAAATGTGTGTGTCTCTCCCTCTTGGCGTCTGTCGAAGAGTTATTGAGTCTGACCTCAATTTTGGAGTCCTCTGAATCTGGCTGTTGTGTTGCCTTTGATTGATCTGCCTCTGCATCGTGCTGGTAATGGCTGCATTACGGAGCCACGTCAATGCTCCCCTTTCTAAGGGGCCCACGGGAACGTGGCAGAGCGCTCAGCGCTGCGGGCAGGGCAGCCCCGGGCCTGATCTGGCTGAATTCAGAGGCGAATACATGCGAGAGAATGGCCCTGGGTCATTGGCACGACGCACGGGAGGCTGTTATAGATGTGATATAAGGAAGGGTGCTACAGCAGATACTCGTTTGTGTGTGTGTGTACACGGGTTTGGGCTACCACAGGTCCCACACTGCTCCCGAGTTGTTCCTGAAGGCACCTGCCCCTTGGGCAGCCTGCAGCACCCCACTGAGTTTTAACACCCTCTCCCTGATCCCTGCCTCTTCGAGTTCTTGCTCACGTGTGCGTGCACGCACAGCATCTTCGCTGAGGATCTTGTGGGTCTTCAGCGTGGAGGATCGGGGCTCAGCTTTTGTCAAGCCAAACATTTCCACGTCACACGAGACGTGTGCTGCACGGGGGGCCTGATGGTGGACTCTCGGGAAACTCACTGTGAAGTGGGCTGATGTGGGAAGCTTTGGATTGGAGCCGTGGTAGAGCACAGGATGGGTAGGGCTTGTAAAGCAGTGTGAGCGTGGCAGCCTTTTCTTGGCTTCCCGAGACGTCGTGGTCAACTCGTAGGGAGGCAGCAGCGAGGAGCAGTGCAGGTGTGCTTCAGCAGCCCCTGGGAAGCAGCGCTTCAACACCGTGTTTGACTTGCAAGGAGCATCAAGCCACAAAGGTTTGTTTTTCTGCACTTAAAACGCATTTATTTTTCTTTTCAGTAATGTAATGACTAACCTGTCAAATGGATATAATTAGGGGTGAGAGCAGTTAGCTGTGTTGTGGAGCATCTTCTCTGCTCTGTCTCTGTACAGTGACTCAGCTGATTGAGCGCTTTCTTCATTATATTCCAAACGCAGGCTTATAATCAGAGGGGGGGGTTACCCACACAGTTATCTGATGAATTATTTTTCTGACAGATTAAGGGAAGGCATTTCCTGAAATCCTATCGTCAGAGCCGCAGGACAGTGGCTCCATCCCCGTGTCAGTTGATATTAAGGACAGTAACGTGTCCTGACAAAGTGACAGAGCTCTTCATTAATTGGCAGAGTACCCAAACTGCGTGGGATGCAAAAAGACTGCTGGAAAATTGGAGCAGACTTCATGAGACAGCACAGGGCATCGCAGGTTGAGCTCTCCTGCATTGTTTTTCAGAGCCTTTGAGTCATGGGAAAGGTGGATGTGAGGAAGGTCAGGCCAGATAAATGAGAGAGGCAAGTGTTTTTGGTGGCTGTGGAGACCCAGAGATGGGTTTGGGTTAGTCTGTAAGAGAAACAGAAAGAGGAGAGAGCCCTAGGCCCATGGAGAGGGATGAGAAAGGGGCAGTGCTGAGCTGAGGGAGGCGTGAGGGACCACGGGAGGGACCAGAAACAGCACTGGGAAAGTGAGGAGAGGTGGTGGGCAGAGAACTGGTGAGAGGAAAGACACGAGGGAGCAAAGCAGAGGCAGGAGGTGGCAGGGAAAGATGGAAAAATGGAAGAAAAGGAGAGTGGAAAGTGGCTCGGTTTCATCTGTTCATCCTGAGCCAACGCATCCTTTGCGTGATGGCAAGTATTGCCCCGGAGAGGAGGGGACTCAGACAGCAGGGAATGGCAGCGTCTACAGGGAATAACTGAGGAAGAAAGTGGGGAGGGGTGATTCAAGTTGCAGCCCTGGGTACGGTCTGTCCTAACTCAGCCGTTTGTTTTAAGGCTTTGTGCAGCCAGCCTAACTGGGCGTCTGCACCAAATGTGTTCCCATGACCAACTACTCCTTAAAAAACACATTGAAACAAGCTGCAGGGAACGTCAGCCTGCAGGAGTGCCCTGCCACAGCCGGGGAGCAGATGAGCAGAGATGCGGGGTCCCTTCAGTCTGTGTGTGCAGCACAGTGGTGCTGCAGGTAGGGACCGTGCGTGTTCCAGCCGCCTGGCAGCACTGCAGGGAAACCATCTCCATCCCAGTGTCTTGCCTAGCCTTGTAGCAGCCCGTCTCCAGGCAGAGAGGCTCTTTCTCACCGTCCTCAGCACTCCTGCACGGCTAGAAGGTCACTGTGCCCCCTAGTCCTGCTGGCTCCAGGCACTGCATCCAGCTGTGCGCGGGGTCAGCAATCACTGCGGCCTCTCCGTGCTGAAATGGCAGCAGGCAGGTCAGTGCTCGGTCCTGGGACATGTTAGTGTCTCGTGTCCCCTGCCAGGGACTTGTCATTTAATCTTCTTTCCTCTGCATGTTTGTCTGTCTCTTTTTATGATACAGATGGCACTGCCAGTAAACACATAAACAGGCCTTCTTCTTCCAGAGGCCCTTTTAGCCTTGCTTCCCAACAGCACCGCTTTGTCACAGCTCTCCTTTTCATCTGGCTGCTGGCACTGGCTGTCCTGCTGCTGCCCAAGTGCCCCCTGGCTGCCTGTTTCCCAGGGGTGCCTCCCTCAGGTGGGCATTCTCGGCAGCCAGCATGTCCCGAGCACTGCAGACAAAATGCATCGCAGGACGCAAAATGAGGGATGCTGAGGGATGAATGCGATTGCCATGCTCGTCCCGTATCTGCTGTTTGTTTTGCAAAGCTCGAAGACTGCATCTTACCGTGTCACTGAGAGCTCCCTTGGGACAGAAGCTGTTAATTGGGCATTTTGATCTCCTTCCCTTCGCCCAGGAAATGTGACAGTAATTACCGTGCACCATCGTCTTTGCCAATTTAGAGACAGGCAAACGTACCAGACTTCAGAAACTTCTCTTCTTTGTGTTAAGAGTAATACAGGTGTCATTTTCTGGGCCTTGTTACTGGAATGTTTTAGACGCGTTCGAGGTGTGTTGCTGGAGGGAGCATCGGTGGAGGCAGCAGAGGACCAGGGTCGAGGGATGGCACCAGCAGCCCCTTCCTTCCTGCCCCTGTTCTTTCTGCTGCACCTTGGTGTTTTCTTGTGCCACCAGGAGCTTCGTGAGAGGGAGCTCTTCTGTTCCAGCTCCGATCCAAGAGCAGGAAGGTTTGGAGGAGGGTTCTCTAACAAACAACAGAGCCTTGTCTGGCAGGCACACAGCCCCTCTGTTTCAGGCACAGCTGAAATGGCAACTTCTTCCCCAAAGTCACCTTGAAAGGGAAGCAGCAGGTTCTCAGGTGCGACAGCCTGTGCTCTTCCTCCCCTTTTCCCGTTACAGAGCCCCCTGTGCGTGGCCTGGTGCCCAGCCGTGGCTACGCTGAGCTCCTCGTGGCCGTGCCTGCTGGAGGCCAGACCCGTTCCCCGCGGGCGCTGCGGGGCTGACCCCGCTGCCGTCAGAGTGGCTACGAAAACACGAGCCCGCTGCTACTACTGCGAGGAGTGCCAGGCGCTGCTGGCTGCCTTTTTCCACGTTGCCATGCCAACTGGTCCCTGTGCCGAGGCAGATCTCTCCTTAAGCTCCGCTGAGAGAGAGTCTGTAGCCTGGGAGCTTATTTAGCATTCAGGAGTGCACAGCCTCTCTGTAACGGCTCCGCGGCACAGCCAGGCTGTCTGACAAAGGGAAGGAGCAGGCTTCCTTTCGGTTTTCCCTTCTCCTCCCAAATTTGCTTCTCTAGATGGGGAGAGAGGTTGGGAGCACCACGCGGAGGGACCTCGCTGAGGCACAACTTCCATGAAAACCAGAGGGACGTGTTGTTTGGGGGGCATTTGTGGTGCAAGACAGATGTGCGTGAGATGCATTGATATACAGATATATGGACATGCACGCATTTCTTGGTTCAACTAACCCTAATGAGCTACTCGGTATTAAAATGGGAAGGCAAAGCAAGCTGGGTTTTAATTCAAGCAAGGAGCTCAAATGAAAGATTAGGAGGGAGCCAGGGATAAAACACCTGGCTTTGTCTTCCCTGCTGTTTTAAGCCGTGAGGTTAATATACAGAGAAACAAGTCGTCTTGTCTCACACGACATTCATATCCTGAATTAGGACAGCAAAACCAGTAGTTATGTACTGGTGCTTTGGCTTGGGTTCCTCCTGTTTGCTACTGGTAGATTAACTGCTCGCTTTAAGTCATTATAATGATAATTAATACAGGTTTGCTTGCCTTTGCCAGCCGAAGGGATGGAAATCAGCATAAAGCAGCTGGCATTAGCTGGCATGTGAGCACTGCTAATCCAGTGCCTGTCCGCACCAGCTGTGAAAAGGTTGATCTGCAGATTCAAAGGCAAGGTTCAAAGCGAGAGGACTGCGTGCTGGTTTTGACTCCGTCGCTTGCTCTTCGGGAGATGCTGAGCAAAACATTTACATTTCCCTCTGCTGTTGTGCAGACCGACCGCGGAGCAGAGCCGGTGGTGCTCAGAAAGCTCATTTTGAGGTGATGGTTTAGAAATGCAGCCTTGATTGTTTGGGGGGGTTGTTGTTATTGATTTCTTACTCGAGACATGCCAACAATGCAGGAAACTCAAGTCACCCCAGCTGTGTGAGTGAGATCACATGCATGAGCTCTTCTCCTGCGTGAGGCAAATACTGGCACAGAACTTGAACACTTCATCTTTAACTGCATGCAGCATGTGGAAAAGAATTGTGAGATGCCATTATCTCCAAGGCAGGCAAACCTGGTAACTGCTTTCCAGAGAGTCGTTCTCATTCAGGACTGGCTAAATTGAATACTTCACGGAAATCAAATTCACTTAGAAGGAACATATACTTTGGGAAGGGAACATAAACCCCAGGTATTTCATTTTTTTGTTCATATTTCTTTCCTTGAGACTGATTGGTAGCAGCACACGCCTGGTTTGGGGCAGGTCCCAGCAAGCCCTGCTGCCTGCAGCAGCTGGAAGGAAACTTCATACAGCCCGCGGGCTGCCCGGGCAGGTGCCTTGATGCAGAGGAGCAGGAGTACCAGCTGCTGGTGCTGCCTGGATGTGGCAGCCTGGCTGACTTAGCAAAACTGCTCGCATCCCTGCAG
Source organism: Aythya fuligula (assembly GCF_009819795.1). NCBI lineage: Eukaryota > Metazoa > Chordata > Aves > Anseriformes > Anatidae > Aythya > Aythya fuligula. The sequence continues at coordinate 6,567,853 of NC_045564.1, forward strand.
GGGAGAGAAGAAAACGACTTCAGCTGGAGCTGCAGTTTTTTCCCCAGAAGCCAGGGTCTGTGCCACATGCAGGGCAGTGAGCCTGTGCAGGGTGTTGGGGAGCTGGGAAGCAGCTGATCCTTTGCAGTGTCTGTGCAGGAGTTGCTTTCTCTTCCTTCTTATTTAGGAGTGTGTTGTCCTTCCAGACAGTTGCTCTGTCATCTCTTCCTCCTCCTCCTCTTTTGCACCTTCAGTCTAGAGGAGTGGGTGCGTCCCTTTCCCAAGCACTTCATATAACCAGAGGAAGGGCTGCTCAGAGGCGGTGACCTGGCAGGGACAAGACTCACCTCTGCTGGGATGCTGCCAGAGGAGAGGGGGAGTGCAGAGCTTCTGAGCAGGGCTGCAGCTGCTCCAGCAATTCACCCAAATCAAGAACTTGGGGATGAATTTGGCTGTGACATGGGGTCTCCTTTATTTTGCCTGCCTCCAGGGAGGTTCAGCACCTCGTGTGAGCACGCAGGGCCACCCCGAGACAGACTCCTGTCTGCGTGCAGGCAGGGGCTCGGCCGGGAAGCAGATGAGCAGCACGGCTGCTGCTGCATTGCAGAGCTGGGGCAGGCTCTGACTGGCAGCGTGAGCCTTAGGGCGAGAGCACACTGACTGACTGTGTTTGGTGTCACCGGGTCCCCCAACGGGACAAGCCTGAACTGCGTTGCACTGGCAGAAGGGTCTCTGGTTATGCCGACCCGGGCACGACTGGAAGCCCCACACAAAGCGTGTACGGGTTATTGCTAATGTTAATCCTAAATTCAGCAGAGCTTGTGTAGCATACTTTGTTGTGCTTTTTTTTTTTTTTCTTCTATTTTAAAGATCACAGAAAGCACTGTCAGAGCTGTATTAAAAAGGAGAACTGGAGGGACACGTCCTCTTCTGCCGTAGGTTGCTGTAGCTCTACTGGCTTCTGTGCGTTGTTCACTTATACTAAAAACAATTAGTTCTTAGAAGTGTGCTTATTTAAAATGTTAACACGTACTGAAGTCCCAAACAAGTACTGAATTAGAAGCGAGGTACCTGTTCTGCATATTTACTCGCACTCAAAGGATTAAACATCCGGTGCTTTGCTCTGAACCTCAAGTGGTTCCTTCCTGCATGAGTCCTACAAGGAGTTCATTTTTTAATGAAGGATAAATATATCTGCTTATTTCATGCAAGTGCTGCTTTTCAGCTGGTAGCACGTCCCGGGAGAGGCAGTGGGAGCTCTCTGCATCGCCCTGGCTGGGGGGCTCACGGTGGCTGCTCCAGTGTCGCACATCAGCTGTAAATCGTGTTGCATGTCAAATGCGTCAGGCAAACCAGGAGCGATTAGCTCTTCCCACCTCTGGCTTGGCTGGGAAATGCTGACGGTAGTAAATATTTTGTTCCAGACTGTAAACTTAAGAAGATACGACTCAGGGGATGTGCAGGGAGCAAGTATTTGCGGTAATGAGGGCTCATTTATAAAGCGTTGCTTTATTGTGCTGACATTTGTATGGCTGCTTTTTAACGGTGTTTCATATTTAAAGGGTGTGCGTGTGCAGGCACCGATCCCTCGGTGTTTATTTTCCAGCGGCTAGACAGCGTGGTAGAGACCCCTGCCTGCTGCACGTGTCTGGGAGCTGGTGGAGGGCTCTCTGGAGCTCAGAGTTGCTCCCGGTACAGATTTGCCATTGGATTTTGCCACTTCCATGCCGCTGAGCTTTGAGCTGTCTGCTCAGCTCTTGCTGGGAGCATGGTTGGGAAAATGCTGCGGAGCCAAAGTAAAGGCAGAAGGTGTGGAAGCAGCCCAAGGATGGGCAGCCCCGACCCTGGGCTGCTGCCTTCCTGACCTCTGCGAAGCAGCTGGGGCCACACAGCCCCTGCCAGCCGCAGCTTCCCCCATGCTTTCTCTTTTCACGCAGTCACTGCAGTGTGTCTTCCCCCAGAGGCAGTCCTGAGCCCCCATACCTTTGGGGTTTGTTGTGTTACGCAATTCAGGGGTTTTTCTTTCCCAAAACACAAGCCTTTTTTGACCCGTTCAGTTGGCAAGCTGGTAAGTCCTGCTGATTAATTTAATCTGTCACCACCCTCATTGATGCTGCAGCAGCTTAAAGTCAATGAGTTTATTAGGGAAGTGATGCTTGTCAGTTGTGTTGTGGTTTCATTTAATTTAAAAGCTGATGTTTCCATTATTTCCCTTCATGCCTCCTGCCAATTACTGTTGATATTGCCAACATCAAGATCAAGGACCTACTTGCAGCAAAATATTTGCACTCACAAAAGCCATGGGAGAGCAAATATTTGAATTCTGGAGCGCTGTGTTACTGCTTTTTTTTTTTCTTCAACCGCAAGCACTAATCTGCTGGCATTATTTGTGTTTTAGACGACTTATTCATACCACTTCGCTTTCTACTGTGAATTTCTGTCTTAATCCAAGTGCAAAAGGCACTGCTTTGAGGTTTTAGGAATTGCAGTGATAAAGTCCAAGGCATGTCTCAGATTCTACATCAGAAAAGCCACCAGCGGAGGCCCCAGTCTCTCTGCCGTGTCTCAGCAGTCCCAGCAGCCTCCGCAGAGCTGAGAGAAGTCAGGACCCGTCCTGAGGGGACTGCCTGATGGCTGCACACAAATCCAATAGCTGCTTGGTTTGTAGTCCTGCAGCACCCAGGGGAAAAAAATCCATAGGCCCTGTTAGCGTTGCAAATTGTCCAAGATAGCAAATAGGCAGCGTTGGATCTTTCTTTTCTGCAGGGAATATGGTCGGGGTGTTTTGCTTTGCTGAGCAGCACAGGTTCCTCGGTGCTTTTGTTGTTGACTCGAGCCGGCTGTGCCAACAATTAGTGCTGGTTACCTTGGAAACTGCTCTGCACCCTGCTGAGGACTTTGACAGGCACATTTTGACTGAAATTGCTTTGTTTTCCCAATTCTGCGAGCACACATGTAGCTAATCCTTTTGCTGTGCCCTGCCTGTGTTCCTTGCCGAAAACGTAGCAAAATTAGTGAAACATATTATTTTGTCCTTCCCGTCTGTTTGCATCTTTCTTTCTCCCTGTTTTAGCCTCAGCCCTCTGCAAGCATTAATTACCTTTTGCTTTAAACAAGCTCACTGTTAATTTTCTTGGTCGGAGTCTGAGGGATGGCATTGTGAGTGCCTGGGAAGTTTTGACACAATTTTCAGTCTCCTCCCCTCTATCCCTCCTTCCTGTCATCCTTTTCCTTGGGTTTTCTCCTGGAGCATCGGTGTGCCATGCAGTTCCAGCACGTCGAAGCTTGTTTACGCCCTGGACGAGCTCTGCTTTGCAGAGCCCAGCTGGCTCTGAAGATCTGCTGCCACCGTAGCAGGGTAAGATAAAGCCTCGAGGGGCGATGCTGCTCCTATGGGGAGGTGAAATCATGGGGCACCTGCCTGCAAGGCAGGAAGATGCTGTGGGAACAGCAATTTGGGAGTTTCTCCCATCAAACCCAGCCTTCAGAATAACCCCACTGCACTGCAGAGACAGGGGAGGTGTCAGTGAGCTTCTGCTGGATGGGAGCTCTCAGGGCCTGAGCAGCTCCGTGGAGGAAGGGGCATTCACAACCCATTTCCTCAATGGGTTGAGCCCCAGGTTATGGTAGCCTGAAAGAGGAGAAAGTGCCCGGGGCTGGAGGTGAACCATTAGAAAGGGCATAAAGGGAGCAGACACAGCCTGCATCGCTGCGCAGATCTGCCACAGATCTAATTTTTACTCTTGCCATGACCGCTTCCAGATATTTCGAACAGTTTTCTGGAAATGCTTGGTGAAAGCTCAGACATGTTTTTAAAAGAGTTTTGTGGCCATCCATACATCTGTCACTGGGGCTGGTAAAGCTGTGTGTTAAACAACTTAATGGACTGGAAAGGTTTCCTGGGAAATGGAAGTAATGTCGGTAATGGATTCAGGTGCCAGCGGAGACATCTGCAGTCCCTCGCTGACTGCAGCAGCATCAATAAGAAATGAAGAAGGGCTGGGAAATGACATTTTGGCCTTCTCCAGGGTCTGGTCCCACATCTCTGGCTGCCGTAGCCGTCCTCTGGTCAGTAATATTGTAACCGAGGGATCCCTGGGCTTTTGGGGGCTGCACTGCCTGTACCCAAAGTGGGAAACTCAGCCTGCATCCTGTACCACGAGCAGCTTGGTAAAAGGAGCGGCATTTCACTCTGCAGGACTGCCGAGGGAAACTGTGCTGCTGCTCCTCTGCTGTGCTGGAGCCACAGCTGAAACCCAGGTCTGCGCTGCCTTCAAGAAACACACTCCTGGTGTTACTTGCTGCTTGCTGTTCCTATAGCACAAGGCAGAAACAGCCAACGTCTACCTGGTTAAAGAGGGAAAACAAAACCCTACAAACAAAACTCTCTAATGAAGCCAGAGCTTATAGGCTGTGAGGAATGTGCCTGGCATCCAGGCTGGCTAACTCTCCATTTTCTTTCTCTTTTTTTTTTTTTTTTTTTTTGTTCTTTTATCATTAGGCTTCCTTGAACTTTAACTGAACCATAAGGAAACTATGAACAGTCTCAATAGCTGCCCTGTGAGGATTTGACTTACCCATCGGATCTGCTATTTATAGTGTCCATTAGTACAGAAATGCCTGTCCCTTCGCAGACATCATGTATAGCAAAAACACTGCTGTTCTGGCGAACTGCCTGTGCCTCCTGTGTCACCCAAAATATCCATCAGCAGAGTGCTCAAAGTGAGCCTTTCTTGATTTTAAAAAGAAAAAAAAAAAAAACACCAACCACAGGCCATTATATTTTTATGTGTGTATTCTGCATGGTCTGAAATGACCATTTTTCAGGAGGCAACCTCGTACCCCAGCAGCTTCTCCCTGATGAACATAACGTTTGTCCCAGGCTAATTAGATCGGGAAGAGAGCTGAGGGGGCCTCGGGGAGCCCACCTGCACCCCAGAAGCACCTTTTGAAGGATGCCCTGTGGAGGGGAGGCTCGTTTCCTCCTGCACCTCCTGCCTGGGGAACGGTGCTGCAGCGTGCCAGCTGTGTGCTGAGGCATGGGAGAGGGCAGAGGCACCTGCAGGAAGAGGAAGGGCCGATCTGCAGGGCACGTTTTCCCCTTTTCTCCTGTGTTCCTTGTGCTTTGCAGTCTGCGGCTGCCTCGCGACACAGGGAATTGCCAGGACCCGCACAGATGGCAAGGGACCGCTTGTGTCCAGTCCCTGTAACAGCCCGGGAGGGGTTGTAGGGTGTCTGTTCCCTGTTCCTCACCGAGAGGTGCCAAGAAGCACCCCCAGCAAGCATTTCAGTGGGAGAAACTCAAAACCCCGACATGAGGTACAGGGCACTAAAAGGCAGCTGGGGAGATTGATGGGCTTTGAACTGACGTGGCTCTTCTTTGGTGCCTCCAACTAGCCACATGCGTGGCTTGATTAAGTTGTTCGGTTCGGTTGTCAATACGTGACAACAAAGTGGAATCTCATTACTTCACTGAGGGCACGTTGTGCACCAAAGGGACAGAGAAGCAGAGCTGCCATGCCCAGCCTCCTGCTGATGCAGACATCCATATTGTGTAGTTCCTTTCCTGAATGTACCCAGCTCCATCTCAAAATCAGTCGAGTTTTCTTCCTTCTATGGGGAAATCTGTGCCAGAACTTCACACCCCTGAGAGCAGGGAAACATCTGATTTCTCATCTGAATTTATCCTTGGCAAGTTTGTGCTCATTTATTCTTGGGCTAACAGTTCTCTAAACCAGCTTATTTTTTCGTTGCTCGGTGGTGGCTCTGACATATTCATCCATCAGCTCTCACTACTGGCTGCAGCCAGTAACGCTGTATTGCGGTCCCTGCCCTCCTGGCGACCAGTCAAGAGGGAAGTGGATTGTGAGATATAAATACCAACAATTATGAATGTTCTTTGCCAGTGGGTTGGTTTTTTAATATCTCATTACGTACTCAGTTTGTGCAAAAGAGAGATTAACGTAGCATGTTGTTTTTAGACAAACACGACCGTGAAAGTCGGGTAACATGCAGTTCTGCTTCCTGGGAGAAAAAAATCAGCTTTTCCAGAGGACAAATGAAGAGGAAGGACTTTACATTAAAAGCACCAAGGAATTCTGCCAGAAAGAAATCACCATTAATCTAACAGGCAGCGTCCCTTGTTAGGATGGTTGCTGTAACATTACATCTAGGGCACTGGTTTAAGTATCTTTTCCCTTCCTTTGCCTGAAGGAAGCAGTGAGGGGCGAGCAGAGAGCTTTTATTTCTGTCCCAGGGGTTGATTAATGGGGGCTCTGTGCACCCGCAGGGTGGAACAACACGGAAGGGTTCCTCACCCCTCCTGGACCTGTTGCACGCTGGTGGTGGTGGGGAGGAGCTGAGCACAGGTCCCTGGCACCTGGCTCTATTAAGCATCCAGGAGCCACGCCAGAGTCCCAGGTCCAGGGCTGCAAACCCATCCGACACTGCAGATGTTACCCACTGCAACCCGTTTGTGTTGAAGAAAGCTTTATGTTGCAGTCCTAAAAGGGGCGAGGAGGACAAAGCATATGTTTGTATCATATTAAAATGTTATTTGGCGCTTCTGTTTCAAGTCCCTCAGCAGCACATCCTTAGATGTGTCTGGGAAGTGCCTTTATTGCCTCTTAACTGCGTGCTGATGGGGAGGAAATATCATCCAGTACACGTGAGAGTGACACTGACTCCATACATTAAATGTCAAGAAATCCCATTACTCAGCAGCCCGTTCTACCCCTGTCTGCAAAACAGTACGTGGGGAAAAAAGTTGCAAGGCGTTTAATAAATAATCACCTTAAAATTTTGCAGTCGCTGCACATTGTCCCTAACAGACATAAGAAAGAGCATTTAATAACAATTTTTTGTGCACCTTGCTGCAAAGGCTAGCGTCCTGGTTTTCATAAATACTCAGCATTTTCCACTGTTTTTTTGGTCCTTCTATTTCATTTTTAATGATTTGCTTATATTTCAGGAAAAAGATCACCTCTTTCAAAATCAAATCAGTCTCTATTTTTTGAGCTAACTTTTGCAATTTAAGAAAAACATTCTAATTAGCATATTTTTCTTGTTTTCTTTTTTCTTTTCTTTTTTTTCTGCTACCACAGAAGAGGTGTCTGCAAGGATAGTACAAGTAGTAACAGCTGAAGCTGTAGCAGTCCTAAAAGGAGAACAGGAAAAAGAAGCCCAGCACAAAGAGCAGCCTGGACCTCTACCTATAGGTAAAACAAGATAAAACGTATTGAAAATATCCTTGTGTCTGCAAATGTTATATGTGTTTTATAAAGAAAAATACAAGCGTGGATTCAAGTAGGTTATAGTCTTGAGTAAAGCAAAGGACTACATAATAGAGTTACCCTTGTTGCCCCAGTTCTTCGTGCCCCTTTGGCTGTCTCATTCACTCTGTGCTCGTAGCAGCAGCTTTCTACCTGGTGTCTGACTGCCAAGCGGAGCAGCTGCAACTGTGGTTTTGTTATCGTTGCGTTTGGTGGGACCAAGCAGTGCTCAGAGCCCCTTTGTGTTCAGCTCTGGGAGAAGAAGGCTGATATCTGAAGAGGCAAAGATTATGGGAGGGGCATGTAAAAAGATGGCAAGGTTTTACTGGTTGGTGGTAGCTGCTCCAGAAGATGGAGGAAGACCACCTCGACAGGAAGCAGAGAGGAAGAGGGCACCATAGAAGGGGATGGGAGAGGGGTTAGTGGTCAGCCGGGTTAGAGAGAGGGAGTGACAGTGGGTGGAAGCAAACGCCAGTGGTCCAGACTGGTGGTGGTACCACTGTCCGTGCTGCTTCCTCGTCCTCCTGCTGGCTCCTTTGTGGAACGTCTCTCCGAAATCCAAGCGTGTATGTATATGAGTAAGTATTCAGCCCTTCATACCTACAGTGCTTCCTCACTGCCAGAGAACTTCCATGGTAGCCCTGAGCATGTACACCAAAGGGCAGAGAAAGGCCATATGCTGTCCTCGGGTAGTAAATGTCTTGCAAGCCTTCCCCTGGGATAAGTTCTGCTGAGCACATGTATGTTGTGATCAAATCAGAATAGCACCTTGTGGTATTTTCCCCACAGGCACTTCACTTTATTTGGTGCAGCAGCTGGACCCTGCTTAGGAATGAATTAAAGTCAATGAGTAATTAAAAATCCTTGTTGTAAATCTGGTTCCCAAGGTCTTCTGCTTCACTGAATTAATTTTGAGCTGGAAGTACAACAGAGATGTGTAGCTTGATAATTTCCTTCTTTACAAATGCTCGATATTATGTGAAAGACCCCAGTTTCACAAAACATTTCATACATATTTAAGTCTTGAGTGCTTCACTGGGGCCTGCATGGAGCAAAATGAGTATTCAGTTACATCTGGTTAGGTAAGAGATTTTAAACATACTGGGAGAAGTACATCTACAGTTAGCAAATGCTGGTGTTGCAGTTTCTGTGGTCGGTCACTAATACATGAATGCAGCTGGAATTGCACTGTAATGAAGACAGAAATACTCTGTCCCTGGACAAGCAAATCTTAAGGATAAGTCACATAGGTCTGTCTTCCAAACCATGTTGACATCAATAGAAAGGAAGCCAGGACAGTTCTTCGAGGGCTTCTGAAATTGCCCTTTCTATGCTTGGGAAGAAGCCCTGCATCATCAACTTTGATCTGCTTGTTGAGGGGTGACATTTGTAACACAGGCTGTAAAACAGACTTGTTACTTTTTTCCCTTTTTATTCTTTTTTTTTCTTTCTTTTTTTTTTTTTTTCTCCAAAACAGGTTAATTCCCAGTAGTGGGTTTGGTTTTAAAGAAAAAAAAAACTCTCAGAATGATTAGTATGAAATCAGATGTGGAGATTATGCTGAGTTCATTTAAGAAGCAGCTTGTTCAGGATTTGTCGTGCTCCTATTGCAATCATTGGAAAAACATCATCTGGTTTCAGCATCTAGCCTTGTGACTGGGAACAAATCTAAAATGTAACCTTAGTGAATCTAAGATTTCACAGCACCTTGCTCAGCTGAATCATTAATAAGTCATGGCTGACATAAGTTCCTTGTGCTGATGTCTTTTGTATTTAGATGAAGAGTATTTGCATGTATTCTGTGATTAACCTTGAACTCATATCAAGAAAAGAAAAACGCTTGCAGAGTGTTTCTTGTTCATGTACTCAAGGTAAACTGAAGAGATTAGTTTCTCACCGTTACAGTTAATCAGCCTGAATTTATAAAATCTCTCCTGCACAGATGCTGTTTTGTTGTTGCTTTGAATAACTGAAGGCTTTTTAAGTGGCAACACTGATCTAAACAATGATTTTGTACTTCATTTCTGTATTGTACTCTGTGACCAGAATTTTGAAAATAATGCCTTTCATCTGGAAAAATAAATCCTTTAAATATAGCTTTAACAATCCAGGTAAAGAAGGGTCTCCTCCTGAAAATCCCTGGTGTACCAGTCCCCATCGACTAATTCTCTCAGCTGGGCAGCACAGGCTATCAAGCATTGATCTCCTGGGAATTAATTGCCATATCTCGTTTTCATTGTTTGATTTGCAGCAGTCGAAGAGTCAGCCAACCTGCCTCCTTCCCCGCCTCCATCACCAGCTTCTGAGCAAACTGGAGCTCTGGAGGAAGGTAAGGGTCTCCCGGACCTTGCAGTATCCAGCTGTCAGCAGAGGGATGAGACATGAGTCTAAAGGAGGGGAAAATCAGAAAATGGTGATACTGCAGCTTCATGTGGAAAGATAAGGCATTCCCCCCAATAACTCCCCATCTGCAAACCAACTGCAATCTGTGGGTGAGGTAGACACATGCACAGAGGTAACTGACAGGCTAAGTACATCCATACTAAACAACAACAACAAAAATGGTGATGATAACTTCTTTATCTGTCACATGCAACATGAGCAAAGATGTCTGCTATCCCAATGTGCTCACCAAAATTGTGATTCAGTATAGGTAATTTTTGTTTTCTTAGGATTTGTTTGGCTTTTTTTTTTTTAAAGTCATTAATTTTGTATTTGGAATCTTAAATGCTTGAAAGTGAGGAGATTCAGAGTTGGATCATTTCGTTGGTCTTCAGCCTGTAATTCATGTTTCAGTGCCTACATGTATTGGGGGTTCTGTATGCAGAGTGTGGAAGTCAAATTCTAGTCTCACAAAGCAAATTTGTACTCTGTTCTGCACTGTGAATATTCAGTTTCAGTAGCCCATGATCTCTGCTTTTTTCCTCCTGTTAAAATCCCCTTCAGCAAAGAACTTAAGCGTTTGCTTAATTTTAAGCAGTTGTCACAATGGTAAGGATATATGGCAGTGCTTTGTTCAGCAGCAAGAGTGCTGTGTCAAGGCCATCAGTGTAAGAGACAGCAATATATCAATACTGAGCCATGTCTTGTCAGTCTGAGGAAAGTATTTGGGTTCAGATTCTGCAGGGGGCTGTCAGCTGAACTCTGCCATGTGAACAGCATTTATGTGTGTCCATTTACTTCCTTCATTTTTTTTCTTTTTTTTTTTTTCAATAAGAGCATGGAAATAATTTATCATCATCTGCTGACCAAACTTCGTTAGTGTTTTAACGCAGAGCTTCTATTAATTTTACTTCATGTGCTAACGTAGTCTGACTCTCAGTTATCAGGGCACTGCAATTCAGCATGTTCAATCCTTGGGTCAGTTTTGAGATAATGCAATTACAGGCTGTGCTAACAACAACATCATTTGGCAGTCCACTGTACTGGAAATACCCAGTGTACGTGGTCAGCAACCAGGATATCAAATTTGATTCATTGAGTGGTTGTTTTTTTTTTGTGTGTGTTTTGAATAAAATACTCTGACAATTCTTGACTTATCACCAAGAAGTAATGGCAATCAAAACTATGAACTGAAAAGGAAGCTAGTAGGGCATTAACAAATGCTTTTAGGATTGTTACCAAGGTTTTCACCGCTGTTTTCTGTTTTTGTACAGTTCACTTGAGTAGTTCAGCATATGCTTTTTTTGATTTTTCCTATTACAATAAGGGGCTTGTTCTTCCGCTTCAGGCAAATGTCAAGGTTCTGCCATTACTCTTAGTTTAGGATCAGCTCTAAGTATTGGCAGTATTATTAGTATTTTAGGATTTTATAATGCAAACATATTGATTAATTGACAGGAGGTTAAAAACTGTCCCCTAGCACGTCTTGCTGCTTAGTACTATGACAAGAAGGTGGCAAAAAGCTATGTAACTTGACTTTATTATCAACTAGCTACAGGGCTGCGGTGTTCCCAGTGTGTGTATGGCTCAGCACATCACTTAACATTGGTGTTTTTCTCCTTCCTTGCATTTAGAGTTAATATAATAGCACTTCAGTTGCTTTTGCCCAAAGTATCAGTGTTGTCAACTTTTAGTGTAGTTAGTAGGCCAGAAGAAACACAAGATCTTGTGTTCTGCTCCGTGTTGGAAGATGTCATCCTTATTTTCTGTGGGTAAGTGGGGCTTTTGCTGACTTGAGGGAGCCAGTCCTGTCATTTTGATTCAGGCAGAGCTCCCATTCAGGAGAGTTTACCTCATCAGGTTTTGACCCAATTTGTACTGTACCTGCTCCAGCCTTCCGTTTCCTATACTGTCTGGCTATCCATCCCCATGCACCTTTACGTTGTCTGTCTATCTTTCTGCTCAATAGCTTACAATTTATGAATTTAACTCAGTTCTAAAGTTGTTGAACAAGAAAAGGCGAGTATTTGGTGTGTGTATCTGTCTCAGCTTACTTCATCCCTCTTCTCTCAGAGAATATTTTCCTAACATGCTTGTCAGTGTGTGTTGCATTGCACTGAATCCAAAAGAGGCTTCCTTCAGTCATAGTCAGAAAGAAATCACTGCTGTAGACATGACAAAGGTGGATGTGGCCAGCCATGCAGCAAACACAAATTAAAAGGAAAAAAAAAGGTAGAAAAGGCAGAGAGGTTTGTGGGTCAAGTGTATTTCATGAGAGAAAGGAGTCAGTGGATGTAGGTTTCTTTCTCTCATTTGGCTGCAGAAAATCATTCAGATGAGCCTGTTCCTTTTTACTGCTGCAGAAGGTAAGATAACTAATTTGCCCTATTGACATTATTTCATTTATTTCACCTACTGTAACATAATTTTGCTCAGGAAATGAAATTTTCCCTAGCGCTGTCTAATCCTTTTATCGGTTGTATCTGCTCATTCAGGGCTGATGCAGTGTTCTCTTGCAAACTTGGCATTTCTTTTTTGCTCTGCACCTTTTGACAATGGTTAGAAATGTCTTCATGTAAAAAATCTTCTAAATGTTACAAGATAGGAGGATGCCTTGAAGGACTGCCTTCCATTTTGAAATAGGTGTTTCAGGGTAAGTTTTCTGTACCAAATAAGAGCACTGCAAATTGAAAGGAGCCAAGTGTCCTAAAAAAAAAATCCATTTACAGTAAAAATTATTCCATGAAAGGCTTTTTGAAAAGATACCTGGAAGCTCAAGCTGAATTGGCCTTTGTGAGAAGTGATTTTAATCTTGGTCTTTAGAATACACTGGGAATTTTTCCCACACTTTGACATGGAAACTATTAGAAGGGACTACAGCAGCAAAGGAATTTTCTTGTTGCAGAGATGAAAGCATGGACTTCTTTAAAGAATGAATTGTCATGTTAATGAAATTATCTGCAGTAAGTTTGCAAATATCTTTATTGAAAGTGATAAACGATGTAGATGTGTGGTAGACACAGACATAATAGCTCCAGCTAGACTTTGCACTCCTAATGATTTTGGCCCATCACATTTCTGTGCATTGAGCATCTTTACTGTTGTCAGTTGCTGTAATGTAAAGGAGCAGAGGCAGGGCTTGGTTGTTTTTGTGTGCTTTTTTCCTCCCCACATCCCATGCAGAAGCAATTTCCAGCCCTGTTTGCATCAATATAGAGAAGTCCTGGACTTCCATCTTCATTCTTGGTGCATTTTACTTCTGAAGAGTCCCTGGATAAATATGACCTACAGCTGGAAGGAGAGCCTCCCCTTTTCCAGTTGCACCTCCATCTCCATAATGCACCGCCTCCTCCTTCCCTCTTCTACTTCTTACCTCTTCAACCTCTCTTCTTTCCTCCACCATGTACCAGTTCCAGCAGAAGAGATGGCAAGTGCATCCCCCTGCTTTCTGCTCTTGCTCACAGTGATGCATAAACTAGCGTGAGGGCACCCTGCACAGAAGTGGGAGTTGTAGTCTTGAATGTTCTCAGGTCTAGGAGGGAGCTGACTTCTGGTCTGTCACACGCTGAGACACAGCTTCACCCTCTGGAACAAGCCTTTTGCAAACAGTGAGCCACCTCAAATCTGTCCCTGAATTTTATAGAAGCTTATATAGAGAAGAAATCTGCAGGTTTTGCATTGCAGGTGGATTAAATGTGACGATGCTTCGCTGCAACCTTATTGCTCACTCATAAGTACTAGGAAAAAGGCAGGGAGCTCAGGTTCAGGCCTGTGTTTAGCATCTCCTATTTCAGTGCTCTGCAGAGCTGCCTGCTCAGCAGAGGCAGGTGATGGCTTATCTTTCCACACCTAGCTTTTAAACATGCATCAACCACCGAATCTGCGGTTTAGATTCCACTACAAGGGCAAAGCCTCTAAATTATCCGTAGTTGAAGGCGCTCTTTGTCCCCTGAAAGAAATTGTGAAAATAATTCTCTTAAGTTCTGTGGGCAGTATTTGTGTATGTGCACAGGTGTGCGTAGCATACATTCATCGCTGGCCCACCTCAGGGCTGTCACAGATTCTTAAATGTGGATAATCATCCTTTGGCAGCGTGATGAGACGTGTTGGAGCTTCTAATATTACATTTGATGAATATACATTAATTTTTCTGCATTGGTTGAGCCTAACTGGGTTGAAGTTACAGCATCCTTTTCCAGGGCAGAAGAAGCAGATGTCATTACATTACAGGACACTTGCTGCCACGTTGCTGCAGAAAGCAGAGGGTGCCTTTTTATTTAAGGATACAGGTGTTGTCTTGTTATGGTGTGCTCTAGAAAGAAACTTGAAACTTACCTTTGTATGCCAGGAAGAAGCGCAGAGCTCCTATAGATGGAATTGGTTTGGTCACAATATGCAATCTGGTGATACAGATGGATAAAAATCACCTTCCAAGGCTTGGGTAATGGTAGTAACAGCAGCAGTCATGAGCTTTCTTGGTTCAGGGTCTCACAGAGATGTGGTTAATGTCGGTTATACTGTCTGTGTTAGAGCTTTGCTTTCTGACTCGGTGTTTTGGATCTGAGAGGAAGGTTTTGGAAGCTCTTTAAGTTGTAATTGCTTGGAGAAAGGCCAGGGACACTGAGCATGGGCTCCTTGCAGCTAGTAGGAAATCCAGAGGGTTAGCAGCAGCAGCTGCTACAGGCACCGAGGAGTTACAGAGAAGGGACTTTAAATGTATTTTCTCTAGGATTAGAAGTTTTTAGTTTTTCATGGCTCAGTTAGTAGTCTGAGAGCTCCTTAGCTTGCACAAGCTCTCAGGTCTCCCCTTCAGGTGTGTATGGGTCAGATGGCAGGCCAGTCACTTTAATCGTGCTCTATTTTTTTCTTTGTCTTAGAAAAACAAACCCAAGCTCCCCCTCGCTGTAGCTGTCAGTAGCTGGTGTAGTCCTGAAATGATTAAGTGATTATTTGTGATGCTGCAGTGACGGGTGAATAAAGCTGTCATTCTGAAGTATTGGCAAACTCAGAGGTGGGAGCTAGTTCACCAACAGAAACATGACACAACAGCATTAAATGCAGGACTAACAGAGTGCTGTGAGCAGCTCTGCATGGCCTTTTTCAGGAAAAAAGGTAGCTAGCAACTAGAGGAAGGGTTGTTTGTTTGTGTTTTTTTTTTTTTTTCTTTGTTTACATGATACTTAGTTGTAGAAAAAGGAAAGAAGTAAGTTTGAAATACATAAAAATGAGAAATAAGATTGTCACTGACAAAAAGCAAACCACTTTCAATTAAAGGACTTTTTTTTTCGTTTACATCTTCAAGTACCTCACCCGATGACCACAAAGGATACAAGTGTGTCAGGACACTTCAGAAGTTTCAAAAACAGTCACTCCAGCTGTAAAACACATACGATTCTCGATGCAAGTTGTGGTTTGCGTACAATATATATTCCTCTAAATGCTGAGTGAATAGTCTTGAAATGCATTTATTGCAGTAGCTGGTTTCCAGTGTTCAGGAGGTGCCACAGACAGCCCCCGTGTTACAATGCACTGCCCATGCCTCCATCCGGCATCAGTTTGCAGCTTGCCTGGTTCCATCCACTCTGCAGTACGATGCAGTGGCTAGTGTCGCTAGTGCATGCGTCCATCCTGTCTTGTCTTGTCTCTGTCTGTCTGTCTGTCCTGCAGTTTTTGTCTGTGTGTGTCTATTTGTAGATGAAGGGGCGGAGGATAAGGTGGGACCGCTACGCCACTGCCCCGGCTGCGGGCCCACTGCCAGCAGGGAGTGGCGTAAACGCCTGGCCCCCTCCATCTCAGTGTCTGTGCCTGATGATGAGCCCTACAATTCGGATGAGGAGTACTATGAACACCCTTTGTTCAGCTCGGAGTGGACTGGCTCTAGTACACGTCCCAGTGCCACAGTGAAGAGCACAGAGGTCTTGTTGGGCCATGATGAAGGTGAACTGAGCATGGTCCCATGTTGTTCCTCTTCCCCTCTCCCCACCTGCCATCCATTCCATTATGTATGTGCCTGGGGTTGCAGCTTTCTGGGGAGGGAAGATGTGTGCTCTCCCCACACGGAAATGATGCCCCTCCAGAGTCCCTCCGTCTCAAAGCAGAGCTGCAGCATGAGCCATGAATGCAGCTTTGGGGTCAGTGGAAGCACGGTCCCTGCTCAAACAGGGCTCTCAGGCCTGGCTAGAGCAGATGCAAGAGGAGCAGCTAGGTAGAAGCAGCATACGCTCATTTCTTCTGTGCCAGAGAACCACTGCCAGGATCAGTGTGCAGAATAGGCCAAAAGATTGTTACTGGAGGTAAGGCAGCTGAGTTGGTAACACAATGGGAACACCTCATGTCTACACCAGAGTTAGTAGTGGGAGATCTTTACTTCTCCACTGGGCAAAGGAAAACAACATTTTCCCCAGTACACGCTGGTGACTAAAGGCAGTGCTGGGTCATGTTTGATCTCTGGGTATTTTGTGGCTGCGCCCAGTAAAACTCTGTCAACTGACTGCAACCAAGGCAGACATTTTAAGAACTTCACTCTTACTGTGTTTCTGTACCCCCTCTGTCTATGGCCCGAGCACATCAGGAAGTATTATTTTAGCTGTGGGGGTTACATAAAAGTCAAATGTTTTTTGAGGGATCAAGGGAGAATCTATTTCAGTGACTAGCAGGAATTCTGGCTTCTTCTCCAAGCAAAATGAATCATGTTTCATCACACAGCATTTGATTAACTCAATCCTGGGACACAGGAGGTTAAGTTAAAAACAGTACTGAATTCTGCAGGGATTTGTGCCTCGGGAAGGTAGAGGTGTGTGACTCAAAGAGCTCAGTGGGGCATTTCGAGAAAACCAGGGTTGTCCAGAGTTAACAGGGTAACGTAGCCCAGCACTGCAGCAGCACCGGAATGAGATCAGTGCTAATAACTGCAGGTTGTTTGTGTCAGGATGGCTGCCTGAAGCTGGGGGAGGCAGAAAATGGCAGGAGAGGCCTTGCTAGAGCTGGGTGCCTATATCTGTAATGAAAACTTTCCTGCACTGTTTAGCTCTGGAGCAGCATCCATTTCAGTCATATGCCTCCATGTCTAGTGAAATTGGAAAAAAAGGAAATAAATTGGTTTATCAGTGAAAAGGTAGGCATTATAAATCCCCCCTCACTTGCTGCCTGTGCATAAGCAGTCTGTTTGGCACAAGAGAGTCTGCTGCCCAAAGGGAGTCTCTGTAGGATTCCTTCATTAAGGCACCAACAGCTTACTGCCGTACCATGGAAGAACAGGATATGATTCAGTCGGTAGAAATGAGGTAAATATGTTTTCAGGAGAAAAATACTATTGGAATACTGAATACTTAATCTAAGTATTGACCTGCTCGGAGCAGGTGCAGGGGAACATAAGAAGGATGTCCAGCTCCGACCAGCAGCCTGCCCAGGCAGTTAGCTGACAGCAGCCAGCAGCATTTGCTTGGAGAAAACCACAGGGGCAGTGCAGTCATGTAACGATGCTTTCCCCAAGGATGCACTGAGATTCCAGTTTGCAGCTTGGAGATGATGTCTTTTTTCCAGTTTCTGAGCTCAGGCAAACTTTTAATATCCATAGCAGTGTTTATGCGTGTTCAGTTGTTTGCCTCGGTAGACGTGTGCTTATCCCTTCTAGAAAACATTCTCATCTGCAGCTATTGCCAGGGCTTTTACGACAACTGCAATGAAGTCCACTTACTTCATGCAAGTTCTTTCTCAATGTTTCTTTTCTTTTTAGTGTCTATATTCTCAAAATGTTTATCTGATGAGCTGTAATAATGCTGAGAGAATCACAATGTTCTCTTTGCATTGGTATTCAAGATGGGATTAATCTCTCCTGATCCTGACCATTTCAGAGCTCTGTACCTCGTGTAATAACTTGCCAAAATGGGTATCTAACATAGCTAAGATGATTTGCCCTCTGAAGGCTTTTTCTTCCTTAGAGGAAACCTAGACAGTTGTTTGCACTGGATGCCTAAACTTTAGACATTTCAAGCTATGTATGCAGAGCTTTCAGCTAATAAAAAAAAAAAAAAAAAAAAAAAAAAAAAAAAAAGGAAGAGAATTATTCCTGCTTTGCTGAGTAATTAGTTATCATCACGTGGCACTGAGTGAAGTAACTGCCATAAAAATGAGATAAAATGAGAGGCTTTATTTATTTATTTTTAACTGAAGGGAATGAATACAACTACATAAAATTGGACAAAGAGAAGTAAAGCAAGTTACTTGAGCAGGGGCCTCTTGTAGCTGGATACCTGCTGTTGTGCTAGGCTGCTTTTACAGTCTGCCTTTGAGTAAATATCCCTGTGACACTCAGGCATTGCTTCAGTTCTGATTCTGAATCTTTTGGCTTCTATGCCTTTAAGATACTCGTTCTCAGTCCGATTCGACAAAATCCTTAAACATGGGACGTCCTTAAAAACCCAGAGAGGTCATCAGGTTGACTTCAGATTGGCTGGTGGTCAGCTGCTTAAAGATTTTGCTGAATCAAATGTTTCACACTTAATACTACTTTCCAGTCAGAGGGGACACCAACGGAGTAGGGTAATATTGGTCTGAATAGCAATGGCAAGACTTCAGCACAGAAAGGAGACTTTCTGTCATGGCGAGAGTAGAATAAAGACCACTGTTGGCACTAGTATACTGATCCTAACAGCCTGTGGGCCGAGTAATGTGTTTCAGAAATTCAGATGAACAAATAGTTATATTGCACTCACTGATTTCTCTAATTTAATTGGTGATGAGGAGCCTGGGGGCTAATGAGGGAGACAGAAAAGCAAACGAAGAGTCCTTGTGTTAAACCTGTGATTTGTGCATAGAGTTCAGGCCTCATGCAGCCTAAGGGAGCAATGGTTTATAAACCCATTCAGTGTAAGTATCTTGGCTGAATTCTTGTGAAACCGTTAGTTACCAGCTATGTGCAGGGCTTATTAAGGCTGTTCAAGTGGCTGGATATTTTGCCAAATCCAGGACAGACTTGCTGGCATTTAGCAGTCATTATCACCAAGGTCAATGGAAAGAAATTAATGACTCATACCTTCCCCCACCTCAGCTGAATGTCTTGTACTGGATTAAACAGCACATCCATCAGAAAAAAAAAATCAGCATACTTTCTGTGCGCATTGATGCATTGGTGTTGTCAGAGCCATCCATCATTCAATATCATCTCCATTTGCAATGAATATTTGACTCACAGCCATTTTTGGAAGAGGTATATCTATAAAACACTTTCAGCTCTCATCTTAGAGCATAAATATGCTTTGCTGGGGACAGGGCTTTTTTGTGTTTTTTTTTTTTTTCTTTTTTTTTTTTTCCCTTGGGAAAATTCAGTTCCATTGTGATTAATATGGGCTGGATTCTAGTGAACCTTTGACACACGAATCTAAATTGTTCAGAGCTGAAAGTGTTATGTAAAACCAGTCCTTTGAGCTTTGTGCTTGGTGTTTACTGTTGGTGTTGATGTCGCCTCCTTTTTCCATCCCCAAGAAGAAGAACCTGTAGAGAGTCCGATGGCTGTGGAAGTGAAACCTGCTGCTTTTCCTGGGAAGCAAGTGGGGAAAGAGCACGGGCCTGCTGAGCCTTCAGACCAGGCCAAGGGCCTCGGTGGGGGGCAGTCGGAATCTGGTTTGGAGGCCAAAGTGTGTCACGAAGACAAAGTGCCGAGTGTGGCATCCAGCAGGGCGAGCGTAACAGTTGTGGCGGAAACGCCTCTGAGAGACACATCCCCTTCCTTGGCCGAGGAAGGTGTGTCCTCCCTAGGATTGCATGCGTTTGCTGCCAGTGAATCCTCCAGCTTCTCCAGTGCTTTCCGAGGCTGCTTCATTTCCTGTTCTTCCCATTTATCAGTATGACTGCTCTTGTTATTATGCCTGAAGAGTGTGTAGCAGATACTATGATTGCATAGGTGCTGTATGACAACATGGTTTCCCACCACTGCAGCTGATTCCTAATTTTTTATTTTTTTTTTTACTTTGCCATGATACAAATGCTTTGCAGCTAAGCTGATTCCTCTGCGCAAGCCTTTTTCCCCCCATCTCAGATGTGTTTGCCAGTCACATTGCTAATCTGTGTATATTTTTTTTTCTTTTTGGTGCAGAGATTCATCTGCTTTTCTTTCAAAAAGTAGATTTATTGACTTTGACTATGACATAAAGAGGCTTAAACTGTAGAAATGTTTTCATTTGCAGCGTGCAGTATTTTTGTGTGTGTGTGCTTCAGCATTCTGGTTTAGCTTCCCTAAAGCTATTGCTTCTTATGTCATATCCTTGCCATTCATTGCAGTCCACCCCTTCTCTCCTTGATCATTGCCAGAACTCTGATTTTTTTGTGTGCCTTGCCTTATTACAAATGTTTAGCTTGGCTGGAGTGCCCTGCTGAGACAAAAACCCACCACTTCCACGGAGATATTTGCCTTTTGTATGAAGTACAGGATTGGGTGTGTGAAGTTCTGATCTGGTTTCTAGGGCAAAACGTTTACTCCGAGCAATTGTTTTTCAGTCCATGAGAACGAGGCTTCAAGATAGGCCTTGCAAGGGTGTATCTCTTTAGTCAGTGCAACAGGGTGTAAAGACGCATTGTATGGAGTAGTGCAGTACCTGACTGAGAAGTGCCGTGTTTGGGAGGCTGGTTTTTGGGCTGGCCCAGATAAAGAAGATCAAATTCCCTTGGCAATCAGAATTTATTTTTTTGCCATTGGTCTCGTTCATTGGCGCTACATTAGGAGGCATGATAGAATACATAAGAAAAATCAGCATGTAGCTCATTGATTTCTGTGAAACAAGGATAAAATCAGCTCAGTGGCCTTGTTTCTATTCATCATAGGGTTTGCAAGTCAACAAATTTGAAAGCGTAAAAGATGATAATTACTATAGTTGTAGAATTCTCTTGTACCCGCAGAGTGTAGAACAGCAGTAGCTTTTTAACTAAAGGTTAACATATGCAAATATTTAAAGAATGACCAATATTTTGATATTATTTATTTTTAAAACTTCATATCATATGAGTCAGAAGATGGCTCCATGGTCTTTAAATCAGGTATTCAGATTTGGCCTAATACTTACTGTGACAAGTTTTAGGGGAAAAAAATCTTTTTTTCTTTTTTTCTTTTTTCTTTTTTTTTTTTTTACAGATTACTGCAGAAAGTTCTACCACATTCTGTAGTACCTCTTTGTGTTTTTTATATATGATGATAAGAATGATTGTTTTCCATAGGGTATTAAAAAAGAACATGCTATTAATGATTAACAAAGCATGGATAGGTATTACCTTAACTAGGTATTACTCCATACAAATATAGTGGCAGGTTGTAAGTATGGCATTTTAAGTTTTAAATTGACTGGGGTCTGTGCTACAGTCAGTGAAACATGCCCAGTGTTCTTTGAGTACAGTTGAAGATGGCTGCCCGTTTTGAAGAGGAGGCTTGTGAGATCTGTGACCATTAATGGCTCTGCTGGTGATTTATACATGCCAGGTTCATTACAGACCTTACTAAAGCAAATCTGGCATAAGCTTCATAGCCCAGTGGAACATACCAATGAAGTGAGGATTATTTCTGGTTTTATTTTTGTATACAAACCGTGAAGATGAAGTCACATGAAATCATCTCATTTCAGTGGTCACATATGTAGATGTGTACAACTTACATTTTCACTATAGGGCATCATATATTGAAAGGAAACTAGGATTTAATGCTTTAGAGCAGATTTCTATGTGGAAAGCCTTGCTGCATGCTTGCATCTTCCTCCCTCTCCTTTCCATCATTCATACCAAGATGTTGTGTACGCCACATGACTGCCTGCCTGTAAGTGCTTTAAATAATTGTGTTATAAAACCCAAACAAACTACTTCAGATTTACTTGCAGCCACGAAGATGGAATTCCGTGTCCAGGAGGGCACATGCCCTTTCACAACAGAACCATTAGACACAAAGCGCCAGGAATCTGGAAAAGACAGTAAGACTGAGCAACCTAAACACGATGCCTTAGTTCCACAGCCAGCAAAAACAGAGGATAAAAAGGATTCACCGAGCAAAGACAAAGAAAAAATGCCTTCACATCCAACAGAACAGATCTCGGAAACTGATTCACAGAAGAAAGGGGAAGTCGGTTTTGCAGAACCTGCCTCCAAGCTTCCTGGTTTTCAAGAACAAAAGGATTTGCCATCTGAACTGCCTAAAGGGAGCAAAACAGAAGAAAGGACTGCAGATGTGCCCTCATCATCCAACCAAATTATGTCTATGACTTTTAAAGATGACCTTAAAGATGTCCAAGATCTTGCCATCAGCCATGAGGGAAGTTCTCTGATGCTGTCAGAACCCAAGGCAGAGGCAGCCAAAAGTGAACTACCTTCAGGCCCATCTCCTGCTGTCCCCCAGGAGCTTTCCCTCAAAGACAGTTCCAAAACAAAACAGGAACCCACTGACCACCTGTTTGCCAAAGATCTCGCTAAAGATGAACAGATCCACAGAGACATGACCCTAGCTCTGCATGAAGAAGTAGCTGTAGATGGCCTGAAAACACCAAGCGCCCAGAAAATCCCTGCATGGGGGGAGGAAAAGGACATGACTAGGGAGGAGAGTGATGAGGAAGAAAGGTATGACTTCTATGATAAAGGGGAGGCTCGAATATTAGACGATGGTAAATTTGCCACAAAACCTGAAGTTAAGGCCCTTTCCCAAGACAAAGCAGACTTTCAAAAGGATGCTGAAGCTAAAATGTCATCTGATCTTTTCAAAGCAGAAAAAGAAATGGACCAAAGTGGGCTTCCAGCAACAGTAGACCTGAAAAAAGACTTGCAGCCAAGCACAGAGGTATCCCCAGGCAAGTTAAGCCCTGAACTGACCCTTGAGAAAACAGCAGAGCACCCTGATACCACACAGTTATCCCGAACAACAGAGAAGACCCCTGAGGCACAAAGTTTAACCACAGATAAGACTCCTTCTCTAGAACCTTCTCAAGAGAAAGATGTTAAAAAGGATACCAAGGATGATAAGACAAGTGTTTCGGCTACTCCTGAAATGAAAGCAGAAGTGGATCGATCAGGAATGTCGAAGTATTTTGAAACCTCTGCACTAAAAGAGGAAGCCTTCAAAGCAGACGCTCTGAAACAAGGCAGTGATTACTATGAGCTAAGTGACACTAAAGAGAGTGCTTATGAGCCTTATCAGACAGGTCGCCTAATACCTGAAGACAAAGAGGAAGAGGAGGAAGAATTGCAGACAGAATTGGGCCAACAGCAGGGCATGCCTGCTCATGAAATAGGGTACAGTTCTCTGGCTCAGAGCTATACGCCAGACAAATCTGAAGAACCAAGTTCCCCGACAGAACGAATGTTCACTATTGACCCCAAAGTCTATGGGGACAAACGAGAGCTCCACAGTAAAAATAAAGATGACCTAACTCTGAGCAGGAGCCTGGGACTTGGGGGGAGATCTGCAATTGAACAGAGAAGCATGTCTATTAACCTGCCCATGTCCTGCCTGGATTCTATAGCTCTAGGATTTAGCTTTGGCCGCGCACATGATCTTTCTCCCCTGGCTTCAGATATTCTAACTAACACTAGCGGCAGTATGGACGAAGGTGACGACTACTTGCCAGCAACCACACCAGCATTAGAGAAGGCCCCTTGCTTCCCCATTGATAGTAGAGAGGAAGATGAGCACGTTGAAGAAGAAAAAGCAATGGCAGAAGAAAAAGTCCAGCCTGAGACTTCAGTTGAATCGCCTTTCCCAGCCAAAGATTATTACAAAAACGGGGCTGTCTTGGCTCCCGACCTGCCCGAAATGTTAGACCTAGCAGGGACAAGATCCAGATTAGCATCTGTGAGTGCAGATGCTGAGGTGGCGCAAAAGAAGTCAGTTCCTTCTGACACTGTTTTGGAAGACAGCAGCGCAGCCCTGCCACCTGTGACAGATGAAAACCACGTAACTCTAAAAGCTGAAAGCCAGCTCGAAGACTTGGGCTACTGTGTTTTCAATAAGTACACAGTCCCACTCCCTTCTCCAGTTCAGGACAGTGAGAATTTAACAAGCGAAACCTGTCCCTTTTACGAAGGCACGGATGAAAAATTGAGACGCAGCCTAGCTCCTGACCTGTCCTTAATAGAAGTGAAGCTGGCAGCAGCTGAAAAATCGAAAGAAGAATTCCTCAGTGAAAAAGATTTAGCTCAGCATGCTGCCGGTGAGTCCGTTCTGGGGAGGGACTTTGAGCAGGAGAAGAAAGAGAAGCTGGATACTGTGCTAGAAAAAAGTGAAGATCAAGTTGACTCTAAAGAGGTCTGTCCCATTAAAGGTGCAGAGTCAGAGAGGACAAGACCTGAGGCAATCTTAGAAATGAAAGAAGAAAGTGTGGCTGACAAAGTTCACGTACCTGCTGATACAACATATGACAGAATGTTGTCTGCAGAGGCAACAGCAGAAAAAGATGCTGTTTCTTTCCTGATGGAGGAGAAGACTCTTAGTGTTGTTCCTGAAATGGCTGAGATAGAAGCTCCAGTAAAACCAGATTACAATGCTATAAAGCATGATTTGGAAGTAGCCGCAAGGAGAGCTGACCAAGAATATCAAAGTCAGTTAGAAAGTAAGATCGGTGAAGGCTCTCTGCCTTCAGGGAAGGACAAAGCCCCTGTTAAAAGAGCAGGGCCTGAACCCAAAGAGACTCAACAGAAAGACCAGACCATCTTGTCCAGAGAAGCAAAGGATGCTGATGTACTTTCCAAGACCGAGCCTAGTTACGTGAAGGACAGCACCAAACTGTCTGAGACAGAAATTAAGGAAAAAGTAGCTAAGCCCGATCTTGTACATCAAGAGGCAGTTGATAAAGAGGAATCTTATGAATCTAGTGGAGAGCATGATCAAGCCCAGGAAGGTTTGAATGGAGAACCCTTGAAACAAGAGGATATCAAAGGAGAATCTCCAAAACCTACTGTGTGTGGGGAAGAGGTGCCTGCACAGTTGCCAGCAAAGGAGCCTTCTATGGAGCTCCTCCTTCCAAAAACCGAGCCTCCCCAAGAAGAGCCTGCTGAGATTCAGATGGAGAGCATACCACAGCCTACAGAGGAAACTGAAAAGATTCCTGATACAGCTGTGAAACCTACAGAAATCCAAACAGTGCTGCCATCCGAAGTGACAGCTGGGGCCGCAAGAAGGGAAGAGCGTGAGGAAGAAGAGGTAGAAGGGGGACAAGAAGAAAAAGAAGAGGATAAACAACATCTTACACCAGAAATGCCCCAAGAAATGGACCTTGGGAAACCTAGCAGTGAAGAAATGCTAGCCAAGGTTTGCCCAGAAGCACTACCTGAACTGAAAGGCATTATTGAATCCGTGGTGACAGTAGAGGATGACTTTATCACAGTGGTGCAGACAACAGTTGATGAGGGCGAATCTGCGTCTCACAGTGTACGCTTCGCTGCTACGCAGCAGGAAGACATCGAAACTGTGGACTCCCAGGCTGAAGAGGAGCTGGAGGTTGAGGAAGTGGCTGACATTCACGCGGAGCCCAAGGAGGGCTCCCCAGAAGCTCCTGCTTCACCCGAGAGAGAAGAAATCTTGCTCACCGACTACAAAACAGAGACGTGTGATGATTACAAAGATGAAACAACAATCGACGACTCCATCATGGACACAGACAGTCTCTGGGCAGATACTCAAGGTGTGCATTATCCTTTTTGTTTTGTGTGTTAAATATTTTTGCTTCCAAATCATAATGATCAAAAGCAAAGTTACTATAATTGTAACAGTAATCTCAGCATGTTTCAAAAAAATATGAAATAGCCTGCTTTTTTTTTCTTTTATTAATCCGTCTGCTCGGTCTTCAACTATTTTTACGCTGCATCAGCTGCAGTATTGTTAACATTTGTTGCTAATCTTTTGTTTATTACGATTTGCTCTGATCCTACAGATGATGATAGGAGCATCATGACTGAACAGTTAGAGACTGTTCCTAAAGAGGAGAAGGCAGACAGAGAATTGCGAAGACCATCTCTTGATAAGCATAAAAAAGAAAAACCTTTTAAAACTGGGCGAGGCAGGATTTCTACTCCTGAAAGGAAAATAGCTAAAAAGGAACCTAGCACACTCTCCAGAGATGAAGTGAGAAGGAAAAAAGGTTCATTTAACCCTCCCTATTACAATATATTTATATATTTTTGTACTATCGTGCAGTACTGTCAGGTTACTCTGTTGTGGATGCACCTTAACAGTATTAAGTGCGGTGCTTTTTAATGAGACATTTGTACAATTCTGTAAGAATCCACGTGCAAGGCTCACTGCTCCACTAGTCCCGTTTTACTCTACGCACCCCTACAGGTCACTGGGTAGCACACCTGAGGTTAATGCACAAGTGCTCCCTCTCTCCTGACCGAGGAATTGTCCGCCCCAGTAGAAGCAATGCTTTGGGTCGCAGTTGTGGAGCAGTGGGCCTGCCACTTGATGTATTGTCGTATGAAACTTTGCTGTTTTTTTCTCCTGATTGTGTGTTTTTGTGTTTTCTTGTCCATAGCAGTGTATAAGAAAGCTGAACTTGCTAAAAAAACTGAAGTTCAGGCCCACTCTCCCTCCAGGAAAATCATTTTAAAACCTGCTATCAAATATACTAGACCAACTCATCTCTCCTGTGTTAAACGGAAGCAGACAGGTGACTGCATTCTGTTCAGTTATGCAATGTGGCTGGCAAACATAGACATTTTATTTTTTTTTTTAAATCTCATGGCTATGGCAGCTTCTCTATTTTTTATTTTTACTTTTTAATTTTTCCTCCAAGAGTATCTTCACAAATAGTGTTGCTTTTTTAGTGTTTTTTATCATTTTTCTTTTCTTCTTTCTTTCCCGGCATTTATTTGTTTATTTAATGGAGGCCATGATCATGTATGCTTGTCATTGCTTGGACCTCCAAGTGCTGTGGTTGTATCTTGGCATTGTGCTTATAGTGTGTTGTTGTAGGAATCTCTGCTCATCATTTTGTTCTTTTTCTAATTATTTTTATTATGCTTTTTTTTTTTTTTTCTGGTGGGAAAATGTTGACAGCTTAAACCATGGTATGCATTTCCATTATTTTGCTTTTTACTCTCATGCATAATAAGAAGCGTTTCGGACTTATATTTTGTTGATTGATGTTATCCACGTTCACGTGTCACAGTCTGTTACTGATGTTTATGATGTACAGTCAAAATCCACAGGGGGAGTCCAGCCACACGCAGCGTGGAGCTGAGAGAAGAAATCTGGGCTCACACTACGAATGGATTCCAAACAAAAAGCAATAATAATATTTGGTAGAGGAAGGTTAAAGGAATTAAAATTTAAAAGAGATTAAAACAACAGTTCCTGCTATCTTTTTTACTGTTTGTTGGAGCACAGCAAAAAAAACAAAAAAAGGGGGGGGGGGGTTGATGAGCAGTGGTAATGGGGAGTTGATTCTTCATGTCACAAAAGTGTCGGTTTTGCAGCTTTCTAACTCTGACTGCACTTCTACAGCTATGTGGTCAGCGTTGTCTTGCCCTCTGATACTCTTACCTCCTCAGAACTCTTCTGGCCCAGCAGCATCTCAGAGACCTGAGGCATACTGATAGACTTGCATAAGGAAATCTGTTCAGTGCCTGAAATGTGTGCTGCCTGGCAACAGTCAGAGCTTTTTTTCCTCTCCTTCTTGATATGTAGTGATGCAGATGTATTAGTGGAAGTGAAAAATGTAATACAAGAACAACCTCCCAGTGCATTTTAAAAACTCAGACAGAGAGCAACCAAAAAGAGGGACTCTGATCTTAAAATTTGCAGGAAGGTTGGTTTGGGCTCTAAAGCAAAATAGCTTGAATCATACCACAAAGTGAATAAAAATATATCTAAAATGTTTCACCATACTCAGTGTTGCTGGAAAACTCAGTTCTCCCTTATTTTCTTCTATGTATCTGGAACTTACAGGGATGTTATTTCCCTCCCTTTTTATTTTTTTATGTAATACAATTTATACAGCACCATTTCTTGAAGCCAGCTGTCAGTATGTCCTATTTGGAATGGCCCTGTTAACTGCTGTGATGTGTGAGCCCCACCAAAAGTACCTCCACAGTGTAGTCCACAGCTTTGAGTGTACTCCAGGTGTTTAAGATCTCCATGTTGCATTTTCTGCATCTTTAAAATGAAGTATGTCCAGTCATAAGATGGAATAGTCTACAACAAGAAGTTAGTATTCGCTCATATTTTCTATGTAGTTGTGCAGGAAATGAAATCATTCATCTATTGCCCTCAATAGCAGGGGAAAAAAAACCTTCCCATGTCACTGTGAGGTAAGCACTGGCAAATACTGGTAAGATACGCTGCCATATCCTCAAGGGAGGGACTGCTGTTTGAGATTCATCCTTGCCGTTTGGAAAAGAAACTGCATGGCCAACTCCAAGGAAAGAGTAGTGAAATCTTTGCCTTGCCTGATGTAGTTACGGGAGTGAAACCTCAATCCGGCTCGTGCTCTGTGGCTGTGAGATGCTGCTGCTGTTGTGCCATGAGAGGAGTGGTGACAGGGGCAAGGCCAGGCCAACTGCCCGGTTATGAGCAGGAGTCAGTATGCAGGGCACTTCTGCTCCATGTCTGCAGTTCTGGGGTCACCCACTGAGGCAAAACGTGTTGGTTGTGTACTTAACTTGGTAGCAGAGCACAGAGAGATCTGTTGTTCAGATGGAGAAGTTGTGGTGCTTCCAGGTAAGTCAGTAGAAGCGGCACAGCTATGCCTTCCACTTCGTACTGGAGGCTGATTTGGGTTCAATACCGAAGGAAGGAAGGAATATATTATTTGTGATTATTTAGAAGAGATGCGAAACACACCAAAACCAGCAGTAACAGATGGGGTAAAATGTGATACAGGAGGGCTTTGCTGTACTTAAGCCTGGTACAAATTCAGAAGTGTTGTATGCGGCCACATATATTAATTTCCTCCTGAAAAGTTTTCTCTCCTCCTCCTTCAATTTAGAAAAGCAGCAAGGAAATTATATTAAGAGGGCAGAACTACTGAGTGGGAAGTGTGGCAGAAAAACAGGGATCCCGTCACCATTCCTGGGATACAAGGAGAGGAGAAAATCAATTGTTTCTGAACCGTACACTGTGTTAGGGCTGGTTTTACAGTTAGAAGACATCCTAGAGATTGTCATCTGTGTCTACTACCCTGCTTCTGTATTTACTAAGGGCTTTTTTTGGCACAGATGCCAAGGGATGTCACATCTAGATAGCTTTTGTGAGGCAAATCACTTCCTGAACAGTGGTGTTGGAGTGGACCTAATAGCCTGCTTTCTGAAAAGCTCCCTTGTTCCACAAGTTTGTAAGGACAGAATCTAAGTCAGAAAGAAAAATCTCATCTCGAATCATGGTGTATGAGATAAATGAAATGGTGCATTATTATACTTGATGTCCCAGGTATAATGTGAATGCTAAAGTCTGAGGGCTTGATTGAGCCATGGCACACTGACCTTATTGACACAATTGCAGTGGTAATTCAGTAGTCAATCGCTCTCTTTCCATTACAAATTTTGGCTAATATTTTTAAAAGCGATGATTTCAGGTCCTTTATTTTAAAATTTTCATTTGTGGATTGCTTAAAGGAACCTGCTTTTCAGAGGACAGTTCAGAACTCTCTGAAAATCAGGGTGATAAGGTATCTTTGGATGGACCTTCAGAACTAGAGTCTCTTACACCTGTCAGCTGTTCTTTGAACTTTACTGTGGTTCCTAGATTTCCAGGGACATAAGTACAAAACTTGGATTTGTTTGAAATACATAGAATGCCACTTTACCTCAAGTAAAATGAATACAGGACGTTTTTAAGGTAAGCACATTCCTATATACAGTTCACTGAGACTGCTTCACGAGGTAATTGTTTTACATGGTAGTTCCAACGTATATGAGTGTTCTAACAAGTGTGCTAAGTGGAAATGTTTATTATTATTATTTTTAACCATCAAGTCTTTCTTTGGGTCTCTCAGCAGCAGGTGGTGAAACAAACCAGGCTCCTGGTGTATTTAAACAAGCAAAGGAAAAACTCTCAGTGAGTAAAATCATCTTCTTGCCCATCTTTACAATCTCCTTTTGTCCTTATTTCAGATCTTCCTGTGTTAATTCAGTCCTTCATTGTGTGTTCCATTTAGAATTTGTTTGACATATTCATTATTCATTTAAAAAGGTAATTAAACCCACCTTTCCTGAATAATAATTTCTACTAGCTCTGACTTACAGCCCAGGTAGATGATGATGACAGCTTGCAGATCTATAGGGGGCACACAGACTCCAAGCTGCAGGAGCTGAATGTTGTTCAGTGTTTGGAACAAGGTCATCCTCTGGGATAAGCTGTGTCCTTTGGACCTTTCCACAGCACCCAGCTCGTGCTGCCACCTTGCTGTATTGCCACCTAGGCAGAAATCCTCCCCAGGACTCACTGGGTATATTTTGATGCACCATTACATATGCTTGCATTCTGCAGAGACCCTGCCTGTGTGGAAATTATTGGCCGGTAGCATTTAACACGCGAATAAGTGCTTTTGGATAGACTAGTTTCTGGAGCACTGATTTCTGTCTGTTTTACTCTGACAATCCTGTGCCCTGCCTTCAGCTGCTCTGCAGCCTGTTCTGCTCCCCGCTTCTGCCTCTCCTCTGCTGAGTTTTCATCAGTAAATATTGCAAACACTACAGAAATACAGCAGTACTACAGCAAAGTGTCTCTCTGCCCTGCTCCTCTGCTGACCCTGTGCTCTTTCTAGCCCACTATTCCAGAATCCCCAGCAATTTGTCCTTCTTTCACTATCCCCTATGCAATTCTTTCTTTCATGACACTGACACAAACTGACTTACATCTGCAATGTGACAATATTCTGTCATTGCTAGGCATCATAAACAGTGTGGCTGTTCCTTAGGATTCCCCTGTATTTCCTAATATATTCCATGGCTGATTTATTTCATCTGTCTAACCAGATTGTCGTTTATTTGGGGAACAAAAATCTATGTCTTCTAAAGTGCTACACACTAGTTATGAATCATAAGAAATTGTTAATGATGAAAGCAGCGTAGCTGATTTGAGGCTGTGAAGCAGCGCTGAAATTTAGGCCTGAATTCGGCCATGGATGCTAGGATTTCATGTGATTTGAGATGTCTGGCCCATTTCAGCTCATAACTGGGAAACTGTTAGAAGTTCTTTCCTAGAACAATAAGAAATATCTGGGTGGGCTTTGCTCCTTAGTCAAAAGCATGGTTTGTGACTGTCTTTTCTCAGGGGCTGATCAACACCTGAGCGAAGTCGATACTAGCCCATTTTCAGAGCCTTCTGTGATCATGGAGTGCTTTAAGGACAAGCACTGCGAAGTCCCTCTCTGAAATGATCTGTTTTCTATGCACCTTTCTTATTCCTGTCCTTTACCTTATGGCAAAGATTAGAAGTCTAGTCCCTCCTTACTTTTTCTCCCTGTTGCTTCCCTTCTCTGATTGCCATGTTCACTTATCTCTTGGATGTTTTCTCTTTTGTGCCTTGTCTTCACCTCTGCTTTTGTAAAGTCCTCTTCCTTTTTGTTGTTGTGTTCCTTCCTGATTTTCAGCTTTTATGTCCTTCAAGTGCAGCCTTTTCCTCGCTGCTGGTAATGTTAGATATCCAACCCAGTCAGTTTGTTACCCGTCTTCAAACCACATTTTCCATAGTGCTTTGCAGAACAAGTTCAGGAAAGGCTAAGCAGTTCCATCTGCTGGAAGGAGCTGTGTACCTGTGGTAGTGAGATGCTGAGAACATCGGCCATGCCTTAGCAGTGCCTCTGAAATAAACTGAGATTTCTGCCTCCCAGCTTCAGCAGTCCCCGAATCACTGGGTCTTGGCCAGGGTTACATAGATGTTTGTCCTGTGGACAGCTGGCATGTCCAGCAGTACGAATTACAGCAGAGGTTACATGTCATCTATTGCTAACGTAATGGGAATAGTGTTCTGGGTAAAGTGCAGGAAGGGATTGAAGCATTTGGTTTCTTTGCTTGCTCTAGCAGTCTTGAGCATGTCACTGAAATCTGTTTGGACCAGACTCTGCTGCTCTTACTGATACTAAAAAGTGCCTTGCTTGCTAAGTAACAGAGCGGATCCAGATTGTGTTAATGCCAGAGCTCAGGGTCATGCCTTTTCCCCAGGCTTTCCATTGAAAGATCTGGGTCTCGTCCATCTTTAGCATCCCCATTAGACGCACATATTCATGGAGGACACCACGCACTGTGAGTGAAAAGGATGGGGTCTCCCAGATTGCACTGTGCCTAGGATCTACTGCAAGGACTTTCCAGTCTCACCAGGGTCTTGTTGCATGGCCCTCAAGTTGGAAAAGTTGAAAATGGCTGAATGAACATTTGGGCCTCAGACTGTGTGTGCTCAGTTATATCCCACGTTCAGAAACCCTGGTGAAAAGTGCTGGCATAACGTCTGCTTTTTGGAGCCACACAAGACAGATGCTATGCTTCTACATAGTTTCAGCATTAGTGTTCTTAGAAATACAGCCCAAATTTTCTCAAGTGGATGGTACCTGTAAATTCAATTATGACACATCAGTCAGAGCCTGGAGAAGCCTTTGTTGTGACAGAAACACACACCGTTCAATTTCTGTTTAAAATAATTATTTTCATTATTAAAAGATAAATATGTTGCAGAGTTTTTTTCTAGAAATACTTTCTTGCTAGTGAAGCACTCCGATCCTTTGAATGGATTTCTTGTTTTTCTCATTTTCTAAAAAAGACAAGGAGTAACTTGTGCATCTTTTCCGAACGTTGAGGAAATCTAGATGAATGGCTGAGATCAAATGCCAAATTTTTCCTGGCTAAAGTTCCCTACTAAATCCCATACTTACAATGAGATTGCTCCTATTAGTAACTTCATGCTTCTATGAATACAGAGAGAATCAGGACTACATTGCCAAGACAACAGCCTTGCAATTGTGCTTTGTCATATCAGTTATCCTTGTAGGAGAAAGAACAGTGTTGCTTAATCAAGTAGCCCTCTTTTCTTTCACGGAAATTTCTTTATGTAGAGCAGCTAGGTCTCCGAAGCATCAACAAAGAATTTGCAGTCTGCCTTGTTGGTGCCAAGTTGTTCCTTCAGTGGGATATTACCGTTATGCAGAATCAGAGCAGTACCTGACCAAAATGACATATGATGTCAGCCTTTCAAGCATATAATTGAAATTCTTCGTTATCCCAGTACCCCACATTGTCAAAACAGGTTTACAAATTCCTGCTGTGACACCAGATGCACAAAATACAGTGTTTGTGGTGCACTGGAGATGTTTGTGTGCATGCAGTGGCATAAGAAGCTCTGCTGTCACGTCCTTCTGCCATCTTGGGAATGCTGCTGTAACCTTGTTCTCAGACTCCCACTGTTTCATCCCTGAGTGTAGCCGGGAGGGATATATTACAAATGCACAACTTAGTTTTAAAAGACGAGGATGTGTTGGTGCTCCTGTAGTTTTGCACTGGCTCCTAATGCAGCCAGCCAGCAGTTGTACCAGCTAAGTGCTGTGCCTGGCACCAGTTCTGTCCTATTAACACATGGCAAAAATAGCATTTACACAAAAAGGCACTCTCTAGAATCAGTAAATCTGTCCAGACACAGATGGGTTCAGTCAAACATCACAGAACTCAAACTTTGCATGTCAGAACTGCATAGACACCATTACCAGACACAGGAAAAGTATTAATTCATAGCTTCGCATTTTTTTTGGTCCATGTTGCATGTGTTTTCCTTTTGTCCAGCTTCATGTTCTGTTTTCTTTTGTTTTCTCGTGACTAGACTGCCTCTTTGTCAAAGATTCCTGCCTCAAAGTCTAAAGCAAAGTCATTGCTTCCTCCAAGACCCAGCTCAGCTTGCTCATTAACTGCTAAAAGGGCCACTTTTCTCGATACAGACAGTTATTATGTACGGCCCTCCTCAGCAGGCCCAAGAGACTGCCTGCCCTACTCAAAATCAGATGCTAAGGTAAGGTAGCAGAGTTGGTAGAGAGAGGTAGCTCGGAGATGTGTAGGTAAATTCCCTGGATCACATTCTCTCCCCGCTACATCTGGGTAGTTATCTGTGAAGTTTACCTGGGATTAATTTCCAGTGGCAGGAAAATTTATTACCAGGCTACGTTATCTGTGCTGCAAATAGGTAAAAATGAAGCAAATTCTCCAGAGGAAACATAAGTGAAATTTCCTATAACTAGCAAGAGATGTCTTCTTTCTGTTGATGGTATGGATGCTGCTTCATTGACTGCTGAGAAGTTGCACCCATTTTGCACATGGGTAAGAATCAAAACCAGCAGTACTAATTCGTCTTCCAGGAGAAAATTTTAAAAGGCGAATTTCAACCAGTTAATACTCTAAAAACCAATTAAATCCCCAGTGTAAGAGCGTACAGTTCTTATCACCAGCAGCAAGGGCAGAAGCCAAAGGCTTTAGGACCTTAGGCTTTTTGGTCTGTGCCTAGGACCAAGTTCAGGAAGTTGCAGTATAAGTTTAAAGAGATGGTTGGCTTCATCCGAGCTTCCCTGTGTTTACTGTTCACTCGTCTTACAAATGTTGATGCTGAGCTGATGACTGTTACATCATTTAAAAGCTGTTTTCACTCTGCTTGGCATGTCTCGTACTGGTTGGGGCCATCGTTATACTTCATCATCATCAAATCACACATCACCAAATAACGTAGTGTGTGGTGTCCCAGTATTGCGGGTACTTTGCAGGTGAATTCACATATGAATTTCACACTGAGCACCAGAGGAGTTCTTTTACTTTCTGTTTGTACTAAAAAAAAAAACCTTTACTAAGGAACCAAATGCTGAACCCATCCATATTCAGATCAGTAGATGATTGCCTTTGTTTTGACGGAGATTATATCTATGATGGCTTCACAGGGATTTAGATCCTAATCCAGTAGTCCACTAGCATCCTCTGCAGTCCCTGGGAGATACGGCTTTGCCTTCAGTGGGAGTAAAACCAGTCACTGATACATGCTCAGTCAAACCTGTAGAAGGGCTTTGTCTGCTACAAGGGGAGGGTTTATTTTGAGGAAGCAGGAGCTTGTTCAAGGTAGGGTGAGACTGGCAAAATACCACATTTGGGAAATACGCAGGGAAATCTCTCTGGGTACCAGAGCCAGACTTCTCCTAGTGAGCGTTTTTGTGCAGTAAAGAAGCAGCGAGGAGCTGATCAGAGCATGGGAAGTGGCCAGATCCCACAGCTTCCTGCATGAATAGTAAACTGGGCCCAGAGAATGAGGCTTCCCCTTTGTATATAGGTTGAGAGAAATCACGGGATGGAGTGGGACATTTTGAAAACTAAACCTCTTTTTATTTTGTTACTATTAGGATGGAGTAAGCAAGAGTCCTGAAAAACGTTCCTCTTTACCAAGACCTTCCTCTATCCTTCCTCCTCGAAGAGCTGTATCAGGAGACAGAGACAGAGAGGAGAACTCTCTCTCCCTCACAGCATCCCTTTCCTCTTCAGTACGACGGACCACCCGTATGTTTCTTGCATGTTAACTCTCTCCTACTGCTATGGGTGTCTTCCACAACAAAAGTGAGACAGATGTGAAGTGGGCAACACAAAATATTCTGATGTATCTTAGAAAAGTGAACATAAGAGTTAAAGTTGTGAATTTGTTGCTTCACAGTAACGATCTCCCTGCGCCTCTAGTCCTAGGGTAAAAACCCTCTCAGGTGAGAAATGCAAAGATGTTAGCCAGTGGAGTGACTCAAGGAAGTGAGGATAGTAAACCAGCCAGGTCCCTTTATCAGGACTAATTATATTAACTCAGAAGCCAAAAGGAATTACAGGACAATGAGAATTTTAATAAATACTCCCATAACTTTTTGCTAGATTGATTTCAGCCTAGGCCTCAGAAATTGGATGTGACTCCCTACTTTCCAGTAGGAATTCCTGTAGCTTTAGGAAACAATTTCAGACCTTTTTAAGAGAACCTAAGGGAAGTAGATGATTAAATTCTACCAAAAAAGAAGTCCTTTGAAATTCTTGGGTGATGCTCCAAGGGTAAAACAGAGTGACTGCCAGCTGGCACAGCAGCCCATTCTCTAGGCTGAGAGGCCATGGAGTATTTGCCAATGCGGTGAAGGGCTGAGGGATGAAAATTAAATATACCAAAACTACAGAGAATTGGAAAAAAAGTTTCCCTTTCTATCTCAGTTGATGTAGTGAAAAGGTTCTGGTTTAAGGTTGGATGGGAAAGGAAGAAACTGTTCAGGGAAAACTGAAGGTGGGATTGGAGTATGTTCAATCTATCTGGTGAGTCATGTAAAGAATTTGCCTCTTTTTGTTGTTGTTTTTGTTAAGTGGCATGAAATAAACAGAACGATTAACAATCACTTAACTGGGATTTTGATTAGTCACACTGCCTTAGAGAGGCCC
Organism: Aythya fuligula; assembly: GCF_009819795.1. Lineage (NCBI taxonomy): Eukaryota > Metazoa > Chordata > Aves > Anseriformes > Anatidae > Aythya > Aythya fuligula. The sequence goes on from NC_045564.1 coordinate 6,603,858, forward strand.
ATTGCATTTATAATTCCCAAGCCTTTTAAAGGTGAAAACGCATAACACCTGCTCAGTGCTGGAGTTCGCAGGCTTTGAGGGTTGGTTTGGTCTTTCTCTCCCTGAGTATTCTTAGCCAAGCTTTCCTTTAAGCAGCTTATGGCGAGATCTCAGCTTCTGTTCATTTGCCTTTGAGAGTTACCAGCAGAGTGGGCTGCAGAAAGCACAATGCCGCTGTTAAACTGATTTTTGTCCTCAGTGAAAAGGACTGGTAATGCCATTAACAGGGAATGGAGCTGCTACAAAATGTTCCACTACTTATATATTTTTAACTTGCTTGTCAATGTAACTAGAATATGACTTTTAATCAAGGTTGGCTTCTGTAGCTGCTTTGTTTCACTGCACCTCTTGAAAATAGCAATTGAACGTGAGGGACATCTGCCCGTCCACACAACAGACGTGTTCACCATCAGCTGAATGCTTGCTTGGGGCTCAGCTGCAGAGAGCAGCTGCCCAGTGGTGATACGCCTAGAGTTTCGGGATTAGCATCAAAATTTTCACCAGTCTGGTTTAACCCCCAAATCCACTGACCTTGGTGACGCAGTTCTTCCTGGTGAGTCAGGCTGCCAGGCCAAGTCCTGAAGGCTGCATTCAGATGGTGCTTCTGGTTGCAGGCTCAGGAGGCACATAAAGAAGCAACGCTGTATTTCTGTGAGTCTAATGCTGTTTTTCTTGCACGTAGGATCAGAACCAATTCGTAGCAGAACAGGAAAAAGCGGAACTTCTACCCCCACTACTCCTGGCTCCACTGCCATCACTCCAGGGACACCACCAAGCTATTCCTCCCGTACGCCGGGCACTCCAGGGACACCCAGCTACTCCAGAACCCCACACACTCCTGGGACCCCCAAATCTGCCATACTGGTACCAACTGAGAAAAAAGTTGCCATAATTCGCACTCCTCCTAAATCTCCAGCCACTCCAAAGCAGCTGCGAGTTATTAATCAGCCTCTACCTGACCTCAAGAACGTCAGGTCCAAAATTGGATCAACAGATAACATCAAATACCAGCCTAAGGGAGGGCAGGTAAGGATTTTAGTCTTTCTGTTCATCCATATGTTATTTAGCCTCACGTGTGCACCTTCAGGATGGGTATGGGATGGGAGCCATTTTGAGTTTCCTCACAAATGCATTTAAGTGGCATTAAATTGCAGGGGTCGGGACTGTCCTCAGAAAAATTATCTTGCCAGCTGAAAACTAGCAGTGCCTCACTGAGATCAGGGGAGAAGTTTCAAACAAGAGATGGTACTCCATGCCATAAATATGTTTTAGCCTGAGTACGAGCAGTTGTTGCTTCTTTAATCTTCATTGATACCAGAAAAATAAGGAGGTTTGCTTTAATTCATGCAAGTTCAGCGTCTACCTAGATAGATGTTAGCAGGATTGCACAGCACCATGACCTTTCCCTGTGGCATTTTACATGCCGTGTGCATTGTGTTGGGCAGTGTTAATGAGAGTTGTAGCCTCCAACATGGTAAATCCACCCCAAGTTGAAGATGATGGGAGGAGACGGATATTAGACTTAGCTGTTTTTATTGCTTCAGAGTGTGAATGAGCAGGCATAGGACTTAAATTGTATAAACTGGAGAAGGCATATAAAATTAGAAAAGGTGAATGTGTAAGAAGGCAGATGGCGATTTTCTGTTCTCACTTTCTGAAAGCAGAAGAATTCACGGGCACGGTGATGAAATTAAAAGCTGAAAAAATGATAAAGTTTCTCATACCTTGTACAGTTATGCCCTGAAGCATATTATCATGAGCATTGCTGTCCGCTAAAGACTGAACGTGTATGTAGGGTAAGAAAATCCTGTTGCTACAGGCAGAACTTACTAGGCATTGAAAGGGACAGGAAACATAGAGGCTTTCAAGGTAAGCAGGAGCTTGTGAAGACTGCGGAAAGAACAGATAGGGAATACCATAGATCTCCCTTTCATATTGATTGTGGGCACAACCCCACCATGAAAACGCTCTGTGTCCCCAGCTCCCTTTCACTTTCCTTGGACCGTTGAGTTACGGCACTGTCAATGTGAGTGGATTGTGCACAGGTTCGCTTCTCAGCCACCTCCAGGGACAGGACATCAGGGTGATTAACATGCTTCCCCATTCAGCTGTCTTCAAAGCTAGTCATCCTGGGAACCTGGGTTGCACAGTGTTTCCAGATCAGATACTTCTATAAATATCTGGGTTTTGGAATACACAGTGGAACATACAGAACAGTAAGGTTTGCCTAATGCTGCCTCAAAAAAAAACAAGCAAATGAAAAAAAAATATTTTTGATGTTGCTAACCTATGCCTACGGCTGGTCTTCCAGAGAAAAAAGCAGGCTCGTGTTAAACAGTAAGGTATCTCTTAAGCAGTGATCCTGTTTTCATGGTAAATTAACACATTCAGTGCTTCCCAGGATTTGGACAGTAGCCAGTTGCTCAGATAAAGTCGAGAAGATAATGCCTCAGCAAAGGTTCTTCTGCCTTTATTTTGACAAGTGTTGGTATAACTATTTTGTATGAGGCCAGCTCTCACTTGACATATTGCATAGCAGATGGTCGGGGCACAGGGGCTTGGAAGAGAAGTTCAGACAGCGCTTCTGGACTGGCAATCCTCGTAACAAGCCCAGCTGCTGGGCATGGGGCTTAAAACCAGCACCACGTTAGCCTAACCTCCTCCTTCCTGGTGCTCTCTGTGGATCGTGAGCGCTAGAGGACCACAGCGAATTGTATTCCTGGGTAAAAACCATGCCCAGACAGCTTAGCAGTTTGACAGTTGCCCACAGTCTATGCTGCGTAGTGAAGAATGGCACAGCAGTGGGCATTTCACCCTTCTGGGGATCACAGGGGAAATCTGCTGAGTGGACATAATGTCACGGAAGCCAAAGCGTTTTTTAATTCCCACTGCTGGGTGGCCACTGAGCTGTGGGTTGGGCAGAGGAAGACTCATGGAGTTTTGGCTTTGTGTTTCCTTTATGCCATGGTTGCTCAGTCTAGACAAAAGGTTTTAGGATTAATTCTTTTCCAATTTATGCAGTTGAATTGTATATGGTCTGTCAGAGGAACACATGAAAGCTAATTTCATTTCCTTGTGTCTGCTCGCTTCCGTAACGCCTGGTGGCAAGTACTGCACTGGCTAAGATGAGCTGTTATCTGCTATCTGCTTTTAGTGATGATACATGAAACAAACAGAAGGCTGCTCAAGTTTTATAACCTGAACTAGAAGTGCTGATAGCAGTAACCAGAGGAAAAACTAGCAGACAAAAAGCCAGCATATATCTGGGCAAGTTAAGTACATAAACATGACATGCAAATCGCTAAAGGAATACAGATATGCAGCCCAAAACTGTCATTTGGAGACAGACTATCCTTTTACCAGAGGCATATCTTAACCTAGCACAAGGTCTTTTGTTAGCTTACAGCTGTCCTAGAGAAAGCAGCCGCGCTGTGAAACTGCCAGAGGCTGAGGTGCAGAACTGAAACAGCAGGGGAGGTTTGAATGCTAAATGAAAGAAGTGCAGTGCTTCAGCCTTGAATTTCATCAAAAGCTCGTCAGCCAGCAGACTGATTTTAATTCAGCTTTAACTTGCCAGCCACGGAAACAAAGGAGAGAAATTACTCCACCTGACAGGAAAAAAAAAAAAAAAAAACACGTCTAGGGGAAGAAGCAAGCCAACACTGCGGTGCACTGAGCTCCTGCATTGAGCTCCTGTGAGGAATAGATCACTTGAGATGTGTTTAATTGCTGTTCTGCAGTCTGGAGAAATGAGGGCTGCTCTGCGCTGTGATGCAGCCAGTAGGTGGTTGCCTGGTTTTCTCTTTATAGTAAAGTATGGTGAAATGGATCATTCTTGGCAAGGCTCAGAGGCGATTTGCTCATGGGTATGTCTGCTGGGCTTCAGATGGATTTTAGCACTGCATCAGCTGTGGAGGAAATGCTGTGCTTTCAAAAGTAACCCATTTGCATCTGTTATTTCTCAGACAGCCTAAGGGAAGCATGGGGGGAGCTGGGGGAAGGGTTGGAAATCTGTTGCACATGCCAAGACTTGGGTTTTGCTTTTCTGTTTGATTTTTTTGTCATCTCGAAATTCTGCCTATGGATGTGGTTTGTGCCATGTCAGCGCACAAAAGTCGTCAACTGAATCTTTTTGTTACTGACCAGGTAGGGTATTTATAAAGCATCATAGGCCAGCAACCAAGGATAAAGCCAACTTAGATTTCTTTTAATTTAACCTTGAAATTTAGATATAAATCTCAGCCATGGGCAAGAATTTCAGTGGTTGTGAATCAGCACAGCCCCATAAAAGTGAGCGGGGCTGTACAGACTGGAATGCTGTACATAAGGTCAAAAATATCACTAACTATGGTAACAGCCAGGGGCCTTGTTAGGAGTAAGATGACATGTATTAAAATGAAATCCCCCACCGTGTTGGAGAATTAAATGTTCCTTGAAGGTTTCTAGGAAGATTAAAGAGAGAACTTCACCATTTTCCCTAAACTGTAGAAAACAAGGTGCATTTAGTTATGGGTCAGAAAGTCTGAATAAATTGATGACACCACTGTTCAGCAGAACCTGTTTAGAAACCACAAAAATGCTGGCAAAAATCAACAGGCATCAGCATTAAATGATAAAAGAGACCAGTACATGGAAGGATCAGACATCTCAGAGCTGGGCAGAAGAGGAGGCTTGAATAGATGTCACTGTCTTTGCACATTTTTTTTTGCTCGAGTCCTTCCCTGTTAGCTTCAAGATCCGTGTAGTTGGCAGGAGAGATTCCCCCACAATGCACAAACACACACTGCCCCATTATCACAATTGATGACCTGGTCTGCAGGGAACAGTGGGCTCCTGACGTCTTCCCTGCCTTAGCTGCAAAGCCAGAGCAGAGACAGACGTGTTGTTGGCCCACCAACAGCTGGAACACCTCCTGGGAGAGCTGCAGGTCAGGAGGGTATTCAGCAAGTTCCCCTTGAGACATCATCTCGTAAGTCCTCTTCCTTCTGCTTCATGTCTTTGTGCCAAGTTACAAACACTGATGATGGCCCAAAAATCAATCTGAAAATCTAGATGATGTGCTATCAGTGCAGCGGCTGATGAAAAGCATCCTGTAAGACAGTGGAGAATACAGGCACAGCAAAAACTGCGGTCTGAACTGTTACTTAGTCCCCTTCTCTCTCATTTCCTTCTGGCACTTTTTCTGCTTATCTGTTGCAGTCTGCTACATAGATAAGTCCAAAGCACTTTGGCTCAAGTTAAGAGCCTCTCTGTTCAGGACAAAAGTGATGAACATAAATAAGCCCTAAGGTTTAAGGTAATCCCAGGCATTGGTGCTTTCCAAAACCAGGACCACGGGAGGCATCTGCAGGGAGAGGTGGGTCAGCTCCCTGCACGTTGTAACCTGGCTGCTGGTTGAGGAGTTGGCTAATGAGGGGCTGGGAGGGAATTGTTTCCACACTGTTAGCTGCGTTCATTGAAATCAGTTTGTGAATTTACCAAGTCAACACTTCTTAACCATAAGGTAATTTCATCTCTGTCAGTCTGTTTTTGTTTCATTTATACATTCCACGTTTTGTGGATTCAGAAGACATTTACAGGATTTGTTCTAGACTGAAAATTAGGGGAAATGTAGGAAATGATGAGTAGCTGTTTGTCAATTTGTATGTTTGCCTGTTTACGTTTAAAATTAGAAACTAATCCATCCCTTGTTAATTGCAGATCTACAAATGCAAAGAGAAATTAGGAGTTTCAGGCACAATTTCAACACTCTCTCACAGCTCAAAAACATAATTTTTAAGTTTTCGAAATTTATAATTTTGGCTGATCATTGCCTATTGTACAGAAATAACATCTTGCAGCTCCTGTGTTCAGATTACACTCACATAATGGAAAGCTTGCCTGTGTATAGTTAAGCTTTGAATTATTCTGGAAAAAAAAAAAAAAAAAAAAAAAAGATCCTTTTTTTCTGAGTTATATTTTAGGAAAAAAAAAAAAAAAAAAAGTGGCAATCACTGCCAGGCCCTAGCAAGTTTCAGAAAGTTTATTTGAGGAAAGGTGTAAAGGTGTTTGGTTGGTAGAAATGAGCAGGGAATTGGGACTTTCAGTCCAGGTCTGACGTTCACTCGATCTATGGCTGGAGGAGAATAACTTCACTGCCATGCCTCAGCCATCTGTGAAATGTGCATCACACTCATGGAGGACGGACTGGGAACCACTTTTTGAACAGAAAACCCCAAAATCCACTTACCACAGCAGCAGCTTAAGCAGCTGGCTAACGTTAGAGACAAATCCTGGCCGCGATGTACCATACCTTGCTGGTCTCCTTAATATAGCAAGGGGAGAAGCTGTACCATTTCCTGGGGTAGGTTGAAGGTACCAGGACATACATTCCTCTGACAGCCTGAGTCATCCCAGCAGCAAGTTCAGCACAGGAGGCATTTTCAACTCTTCTCTAGGGAGCCTAGATTTTGGCAATAAAATGGAGAACGCTGTTCTTATTGGGAAAATGTTCAGGCAATACACAATCTGGACCAGAGCTGTTTAGTTATCTAATAGTGTTCTATCTTGCATGGGAAAATGAAAAAAAGTTTAATGCTGGATGGGAAGGGACAGGAAAGGAAAGGATAAAAACCTTAGTTGTTGTCTTGGAATTTTGGATTTGGACAAGGAAAAGAAATGCTAAGGGTCTGCTTAGCTTGGAGAAAACCAGCTTGCTTAAAAAAATAAAACACAAGATGTTTTTCTGACTTGGACTGACCAGCCTAGTTTTCTCCATTATGCTGGAGTAAAGAAAGCCCAGGCATTGTGACTCAAAATTCATTTCTTAAAGCTGTGGAAGTGTTTTAAAAACCTTGATACTTTGATACCCGAGGTTATCAGTACTCCTTCCATGAATAGCAACCACTCCTTCTAAAATTTAAGGATCAAACACTGTTATCTAGCATAATCTATTTTGTGTTGTTTTATTTATTTGTTTGTTTGTTTGTTTATGGCAGTACTAAAACACAAATCAGTAAAATCCTTGGATTTTAGATGAATTAATTTTGCTCCTAGGAATTTTTTTTTTTACTTGCAGTACATGAATCTCTTTCGATTTCCTTTTCCATTCATTTCACCAGCTCCCCAGATTTAGTGAGAAGTATAATCACAGAGCAGTTGTTAAAATGTATCTGCCCTGGATCTTGCAGTTCCTGGAGCTGTCTGTTAGATTGAGCTTTTGTCTCTTGACTGTAAACTCTTCAGCATAGGAAGTGGTCTTTCTGCTTTGCATTTTCTAGCACAATTACACAAAACCTCCCAGTATTTCTACCATAATCATGCAATCAGAACAAAGTTTACCATGGTAGATGTTAGATTTAAAGGTAAAATATTACTTTCTGTTTCAGTGATTAATTCTTTAAGAGACGATCACATTTGTTTTTTTTCTCTGTGATAAATATGAAAACATCTTCTAACAGAAATCTATGTGCTTGGGGCAATTAGTAACGTATACATGTATGTCGTATTAATCAGTGGCCATGATATAAATATTCAAATTTATTTAAAGTATGAGATTTTGGTAGTAAAGATGCCCTCAGAAAATATTTCTTTTGCTCTTGTGTTATGCTGATGGTGGCTTTTCTTCCCTTTACTTATACTGACATGCCTAGATCAATGTGGCCACCTTATTAATTAGATGAATCCTGTGATGTGCAGATGGGTGGAAAGAAGCTTGCAAGTTCTTCACAGTGAAGGATGTAAATCAGCCCTCATTATCCCATGCAAGTACTAAAGACATGGTTGATTGCAAGGCTTTTCTTTTATTTTATTGACACTTCTCATCAGAAGTATCTATTTTCAGTTTGTAATTGTTTTATTACAGTTCAGCTGTTCAGGCCAAAATACTACGTGGCCAGTGTCTGCCTCTGGCTATGTTTTTAAAGGTCAGAAATGAACCTATTTTGCTCACCCTTTGCTAAGAATCAGATGTGGATGGTACATTGTTTTCTCCATGCAGTGTCCAGTGCAGCCTTTTATTTTGAATCTCACTAGTGCTCAGGTTGGCAGCTTTGCTGGTGTGTGCAACCAGCAACTTCTTGTGAGTAAATTCAGTAACAGAGGCTGAACATCATCTCAAGCTCTGTGTGCAGATGTGGAAAGTCTGGGGCACCCACTTCCTTTTCAGGGGCTTTGCTAGGTCAAGGAAATACCCTTGCTCTCCCTTTCCTCTACCTGTAGCCTCTGCCAGGAGCATCAAAAGTGTAGTATCATTTGTCCGTGGGAGCGTAGGGATGCGGAAGCAATTAAAACTGCTTCTTGATTCTAATCAGGTGCTGAACTTACCCTCACTTCCCATGCACAACAAACTCTTGTCTTATTAAATCCCTTTGTTAACCAGCAGAGCAAACACTGAAATAATGCCTAGTTCCTGGGGTGCAGCTGTGTCAAATGACTGTGATGCTGTGCTAAGTAGGAGGAACCTGCCTTCTTTGATAAGTTGTTAGGAATCTGAGCTTTTTCCAAGATCACAGCCCCACACAGCATGTTCAAATGACAAGTGGAACCAGGCTAGAGTAATTTTAAATGCTTTAGGCTCAGTGTTTGTGGTAGAACTTCTCAAAGACCATAATTGCATGGCAGGGAGAACATAAATCATCAGCTTCTTGGAAAATGTATGCAGAGCCTGTAATTTTATCAGCTTCTCGGTTTTTGTTCTCTGAGTATCTTCGTTTTGGTGTGCACCAGTAAGCCACAGGAGAGAAGGTTTTTTATGGATTATCTGCCCAGACACTGGTAAGTTGTGGGCTTCCCTTGTTGTTGGGAAAGTTGAACTGAATGATTAGAGGCAGCAATGAAACTTAATTCTTTGTTTTTCATAAGCTGTTTTCAAACATTGCTTTCTGTAGCAGTGGGGCACAGCTGAACCAAATTCTCTCTTGCATTTCTCTGCCTTCCACTCAGAGCTTCCACAAATTCCTGCTCCTGGTGAATACAGAGATGTGGTACTGTCAGAGGAGGCCTGCTCCAGGCCCCCAGCAGGAGGCTGTTGTACATTAAGACTTTGAAATCCAAATTCACTTTCTGTGAACAGCCGTAGGGAGCCATATATCTCACTGGGAGATTCAGAAGTATTGCCAGCGAGTTGCTTCTTGTCCCATCGGTCAGCTTAACCCCCAAAATCCCTCCTGGTCTAGTGTAGACGTGGCTCTCAGACCACAGCCCCTTCCTGCTTAGATTGCTAGCCAGGCCACTGTGTGTAGGGAGCTGAAGTTTACCCTGCTGTGTGCAGGTCGACATAGGCTTCATCTCAATAACTCTGAGAAAGGTATCTTCAACACTTGGCTTCTTAGCTGCCTACCCGAAAATGCCGTGCATCTCCCAGCACTTGGTCAGACAGCTTTCAAACAGCACAGAAGGCACTGGAGCACAGAGGCTGGACAACGTGGTTTTGTGGAATAAACCCAGCATTGTCTGTAAGGCTTAATTTTTCCACTGTGGTTTCACTTCACCTGGCTATGACAAACGCTGAGGAACCTCACCTTGTTCTAATTAAAATCATACCATCCCCTCCCTGTGCAGCGTATTTTGACAACCCAGCATCAGATCAGTAGAAGAGAATTTACCCATCTCAGACCGGTGGGGCAGTGCATGGGCTATGAGGGAGTCTGTCAGGGTATTAGCCAGTTGGGCTCTTTAGTGGGTGTGAAGAGAAGGCAGTCCCGTTCCTGCTGCAAAGTAAAATGTTCCCTTTCCTGAATGAGAGCACAAGCAGGCTTGATCTTTCATTTAATGCGCGTGTATATTAGAATATAGAATTATACATACATCCCTAGCACACCTCCACCCCCACACAAGATGTACATACGCGTTCAGGAACATGGAGACCTTCCTGGTGAGTCATGGTATTTGTGCTGTCTCTATCCCAGGCAGATGCATCATTTAATTCCTTTCATCAAGTGCCATCGTGAAAGTTTACCATTTTCTTTTTGTAGCTCTGTTCCCTCGGGAGGCAGTTCAGAGCCTCCCTGCTCTGATAGTTAAATTTCCCTCTAGATTCCAGCTTCAAATAATTCACAGTCCGTTTATGCTCTTTGTTTGCAAGCCAAAGATTCTCTTTAGCCTAAATGGTGCCTGTCCCTCTCTGGTACTTTCCCTCTGATGTTCATAGCCCGATTTCCCAAAGGAAACAAAGCTCATGCAGTCATGCTGTCTGGCTGGCAGTCCCAGCCATCCTCAACTCATTTGTAACTTGTTGGCCAATTTCAAATAGTGCTGGTAGGGGAGCAGGGGTTACAAACAGATGCAGTCCAGCCAAGTTGGGTGATAGTTGTTGATTGATACAAAACAGACCCAGCCCCACAGCGCCACTGGGGAAAAGGCAGTGATACCTCAGCCCCTGCTGCACAGTCAGAGACGTTGGCTCATGCTTGCCCAGGCTAACAGAGCTGAGAGAAGCTAGGTGGGTATTGCTGGCAGGAGGGGTAGGCCTTGCTCAGGAATACAGGATGGAGGGATTACGTGATTTAAGGCATTAATCTGTAGGATTAATCAATTCGTAGCATGCTTTGTTACAGAGGGCAGTCGTGATGTGAACATGTGCAGGGTTATCGATGTATTCCAGGGAAGGGAGAAACAGATCATGAGGAAAACCCTGGCTCAGCGTGCTTCCTGCCTGTGCTGGGTGACCAGCACGTCCATATCACTCATCTCACTTCAGCCCTCAGCACAGGACATAAGTGGTACATAGGTCTCCTGCTGGCCCCTCTACGCAGGGGCACATCTCACCCAGTGAGACAGAGAGGATAATTGAGATGATTGTTCCACTGCGTATCTGCTAGCTGGGTCCATGGGCCATGAGACTCGTAATCTGTCAGACTTGTGGGTGCAAATCAACCTTCAGGCACTTGATCAAAGGTGCCCTCTCAGCTTATAACCTTGCTTTGGCTTCACTTTTAAGCTACAGGCCCCCAGTCCACAGCACAGAGGTCTTGTCATGACCAAAGTCAGCATTTTCAGAGCAAATTCATCCCTGTGGCCATTGTGAAGAGGTGCTGCTGATCCGTTGCTGAGAGATGTGCTCAGAAAGTGCTAGGGAGGCTTTCTGTTTTGCCCAGTTCTGTCTGGCCCGAAGCTCTCTGAGACCGCGATCTGACTGCACATTTGATGTGTGTCTCAGTAACTAATGTGACACCTATCGCGTATGGTACCGGGGTACATTTTCTAAACCAATGGTATATTGAAATAAAACACAAGCCTAAAACTCCAGTGGCATTTCCTTTCATGTTTCAGTGTGCATTGGTTCACTTACATGGATTAAGCAGATGGGAGAAAGACAGAAATCAGCTTGCCTACTGAAGATGCCCTTGTGAAGGGCTGAAGGTGACCTACCAGTTGTGGAGCTTTCTGGTGCTGTCATCGCCATCACTGCTGAGTGTGCCATTACCAAACTCTAACAGTTTAGGCCAGGAAGCATTTAATGTCCTAATGGGTTTGACTGATGTAGTGGTTACACGATACGTAATGAGGGGGACCCACGGAACAGCTTTCTGTGAAGAAATCCTTTTCATTAGCTGCAAAGTGTGGCCCTCGGGAAGCTTCTTCTTGGAGTTTACTGGACGCAAGTTAAGAGTAGCACTCCAGCTGCTCAGTGCCAGAGGATATTTGACTCGGTATCTAGGTGTGGCACTATCCCCACTGCAAGAACTGCAAAATCCGATGTCCCTGTGAGGCAGGTGTATTGTCTTTTCCTAGTTTGGAGAGGTGAGGCACAGAGGAAGTGAGTGATTTCTTTCAGAGGTCTAACAGGGAGCCCGGAGCAGTGTGGGGACCTGAAACCAGGAGGCAGAAACTGCATGGGGTTCTTCCTCCTACTGAGCACTTCAGCTGGTGTGCAGCTGCTTTGTGTTGCTGGGTGGTGAGAAGCAGGAAGAAGGTAACCCATATATCTGTGCCTGTCTCTCTCCTACATATCAGTTAGTCCCTGTAGTTTTACCTAAAACAGCAGCCGACAGAGCTGTGCTAAATGATATTATTGAAGGCGATAGAAGTGTCATTTAATAATGAAGAGATAATGCCCAAATGAATATGGTTTGTACAGGAAAGAGAGTATGAACTCATATTGCATATTAGTAAGATAAGAATGAATAAAATCCACCATAATACCTGAGTAATGACCTCATATTTAACCCAGAGAAGAGAATACACTGCACCAGCAGCACTCTTTGAGTAAGTAAAAGCTCCTGGTACAAAGAAGGCCTGGCTAGAAATCCTACTCACACACCTGCAAAGCCTAATGCCGGTGAGCACAGTCCCCTGCCCTTGCTCAGACAGGAGCCTGGAGGTGGTGTCACCCAGGTGTGTGCCCAGGTGCCCCTGCCTCCTGCTAACTGTCCCCAGCAGCACATCGTTCCCTGGGAGCACAACCACTGACATCTGCTAGGGGAGGGACTGGTTTGATGGTCGAGGTGGGACAGCGGGGCTTGGCCTGTCCTTCAGAGAGTTCCCTCCAGGCACTGTCATATGCCTGCAGTGCCTCCGTGGCTAAGGTGACACAGGAGAAATACAGGCCCCTGGCATCTGTAAGGGAGGCTGGCACCATCACAGGAAAGTCAGGTGGCATTTCTGCCAAAAAACAAGTCCCCGGGGGAGGAGAGGCACAATGCTGCTAGCACCAGCAAGTTGTGGCCACCAAATAGTACAGGCAGCGCTGAGAATCAGGAAACAGGGGCTGCAGCAAGAAGTGTCCAGGTGTTGTTGTTTTCTGCACTGCCCTTTGGTAGAAGACAGGAGAGAGAGAGCAGCAGTGAGCTCTGACTTCAGCTTAAGCCATTTGTCAGTCACCTTTAACAGGACACACTGAGATCAGAGGTCTGCTGTGTGAATGCAGACACTGTTAGGGCTGTGTGGCAGGAAGAGGGGTGAGATACCTCAGGATTTTAGCCAGTGCCTGAGCTGGCTGGGTCTCAGATTGCTGCGTTGAAGGCTGGAGTGCAGAGCTCTGAGAAAGAGGGTTTCCATCTGCTCGTGTCCAGGTCAGCAGGAACACTGGCCATCACTTAGAGAGCCTATAACAGGCTTTCCAAGGACTATGTCCAGGCAGGTAAGGGATTCTTTGAGCTTTTCAAGGAAAAGCCACCTCTCATCTCTCCCAGTATAAAACCTCTCTCCTTTGCATTTACATGTAACTGCCATTTCAGGAGGTAGAAAAAGAGCATATGCTGCGTTACCATCCTAAGCACAGAGATTGGTGTGGCTGACTTTCTCACATTTCAATACAAGTGTCAGAAGAAGGAGTCACAGCAGGAGGCAGAATTACTCTGGCTCCCTTGTCCTGCACCCCAATGGAGTGTGTGTATTACATATAGTAAGTTACCTCCGATTCCTTTTAGGTTAGGATTTTAAACAAGAAGATCGATTTTAGCGATATTCAGTCCCGGTGTGGTTCCAGAGATAACATCAAACATTCTGCAGGGGGAGGAAATGTAAGTAGCACAGCCAGCCTGTGAGCAGGCATCTCCACTGTGGTGACCCACCTTGCACAGCCAGCCCCCCTGTCTCCCTTCCTCTGAGCACTATTTTCCTTCTTACTGCTGTTCTCACATGTGAGTCTGGTCTGGTAGTCGTGTGAGCCCTGTGTTTGCAGTGGTGGCCTTCTGATCTTCCTCCACAGAGCACAACACATTGCCAGGACCTGGCCAGGAAAAGAAAATTTAAAAGTTTGGTTATCTCTAAATCCCCCAGGGTGCTGTCAGTTAAAGTCCAGTGCGAGCCAAAATGGTCCAGTGCCTTTCATAGCAGTGGCCTGAGAAAGTCTTTTCCAAAAGACACTCCAGCTCCCAGTTGGTCGTCCCCCAGCATGTCAGCCCTTCCTCAGCTAACCTTGTCGGTTATGAGAGTCATCAGAGAGAAAGAAAAGAAAGAAAACACGAGGACAAAGAAAGCTCAGAGAATGGGTGTGATCAGTTAGCATGCTGAGTGCTAACACTGCAGCATCATTCCAGCGTAACCAGCTGAGGTTGCTCAGGGTGTGATCCAGCAGTCACACTGGAATAGCATAAGGAGGGTTTGACCCCTCTGGTGAAAATGATCTCTCCTCAAATAGAAGAGCAAACCAGCAGTTTGCAGTCAGCTTGGAGCCCCTGCGTGGCCTGGCCTGGGAGGGCTGCAGCTTCTTAAGGCCTGCTAACACAGCCACACCTGGGAGCAAAGCAGGAGCCTTGCTGTAGCTGTTCCCGAGCTGGGTTCAGTGCAGCCACGGCAGCACAGGGCGCAGTGCTGCAGAAGGAGACGGAGGGTGCCCGTGCTGCTGCCTGGCTGAGCAGTGCAGTGCCACTGCTGCCGGTGACAGCACCAGCGCAGGTGCAGCTGCAGGAGTCGCATTTGTAGACTCACCAGGCTCCCTGCAGCAGATTGAGCTGAAATGCATACTCTGTTTAGCCGGAGAAAAACATGAAACAGATGGCCAAGAAAAAAGCAGTCACCAAAATATTCCCAGTTGTCAGGATGCATGTTCAAAAAGCAGAACCAAACAGGGCAGGTCCTGCTGCATGCAGGGCTTTGGAGCATCTGCCCTGAAAGGAGGCTCAGGAACATTTTAAAAAGAACCTACAAGCTGATTTGCTTCATCCTCCTCTTCATTTTGCTAATAGAAAAGCTTAACCCAGCTCTGTGATTTCCCTAGGTGGAAAGGAATCTTGCTGTATTAATCCAGGTGTTTCCTCCTTTGTGGCATGGTCTGTTTTCTACTAACCATCTCTCCTTTTCCAGGGGCTTGGCTCTTCCTCTGCAGGCCTTGGCTCTTTATGTATTCTGTTCCTTTCATTCTTGTAATCTGTGTTTGTGTGTGCTTTTGACAGGTACAGATCGTAACCAAGAAGATTGACTTGAGTCATGTGACTTCCAAGTGTGGCTCACTCAAGAACATCCATCACAAGCCAGGTAACGTAGGAATTTATGGGGTGTGGGACAAAGGAAAGACTAATATTGTATGTGCAGGAAAAAACACGGATGATACCATTCTCTTTTATAGTCCAAAAGAAAATAAATACACTTACGTAATACAAATAATATTCTACTTAACTAAATGTATACAGACAAATATCTGGGACCACCTGGTTTAGAGATGAGATTAAAATAAAACAGTGCAGAAGGATACTGCAGACATGATGTCAGTTTGATAAAATACTGATACGCAGACTGAAGTTGGCAAAATACTTAAGCATATGCTTAGATCCTCTGAAAATCAATAGGACTGCAGCACATGCTTGCAGTTTGAATGTGTTGAAGATTTTAGATTTTACTTAAATGTGCAGTGTGTTAGAATCACAGAATGGTTTGGGTTGGAAGGGACCTTAAAATCATCTAATCCCAACCCCCCTGCCATGGGCAGGGACACCTCCCACCAGCTCAGGTTGCCCAAAGCCCCATCCAGCCTGGCCTTGAGCACTTCCAGGGATGTGGCATTCACAGCTTCTCTGGGCAGCCTGTGCCAGGGCCTCACCACCCTCATAGTAAAGGATTTCTGTTTTTCCATGTTATTCTGTGCTTCTCTAAAATCACTAGACCCCAACTAAAAAGGAACTAATCTGAATGTACCCGCATGCATCATGTCAGACTTTCTCCTTGAGCCATTCCACTCTTTGTTTCCTTTTTCTGTGTAGGAGGTGGGCGTGTGAAAATTGAGAGCGTGAAACTGGATTTCAAAGAGAAAGCTCAGGCTAAAGTTGGTTCACTTGAAAATGCCCACCATGTACCTGGCGGTGGTAATGTCAAGGTAAGGGGACAGCCCTCAGGGAAAAGGCTACCACTCTGTCCTGGCCCAAATTCTGTGTTGAAATTACCAGTTACCGGAGCTGTGAATTCAGTGGTGGCTCTAAGCTGAGTGGGGAACGTTTGCTCATTATCGAGCTCATTCACATGCCATTTGCTCCCTCTGGAATTTGGAATGATCAAGCTCACATCCACATCTAAGATAAATTTGAACCTTACGGTGAAACCTCCTGTAGTTTGTGCACTGGCTTTCCATCTGAAGAAAAACCTTACTTAGGACCTCTGTATAGCACAGGCATGATATAATAATATTTTATAGTGTGGATATCCCAGAAGATCAGGACTATTGTGTGAAACATGAGGAAAACATCTTGAAAGTAAGGTCACCCCCAAAAGCATTTGAAAATACAGATTTCAGAAACAAATCACAATGCCCATAAAATGTCTGTTACATTCATACAGCTAAGAACAGTGGTAGTGCTCATTAGGGCACCCATGGGAGACAGAAATAGTAAGAGAAGACGTAGCATAGTGAGCCAGTGATGCATTAAACAAGGTAAAAAACCCTTCAGTTTCAATCCTTCTAGGGACTGAAGAAGCTTCAATCCTCTTAAAAGTTCTTAAAAATAAACAAAAGGAGTCCCAAATGATAATCTATAATGAGAAACTGCTGTGAATATATAATGCATTAAATTCTTTGCTTTCCTGGAACAGATTGACAGCCAGAAACTAAACTTCAGAGAGCACGCTAAAGCCCGTGTTGATCACGGGGCTGAGATCATCACGCAGTCACCAGGCAGGTCCAGCGTGGCCTCACCACGCAGACTCAGCAACGTCTCGTCCTCTGGAAGCATCAACCTGCTTGAATCGCCCCAGCTTGCTACCCTCGCTGAAGATGTCACGGCAGCCCTTGCTAAGCAGGGCTTATGAATTTGCTCATTTTGCGTTGTATGAAGTAATAATATTTAGGCATGAGCTCTTGGCAGGAATGGGCTCAGAGCAGGTGTTACATTCATTCTTTACCATGTCTAAAACTACGTCACATCCCAAGACTTGTAGTTATCATACAGTTAAGAAAAAAAAAAAAAAAGAAAAAAAAAGAAAAAAATAATTAAATAGATGCAGAAATTGGCCTGATCTCCATTTACAACAGGAAGACACTGGCTTTATATGGGCATACAACTGCAGTATGTTACATTGGACAATTATTGTTGCTCTGCTCTGTCTTGCATGGAGTACCGTACTATGATAAAATGCATTTTTACCTTTCATGTGCCTGAAGGCCATCCACCTCTTTCTGAAGAGCCTTGTTAATATCCCAAGTTGCTCATTTTGCTGTTCTGTTGATAGATGGGGGAAAAAGAAAAAAAAAAAAGTTGCCCATTGTAAGTTATTACAGGTTAGATTAAGAGTCTGCTTACCAGAAGGAAGGGCGTATAGAGAAATTCAAGTTTAATTTAAAAAAAAAAAAAAAAGTGTTATTTTATATAAATAAGTAGAACAAAAGTTGAATTAAGTTATTAACTTTTTTTTTTTTGGACCTGGGTAATTATGTCAGTGTATAGCTGAAAAGCCAATAAATTATTTAACTAATAACTGAAACTAGTAGTTGAAAACATCCAAACAATGCTTGGGGAAGTGACGTAAAAAAGCTACTGAAAGCAAGCACTTCCACCCCAACGGACTTGTGTCTGATTAGAAAGTTGGTTAAGCGGCTAGATTAGTGTACGCACCACCAGTTTCACATCCTTTCCATCTGTTTAATACAGTATTATAGATATATATATTTCTCTGTGGTCATTTGTGATACGCCCTCCTCATATACTTGAATATTCTACTTTATTCACAGTATCTGTGTCTCTTGCACCCTTTGGTGTTGCAATTTTAGGTATGTAAAAGTAGATGTTAGCAGGGTTTTTTTTCCCTCTTCATAAAAACACATTTTAAAACGATGAAAACTTTTAGCATGAAGTTGCTTTCTGTAACAACTAAAAGCCGTGACCCTGTTTTAGTGCCAGATGCAAGTCTTTTCTGTGATGCTAGAAAAAGGATTCCTTCCCTCTTCCCCTCCCTTCTTTTTTTTTTCCACAAAGTTACAATTTTTGTGGGGTCCAGAAGTTTGTAAAACGGTCTCCAAAGATGGTTGGGTTTGGATTCTGGATTTTTTAAAAATCCAACATAGTTTGGCTTTTTTTTTTTTTTTTAACTCCTGTAGTAACAGTAAATGTTAGATTTATTTATTTTTTTTTCTTTTGCTAAAGTTGAAACACAAAAACGAGTATTAAGGTGTTGTTTCCACTCCTTCAGTGATGTCTTACGTATACACTCAGGCACTCAGATAACAGTGATAAGCATAAAAGAGATGCCTGTAAATTATAGTACATGAATAAATAAATCGAGCTCCCTAGACTGGGCTGCCATAGCGATTAATCAATAAATAGGGCATCTGAAAATCTGAGCAAAGTGGGATTATATTGACTATAAAAAGTATAAGAAAAAGTGTGCATAAAATATAAAGGGCAGAGATATATAAACATCCAATCTAATGGAGTTACCTGCGAGAACTCCAGCGCTGTCTTATGGACACTAAGAGAACACTGAAGGTAATAAGGTAGTATTACTCATCAGCAGGTAGTAATCTGCTGATACTATATGTACAGTAGACATTATCAAATGACCAGTTTACATTCTTGCAGATTGTTTGATCTTTTCCTTTTGAAATCTCTTAACTAAACTTTGCACTGTCAGTTGAGCTATATTTGATACATGTATTAGGTTAACATTGTGTGTTGGAAGCTTTTGATCTGTTCTTTTTCTTCCTTAATTTGTATGTGTGCGTGTGTGTGTGTGTTGGGGTTTGAACCAAAAAGACTCGTAGAGAACATTTTTATGTCTGTGGAGAAGGATTCTAATAATTAATAGCACAGGATTCCAAATAATTCAGGTAGCAAATGCACAGTTACTAAGCAGTAGATCTTCAGTGGACCAAATGAGGATTTTGGCTAACCTGTCACAGCAGTACAAAGACAAAACAAAGTTATTAAATCTCTGTAAATTTTACTGAAAATGAACTCCTAACAGCCACACACATGACATTTCAGCTCTGCAAAAAGCTTTTTCACACTGTAAAGTACCTAATACTGTTGGTAAGTCAGCTCTTTTATACAAAGGACAGTGAGCTTAGAACCATGCTAAATGGGTTCTGATTTCTGCCTTGTATTTGTATAGAGTTAATTAACTCTTGCGTAGAGTTAATTGTATGAATTCACATGGAAACAGGTCAAAAGAGGTGCTTAAAAAGCCTCTTCCCATTTTTTCCAGGAGAGCAAAAGACAGAAAGAAGAAGAAGAACAAGAAAAACACATCAAACAGTATTTATATCACATTGCTCTGATCACACACTATAAATTAGCCTTGCAGTGTTTTTTTTATGCCTTTTGCAAATGTGGGTGAGAGAGTCTCTGGTACTACTGAACCTCAGCTTCTCTGAGGCTGAACACCAGCTAGTGAGAACAGTGTTAACTTGTGACTCGTAGTTTTTTGCCTTTTCTTTTTTTTTTAATTCTGCTTTTAAAATTGACATACTCTAGATAACAATGCTTAGATCATCCACCTATGAGTCCAAAGTTAGAGTGGTGTAACCCACCAAGTCATTTATTTCATGCATTAAAATGAGCTTTCTTGTCTTGATTCAGGCAAAGACCTCTGTAATCGTAATCATCCTTCCATAGAAAGAATCCTAGAATGCTGTGGAGTTAGATGAAGGTAAAAGAAATCAAAGAGTTTTGTGCTGTTAAAAAAAAAAATAAAGTTATGTTACATGACTCTAGATGTTCACTGAAAAGCTCATATTAATCTTAACTTCTCAAGAAGAGTGTTGGTTTAAAAAAAAAATGTTTTGTAAATATGTAATGTCCACTAAAGAAGATAGAGCCAGCTTCCTGGAAACTGCATCCATTGTGTTTCTTTTTGCAGGCATGTTGAGCCAGCAGGTATGTTGGGTGTTTGAGACCTAACTTTGTAACAAAGCAGAGATAATCCAGATAAATGGAACAGTGAAACCTGTTTGGATGGCTAGGGGAGAGCCCCAAATTAATAGTCTGTCAAATTGTAGAGACAAAAGGGGCTTCTGCCCCATCTGCAGAGTTCTGTTCCTATGTAACCACAAGCAGAAAGAAATCAAAGTTGAGCAAACCTCTGTCCAGCAACAATAAAGGAAAAACTAATATTGATGAGGGTAATTTTGTGCCCACCGGGGCCATGTATATTTTCACTGTACAGCAGTAAATGGTATTATCCATTCAGTGTTATGCTAAAGTACAGTAGTGACCTCATCGTGACTGCTTACAACTAGATGTTTGCCTATATACACGACCCAAAGGGAGTCGAAAGGCAGCCTGTGTGCAACCACATGTGAGCAGCAGTTTTTGCCGTGCTGGACCAAACACCGTTTGAAACCCAAGCACCCATGTCCCTTCAAAGGCAGATGCCTTGAAGAGTAGAACACGTTTGCTATAAAAACCGAAGCAGGTAGAATCTAGCCTAGGTGTGTGTAGAGCTCACCCTCTCGTCAGGTTGCTAGAGCAATTCCCGCTGCAACTCAAGCAATTCCCACTGCAGGAAGGTAAATTAGTTTCACACTTGGAAAAGTCAAGCATATAAAAGCCACTTCAACTTTAGCAAAGAGAAAAAGCCAACGAATAAACATGCTGTATGCTGGGATTTCAAGGAATACAGTCTGCTGTTACAAACCTGTGTTTTTTTCTGATAATTCTAGAGCCTGTTACCATAAGAGGCATTTCTTGAATGGCTGGTGGTAGGTAATTCATGTTTTTCAATCCAATTTGCAATTGTATTTGTTGCTGTATAGTGATTGTTTTGCAAAATAAAACCGCTTGTCATCTAATTGCTTGTGTTGGTTTCCACTGTTTGCCAAGGAGGTCTTTGAGCATTCAACCCCTGCATGAAAAACCACTGCACACACCTGCTGCTGTGCTCTGCCAAGAGAGGCCAGAGCAGATGAAGTCATGTTTTTCAGCCCTGTTATTGGCGAAAAATCTGATTTTACTGCTTGCGCAGTAAAAGGCAGCACCCATGGCTGCAGCCAGGCCGGGCCCCCCAGCCGCTGCCCTAAGATGGCGGACCCCGGCCCCTTCCCTCAGCGCCAAAATGGCGGGCGCGCTGGGGCGGGGCCATAGCGTGAGGCCATTAACGGCCACTGGGCGACCATTGGGGCACTGAGGGGACGGCGCTGGCAGGAGCAGGGCTCGCTGTCTGCCTTGGAGAGACAGGTGAGCGCCGCTGTGTCCACTCCCTGCAGTCTGCTGGTGTTGGGGCGGGTGGGAGGTAATGGGAGCGGCGGGTGGTGGGCTTTTGGGGCTGCCCTGGAAGGTGTTGAGGGAGCGGCCCGAGGTTTGGGGGCTGCCTGAGGTACTTTGTTGCCCTGGGGCTGCTGGTGGGGGTTAGAACCCTTGCGTCGGGTCGGTGTTGCAGGTGGAACACTCCAGAAAATGGGCCAGGACAGCAGGGTTTGTCTGTCCAGGTGCTTTCTCACCGTGGGGCTTTGCTGTGGGAAGCAGAAGCCTCTCACAGGCTGACCTGCCGTGCTACGGCCCACACAGGGCAGCTTCTGCTGCCTCCTCCTGCTCTAACGCTTGCCGAAAATGGGTTTCAAGGTACGTCATGACACAGATGAAGTGAGACCTTTAGCATCAGCTGCTCCTTGAGTTCTGTGTGTACCACAGGCTGGGATCTCAGTAAGAAAAATATCCCTTGAATATTGCAGTCCCAGAAGTAGGAGACTGAGTGGATTACCTGCAGTTGTCCAGCCTCTGAGTGAGCTGGACTTTTGACGTAATTCTGCAATGTTCATAAATAAATGCGGTCAACCTGAAAGAATCGTTAAGTGCTATTAATTATCCATTAGAATTGTTGGGCACAAGGCAAAGCTAATATATCATCTGCAAAAGGGAAGGAATTAAAAGGTTGAGAACAAAAGCATAAATCCTCATTTAAGCATTTATAGCTAGAGTAATGGTTGCGGGCAGCTGGTAAGAACCCATGTCTTCCTTTCAAAGTGAATGAAGAAGAGATGGTGTTTCTGATGCTCCTTGTGTTTTATTAGCAGCATGTCGTAAGTGGTGTATTTTATGATTTGCTAGCAAGTTACGATGTTGGAGCACCGTGGTCAGTAGCAGCTGCAAATCAGATCTCAATTAACTAGCTATTGTAAGCCAGGATAGCCCAGGAATACTGCACCAGTATTTGAAAGATATACAGAGGGTCTTCCTGTCCTGTGTCTATCACAATTCGTTCCTGGCACTGTACAGGAAAATGGTAGAAAAAAAAAAAAAAAACAACAACAACAACAACACATGGGGAATGGTTTGGTAACTGAATGGATCAGGAGATTCCCACTTCTGGAAAAAGGTGAACCTGTTTGGGTCTTCTTTTGTGTTCCTTTTTTGTTTGTTTGGGTTCCTCTTATTTTTTTTCCAAGACAAAGCAACAGTTCTTAACTACCTTTCTGTGTAATCCTGTGTGTACATTCACATGTTCGTGGTGCAAGGATTAAATGCCAGCTACAGGCATGACTGGTATGGATGCTGGGCCAGCAGCTGGAGTCAGACTGGGGATGTAGGTACCCCTGAGCTGGTAGTGCCAGCAGCTGGAGAGCAAGAGAGTGAGGGTCTTAATGTCAGTAGCTGGAGGGACCACAGCTCGTGGGAGCATCTCTACAGGTCCTGTAGGTGGTATGTCCAGATTGCCAGCTTCTGTGGGCACCGGGGCAGCAGTGGGAACCAGGCTGAGGACCAGATGAGTGAAGCAAGTGAGGGGCTTGGCACCAGTGGCTAGAGTGGGGCTGTGGGTCACAACCCCATGGGCTTGACCCCAGGTAACAGAGCCCGAGTATTTGTCTTCTCCAAACCTGGATATTTGGGATGGGTAATTCCCTAACACACATCCAACTCGGCAAGCTGGTGAGTAGGAGACCCCGGGTCTGGGTAGGGATATCAGAAGGGTGGAGGGGCTGTGCTGGTGGGGTGGTACACAAGTGTGGAGTGCACGTGAGATGAGCTTGTGGGTGCGTGTGTGCTGCTCAGTCTGGGGCAGGGCTTTCATGAGTGAGCTTCACAAGCCAGCGAGGAGGGAGAGAGCTTGGCTGCCTGTACTGAAGTCTCTTGAGTCCTACAGAGGTGCACTTGAAGGCAGCGTCTTGTCTGCAGCAGTCTCCGTGGCTGTGTTGGTGTCTTGTGTATACGTGCATGTCCTTGGCATACAAGTTTAGCTTCGCTACTGACTGAAACCTGCAAATAGGAAAGCAGTAGCCTTGTCCGTTGGCCTGGGATGGATGCCCTGGGTCTCTGGGCGCTGGTGGCCCAGAGGTGGTCCTGGAGGCAGGAGGAAACCCTGGGCCCAGGAGTGGCTGGAGGAGGCAGCTGCTTATCCATTCTGCATCTGTAAAGAGATTGTGATTCTGATCTCTGCCTTTCTCCTACCGTCTCGTGCATTTATATTATCCAGAACTTAATTGGAAACTGTTCCAAGGCACAAGCTTGACACAGCCATGATAGAAATAGTTTTTCCTGAGCATAATTGTGTGAAGAACAAATTAAGGTGGTCTGCTTTTTCTTCTGCTTATTCTTGCTTCTGACCTACTCTGTCTATTTCCACTGATAGCCCTTTTTTTTTCATATAGCTGTAGCTGTTCCCCTTCCTTGCTGTCTCTGTTGATGTGATGCTCTTCTCTGGGAAGGGTCGGAGACGAGAGAGAGCAAGTGGGACATACCTGGTAGGCTCTTGGAAAAATGCAGAGCCAGATGCAGGGACACCTCATGCATGTGCTGAAGCTGGGATGATCGTGGAGCCAAAAGCAGCTCTAAAATGGAGGATGGATTGCACAGACAGGCTTGAAAGCACTTGTGCAAACGTGGGTTGTGTTCAGCCCGGTTCTCTGCTCCCCAGTACAGTGTGCTGTGATATAGGTGCAGCTAATGTGTGCTAGTTCTACTCTATATCCACAAACCATCTACCTGCATTTCCTATGCTTCACGAAATTAGGCAAGTCGATTTTTGCTGCTGCGCTGTGCCCTGGAGTGCAGGCAGGTGTCATAGCAACTGCCCGGCACTCGTTCTGGCTTCCAGCACATCTCATCTGCAGAGCAGCTCTAGTGGGAAGGGCTGTTTGGCAATATATAATGCAGAGGTCTTTCAGAGGACGTTTTTGTCAAACTTAGCGTGCAATATTGACCTTCGCCTCCTGTTTTTTATTGTTTTGTGATTGCATCTTTTTTGTTTAAACAAAAGCCATATATACAATATTAGGAACTAAGGAAAGCAGGGGGCTGATCTGAAGTCCTCTTTTTGTGGCACCACTGGAGTGCTAGTACTTGGGTGCCATCAAATGCTGACTGCAAATCTGAGAGCCTCCACTGCAAAAGTTCAGTATAGGTATTTAAAATCTTCCGGGCTATGAAGTTCCTTCTCTTAAACTCGCAATTCCCAAGCTGCAAGCTGGTTTGCTTACTTACATGGGTAACAGTTTGTGTGTCCCTTGCGGTGGGGCTGGGGGCATGGTCTGCAAAACAAGGTGAGAATAAAATTGGCCTCTAGATGCTATCAAAGTAATATAAACCACACTTGGTGCCTCTTGGGTTTAGTGCTGGTCACAGCCTAGGGAGACTGGAGAATCTGCACCTTTGTGACTGCTGGTTTTTAAAAGAGTGACAGCTGCTGATTTGCTCTCCGATTTGTTTTTCATCAGTGTGTAAAAAGTTCTGTAGCCTCAAATCCCAGTACAAGTGGAGGTGTTCAGTTGTCTCTTTGGCAGTGTTGGAGAGCAGTGCTCTGAGCTCAGTGGCAGCTTTGTCCAGACCTGCAGGCGGCACCAAGGTTGCTGTTCATATTGAGATACTGAGCTGATACAGAGATGTTCCAGCTGCAGTACAGTGGTTTCAGCTTGGTGCGCCAGTTTAGCCCTGATAAGTATTTGTCACATTAGGCTTGACAACATTCCTTTTTTTTTTATATATATATAAGATGTACACTTGACTCTACCTGTTGTCACAGGAAGCCATTAACAATTACTGAGTTACAAACAGCTTACTTGGAGAAGGCCTTTTTTGGCTCTTGCATCAGTTAGATGAATTGATACCTCCTGCGTGTGTTTGTCTTAGTTACAGCTGCAAATTAACCCAGCTCTGCAGCTGGCCACCTTGAGCCCTCCCTGCTGCCGAAGTGGCTGAGGTGAGCTGGGTTGTTCCTTCCCAGCTTGCCTGACGCTGGCTGTGTCTGGGGCTGCCCAAGCTTGACTTGCTAACGCTGGTGTGACAGCACGAGGAGCTGGCTGTGCACAGGGAAGGATAAAGGTAACCCTGTAGTTCAAAGTGGTGCTTTTCTCCTGTAGAGTCTTCTGAGGATGTAACAGAAAGCCAGGCAGGTGTACTGAGATTTGTCTTCCTGCTTTTTGAGCAGTGGTTGGTGCTGCAGGATGTGGAGGTGGCACGCAGTGGCCTTGTGTGTGCCCCAGGCCTGCTCCTCTTTGGGCTGAGGAGAGGACTTTTGGGTTCTGCTTACCCCTGAGTGGCTGGCCTGGACTGACCACCCAGTGCCTCTGGTGTCCCTGTCAGTCAGCATCTCTAGCAGTCTGTGAGTAAGCTGCAGGGCTCCTTCTGCTCTTGGGTCTGCTTCTGTGTAGCAGAGGATGGGAATAGTAAGCTCACAGTTAGAGTAGCAAGTAGGAAGGTGGTGTAAGTGGCTGCTACTAGAACGCAGAACAAGGAGAGATGCCAACCTTGCACCTGTTGAGGCCTTAACAAAATCAGCGGATTTCTTTTTCTTTAATTGCAAATATCATTAAAACTTTCTTTGTCATACTGTTTTTTTGAAAGGGTGATTGTCACTGCCTTATAATTACTGAACCTCAGACTAAAATTAAATTTCAGATTTGTTGCTTGCTGAAATTATGCTATATTCAATAACTTTATAATATATTATGGGACTGGAAAAAGCAATTCTTTAAAAACACATTTATCATTCCTAATGCATTGTTTCACTTCTGACTGTCAGGGGGCATTCTGTAAGGGATTAAAACTCAAATTCACTTTCTAGATATAAAAGCTTTCTATGCAAGTCCTAGATGCATTGAGGGGATTGGAGATAAGGGAAACTTTTTTAATACATATCTTGCATGTAGAAGTAATTTGTTTTAACCAACTTTTCTCTGCAGTTAGTTCTTAAAAGATTTTAGAAATCAAGATCGTTTCCTTGTCCTCCCCTATTTCTGACCTAACTTCAGGGGGGAAAAAAAAGAAAAACTTTTGTGTTTGAGTGAGCTAATCCTGAAACTAAAGAGGCCTTATTTCTGCTCACCAGCAGAAAAAATTACTGCTAGCCAAACAAAAGGAAACAAGCACACACAAAAAGAAAAAAAATGTTTAAAACTTCTTGGTTGTAAACATATGCTTTAGGCTTTATTTAACAGATTATCTCCCAAAAAACTGTTCTAATATTGCTTTTGTGCAAGAGGAGGGTTTTAGCAAAGTGTAGGCCCTGTGGGGTCCTGTTGTCCATGAGTGGAGAGCAGGGCCAGCTGCAGTCACTGCAGGGAAGCACTGGCTTGGGCACCCAGAAACTCCTCCTGTTTGAGTAAATGCAGGCTATCCAAGCAGTGGCACTGGGTTTTCAGCAAATGTGTTCCACTACGTACCTGCATGTATAATCACAGAATCAAGTTGGAAGGGACTCATAAGGATCATCGAGTCCAACTCCTGGCACCACACAGGTCTACCCAAAAATTCAGACCATGTGCCTAAGTGCACAGCCCAAACGCTTCTTAAATTCCAACAGGCTCAGTGCAGTGACTGCTTCCCTGGGGAGCCTGTTCCAGTGTGCGACCACCCTCTCGGTGAAGAACCTCTTCCTGACATCCAGTCTGACCCTCCCCTGCTGCAGCTTGACACCACTCCTGCAGGTCCTATCGCTGGTCACTAAAGAGAATAGATCAGATCAGCACCTGCCCCTGCACTACCCCTTGTGAGGAAGTTGTAGAGTGCAGTGAGGTCTCCCCTCAGCCTCCTCTTCTCCAGGCTGAACAGGCCCAGTGCCCCCAGCCGCTCCTCATACGTCTTCCCCTCTAGGCCCTTCACCATCTTTGTTGCCTTCCTCTGGACACTCTCCAACAGTTTCACATCCTTTTTGTACTCTGGTGCCCAGCACTGCACACAGTGCTCGAGGTGAGGCCGCACCAGCGCAGAGCAGAGTGGGACAGTCCCTTCCTTTAACTGACTAGTGATGCCGTGCTTGATGCACCCCAGGATGCAGTTGGCCCTCCTGGCTGCCAGGGCACACTGCTGGCTCATATTCAGCTTGCTGTCAGCCACAGCCCCCAGATCCCTCTCTGCGGGGCTGCTCTCCAGCGCCTTGTCACCCAGTCTGTACATATAGCCAGGGTTGCCCTGTCCCAGGTGCAGGACCCGGCACTTGCTCTTGTTAAACTTTGTGTGGTTGCTGATTGCCCAGGTCTCTCTGCAAGGCCTGTCCACCCTCAGCCGAGTCTACAGCTCCTCCAGGTTTGGTGTCATTGGCAAATTTGCTCAGAACACCTTCTAGTCCTACATCCAAATCCTTTATAAAAAACAACTAAAGAGGAATGGCCCTAAAATGGAGCCTTGAGGGACCCCACTGGTGACCATCCGCCAGCCAGATGTGGCCCCATTTACCACAACCCTTTGAGCCCTGCCCGTCAGCCAATTGCTCACCCATCGTGTGGTGTTTTTGTTTAGCTGTATGCTGGACATCTTGTCCAGTAGGATCCTATGGGAAACTGTCAAAAGCAGTACTGAAATCCAAAAAGATCACATCAGCTGGTTTCCCTTGATCGACTAGATGGGTGACCTTATCATAAAAGGAAATCAAGTTAGTCAGACAGGGCCTACCCTTCATGAACCCATGTTGGCTGGCACCAATGACTGCATTGTCCCCCCAGGTGCTCTTCAGAAACTTCAAGGATCAACTTCTCCATAATTTTACCAGGCACTGATGTGAGACCGACAGGCCTGTAATTGCTAGGGTCTTCTTTCTTGCCCTTCTTGAAAATTGGCACAACACTTACCAGCTTCCAGTCTCCTGGGGCCTCTCCAGATTCCCAAGACCATTGAAAAATAATTGAGAGGTCCCGTGATGATGCCAGCCAGCTCTCTGAGCACCCTGGGATGAATCCCATCTGGAAACATGGACTTGCATGGATCCAGGCAGAGCAGTAAGTCCTGGAGGAACAAAATAAGTGGTGTTGATCAGCTCCTCTCCTGTTGCAGGCAGGAATGACCTCAGTGAGCTTTTTTCTTTAAGTGCCTGATATCAAGTGGGGTAATTGAAAGGCTGTCAGAGATGTGGCCTTGAGTTCTGGGAGCATCTCTCCTTACACTTGCTATTTTTTTTTTTTTTATTAATAAAAGCAATGGAATTTCACAAAATTCCATGAAAAAATAATTGATGAGGGTGGGCTGGTGTCGGTGCTCCATTTTGCTCTATCAGCTAGTCGTGGTGGCATGTTACCTGCTGCTATCCCGTGATGTGTAATAGAGCAATCTAACAGGAACACTGCCCGCAAGCCTGAGCTGGTTGTACATCAGTGTTAGTCAAACCTGGCCCACTGCTGGTTGGAAGCACGAGTAAATCTGCTGAGGCAGAGGAGGTGCTGAGTGCCACTGTTCCTCTCAGCTACATCCACATGGGAAAAAAGCCTGGACTGAGTGCTCCTCTCGCTGCCCGTCACTTGCAGGGTGTACGCCTTGCCTCCCTCTGGAGGCACACAGCTATCTCCCGTCCCGACAGCTCCTGGAGGGCTGCTGCCTTCCTGGACGAGAGGGAGGGACCCGGGGGTCTGAAACTTGCCTGAGGAGGAGGAGGAGGAGGAAGAAGAGGAGGAGGAGGAGGAGGAGGAGGGGGCAGCCGCGGGGAGAAGCCGGGTCCCGGGGCGGTCCCGGCCGGTGCCCCCCGCCCCTGCCCCCGCCCGGCGGCTGGCGGTGCCGGAGCTGTCCGCAGAGGGAGGTGCTGAAGGCAGGGAGGAAGCGGAGGGACGCGGACATCTTCGCTCCCCCAATTTCCTCCCTGCCTCCTGCAGCCATTTTGCACCAGCACAGCCAGAAGGAGGTGTAGGAGGGGAGTGTGTGTGTGTGTGTTGGGGGGGGGGATGGAGAGGATGAAGGGGAGGGGGTAAAGAGTTGCGGAGAGCGAAGAGGCGGCCGTGGGAGATCCCCCCCCGGTATGACTGCTGAGCCTGCCTCGCAGCAGCATCATGGTGAAAAGGAAAAGCTCCGAGGGCCAGGAGCAGGAGAGCGGCCGTGGCATCCCCCTGCCCATCCAGACCTTCCTGTGGAGGCAAACCAGGTGAGAGCAGCAAGCCCCGGGTGCGGAGGATACAGCTGCAACAGGGTGGGGGGGATACAGCTGGGGGGGGGGGGGGACGGGCAGGCCAGCTGCTGCCCAGTGGTGGGGAGGCAGCGGTGATCACAGCCGCAACGCGAAGATGAGAAACAAGCTGTTCATTTTGCACTCTCTGTAGAGCAATCTGTGTGTTTTGGGAGCAGGGGAAGGATTTGAGGCAGTTTAATCCGGTGGCGGTCGCAGGCAGCTTCTTGATTTGACTTTAAAACAGCGGCGTGCGTGTGTCTGTGCACCTCACCCCTCCTTGCTGCTCCCCGTCCACCCCCTTTAAGAGGACTTGTGGAGCTCGGGTACTAGGAGCAGCGTCCCTCGGTGCTGCATCGGACCTGCCGCTCTGCCTGCATCTTTATTTGCAGCCCTTCTGGAAGTGTAATCTATGCTTTATGCTTTGAGAGGTCAGCATGCAAACATACGTCAAAATCTCACCCTATTTCATTGGATTGGAGAGTAATGATGTGTGAGGGGCAGGCTGAATGTATGGTTGGGGCTTTATGTCCCTTGTGGATCCCGGCTGTCTCCTGACTTGCAAGAATGTCAAACTGAAAACACCGAAGGGTGTGTGGGGGGAGGGTGGAAGGTTTGAAGGTTGTGGCTCTAATTAAAAGCCTTAGTCACAAAAACCCTTTATCACACAGTTTCCACGTCCTCCAAGAAACAATATATAATAGTATGACCCAATTAATGTGTTCCCCCCACCCTTTTTTCCCCTTGGTGTAACAGATTCCGTTCTGGAGGGGAATGACAGCAGAGGGTGGTTGTTTTCTAGCTACAGAGAACAGGCCTGCATTTCATCAGAAGCCTTCCGCGTCAGCAGTAATGGAGGGAAATAATTAATACAAAACTGGCACGTGGATCCCTGGCTTAAAATATAGGCAGGGCAAAGTTCGGTAATATTTAACACTTGTTAAACAGAACATTGTGAAAACCTTTCAGTGTGGTAAAGTGGCTGAAAATTGTCTAATGTAAGATTTAATCTGCCCTCAAGGCATGTCCTGTTCCCCACGGTTAAACTGCCATTTGGCATTTTAGTGTGGGTACTGTCTTCTAGAAGAGGTAGTGGAACTTTGGCAGATGTCATCAACAGGTATCTGGGCACTCTTCTGCCTTCCTTTATGCTGAGCTTCTCAGCCTTTTGCCAACCTTTGACATGAGAATAATCCTAAAAATAACTAAGCAGAGTTCAAACTTGAAGTATTGTCTTTCTAATATCTTTTTTTTTTTTTTTCCCCCTCCTTCAGTGCATTTCTAAGACCTAAACTGGGGAAACAATATGAAGCTTCCTGTGTGGTATGTACCCATTTCTCTTTTTCAACTCCTTATTAGTAACTAACATTTTATGCAATGTGATCTGCCCCTGGTGGCTGATCACCAAGCTTCTCAGCTCATCACAGAAGTGGATTTAGTCCATTCAGCCTAATTTTGTACTTTTATCACATGAAGGATTTGAAACCTTTTCCCATCTAGAGAATTTAGATATTGTGCATATCTCTAGGCACAACAAAAAATTATTGCTTTTGGTATTAGTAATTGGACCAACACAGTAAAGAATGGTGCAGACAGACTGAGCTGAGACAAACTGGGTCTAAACTTGCAGTTCATCACGCGTGCATGTGCTCAGATGAGATTGATGTCATTTTGGCTTGTGGTTATTGGATTTTTTTCAGAGTTACAACACTGAAAATCTAAACATTGTTAACAACATACTTTAACCAATACTTTCTACCATTGTGCAAAATGAAAATGCCTCCTCCATTGGAAAAGAGGGGACGGTATTTTAGCAGCATAATTGAAGGGACTATTATGCAGATGCTGATAACTGTTATTTGTAAATGTATTTAGTATTAAACCTCAATCTAGTGTGTAGAGGGAGAAAAGGAAGACAAGCAGCAAGTTCAGATAGGATGGTTATCTAGGGAACAGCAGATAACTTGAGCTGTTGCTGATCTTTGGATGACTTAAAGTACATTAAGCAGTTGCAGCCAAACCTGACAGACTGGAAAAATGTGGTCTGGACATGTACCTTAATAGTTTAAAGTACTTAGGTCTCGCTGCAGCGGTTTTCTGACTTCCTTCTCACAAGATATTAAGCTGGAGAAGCCCTAGTTACTGCTGACTAATTTTCCTCTAAGAAATACATGAATTTTTCAGGATTATTCCTAGATACCAAATACTGGCAGAGGACTGTTGTCTTAGTGTGTCGGTGGGTGAAATGCATGGCGGTTCTGGTACTTGGAGCTCAAAGCATCACCTCCGGTTTATACCACTGACAGCTCAGAGGATATAGCATGGAGTTTGTTGCCTCACATCATGCAGGAGTCTCAGGAGTGTGCAGGAGCCATGGCTTGATGCACTGCTAATCTGAGGCTGTGGACCCACCTGTGAGCTTGTGTCTTCTGTTGCTGTTTGGTTGAGGGACAGAGCTTCCTTCTGCATTTGTGTGCCTTAGGCATAAGGAAGCTCTGTCCTTCTACCCACCTGTGTATGTGACTTCCTGGTGGTTCATGCTATGCTACTGGGAGCAGCCCTTCTCTGTCCCACAGATTGATTCTAAAGCCTGTGCCTTTCATGAGCAAATACCAGGATTTACTAAGTGTAAAAAGTTGCAGAACAGCATAGATCAAATGTTTCAGTCAAAGGAAAAGGAACTTTGGAAAAAGGCTCAGGAAGGAAGGGGCCTTTGGGCTCGGGGATGGTTCTCCAGTGGTCAGGGGTGCAGATAGTACCAGGGCAATCAAGCCATGCCTGCCTTAAAGACCAAGGGGCTTGCTTCCTTCCTTCAGCTAGTGCTGAGGAGTACCCAGCCTGGATTGTGCCCCAGAATTGTGCAGTTACATACTGAACACGCTGTAGTCCCAGCAAAATGCCTTGGTGCTGAAGAGTCACAGCTTGGGCGTGGATGAGCTTGGCATTTTTTTTTAAACCAGTTGCACCTCTGTGTCCCAAGGTCTGTGGTGCCATGCTTTATAGGAAGCCCCAACACCCCAAAGGGCAGGAGAGCTCAGTGTCTCAGGAGATGGGGAGAGTAAAGAAATGTGTTCACCATGAATGCACAGAGACTGCATCAGTCCACGGAAAAGAGATCTGGGATTACCAAAGGCATTTTAGAATTATGTATGGCTCTTGCAGATATAAATATGGGTTTTTTGTACAACTTTAACTAACTTCCATGAAGGTGCAGTCTGCTTCAGCTGTTCAGATAAAGGAGAGCTTGATTCTTCTCCAGTTCTTAACATAATCATGAAATAACGAGCAAAAGCTTCCAAAGGTGAGGTTTCGTTTTGAGGAAATGATGGGATGCAACCTGAGCTGTTGTATCTGCCACCTTCTTTTGCCCTTTGCTTTCCTATCCCTAGCAATCCACAGGAACGCCTGACCACGTCAACATCTTCCACATTATCTAGTAGGTCAGCAGGGTGCTGGCTAAGTGGGTGAGAGCTTGGCAGGTAGTTGGCTTATCTTCTGAAACATCAGTCTGCTTATCTAACACTGCTACATTGACTAGCCTGCCTAAGAATACTGTGCACCTGTTATACATGTACGATCCGTCCTTTTTAAGTTCTTTTGCCAGAATGGTTCTAGGCATGCTACAGGCCATTAACTGTCTGTCAGGACTGCACAGCGCTGTGTATTATTATTCTTGGCTCTAAACTTGCTGCACTAGGATTTGCTGCATATTGTGCATTGAGGAAGCAGATGCTGGAGGCCTAGATTCAGTCAGTACAGCATCTATTTTGTACGAGCAGATTGCTTTGGTTATTTGAGCTTTGCTGTACACTTTATAATTTTTAATACTCGAGTAAAATGTAGCCCTTTCATTGTTTCCTTACCCAAACAGTCTCACTGATTTTAGTTGGGCTATGATTATGGGCATAAAGATAAATACCCCCCATTGTCTTAAACTGTCTCAATGAACCCGTGTCTCGGTTTAGATTTAATGTTCTTCTCCTCCCTCTTCTGAAGCTCTTCTGCCCTGACTCAATCGAATTTCTAATGTGCCTGAATAAAAGCTGTAAATGACCTCAGTGGAATGTATGTGTTACACAAAGACAATGTGTTTTTTGGGGTGAGGGTAAGGGACTAAGGGATCGATTGTGATTTTTTTTCAGTGGTTTACAGTGGCCATGGAAGAACCCAGGTGCTTTCTGGAGGATCCAGCAAATTCAAAGTTAATGTTTTTTGTTTTGCAAATGTGGTTTTGTTGTTGTAAACAATGAAAGGATAGATATGGAATAACATGTAAAAAGAAAAGCCATTGGAAATGGTTGTAGAAGATTGAATCTTAGGACGCAGGAATTTTCTCTGAATAAAGTGTCTGGCATCTGTGCTTCATTGTCAGTTGTACTATGAGTATCTTTTTTGTTAATTAATTTTGTGATAGCCATGGATTCGTCAAAAACAGCACCTGACCCTTTCTTG
This sequence comes from Aythya fuligula, assembly GCF_009819795.1. Taxonomy (NCBI): domain Eukaryota; kingdom Metazoa; phylum Chordata; class Aves; order Anseriformes; family Anatidae; genus Aythya; species Aythya fuligula. Next base: position 6,637,488 of record NC_045564.1, read on the forward strand.
TGCTCTGAGCTCCTAGATTGATGTTTTCGATCTTTGTAGGTACAGTTCTTACTTGGAGGACCTTCCCCAGACTGCCAATTCTGTCTGCCTGCATTTCAAGTTCTCTCCAGTCAGTCTGAAGTGACATTAGCACTGGTTCTCTGTTTCCTACCATGATGCAGTCTGAGCTTTGGGAGAAGAGGGCAGTAAGAGAAATTCTGTGCTAGACAGCTCTGTGCGAAGCACAGAAGTTCTAGAACAGTAGCTGTGAGAGTGTGAGAGGGTTATTTCATGCCAAATGTGTGCTTCGAGAGGTCAGATCTCAAGGTGTCTGGACAGAGATAATGCAGGAGCTGTTCTGTTCTGTAGGGCTTCTCTAGGCTTCTTCAGGCAGCTACCTGCTCCCTCTCCAACAGGAAGGGGGCACATGCTGACCCTGCTCACAAGGTATTTGACGGCCTCTTTGATTCTTGGTTGGAGAGGAGGGTAAAAGGAGAACAGTAGCAGTGGGAAGGCAGCCAGGCCAGGCTGACCGCTATTCCCTGTGAAAACAGATGGCATCGCCAGGCCAAAAGGAAGAATGCACATGGAGGGGGCCCTGAGGGAGCTGAACGCACGCACACAGCCCTGCTGAAAGGGGCTGCCCTTTCTCCAGCCAAGACATAGCACCGACTTTCCTCGCTGCCACCTTGGCTGATGTTCTTTATCCTCCTTTGACATAGGGGGTGTTGCTGTCAGGAACTAGCTTCTGTAAGTAGGTAACTTTGTTTTCTTAGCCAACTAGCAGCCCTGAGACTGTAGCCACAGACATAGCCGTGGCATTACAATATCCCTCTTCTGACTGACTTAGAGGGAGCTTGCTTTGGATGCTCTCATTTAACCTTCTCATTAAAGCATGTAACTCTTCACAGCTGTAGCAGCACCTGCTAAGTTTTTTTGTGTGTGAAAGTTAGGTCTTAATGTCAGTGTATTCTTTAGCACGCCCTAAAAACTAGGGAAGAGCCATTCCAGAGCAACAAGGAGGTGCTGCAGGAGCAAATGCTAACCTGGAGCCTTGCATCTTGAATGTGTGGTATAGGCAGAAGCTGCTGTGAGCTGGACCTTTATGAAGAACTTGAGGCAAATCCCACGGGAGCACTTGTCCAAAGAGCCACATATTGCTGTTGGACTGCTTGTGGCTGGTGTTATCAGTGTGGGGAGTGATGCCAACCAGGTCCCACGCTGATAGTACGTACACGGTGGTAATTTTGTACCAGCCAGTGCCTCTAGCATACAGGGACGCTCAATAGTTTCTGTACAGGAAACTATTCCTTTGTGCTAGGAATGCTGTATGCTGCCAGAAAAATGTTATCTCAGATGCTTGGGATCACATATGCTGTTCCAGAAGTTAGTATTTCATTGGGCTGCAGAAAGATATTTAGCTTTATGCTCAGGCCGGGAAGGAACAGGAGAATCTTGTGGCAAGCTATATACAAAAAGCTTCACATGGCTCAGAAGGCTAAAACGTTGAAGTGAATGTAAACCTAATTTGAAAGATGTAATTGCAGACTCCGTGACCTCCCCTGGAGCCTCTGAAGTAGGCCAGAGCATCCAGAAGGCAGTTGTTGCAGGACTTTCTCCCTGACACCATTGACATGCGTGCAAATAAGACCTTGAATGGATGGTCAGGGCACAGCAATGTGTCTTCTATCCCATTTCAGAACAGTGTTGCTGTTTCCAGTGACTTCTGTTTTCCTCCTCCTGCTGTATAAACCAAATAGTTTTGTCACAGTGCTGAAGCGTGAAGCCTGGCTCAGTTCTGATTCTGGTGCTTGGCAGGCCATCCAGGGAGCTAATTTAGCTCCCTAGCCTGGTAGAAACTAAGAACTTCTGTGCTGAGCTTCATTTTGGCCTGTGGAGAGGCTTGACTTGGCTGTGAGCCCCACAGCTGATGCAACAGCAGAGGTGAGGGTGAGTGGCTGAAGCAACAGATGGGGAATGAAGGGTGGCACCCTGACCCCTTTGGGCAAAAGTCAAAACAAGTTTTGCAGTGGCCCTTCCAGGCTCTGTGTTGTTTGTGACCACTTGTTATCCCTGCACCTCTTATCTTGCTTCCAGGGACACTGTGCTACTTCATTCCCCCTTCTGTTAGGTAACCCTGGCTGGGATAGTTATTCTGGACCTCTGTTGCCTTTGTCCTAATGCTTCTGTGGGTGCTTCTGTGGTTTAATGACTTTGTAGTTCCAGATTTGGACAGAACATTCAGACCATAAAACGAGCACCAGGCTCCCTGCCTTGAAGGGGCTGGGGTTCCTCTGCTGTGACTGCTTGTGTTCCTGCGTGGGTAGGATGAATGGCAGGGGGCTGGTTCCCTTTGTAGGGCTAGTGACACCCAACAGATCTCTTACAGGGAGAGTGATTTGAGTCTTACTTTCTGTGATAGCCATGTTACCTCGTCCTGCTGCTAAGAATACAAGTTACTGACAACCTAATCCATGGCACTTTTTTTTTTTTTTTTTTTTTTTTGACTGATCCCTCGGAAGCCAGCTCTTTTGTCCACATACTATAACTGATGCCTTCTGATTTCTGCTGTTGCTCCATAATGAGAGTTGGTTGACTTTTCTGACCAGAACCTGGGGGTTTCTAGTAAGTGGGCAACTTTCCACAGAGTTACATTTGTTGGCAGCTCATTTCAAGTCAGTATTTTTTCAGATTTGATTTGTGTGACTACAGGTGTAGTCCTCTGCAAGCGTACTCAGTACCAAATACTCCGGAGCAGAGCCAGCTGTTACGAGGGTGCTGTCACCCCATGGTGACTGGGTGTGCACTGGCTCATCCTGCCTCTCAGCAGAGGGGCTCACGTTTGTCCCCACCAGGGGACGTGGCCACAACCTGAGCGGGGAGAGTGCACGTTACCGCTGGTTGTCATGGTGTGCACTGGAGTCTGGTCATTTAGGAGAGCTGGTTTGAGACTGCTGCCCTTCCAGCTTTCCTTTTTTGTAATTAAGTCTGTCCCTATCAATACCACGTTTATTATGGGAAAAATTGTTATGACTAGTGTCAAAGGATAAGCTTTACGAATCTGGAGTGAGGGCTTTTGAAGCATCCATTAGGTCATGAATGCCAACAGTTACTTGAGTGCCTGGAGCCTGATGAAATTTGTGGAAACAGCTTGTGAACAAATAGGTAGCCAGGAGGCTAAGCTGGTCTGTGGAAGGACGTGCATTACCAGTAACGTACATGTATTTCTTAGCATTAGGAACTTCAGTGAAGGAGTATAACTGCTTTTGTGACCCGTAATGAGGTCTTTGTATCTGGTCAGAGTAAGAGCGTATTGAAATAGTTAGAGCAACTAGTAATAAAGAACTTCCTTGGGGTTTCAAGGGCAGATAGTCTTATTTTGTGTTGTTTGAGGTGGAAATAATGAACTTGCTGCAGCTATCAGATCTTTTAAGTGTTCATAAAACCACTGCATCATGGCTCACTGCAAAAAATTGTATACTGAGTATTTTTTGTGGCAGGGTGTGAAAACATTTCCTAAGGCACATATACCTTTAATGGGTTGCCCTTTATGTTACACTAAACTGAAAGAGCATGTGTGTGTGTGAAAGAGAAGTATATCCAGCTCTCAGCTCCACACATGCAGGCTTCATTAGCTCCTGGGACTTCCAACAGGATTACTGGCATGCCAGCTTAATACCCAGTGCAACTGTAAATCTGGCTTGATGCCAGGACTTACTTATATATATATGTGATATTTACTTTAACTCTTTCTTATTGTTATGCTACATTGAGTTTTGTATTATACATTTTATTATTGTATTATATTAAGTGGCTCATTTGTTCCCTAACTGTGTCCATGTGTCCGAGCTTTAGCTACAGTCCATATCCTACAGGAAGAATATTCTAAGGTATTATTTAGTTGTATAATGATTACAATTTTTTAAACCAGAATGGTTTATGTCCTAGAATGTCTGTGCAGAAATAGATGTAAAAAGTCTTTTTTTTCCTCTTTTCTTACAGTCTTTTGAACGAGTTTTAGTAGAGAACAAGCTGCATGGCCTTTCTCCAGCTCTCTCTGAAGCCATCCAGAGCATTTCTCGCTGGGAACTTGTCCAGGCTGCGCTCCCACATGTGCTGCACTGCACTGCCACATTGCTCTCCAACCGAAACAAGCTAGGTTAGTGCTCATGCATTTGTTTTTCCATTACTGAAGTTATCAGTCTGAACAGAAGACTGATGCTCAGCATGCCACAAAACATGCTTTAAACCCTAGAAGTAGGATTCTAACGAGGAATCCTAGTATATTCTGCGGGTTACACATTTCATGTTCTGTTCTCATTTGTAGCAGGGTTACCTGGGAGGGTTTCCTCAGTGAAGTCAGTGGTGTGCTAACTTTAGAAATCACGAGCTGAAGAGTCAAAGTAGTTCAATGACATTTTGATAGTTAATTTCCAGATACCCTAGATCTAGCTTTAGCAGGAGCGTCACAGTACTTACTTGCATTTTTTCTTATCTGATGGAGTCAAACAGATGAGGCTTTCAAGCTGCCATCTTTTAGGACCACACCGTGTCCTAAAAAATTCAGTGGCTCTGCCACTGACTTTTCAGGGACTGAATTGCAAATGCTGTGAAATAAATGGAGGCTTGTGAATTAGGAGTTTTCAAATAGAACAGAATGTTGAGACTGTTAACGCAGAACTTTAATTTTCAAGCTCCCATTAGGAGGGAGGTTGGATGCCCAGAATTCCTCTGAAATTCTCAACAGTACCATTAGTGGAAAGCCTGTGAGATACTGTGACGTGTTTTTCCCATCCAGGACATCAGGATAAACTTGGTGTAGCCGAAACAAAACTGCTTCACACTCTTCACTGGATGCTGCTGGAGGCCCCTCAGGACTGCAGCAATGATCGTTTTGGAGGAGACAGAGGTTCTAGCTGGGGAGGGAGTGGTAGCGCCTTTATCCACCAGGCTGAAAACCAGGGATCGCCAGGACATCCCCGGCCCAGCGCCACGAATGATGAGGAGGAGAATAACAGAAGGAAGTTCTTCCAGAACTCCATGGCCACAGTGGAGCTCTTCGTGTTCCTCTTTGCTCCTCTTGTTCACAGGATTAAAGTAAGTAGAACATCAGTGGGGTATTGTGTAGAGATACCTCTGAGCACGGAAACAGTGATTCAGCCTTTCCAGTGACGTGAACAATCACTGTAGAATCAGGCAGGTAGAAAGGCACATAAATCTGAAGTGAGGCATTTCCAGGCCCTAGGAATATCAAAGATCTGAGGCCCATGTGGAATATTTGGGAGCCTGGAACCTGCGGAAAGGATTGCAAGCTTTAGCTTGCTCCAGTGTCTCTCACTCATTGCTCCTAAGGACCATGCTAGCTTTTCAGGAATTCCACCATGGGGCTGCTGCTGAGGCTTGCTGTTGTCATTACTAATCATCTTGATGCTGATTACCAAGATTGCTTTATAGTGGTATAAGCATGAAGTGGCAGAGGCAATTAAGCATTCCTTTGTTCTGAACTTGGAAGCAGGCTGCAGGCTCCCTGTCTGCCAGGGTCCCTCGGCTGGTTTTATGCTGAGTGCATCAGCTTTGCAGAGCTGTGTAATGAGGAGTCATTTTCTGCATGCTCTGACTCCTCTTGTCTTTATGCTCTCTAGAGAGCTGCTGTTTAGAGTTTACACTTCCAGGTAGGCTTCAAATGACAAACTGGCTCTGGAGAGCAGGTGGTCAGAAAAGGTCTGTAAAGTCTTGAAGAACTGGAGTCTGTTGTGTGTTCTAACACCGCCTGGTGTGCTACAGCAGTTGAAGAAGATAAGGAAGTAGAGGAGAGAAAGGTTAATCATTCTGTTAAGGCAGGTGAAAGTGGGTCTGCAGAGCAAACTTCCTTCCCTACTTCTGTTACCAAGCGTCTGTACAGCTCAATTTATGTAACCCAAATTCTTCTTAGTCATTTACTAGTTCTCCATTTTCTCTGTGAGCTATGGAGACATGGAAGAAAGAAACACTGAGTTCTTTCCAGTGCTACATGCACCACTGTGGGCTATCATTTGAAACAAATGAAATGAAGCTGGAGGTAGACCCTGGCTATTTGAAACAGGGTTTCCAAATTTTCTGTAATCATCTTTTTCAGATTTATTTCCCATTTACAAGATGGGATTAATAACATTATCTCAGGTTCACCTTGAAAAACAAATCTAGGAAATATCCATGAATCTCTGAGATACTGTAGTGATGAACACTTGAAAAGCCCATGAAAACAAGCATTTCTGTCATCAAAGCAAAGCTCAAAAAGGATAAGGTAAATGAGGCATATAACTGGCTTTCTAAGTCAGCATCGCCACCCCTGTGTTTCACAGAGGTAGGGGTCTCAGGGGAAGAATATGACCTACTAAAAGAAATAGTGGATATGTCAAGGAAGATGATACTTGTTTGCAAAGGAAGGCCTCTGTCATGGAATTTTAATGACTTCTGCCAGGATTTACATATTTTGCAATGTGTTCTTAAACAAGACTTTGTGGGCATGGGGTGGTATGCATGTAATCCTGTAATTTAACGACTCAAGTGTTCACATTTCCAAAAGCTGGCAGTGCAAACTAAAAATGTAGCACATTATTGCTTCCACTTTCTCATTACAGACAGTGAGGCAGATGAGGCTGTGTCAACAGAAGACAGTGGTGCAGCTGCAAGGATGCACTGAGATTGCTATTACCAGTGTTTCTGGGGCTCGAGGGGGACAGTGGGACTATGCTAACCCTAGGGACTCCTCATGTGGGTCTGACCTTTTTCGGGTACGGGCATACCCACACCTGCCAAGATTTACTTGTGTGCTAATTTACACAATTTCAGCTACTTGCACAATGTGAAAAGCAATGATGGTGCAAGTGCTAGCAGTGCTGATGTTTCTCCATGGACATATCTCAAGTAGTAACAGTGTTACTATTAATAAGAACATTATTTTATATTAATATTTCATACTGATTTGATGCATTTCATGTTGCCTCAATTTCTAACCAATACATTAATATTTAATATTATTCTTCTGGGGCATAAGATCAAGTCTCAGAAGTGTAAACGCTAAGGTTAAGATGAAATTGAAGACTAAATATGAAGTTATTTATAGTCAGAAGGGTCACCAATGCTCTTGACATAGGAATGACCTTTTCTCTTATGTCTTAAGGTCCTGAAAAAACAGATTTCATTAGTATGGAAGCTTCATTTTGGGAAAAGCTTTTTTGTATTGAGATTTCCCTATTGGTTTTTCATAGCTGTACTTGGAATGTATTGATGGCTGCTGAGTGGTGTCAGTGGCCACTGAGTTAGCATATACTGGCCACTGAATGGCGCTTAGTGTCACTTAATTCTTGTAAGATCTGTACATCAGGGAATGGACAATCCTTTTAGTCTGGAAACAATGTTCTTCCATGTGATACAACCTCTTTTTGTCTTTCTAGGAGTCTGACCTGACATTTCGGTTGGCTAGTGGCCTTGTTATTTGGCAGCCTATGTGGGAACACAGGCAGCCTGAAGTTTCTGCCTTCAACGCCCTCGTTAAACCGATCAGGAGCATCGTTACAGGTCTGTGACTTTGCTGTGCAGGTGGGAAACCTTTCCTTTTCTTGGCTGCTGCTGCCTTATGTTCTGTAGCCAGCATACTTGAGCAATATGTTAATACTGCAGGAACTAGTCAAGCCTTTGAGAGTAGTTTCAGGCTGTTTCTCTTCAGAAACAAGTAATATTTACATAATATTTAAATAGGAGATGAGAGAAGTCACAAATAGGAAATGAGAAACTTCAGTGGAGTTACCATTTTCTGTCAGCCTCATATCTCTGTTTCACAATATCTTCCTTAGTTGCTAAGAAGGGTAAAGGCAGTATCTAGCAGCAGTCCAACTCTGGGGAAGGTTTTTCCAGACTGGTACTGGACATATTAACAGTGAAGAGCACACAGTTATCAGTGTAGGTTCTCTTCCTATCTAAAATCCAAATTTCACCATGCTGTGTAATTAAATAAAGTAGTTTCAAGAGGCTTGCTCCGAGGCAGGCTTAGATTGCTGATGCACTTTTATATACTGTAAGGGGTTGTTCCTCATTTGTTCCTCAGCCATAATGAGACTGGAGTGGGGTCCTTAGGCTTCTAAACCTTTGTGTCAGACTTAGTTCTAAAAATCCTTTTTTACTATTGCATTTTTAGATAATAATTTTGCATAATTCCTACAAACTAGTCAATTGTAAGTGTGCTGGGTATATCACTGGCATTGCTTGCTTGTTCTTAAAAGCACAGAACTGTAATTTTCATAGAAGTGAAAATAGTTAGCTAAATCTGATTTTTCAATGGTAGCAAGTCACTTTGGATATTGTATTTCATTCTGAAGGTTTTACAGGCCTCTGGGACAGTCCAGGATTGGAAAGATAGAAATCTTTCAACTGATTTAAAATAGTCTGTGGCATCTAGCTTTCCCTTCTCTTGGAATTAGAAAATAGGATTTCAGCGCTGGATATAACAGAAGCAACTAGTCCTAAATTTTCTTTGACCTTTGGATTATTTTTTTTTAATGTTTTGGGGTATGGTCAGAAAAACCCTAAAGTTAATCCCTTCAAGAGTAAAGTCTACTAGGAAAATACTCTTACATTTTGAAAATGTTTCAACAGAATGGAAATTGTAATTGGAAGGACATTCTATATGTCAAGGGAGCTTCTGATGTTGTAGCATTCTTGTCTCAAATTGTGACCAAGTTAATTTTACTTAAGTTCTTCTTCAAATGAGACCCCCCCCCCCAAAAAAAAAAAAAATCTACTGCAGAAGCTTTGCAGTATTTTGCTTGGAGTCGGTCTGATACTACGTTGCATCTGGATAGCTTGTGATATGACAGGATTTCAAGAACTGTCATCCTAGTCTTTGTTCTTCTTCAGTACTGCTGATCAAACTTTCTCTGTGACATTTGTGTGCTTTCTGTGATGAAGGCATTTGTCAAATTGGAAGTCATAACACATTCAGAGAGATGTAACCTAGAAAAGAAGCTGAATATACATGGAAATAGGAGGAGGAAAGAGACACAAAATAAAATGCACTAGTATGCACAGGAAAATGTCAAATGGACTTAGGATAAAATGTGAATTCAATTTTTGTTTTTAAAGAAATTATGATTTTCAGTAGACAATGTTGTTGACAGAACAATTGAAAATTGTGCAGAAGTTAAATGTTTTTTTTTAATGGTTAATGCCTAGGAAGTTTGCAGCAGAGAGATGCTGCTTTGGGGTTTTTTTTTTTTGTTTTTTTTTTAGGTATATCCTTTCAGTTGGTGCAGTTTACATATTAGAGGTGGTTTCTGAAATGATACTTGATTTTCTTTTGTCAGCTAAAAGAAGTTCTCCTACCAACAATCAGAGTGTGACTTGTGAGTCCCCTAATCTGGACAGCAGCCATACAGAGGTGAGTTCCATGCGAAGGCCTAGATGGCTTGAGTGAGTAGCTGAGGGAGGGGGGAAATGAATGCCAAAACAGCAACTGCAGTCATTACCCTAAAGTAATCCCTGTCAAGAAATTACAGTTGCTCACAGTTCTCCTGACAGCTCCCAACCTTGTCTGCAGTGGAACCAAAGGGTATTGAGATGGTTGTCAGGGTCTCTTCGGGCTTATTGTGTCTCACAGGATGGAAGCCTGATGTTACATATTTTCTTGGGTTAGAGCCCTGTCTTACGCTTTGGCTATACGATTCCTCATCCTGTGAAAGCCCAAGGCTTAACTGCCCATGTTATTATGGTATAAGTAATACCTGTGTCTAAGCATAAACTGCAGTAAGGAAAATAATACAGGATGGATAAATATGTTTGTCTACCTGTTTCTGTTTATTGAAACTATCCAAAGGGACTGCAGGTGGTCTGTGAGACAGCCCAGCCAGATTCCATACCTCCAAAGCCCACTGTTTCAGCATGTCATCGTGGGAATTCCCTGGATGGAAGCATGTCCTCCCAAGCCTCTCAGGAGAGAGGCGCCCCACATCCCAGGTACAAACCCGTTCAGCAGAAAGTTAAGCTGCTGTAACTCAATGGGGGAGGTCACAGAGGTCCTCGTGAATCTGTTGTTGTTCCTAAACCCCAAGGGTGCTGGATGTTTATCTCAGACTTCTAATTCAACAGATCTGTTTTGGGGGCTGAACAAGGGGGTGACACTTGATATTCAGTGGCAGTCATTGGAGAAATCTCCAGCTGGCCTGTTGTGGCACTGTATTTGGTCTTTTCTAATACATTGGTTTCTCACAATTAGAGACCTTCAAATAACCTGGAAATTCAGCTCTTCTTAGCTGAATTCAGCAGCTAGTATCTTTTCTGGCTTCCTTCTGATAAAATTTTATTTCCCTTTAGCAAGGATTTTTGTAAGTTTCTTTCCACTGCTGTCATTATGCTTTCTCTTTATCCTGCTGCTTAGTCAGCTTGCCTTGGACTCCTGACCAAAAGAAACAGACTGACAAAAAAGCACAGCCACACAAACATCCTCCCAGCTTGCCCAGCAGAGTTCAGGTCACAGTTTTCCAGCGTGGCACTGCTACATTAATTTATTTTAATCTAGGTTTGGGCAGGTAAAGATAGAACCAAATTTTCAGTACTGCTGAACACTCAGTAGTGCTATAAAGTAAACGAAGCTGATGAGTACTTTTTTTGGAGGGTGGGCTGGGGGGAGTAATGATGAGGAACTGAAACGTAACTATATTTCAAGGTCTCTGGATTTAGGAGTCTCACTCCAACTCCTCATGACAAATTTGGTTCTGGTGCTTATCTGTTTGGGGAAATGTCATACCCAAAACAGCAGTGTTTTAAGAAATTGCTTCATTACAGAAACAGAAGAAATGTGGGATGGAGTGGGTTTCTGGATAGAATCTAGGAACAGCTCAGATTTCTCAAAAAGGGGTTTGATGCACCATTTCCCTGGTAGAAAGGGCAGAGCTATCTTCTATGGCTCTGATCCTATCAGGAGGTTTCCCATGGGATTTTTTTATCAAGCTTCCCGTCAATTCTAGGTGTTTATTTAATTTGTATTAATGTGAGCCAGTAAAACTGAAGTTGGGCACAGAACTGCCTTTCTGTGTAAACACTGCTGCTCAGAGAGGCACAGCTGTACAGAAAAAAAAAAAAAAAAAAGGCAAAAAAAAAAAGCAGTCTCTTCTGAGAAGACAGAATCAGGTGATCAATTTGTCAGGCTGGCTCTGGTGGTTGCTATGGGGATGGAGCTGCAGACAGGCACTGAAGAGAGCATCATTATGTCTCCTCGTTCGCAGGACTCATTGATCAGTTAAAACTGTACAGGGAGCTTTGGTTGCCACGCAACAGACAACTGGGGAGCGAATGTTGTTTACTCTGCTTACCAACAGCCGCAGTATTCCTTTGTCCTTGGGCCTGGGGTTGGAGGAAGACTGCCTTGCCATTCTTCCTGCAGTCACAGGCAGCCACGAGCTGTGGAAACGAACACTAGGTTTCCTTCTAAATGAAGCACAGAATTTAATTTCTGGTTCTTCAGACACTTAAGAAAATGGCTTGTTCCTCTGATCATGGCTAATTACCCCTGCTCCTTTCAGTGAAGTGCCGCACTTACAGATGACCACAGCATAAGGCTTTGGAGCAATTAAAGCCACAGCCTGTCGTCCAGCTGCTGCCTTGAACACTCTGCTTTGCAAATATGCTTTGCAGGACTTCAGTGGCATAAGGAGAACGTGTATTGCTCCAGGCTTCTTGTGCCTTGTGTTTGCCTATGCTGCATACAGAGGAGCACAAACACTGATCTGGGTCCTGCAAAGTGACCAGGGAGCAATGCATCATCCTTTACATTTCCTTTACATTTGCTGCTGACGTGATGGGCGTTATTTTCCTTGCTGGTATAATTTTGAATATCCCAGCTGTGTTTATGTTTTTGTATAGTCTGTGTCTATTTGACACAATCTTGACTTGGACAAAGGCAGCCTTCCAGTCAAGTATATGGAAAAAACTTAATAGCATATTTCCATTTATCATTGCTTTCTCCTTTTTTTTTTTTTTTTTTTTAATAACAGCTCATTCTAAGGTCATAACATTTGTAACATTGTACCTTGAATACAGCACTATGGAAAAGCTTTGAGTCTATAAATCGTGTTCTGTGACATATGCTGATACAGACGGGCTGGCCTGCAATCACCATGGGCCTTCAACATTGGCCTGTGGGGCTGGCAGCAAACCAGCTCCTGCAGGTTTGAGTTCTAGATGCACACACATTGCTCCAAGCCCAGCCTTGCCACCTGCCCCTCTTGCCAGCCATGCAGTGTGGAGGAGGGTTCCTGTGATTCCCAGTGGTGTCAGCATTTGCTGCACAATTCTGTCTCCTCTGCCAGTCCTCTACCTGCCTGGGACGTGCAGGGCAGCTCTGTGACACTGAGCAGTGATCCAGTAAAGCACTTTAAGCATGCACTTTGTTCTTAGCACTTAGAGGAGTTCCACTAGTCATTGCTGGTTCTTCTGTAATGCTTTGGGTGGCCTTGGACTCCTCTGCTCTGAATGTGGTGACACCTAGCTGATGTCCTGCCATTGGTGTTCACATGTTGTTTAATGGAGCTGATAATATAAATGGCTTTAAAAAATATTTGTTCTTGTGTTGTCTCCCAAGTGATTAAGAATACATTTCACAGAAGTGGTTTTAATTTTCATAGAACCCCAAAATCACAGAAGTTCATTTACAATACTTAGGAAATTCTGTGCTAATACTTGCCAGGAAATGACACCCCTTGAAAGGCAGGAAAGCCATAGTGAAGGCTAAAATGTTTTCCTTTTCTCTAGCACACCTTGTCTACAAGTGTCTATAAAAGTAGTTTTTACTTGTATGAGATCAATTTAATTAGATGAAATGGTTACTTAATTTAGCTGCCCTGCCTGCTTGTTCTGTAATAGGGCCTGATGTGTACAAATGTAAACAGTTCCTAAATATAAATTATGAGTGTCTGAAGAGCAGATGCTCATGAGTTATCTGTTTCCAGCTGAACAAATTATTCAGTTAGCACAGGTGCATTAGGCTTGTCTTCAGACTGCAGCTTAAGAAAGCAACTCTGTCCAAGAAAACACTTAACAAAACCTGTGCCTGAGCCCCCCAGGGATCTGAAAGCTAAATATCCACTTACACATCATCAGCAATGCTTTCCTCAGCCAGGGCCTTAGTCCCAAAGGGTCAGCATCAAATGTCCCTGCAAGCTGAGGCAGGCACAGCTGTGTGTACGTCCTGGTGATTGCTGCAGATGGCAGGAGAAAGTGAGTGGCTTACAGCTCTTGACTGTTTAGGTTTCTGAGTAGAGCTGTTGGGTCTTTTGGGGTGGGCCAGTATGTGTCCTAGGACAGAATGGGTCTCCAGCTATCAAGGAAAACTTTGTGGTGTTGAGTGACCTCTTAAGAACAGTTGAACATACAAAACTGACAGATCACCCTTGAGTGCCTCTTTGTTCAGAGAGCAGAGTACTTAAGAAGGGTCTTAGGAGCCTGATTAACATTTCTGCTCTTCCTTTTTGGAACAGGCTGTCCATGGTGATCCCACCATGCCAGAGATCTCGCTATGCCACATACTTTGATGTGGCAGTGCTGCGCTGCTTGCTGCAGCCCCATTGGTCTGAGGAGGGCACGCAGTGGTCACTGATGTACTACCTGCAGAGGCTGAGGCATATGTTACAAGAAAAGCCAGAGAAACCACCCGAGCCAGAGATCACCCCTTTGCCGAGACCTCGCAGCAGCTCCATGGTGGCTGCCGCACCCTCCCTGGTGAATACCCACAAAACTCAGGTAAGCAGTTGCCATCAACTGAATAAAAATAATAAATAATAATAAAAAAAACACACCTAACTGTTGTGGTGATGCTGGGAAGCGGTGGCTGGATGACTAGTGAAAAGCACAGCTTTGGTATTGGTTGAAGTGCTCAGAGGTCAGACGTGTGCATTGATTCAGAAGGAGACCCTGAGAACGATGAGGGGTTTGGAGGCAGAATCTGACTCCGAGCTGGTGACTGCTGAAAGCTTGAGGGCTGTTTTAGGATAATTGTTCTAGGGCGAACAGCGATAAAATTAGTTTTTAATGTGGTAATATACTAATGTGTTTGTCAGAAGAAATCAGACTTGCTTTACTGAGCTCTCTTTGGAATAACCCCTCAAAAGAGAGAAAAGGAATTGCTCTTGGTATAGCACTGCACACTTCAGGCAAATGCTTGTGTTATAATAGCAAAGTAGATTTTGAAAGCTCTGGCAGTGAGCAAAAGACCTCTGTGCAGTTACCTCTTCTCCTGATGTTATTCTTAGTGTCTAACTCTTAGTGTGTAGCCTTTGTATTTGCCAGCAAAACCTCAGTGGACAAACTGTCCTAATAGGTGTCAAAATTTCTTCCCTATTTTGCTGGGGCAGAAACACCAGACTCCTGACCTCAGTGCAGTAAAGATCTTTGTGTTAGAGCTTAACTGTTTTTTAACTTTTGGGTAGCTCATGGTTGATCAAGGGATAAAAAGGGGATGCAGCTGCAGTTTTAGTTAATCTCCTTGTTGATTCGTGATACTTTTAGGTTGTGCATTCCTCCTGTCATGTGGGCCTCTAACAGCAAATTCTGATTTACTGAGTTGGTGGAACTGCCTTACAAAATTTAATACAGTAATATGGGATTCTATTTTTGCAATCTAATTTTATGACACAGCTCAAGTAAGAGGCTCTATCTTCTGCTAATGTTGCTGTCAAATGTCTTTTTTGAGTCAGAACTCTTAGAATTTTTTGTTTTTTCTTAAAGCCTTGTATTCAGTGTTCTGACAGTTTTTGATATGCACTTTTATAAGCATAAAGGGCAGAATGTCTTTTCTCCTGTACAGCCAAGATACTCATAAGCCAGAAGACAAGCATAAACAACATAAATAATAGTATTTTTATTTTAAAGTCTCAGGATTCTGTCGCCATTCTCCTAGTTTTTATTAGGGCTGGTGGTTACTTGTGATTTTAAAGGCTCAGCAGTGGCAATATTGTTTAAACTGTTAAATTTTAGTGTCATTTCTATAAAATGTTGCCTGTTTTATCCCTGTAAAGGCTTGACATATCTCCATAAAGGCCAGGTGATAGGAATTACTATTCCATCTTAATCTACCTTTGCATGGGGATTTTATAGGATTTCTGTACACGTACACAAAATCCTCCTTTTAATATCCTCTCCTGGAGGGAATGCTGCCTAAGTAGAACGGTACATTGGAAGATACTGCTGTTGAGGTGGTTCACTTTCTGCCCTCATACTGTTCAGAATAGCCCAGTTATTTTGCACATGAACATGGTAGCTACTCGTGCAGCAGGACTGCAGTCAGTGGTTCTCAGCACACTGGCAGCCTGCATAGGGTTGTCCTCTGTAGGTGCTGTTTGCGTTAGCTTTGTGCAGGTTCTTCTCTGTGCAATAAGACACTTTCCTCCTTTCACACACTTGGCTGTTTCTTGCTTTTTCAGGATGTTTCTCTTGCAGAAGATTTCTTTACTCTTCACTAACGTTTTTCTGTTAAATCCATTTGGCAATTCCACTGGGTACTTTCTGGCTGTTAATGTGAGGACTCTGTCCAGGGCATTCTTCCCTCCAGGGCTAGATTTGATTGCTTTTTGTAACCTCTGTGTCAGTCCTGTGTATTTTTACTGTGCTTCATCAAACTAGAATCCTTTTTAAAAAGGTTTTCAATTTGTTAAGCAGAACAGCTGCGATGGAGATGGTGAAACAGCCTTCCTGAAGCTCGTCTCCCCCCTTCTTTACAATTCTGAAGGCTGAAGTCTGTGCAACACAGACACCATTCCCTACCATTCATCCTGGCTGACTGTAGGCACTTAACTGAGGTTCTTAAATTCAGTCTCATCACTCAAGGCTCTGTGATAGTCAAAGGAGAGAGATCTACCTCCAAAGGACTGAGATTTGTCATTTCTTTCTAACCGCACAAGAGGTTTTATGTTGAGACTTTACCAGGTCATCAGTCAGACACAGGGATATGCTTAAAACCTTTTTTGATCTGGATCTTAAATTCCAAACTAGACGTCATCGTTTCTGCTCACAGGTTGAGGAATATGTTCTCAAAAATATCATTGCTCTCTGTTTCAGTGGGATAGGTTTAAAGTGTCATGCATAAACTGATTAAAGACAAAAATAGCTGCATGCAAGTCAGATCAGGGGCCAGCAGATTTTTCTGATAAATCCATGTTATTTGTTATTCTGCTGTTTAACTTCCTGCATTTCCCTAAGCCTCAGCAAAACTCTCGCACTTCTTGTTGGTTTCTGTGTGTGTGAAGTAACATTTTAAATATAATCTGGGGCTAAAGAAGTTGGGATCATGTGTTAAGAGAATGCAGGAAACATCCCCCATATCTTGCCTAGTAAAATGAAGAGCAAAGTAGGAAAAGATTCAATGCAGCATGCACTGAATCTTTTCAGCTCCTTGTTGCATAGCAAAAGGGTACTGGGTGCAGTGTGAATAAAGAGAATACTGGGTTCCTCTGGAAACCGACTTTAATCCAAACAGATCTCAGAGCTGGCAACACACGATGAGGGAAACCTGCACTGTACCTGTATGCAGTGAATTAGTGTAAGGACAAGTCTGAGAAATGAGACCTCATGAGGCTCACGCACATCTACAGTCTTGCAGTAACGTTGCAGGGGCGAAGAGCCAAAGCTTAAATTAAACATCAGACCAGTGCAGCTGCAATGACTCACTGCAATGCTCATACAAAACCACGAGTCTCAAGAGCAATACCTTGAGAGCTGAGAGAAGTACTAATGAGCTGCTATCTTTACGGTCGTGCAGAAGGAAGGCAATAGAAAACATTGTCTAAAGATCTAGAGTAGCAGCCCCAAAACTGTTTTACTTTCTTGTGCAGCGTATGCCTATCATGAATACAAGATCATGTACTGCACAGAAGCCATAGCTACGTTTTTGATCAGTCTTCAACAAGAGTACTAGCTTGATTCATTAAAATAGGTCACATGTAGGTTAAAGCTAATTCTATAACTTGCATTTTTGTTGCTTGATACGTATCCTAAGCTGTTTTTTAGAACTGGAACTGTCTTTCTGTGTGTTTATATGGCTTGTATCATGGTGTAGGTCCTGATCCTCACTCTGTCCTTTTGGTGACAATAAGCCACCTAATAAAGCATTGATTTAGTAACTAATGGACAGAGGGTAATGAATCTGAATTAAATGCATGTGTTTTCCAGCCAGAAGGAGCCAAAGAGCTGTAAAAACTAAGAACCAAACCTTATGGAGTACTTGCTGGCCTTGCTGTTGAGAGAATCTAGGGCTTAATATTAATTTGCTGTCTGATGGATTTTGTGTATGACTTCTCCCCTGAATCTTCAGTCACATATGCAAAATGATTTAAGAGCAAACCTTGACTGAATGTGACTGAAAACAACCATGACGTGGAATCTTTCTATGCTCCTTCATTCATGTTTTGATAAAAATAAACAAGAAATATTTAAGGGCAGTCCTTGACTGCTATGAAAAGTCTCCAGAGAATGTCTGGTCCCCAGTAATCCCAGTAACGTAGACACTGTAACTGGTCCTTAAGACTTCATCTGCAAAGTGTCACTGGCTTCTGCAGGACCTTCATGCGCACAGAACTGCACACTCCTGTGTGTTGCAGCACCAGGATCTCTACTTTTCATTCTGTAGGAGTCTTCAGCTATAGATGGCATATGGCTCTCTGGATTGAAAGGGAAAAGGTGTTTTAACGTGACCAGTTGATCAGCACAAGCTGTCTAAAGGGGAGGCAAGGCAGAAGAGCATCTCCATTGGAAACCAGCTGATATTTAGGCAGATGAAAATTATCCTGAGGGAATTTGGTCAGGTCAGCTGCACAAACATCTCCTGGAAAGTGGCATCAGATCTTTAATGAGAACAGATGGTCAGGAGCTCAGCTACCCTTTGTAGCAAAGCCCCTCCAATACAGCAGGCAGCTGTGATGTATTCTGCTCAGTGCAGAGGGGTAGCAGAGTGCCCTCTACTGAGGCGTCAGTAAATCAGTCTGGCCGTTTTCCTTGTCCTGGAATGTTCTGTGCTTTAAGTTGTAGGGGCTTTCACAAATAAGAGAAGAGAACCGTGATGTGGACAGATCTTGCAGCACTGTTATTGCAAGTGAGGGATGCTTACTGATTTTGAAGTCTTAGGTTGTTTTAGTAAGCAAATAAAATTAAAGATGAGTGCTGCCTCAGTCCTGTCTTCCTTCCTTTTTCCACAACAGCCCAGAACAAAAACAGCCTTGTAGCATTCATAGGAAGTCTTGTAGTTACAACATTTTTTTATCATAAGTACTTTTACAAATCAAATCTCTCGAGGGGACAGTGCTGCTCATTACAGCTAAGTTGCAAAATGCGTGATTAAGAGCATACATGTACATCATTATGGTCATATTCTCTCATAACTTAAAACATTTCACAAAAAGTGGCAGCTATAACTGCATATAAATGTAAACCAAGGCATCAGGAAGATCATCTGCCACCCAAGGCCATACTTGGGATCAGAATTGGAGCAGAGCAGGCCATGAGTCTTCTGTCCCACTAGACCACACTGGCAGCAATGCCTGAATTTCTTCTGTGGCAGCACAGTGTGCTGCCCCTTTTTTTGTTGTTCATGATCACAAAAATTTTAGGTCAGTAATTCTAGGAGATTCTAAATGCATTTATTTATTTTTCTTTAAATGTGTGAATGGTGTTCTCTGTGATGAATTGAATGTCCTTCTCTGCTATTGTGCTTCTCCTATGACAGCTCTTGGATGCAGCTCTTGTATTAAGCTGCTTATCGTCTAGTTCTCGTTGTGCTTATTGTCTTGTTTTGGGAACTGCAGGATCTTACAATGAAATGTAATGAAGAAGAAAAATCACTAAGCACGGAAGCATTTTCCAAGGTTTCACTGACCAACTTGCGTAGGCCAGCAGTTCCAGATCTCTCCACAGACCTGGGGATGAACATCTTCAAAAAAGTGAGTAGAAGAAAATCACACGTAATCAAATTTTCCAGTGATTCAGCACCTAAATGTTCTGCTAAGTAGCAAGTGAAGGTCTGCTTGGACTATACATATATGCTGTATGTGAGATTGACATCTTTTTTTTTCATTGGGAGTGATTTTGTTTGTAATTACTTAGATTTTTTTGTGCACTTTCCAATCACAATACTAAAACCTTTATTCAGATAGTTACCCTGCTGAAACTGCATGGAGGAGTGTACTCAAACAATGCAGTTTAATGTCCAGATTTTCAAGTGCTGGTTCTTGCTGTAATTCCAGATAGTTCAGTGAAGTTTTTTCTGATGTTTTATGCTGTAAAGCCCTCGGTTTGCAACCATCCAAGACACTTAGCAGAGTTTTGCGTATTCTGCAAATCTAGCTTTCAGGTATGAGCATGCCATAAAATTTTAAAAGGGCATTCATCCCATCCTGTGGGAAGACTTGAGTTCCTTAAAATATTTATATGGTCCCAGAGAGCAGATAGTTCCTATCATAGTGAATGGCCAAGACAAAAAGCTCAGAGTGTAAGGTTATAGCTCGGCCATATACCTGTTTTACTTTTTTTCCCCTCAAATAGTAGTTGAATGTCTCAAAGCCTCTAACTGCTCTCATCTCTGCTCACCTTCCTCCTGCAGTTTAAAAGCCGCAAAGAGGACAGGGAACGTGAGCGCAAAGGGTCAATTCCTTTCCACCATACTGGGAAGAAGCGACAGCGGAGGATGGGGGTGCCCTTCCTCCTCCACGAGGACCACTTGGATGTCTCGCCCACTCGCAGCACTTTCTCTTTCGGCAGTTTCTCTGGAATTGGAGAGGACCGGCGTGGCATTGAGAGAGGAGGATGGCAAACCACCATATTAGGTGAGGCATTTTTATCTCTGCCCCAGGTTCTCTGTCATTCCTGTCCACAGCATTCAGAAAATGGCAGAGGCTCTTTGTTTCTCCATCTATCCTATTGCAACCTTATATACCCAGTTCTGTTTACATTAAACACCTGCTCGCAGAAGTGGCAACTGCGCTGACAACAGACCTTGAATAACTTACCACTTTCTTTACTTCACTTTTTCTCTGAGAGCTACCATCATATAATGTAGTAATAGCTATTGTAGCAACTTGTATTCAAGCAGTACAGTCATGACTATGCTTTCCCCTGAGTGGTAGGAAGCATTATACAACTGCAGCTTAAAATAGGTTCGAGGAATGGCTGCATTCTTTTCTTTTAAGGAGAAATCTCTGGAGAAGCAGCAATATGGTCGTTAGATACATGACAAAAAATGTTCAGTCTTCTCCAAGTGAATGTTGGATACAAAATAGAGTATTGCCTCAGATAGTGAAGCTTACCAGGTAACTGTCTTGATTTTTGCAAAGATGCAGTGTTTAAATTTAAATATAGGCTTGTTCAGTCTTCCAAGTTCACTCAACAGTATCTAGGCATGGTTTCTGTTTCACAGACTTACTCAGAATGTCATAGATTTTCATCCTAGCATACCTTCTTGGAGATGGTACAAAGTAAGAAATGATTGTCTAAGGCCATGCCAGAGCATTCTCGTGTTCTTAGTTTTTATGTCAATGACCCCCTGCAAGATATCCCACAATTACCTGTTTGGTTCTGCTTCACAGGGTCCCGGAAGGCCTTGACTTCTGCTGACTCCAGTTATTCGATTTCTAACCTCAGCTACTGTCTCTTGCCTTCAAGCACTTCTCAGATGAGTAAACTAAATATCAAATTCTTATCTCCACCCTAGGAAAGTTCACCAGACGGGGGAGCTCTGACACAGCAACCGAGATGGAAAGCCTAAGTGCTAGGCATTCACACTCTCACCACACTCTTGTCTCTGATCTGCCAGACCACTCGAACAGCCATGGAGAGAACACAGTCAAAGAAGGTAAATCTAACACATCAAGAAATGCAAATGCAATCCCACACGTGACAACAGCTTTCTAGCCAAATATTTTCTAAAAAGTAGCTATATGCAGTGCATCTTTTCCTGGTTGCACCCCAGGTACAATTGTCGTGCAACTGTATGAACAATAGGACAAATCACACTATTTTGGGGGCTAGTACGCAACTTTGAATGAACCATTCTGTAGTTAAAGGATGAGTACAAATACTACCTTTTGGTTCTGTTTTATGTGCCCAATTATATTTGTACATGCTGGCCATCCATAATTTCCTATGTATTGTCTAATTTCCATGGCCAGGAGAAATTTGCTAATAAACTAATTTTTCTGGCTGGCACACAGTCAGAGATGAAAAATTAGTTATGTCCTATGTAGCTGCTCAAGAGAAGTCATGGACACATGCTGCAGGCCTCCATGGATGTAAATTAAGAGTCTTTAGTCCTCCTTCTCTACCTCTGTGCGTCCCATCCAGCAGTCAGCTCTGCCAGTGATAATGAAATAAAGGTGCGGTACAGAAAAATATATTTTATGTAGGTTTTAGTAATGGATTTTTGTTACCCATTTCAAAACAAACTAAGCAAAACCTCAATGAAAAACAAACAAAAAAAAAGCTAACCATAGATAGTCATAAGTCTTTATAGCAAAGTTTAAACAAAGTTTCCTAATTCCTTATTTTCGTTATTGTTCTCTTCACCATATAAATGTCAGTGATTGCCATTAAAAAGTCACACGTGCCAGCAAGTAATCCTGATGTCACATTAGGTACAGTAGTTACTTCCTGCCCTAATCATTGACCAATTTCTAACCCAGTTCAAGGGAACGCCATTGACCTTGGAACATTTCTCTTAATAAAAAGCTGCTCATTCAATGCTGGCAGGGTTGCACAGGTTATGCAAAGGAAATGTAGTCACTGCTCTGGCAAGTTGTTATTTGCAAACCATAGCGAGTCCACTGTTGAGTCAGTCCTTGGAGATTCTTTTCAGATTTATGCTATTTTATTAATTAGAACACATTAATTACCCTTAGGCAGAAGTTCTTTGTTATTTTGTAGCCCTGTACTGCCTCAGAGAAGGTAGTCCCATCAACACTTTGGGACACATGGGGTCTTTCTACACTACAGAGTGTGTAGACCTGCTTACAAAGCACCAACCGTAGGAGATTACTCATACCATGGCCTGGAGTTTGTCATGTGTTGTTAACACTGCGGTGGATCCTTGATAAAAATGAGCCTGTGTTGCCAAAAGGCTGTCACTACCTGAGCTGACCAATTTAAAGTTAGGCCTCGCTATGTCATGGTGTCCTTTCTCTGGGCACTGTGAACTTAGATGCCACACTGCCTTTCTCATCAGTCATTTTTATTTTTTGGAGATGGTTTAGACTGCCACGGGTAGTGTTAGGAGCATACTGCTCCATTATTTTTTTTTCTAACTGGTATGATGAGATCTTTCAAGCTGGTGTGGCTTAGAAAGCTGTTTTGAATTGGTGCTGTTGTTACCCTACCTGCACTCCTGCATCCAGCTGCAGAGTCCTTCCTCTTCCCCTTGCAGTGGTGCAGCTGCTTCTGACACCAGGCACTTGACCAGTAGAGAGAGCAAAGCTAGCCAAAAATCTAATCCCCCCTTTTGGATTAAATTTAAACTGTGTGAGCTCCCTGGTCTGCTTAACTGCCCAGAAGCCTGAGATCAATGTAAGCTGCCATGGAACTGCTCGAGCAATGTTGCTGGTGTTCTACTGTGCAGTGGCTTAAAGGAAGAAATGAATTTATGCTTTCATCCCTGTACCTGTGATAGGAATTAGGAGCCTGTTTTGCCTTTCAGCATTACAGACTGCATTAAGAGCTGCACCCTTCTTGTAAACAAGCACAGTAGTTGCTGTGTTATAACTCTAGAGATGGAAACTCACAGGTAGCCATTTTCCTCCCTGCAGTGCGGTCCCAGATCTCCACCATCACGGTGGCCACCTTCAACACTACCCTGGCCTCGTTCAATGTGGGCTATGCCGATTTCTTCAGCGAGCACATGAGGAAGCTTTGCAACCAGGTGCCCATCCCTGAGATGCCCCACGAACCGCTTGCATGTGCCAACCTCCCGCGGAGCCTGACAGACTCCTGCATCAATTACAGTTGCTTGGAGGATACGGACCACATTGATGGCACCAACAACTTTGTCCACAAGAACGGCATGCTGGATCTCTCGGTAATTGGCAAGGAATGAGGAAAGCCAGGTCCCTCTTCTGTCAATATAGCTGTACCATTGAGATCAGGGTTTTGACGGGCTTTTCCTCCACCTCTTTATATGACTTCTCTCAGCTGTACCTAAAGGTCAGTCAGATACATTTGTGCATATCATAAAAGCCTCCTCTGAGATACTGCAACTCCTATTACTTCTTGCAAGGAGTGCATGTGCATGTGGAATGCACACATCAAACCTTAAATTATATCGTTTACTTCCTGTATTCCTGGGGCATGCACCAAATTCCCTGTAAAACAGTATAAAACTGAATAGCACCTTAACAGCACCTTAAAACTCACCTTTGCTGCATTTTCTCTTAATGACTTGACAGCTCCTGGTGCACTGAAGCAGTGTTCTCAGGCTCACAGATGTCATCTCATGGTTTACCTGTCTGCCTGACTGTGCCCAGCCTGTGGTTTCTTGTCTACACCTAGATTGTAGGCTCTTGGGATTGAGGGTTGTGTGTTTTTCATTTTGAGTTTGTACTCTGCCTGCTGTAATGAGTCTCTGGTCTGTGACTAGAATTTCAGGCACTGAATAGTACTAGGAGAGCAAACAAATCTGACTGTAAATATGATATTTGAATCTACCAGGTGGTCCTGAAGGCTGTTTACTTGGTCCTGAATCATGACATCAGCTCCAGGATTTGTGATGTGGCGCTGAACATCGTGGAGTGTTTACTTCAGCTTGGCGTGGTGCCATGTGTAGAGAAGGTACGGAGGAAGAGTGAGAACAAGGAAAATGAGGCACCTGAAAAGAGACCAAGTGAAGGATCCTTCCAACTCAAAGGGGCTGCTTCCGGAGGTTCAACTTGTGGATTTGGGCCTCCCCCAGTCAGCGGAGCTGGAGATGGAGGAGAAGAAGCAGGTGGTGGAAGTGGTGGAGGAGGTGGAGGTGGAAGTGATGGAGGTGGTGGAGGAGGAGGAGGGCCCTATGAGAAAAACGACAAAAAACAAGAAAAGGTTTGTCTTGCTTGCCTTTATACCATTTTGGAATGCGGTGTTTATTAAGATAAGAGGATGTGTGTGTATGCAATTGCCCTCCTGTTTTCCCTCCTTTTACTTTGCACAACAATAACAATTTAATTTGTTTTCTTCTGGTGCTTGCTGAGGTTCTGCTGAAGCAACATGATTGGGAATTTAAGCACTGTAACTACTCCAGTGAAGCAACTGCCAGAAGCAGAGTTTGTGAGCCTTGCATGGGCATTTTCAGTATCCCGTCGAAGTGCCTGAAACCCTCAATCACAATGATTTTTGTTTATTATGCATGGCTTATAAGAAAAAACAGAATCCAGCGTGTGAGCGCAGTTTTTCTTTGATGACCAGAAATCATAAATTTTTCAGTATTGCTGTGAGAATTGTCCAAGAGGAGCTTTTGCTGATCTCCAAAGTTGCGATTCATAGTAATATAGTACTGAAGACATTTTAAAAATATTGTTTTTCTGCCCAAGCAAACCAGCTCGCTCTTTTCAGGTGTATCTTTTTGAAGTAAGTGCTGACTAGTATTCACAGCAACATGGAGGGGGCTTTGCGTTTATAACATGGCTTTTTGACAGGAGCTGAAAAGGAATGGGCTAGTCCCTTATGCAGTATGCATTTTAAGAGTAACAACTTTGTAAGGAAGTGTCTGGGGGAGGAAATGGACAGCAATTTTTTAAAAGTAAAATGGTAACAAAATGCCAGTGGTTGTGCCGGGGTTTCACACTGACTTTCTGTGATTCCCAGGATGAAGGTCCATCTGTCAGCACCCATAGGCTGGCCCTCACAATGCTGATAAAAATTGTCAAGTCCCTGGGTTGTGCCTATGGTTGTGGAGAAGGACATCGGGGGCTCTCTGGAGATCGCCTGAGACACCAGGTATTCCGGGAGAATGTAAGAAAATTAAAGCTCATTAAAATGTCCCCCTTGTACTTTTGACATCAGCTGCTGCGATTGCTGTCTGCCCCCTCTGTAGCTTTTTCTGTACCAGCAGTAGATGTGTTGCTCTTTGTCTGAGCTCACAGACTGTGTTGCAGCCCAGCTGTAGCGGATTTTAATGTTAACTTCCAGACCCTGGGGCTTGCTAAGAGCACACCTGCGACCCAGGGTACTTCTCAGCACCCCAGTGGATAGGTTGTCTGAAAAAGCACAAAAACATTGGAGCAAAGCCCCATGTGTGCTGCTCTGAGTCATTTTTTACATTGGTGGTACGCCAATACAGTATGCTGTTTACAAGAGGTGCCGCTATTTTGGGTTGCATATCTGAACTGAGAAGCCCAAGACATAGTTACATCCATCTTTCCTAATGGCAATTATGACTAGTTGCTGCTGGGCTGCTCCATAAGCTCCTGGTAGTTGGAGGGCACTGTGCTTGCAGGCGTACTCATGTACTGTGAGGAAGCAGAAGGCTCATGGCCTGTTGAATGCAAGGGTGAACGGTTACCATTGATTCCTTACACTTTTGATTCTGCCAAAGTTGAGGCAGGGGAAAGCGCCCAGTATGTAACCCAGACATTTGACTTCATCTAGAAGGGTTTGACTCCCTGAGATCAGTCCAATGCCCTGTCAAATGGGAGCCTTCCAAAAGCTTTCTCCAGCATATGCCTCCTCCTTGCCTTCTGTGTTTGCTGCAGAGAACATTTCTGATGACTGTAATGAGAATTTACCCCCATCCACACTGGGGGTGGGAACCAGGTGCTTCTCCACGGCTTTGGTTAGCCTGAGCCATGCCAACAGAGCTGTGATTTGGTTCTAGGATCTGAGCTAGATGGCTTAGAGCTGGACTGACTGCTTCCATATCATGCACCCTTCTTCTGTTAGCTTGACTCCTGGTTACTAAGGAGCCTGAAGCAGTGATGTTAATTGTGGACACAGGGAGACTCGATGGGGTAAGAGTCACGGTGGTAACAGCAGAAAGGTTCTGTACAGAGTGCTGGTTGAATATACACCATATTCATCAAGGTGTCAGGTAAAGCTTTTACATTGTGCTGGAGCTCAGCCAGCAGAACGCTCAGGCCTATGCACAACATTAGGCATAAATGAACGGGTCTCTTGGAGCCAAGGTTCTTGTCAGGCTCATTGAACTGGGGTCTTTATGGGAAGAGACTTGCCTATGTGTCAAAGTCTTCTGCTTTTTCTGTGTCTCTGCCTGTCCAGACTGCTTTGCATGCACCATTTGTGTTGACTGCATGCACAATCACGTCTGAGTTTACTAGAAAACTAAGCACCCTTTTGCAGTTAGCAGAAGAGTTGATGCTCCCCATAGAGCTGATATTTCAGACTAACTAATTCCATCCTGTTTAGGGTCCCAGTAGGATGGATGCTTTTCTGATAAGAAGTTGACAGTTAATAGCTTTTAAATATGAAGCTAATGTCTTGCATGATACAAATCGGTCACAGGGTGCAAGTGCATATACTGGGTGCAGGACCCATTCTGGTCCACTCTCACCTTGTGCTGAATTTCTTGTTTGCTTCAGAGGCAAACCTTGTGTTTTGTTACAGGACCGAAACCTTCTGGCTCCTAGGTTACTTTAGACAGCACAGTAGAGCACTTATCTAGCTAGAGCAGAAAAGGACGCCAAAATACCCAGCTGCTATTAGTGAAACTTAGACCCGTAGTTTGATGTGATATGACTTGATTTGATGGATGTCGTTGCAGGCTCAGAACTGCCTCACAAAGCTGTACAAACTGGATAGGATGCAGTTCCGGCAGACCATGAGGGATTATGTGAACAGGGATTCTCTCAATAATGTAGTGGATTTCCTGCATGCTTTACTAGGATTCTGTATGGAGCCAGTCACAGACAGTAAGTACAGCTGGCATCAACAACTCTCACCTGAATGTTCCTAAACTTTACTGTCAGAAAGAAGCCATGTCTTTTTTCTTGGCCTTTAAAAAAAAATAAAATAAAAGTGGGTTTAAATCCTCAGATTATACAGACCATATCCTCAGCCAGCGCAGGTGAGCGGAGTTGGAACTCCTCTATTTGACCACCTGGTGATCTCATACCATGAACTTGCATTAGCCAGTGCATCTGAAATTGAAGGCATCTCTTTTGATTCGTCCTACCTGTTGTTCATGGCTCTTGAAAGAAAATATTTTCATTCAACTATGCCTCAGGAAGGAACTTTGCTATCTCATGACATGACCAGGCACCAGCTGAAATGGCCTGTTTAATCCACGGTTTATTTTGAATGGAGATATGATTGAGCATTAAAACCCTTCATGGTGCCTCAGGTGAGGCAGGAAAAAGCAAGAACAGATTGAAGAAACAAGAATATGAACACACAGATGTGCATGCCTACAATACAACTGTGTGTGTGTGCATGTATATGTTTTTTTATTTTCTTTTTTAGTTAGAAAAATTATTTAGGATGCTATTTAAATGACCAAACATTTCTGATTGGTCACTGTGTGTGACAGTAATTAACAATGATTGTTTACAGAGTAAAAATAACTATTCCCAGGTATTCAAGGAGTCTGCCTTGTCCGTTAGCCTCTCTTTGATCACAGGCATTTCAGAGAGAGCATAAAAAAATCAATGTAGCAGGCTTTTGTGAAGATGCCCACAGAAAACTTCCTCAATATGCACTAATTATTGACATGCTCATGCTTTGAAGAGTGACAGCTCATGCAGCTTTTGAAAGTTTTTCCTTTCACCTAATAAAACTGAGATGTTTCTTGTCATATGAACGTGTAATGCTTTTTTGAATCTTTGAGAGCTTATGCACCTTGCAAGAACAGTGTTCCTCTAGTTCAGAAGATTTTCTTTTCACGGGTATTGTCACTTTTCCATTTAATCAAACATCTCTTATTCTTTAGAATAGTAAATAGAAATGCTGGAGGTTTTCTTCAAATTTCATGTCTTATTTTATACATCTCTAAGTGAGAGATGTGGATAAATGGAAGCCTGACTTGTTCTAATCTTCTTGATCCTGTTTCATACTGCTATTTCTGGGAAGATGTCATCATTTTCATTTATTTTACACTTCCTTCAGCCTTATTTTTTTGTGAGGTGAGATTGACAGTACCAAGTATAAGATTTTAGACAAGGACCTGCACTTTTCTTGTATATCTAAATACCATAACAATTATCTTTCAGCCATCTTTTTAAAAACATTCTTAACCAGGGTGCTTGCTTGTACTTGAATTTCACAGACAAGGCTGGATTTGGGAATAACTTTACCACAGTGGACAACAAGTCTACAGCACAGAACGTGGAAGGTATTATTGTGAGTGCCATGTTCAAGTCGTTGATCACTCGCTGTGCTTCTACTACACATGAGCTGCACAGCCCAGAAAACCTGGTAAGTAGCTGATTTCATATCTTCAAAGTTGCTTTTTCACTTGGGTGTGACCAGCGAGGTTTCGCAGTGAAGAAGGAATTCACTGTAGTCAAATACCATGAATATAGCAAGTGTTTTTTGTTGGAAGCTTGTTAAGTTCCTAGGCTGGGAACTTTCAGAATAATGCAGGCTCTTTTGGCAAAGTTCACAGTCTGAAAACCAGGTCCTGTAAGTCTTCCCTTCACGCTCTTGACCTCAGAGGTAGAGATGACTTGCCACATCACAGATCTGTATGAATGTTCAGAACTAAAAAGAGCCTTGAGTGTAGGAGTAGGCTGGGGAATGAGTCACTCCTCTCTCTTCCCATGATGTAGAGCTCTAAAATAATTAAGAAAAATTCCAAGACGCCCACTGGTTTTGAAACAAAACATGCAGTTTTTTGCACTATGCTTTCCCTCCCACCCCTTCACTTGGCTTTTTCATGCTTTTTAAGATTATGGGCTAGATGAATGGGATAAAACAGGCTTTAAGGCATCTTTGCAGCTTCCTTATCTAGCCTCTGATCCCCCTACATTTGCTTCAGCCCACTGCAGAGCACGTTCCATAACAATAATGCTCCTCACTGTCTGCTTCTTCAGAGCACGCTAAATGGCAACTTTGCCAGCTTTTGATCTCAGCCAGAAAACACAAGCCCTGTGCATGGAGACATCAGACAACAACCAAACGAAGTAGTGGCCTGCTGAAGTACTTTAAGAACTATTAATTCTCACTGCTTCTTCACAAACTGCAAACTGAATTCTCTTTTCTTCTCATGATGTTGTGCTCCCCAGGGCTTGTACTGTGATATCCGTCAGCTCGTCCAGTTTATCAAGGAGGCTCACGGGAATGTCTTTCGGAGAGTAGCACTCAGCGCCCTCTTGGACAGTGCTGAAAAGTTAATACCAGGAAAAAAAACAGAGGAAGCAGAGCAAGAGCAGAAACCTTCAGGGAGCAAAAGGTTGGTGTCTGGGAGGGAGAAGGCAAATGATTAATTTGCATATGGCTGTATGACTGTATGCAATGAACACAAATGTAGAAATACCAAGGGCTTGTGTGTTTTCAGAGCTTATGTTAGTTCCTAATGCACAAAACTGTCCTATGGCAGCAGCCTCCTTTAAAATTTAATGAACTGAGGCAGTCATAGATCTATAGCAAAAGATGTTAACCCTCGTATAGAAGATGTTGAAGAGAACAGCACAATGGACACACCGGGAAGAGAAGAGGCTAAAAGAAGTAAAAAGCATAGCGTCAGTCCCACAGCACTGCATGACACAGCTTTCAATGTGTGTCACATCCTGAGGAGGTTAGTGTTGCTTATCTGACAGGTAAACCCTGGTATGCAAAACAAGTCCCAGAAGAAATCTAAATCTGACATGCTTCTGTATCAAAAAGAAATTTTCTCTTGTGCTTTGAGGCTTGCCTTATTAAAATGCTGTGAAGGAGGATTAAGAAAGCTGAAAAGCTCCTAAAAACCTTGACTTTCCCTCTAAGGGCTGGTGCCATTTTCAAGAATGACATATAGAGTGGCAATAAGTTGCTGAAGAGATGGTGCATCTCTAAAGCTGTTTCAGTGTTCAGCAGTGCTGATTTCTGGGTCGTATAGCTATGTGATGACCACGAGATGGACCATCCATTCACTTTAGCTGATGATGTACATTGTCTGCATAGGTCCGAGGTGGGAAGCATCATCATTGACAAAGGTCAGGCATCAGCTGCACCTGATGAATGTCGCAGCTACATCTCAAGCCGCCCAATGCAAACTCCAGAACAGTAAGTAAATATTATTTCACTGCATTTTTGCCAGCAGCTTCCATCTGCGATTAGTACATTGCATATTAGATAACTGGCATATAGATAACTGCTGTAAGGCATTGCATATTTGAAGTCTCTGCTGTCCAAACAACCGTGCCATTTCATATTGAAGTAAACTTAATTGGTATTCCTAAGAATTTTAGAAAATTTTATGAATAGCTACTGGTCTCCTAAGTTACTTTGGACAAGTCTTTTAACTTCTCCATGCCTCTCAATATCAGTCTGTCTTGTTAAAGTGCTTTGAGATGCACTGGAAGAAGACAATGCAAGGGCCTGAGCTCTATTATTATGTATTCTCCGGCATTATCTGAGCCTGCAAAGTCTCTCCCTTGCTGAGACTGCAAGGATAACCGAAAGGCCTTTATTGTTGTGCAGAATTACGGCAAGCTGTTCTGCTCTGAGCCCTGCCATAGCCATAGGAGACTGCAAGACTACAGCAAAATATGCTGTCCCCATTCCAGTAAGTTAATGAGAACTGTGACTCCAACAGATTCACAAACAGCTATCATGATGTTCTAAAGCTCTTCAGTACACACACTTGTAGAAAGCACCACTGTAGTCTTGTCAATATGGGTCATTTTGACCTAAAGAAGATGATTTGCTTTTCACTTGTAGGAACAGAAAATTGGAATGACTTGTTCAGTGGGCAAGCTCTTCGGGGTAGAAAAGATTTTTATTATGTGCCTTGAACAATATTGAACAAGTTGTCAAACTTGATTATGTCTCACTGAGAAGAGTATGTTTGGAATTCAAAATATAACAACCTCAAAGAATAGAGAGGTCAGGAGGGGGCTGTGGGAAGGAGACCTCATTCCCCTGAGCGTCCAAACTTCACTGAAGTTCAGCTCGTGTTCTGCATCCTTTTTCTTCCAGTGATGAGCAAATCCAAGGCGCTGTTCTGGGACGCAAGGACTTCTGGCGAAAGATGTTCAAGTCACAGAGTGCCGCAAGTGATACCAGCAGTCAGTCTGAGCAGGACACATCCGAATGCACCACTGCTCACTCTGGAACCACTACAGACAGGCGCTCCCGCTCCCGTTCCCGACGAATCTCCCTTCGAAAGAAACTCAAACTCCCCATAGGTAAATGTATGTCTCTTCATATTCTATATACATACTGCATGTGCAGAAAAACACAGATATATATTAAGATATATTGTAACACAGTTCCTTATTGTCCAAGTATACTGTATATTCTCCCAAGACAAGGTGGGGAATGCTGCATGCTCTCTCCACTTTGCAAATGGAGAACTGAGGCAAAGGGAAACATAACCAATCTACCAAAGGTAGCAGAGAGTATCTGTGGCAAAACAGAACACTCAATCCATGTCTCCAAAGTAGTATGCTAGTAGCTTAATCTTCTAAGCATTGAAGAGAAATAATCCAAATACAATCTGATAGATAAAACATACATGTACATCATTTACAGATCTCAGGACCCAGCCTTGCATGGTAGTTAATGCATGTAACATGGACTGGTTTCCTTCCCTTTCCTTCCCTTTTGCCATATCCTGGCATGACTATTTCAGAGGGTATGTGCACAATTGCTAAGAAATTAGTTCTGTTTGGAAGCATTTTCAGAAGTGTTCTGAGTAGCTTATTCTGCAACAGGGAACTGGCTGAAGCGCTCCTCCCTCTCTGGCCTGGCTGATGGGGTGGAAGATCTTCTAGATATCAGCTCTGTTGACCGTTTGTCTTTCATCAGGCAGAGTTCCAAGGTAAATGCATTAGACTCAGTTGCAGAGAGCTTGTAAGGACAGGATCTGACCATTTGCAGCTGTCCAAGGAAACACTCTAATCAGGGTTGGCATTGTAGTCAATGTGACAGAAGTCTTCAGAACAGAGAAATCAGAATTTGGTACTGGACTTCAGCACCGTAAGGGAGCCTCACATTTAGGTGTCTATCCACTTCTTAGAGCAATACATAAATATTTGTGTCAAGTACAAAGAGTCCTCAGAGTCAGGGCAAGGAGGAAAGTAGTTGGTCTGGCATTGGACATTACAGCACTGCTGTTTTCTGAAAGCAAGAATGTCTTTTTATTCCCCCCCCTATACTCTTTTCCACCCCTGTCCTTGCACAGTAGAAAAAAATAGCTTCTACATAATAGGATGTGTGTTCATTCTTCTACCAGTCTATACTCACTTCTGTCTGTGAAAAGAGCGGCAGAGCTCCACCTTTTGCCATTCCGTGTTGCAGGATTTCCAAATCCTGTCTGTCTCTAAATGCTGATGCATGACCTTCTGCAGCAGGTGCAGCATGTTGTCTCCTCTAACTCCATGCAAGTGAGAACATTCTTATAGAAAACAGCAGCTTTTCCTCCTATCTATAAATAAGTGGTATTGACTGGAGACAAGCTATATTTGGGCACCTTTTTTTTTTTTTTTTTTTTTTTTTTAATGTGTAAGCTGTCCTGTACTTTATAATACTGGAAAAATACTGAGGAGAAACTTTAATGAAGCACTACCAATATTTGGTGTAACATTGAAGAGTATGATGTTGCCAGGGTGCTTGGGAGATAAGAGTATAGTTGTCTGATAATGAAGTTCAGAATGCAATCTTGGTAAAAGAGGATAAGGTCACAAAGTGTTATGACCTTGTCAGGAAGAATAATGGAGCTGATCCTCTGCAGGAAGGACGTGATGATGGTGGCTGTGGTATGTGAGTAACTCCTTGTAGACTCTTCTGGAATGCGAAGAAGACTGGGTTAAACCTCCACTGTACTTGTCTATCTTTGTTCTTTGAGAGAGAAATGCAGGCCCTGTCAATACACTTAAGTTTTAACTGTTGGTCACGTTTCTCCATGCTTTGTGCCTTTACAGCCTCATGTGAAAGACCAATCCTTTAAGCAGAAAGCTTAAAAGATTAAGTGCTTCAGCCTACGTAAGTCTGTGCAGACCCACTTGTGTTGCTATGGTGATCCACTGTATTCCTGCATTGCTGTAAATGCTTTGGTCTTCTTGCTTAGACGTGAGATAGTGGCGTGGCACAGCCTGACCTGGCCCTCTGTCTTTGCTCAGGTGAAGTTTACCAGCGCAGTGAAGCTGTCAGAAGGAGGGGGGCCAGGAGGTGGCCTGGACAATGGGCGAGATGAAGAGGAGAATTTCTTCAAGCGTCTTGGTAAATGGCGCACCTGCCGAAGACACCCATCCAAGCTTCATCACACAGAAGAAAAAGATGGTTAGAAATCAGGGTTCTCGTCTCCTTTTTACTTTCTTTTTATTTTATTTTTTAACCTATTTCTTTCTGTATTTCATCCCTTACCCTTTTTTCCTGCTTTCTCCATAGTTTTTGTATCCATTCTTGCCTTCTCCAACTTTTTAGTCTCTGTAACTGTTTTCTTTCCCTTCCTTCTTTCTTTTGTTTTGATTTAGAAAAACCTCTAGCAAAGTCATTTTTTTTTTCCAGACGATCCAAATAAATTATGCAAATACAACATTTGGGCTTCTTAAATCAAATTGAATTTGATCAACACACTTGAAAAATTAATGCTTGCTTCAAAGCACTGATTCAGTTTGAAATTAGGTGTGTAAATCTTTCATTGCTTAATATAACAATGGGTATTCCATCAGTTTTTTTGTTTTTTGTTTTTTGTTTTCCAATTTGTGACCATTTGACAGTTTTAGCAAAGATCAGCACTGATGAAATGGAAAACCCTGCACAAACCTTGTTATAATTATCTCTTTTCTTCTGTGTTGCATGTCTAGTGTCTGCATACCATTCGTTAGGGATGCTGTCCCTTTTTCTTAGCACACAACATAATGATAACACTACTTTTCCTTTCCACAAAAGTATATTTAATTGCAATGCATTTTCAAAATCAGCAATGTTTCAAAAGTGCCTTTATGAATAATATGAGGTCATGATATATTCTCTTTTCAAATGTCATGCAGCCATTCACATGCTCATGTCCTTGGCTCTGAGTTCATCTTTGTTGTCAGGAAGACAACCTTGTATCTTGAAGTTCTATTCCTGTTTTTCAAAACAAACAAACAAAAGCCTCCCAAAAACACATGAAAAAGTGTAGCTTTTCTTTTCCACCATGACCTCTGTATCTTTACGTTAGCTGGTCTATTCTCTGGCATTACATTTTTTATTTTCTGACATTACACTTCGGCACTGCTTTGCATGCATTTTACCATCATCTGTCCCAGACCTGCCATGCAATGTGTGTAAACCATTGTTTAGGCAAGCGGTATTAGCAAAGGATGAGCATATCTCATAAACTGGTCATCATTCCACCACTGCAGAAACACTGGTGGTGGTTTTCAGCCCATCTCCCAAGTTAAAAAATATGTTCCTCTAGAAGGAGGTTGCCTCAGCACAGTAGCTTTTTGTATTGTTTTAGCTGAAGGTGAAAACCCTGACAATAGAATGAATTGCATTGTTTTCTTCATCCACTACTTTGCACTGAAGCGGATGTGAAATGCTTCCACCATCTTTTGTCCCAGCTCTTACTGGGAACAAACAACTCAGGCAGCAAGATCTTTAGACTTCCACAGCTGTTTCTATAGCACTCATATTGTGATTTTGCTTTGTATTTTCTTGCAGGAAATACTGTTTTTTCACCGTGACAGTGCTGATTTTTCACCGCTGTGAGTTTGCTTTTGTCTAGAGTGCCTGTATCTTGATTTAATCACACGGACTTAGTCTTGACCCTGTGAACACCAATAGCGTTGCTCCATGTGTGTGGCAGATCTTAAATCTATATAAAACTCAGATGACACATTAGTTATTGACTTTGTGGACTTTGGAAGCGTTGTCCACATTACAGCCTTCTGTGAATAACATCAGATTTTGTCTAATCAGTGGCAAGAACTTGAGGCTTTTTATATAGCTGTGAGAGAAGAGATGTACATGACACATGCTTAGTTTTGACATATAAGTGCATTAGAAATGGGATAATAAAAATGATGCAACTTACCATTAGCAAAAATATTGGTTTAGCTGTACATACCTGTGTGTATGTACATGCACGTGCATTTTGAAATCAATGTGAGGCCTTTTCAGGTGGTTTATGACACAGTAGAACAGGATCATGTATGGTGCTTTCACATTTGCAGTGCTTCTGTGTATTCCGTAGAAATCAACATGTTTTATGTGTTTATGGAGAGGAGAGCAGAAGTCTGTCAAGATGAATGGGTGTACTATTAGATCCCTCAAGGTATGACGCTGACGTATTTTTCTGGAACATATTTCTGCCTTCTCATTCCTGACATTCATGATGCTATGCCATTACTGTGCTCATAATTTTCCATGTGGTGCTTCCTCTTGTGTTTTTGGGTTTTTTAACACAGTAGGCCAAATTTAAAAAGAAAACACAGAAATACCTCACAGTAAGTAAATACACAGATATTTTAACATATAGAATAATTTGTCACATCATTTATGAATTGTAATCTTCATTGTGATACATCATCTAGACGACTGGAAATTCTGTCTGTGTCAGATATGTATGTATGCATCTGTGTGCGTGTGTATGTGTTTGTGTATATATCTGTATGTGTGCATATGTATACATATATATACACATAAATATATGCACATTCATGCATAAAAAATTGTTTACTTTAATGATCTTTATACTAAGAACACAGCATATATACAGAAGTGAGTTACCATATGTTTACATGAGAGCCTTGCTGTTTCTTCAGACATTTACTGAAGACATTTTCAGTGACCATAGAAGTTGCCCAGGATGTTCAAGCCATACAGTATGGGCGAATCACAGCATGTGCTTGCTCCAAGGGACGATCTTGCATTTACCCTGGAAGCAGCTCTGGGGACAGGACAGGTGCTTGGATACCCAGTGTCCTTCTATGCTGGAAAATGATCTTGAGGCTCACTGGGTGAGATTCCTGCAGGGTTGAGTCACACTAACCCTTTGTAAACCAGAGAGAGCTCCCCTGCTGACAGCAAGGCATAGCAGAGGACAGCCATCAGCTGCTTCTGAAGGATTCCCTTGCAAAACATCAACATAAGTGCAAGGCTGGGACTGCAAAGGGCTGGAGTGATTGACTCTAGGTAGTACCACTGACCCCAGGTGAACAAAGATTTTTATAGTGGGGTGTTAGGGAGGTGCCTTAGACAAACCTTTATTTATCAAAAAGTCAAGTTTCAGTTCTTTGTCTCGTAACAAGCACAGCCCTAACAGAGGTCTGCATACAAAATATTTTTTGTACCTCAGACATGAGTTAGTGTTAAAACAGGCATAGCAGGAAAGCTCAGGGAGGATTCTACAGGCTGTAAGGAAACAAGAGGAGTTGAAAGAAAAGGGTATTTGTGCCTGCTTATTTATGTAAGTGTTCTGCCTGTTCTTTCTACTTTTTTATTTGTTTGTTTGTTCCATTTTGATGAAGTATTTCCCAACATAGGAACATTTTGTTTACTGGAAAACTATGTACAGCTTCACTGAGAGAGAAAAGCCACAGATGTTGTAAAGAAGTCTCTTGATATTTGATACCAGGATAAAAATGAAGATAACACATTGCCATTTTCTGTTGTGACTATTTGTAGTGGATAAGTGCTTTCTAAGTAATGCTGGGAACTGAAATCTCAACGGGACTTGATGATTTTCAGTCATTGTTCTTTCCTGATGAAGGAAAAATCACAAAGTCCTGTAGAGCTGACATTTTGCCTCTTGTCTTCCAAATCCATGTTTAAAGCAAATCTTGAATTCTTCACTCAGTGTTGTCTTCTTCAGTGCTTTATCCTTCAGTATTCTGTAACCTTTTGTACTTTCACACCTAAACAGATAGAGTATTGTAGATAAAGACAAAAAGCCCCAGAAGCTGACTATTCTTGTTTTGGCCAGCCACCTTGGCCTTAAAACTTCTTTTGTGGTTTCTCATCTGTGTCTTTCTGTCACTCTCTCGACTCTGGGAACAGACTGCACAATGATCTTCTGCATTAGGAAGCCTTAATTACAGTCTGCAATGGGATTTGTCGATCTACCATGTGACGTCAGTGCGTGGAGTTTGAAATCATGCTTGAAAGGAGCCCTAAAGGGAATTGCTAACTTTATTCTCAAAAGGAATTTGTATAAGGGAGCCTTCAATCCAAAACAATGCAATACACTTTAAGGGAGAGAGGCTGGAATGATGGAAGATAACTAGAAACAGAGTCCAGTCTCACTTTGGGTGTTCTGGTCATTGCAGAAGATGTATGCATAAAAATTAGACAATATGTGATTTTCACATGGAACGTTTATAATATTCACTACTGATTTTTATGTCCTATTACATGATATAGTATTACTTAATATATGGGCAATTAGGTTTATGTATCCTTCACTTTAAAGTTAGAGGCTGATAGAAAAGCAAGTAAGGTAGGAGGGTATTCAGGAAAAAGAGACAGTAAGCATGATTTTCTGTATTAAAGAAGTGGGGAGGAAGGGTCATGGTCTGGTTCACCTATGTTGGAGTAGGTTTGGGTTTTCTATGCCAGTTAGGGTGGCATTGTTTTGGGCAGACATCAGCGTGACCAAGACCAGAATCTGTCCCGCTGTACACCTATTTCATGGAAGTCATGATAATGTAAAAATGGCCCTGTTATCTTCAAGCTAGTACATCAGTGTGAGGAGGGGATTTAGACCAAGACTGTGCTCCTCAAGTTTTTTGTACTACTATTCTAACTGGTAAGAGACTGTGTTCCTTTCTCCCTACCCCTCCCTGCAATCCCCTCTGTACTCTTTACCTCTTTAGGTTGCCATAGCTTTGATGATCATTTGACCTCCAACCAAGAAGGAGGAAAATCCAAGAACGTTGTGAACCTGGGAGCGATCCGCCAAGGGATGAAGCGCTTTCAGTTTCTCCTGAATTGCTGTGAACCAGGCACTATCCCCGATGCCTCCATTTTGGCAGCAGCCCTAGATCTTGTAAGTCATTCTTTGGTTTGTTTTTACCTGCTGAGTGAGAGCATGTGCATACGTGGTGGTCCGTTGTCACTCACTGATGTCGGTCATGCCCACGCAGATAGCAGGTAAAGCATTTATAGTAGTGCCAACGGGTAGTGCTGTTAGCAGCTGGAGTTTTAGCACCCATGACTGGATGAGCATGCAGAGAAATTGGATCCTTTTTTTTATTACATGGCTTCGCACAAATAGATTATTGCTAGCACAAAGCTTTTATTGTCAGACTTCAAATTTTGCTCACAGCTGTTCTGCTTCTGCTCCTACTGTCAATACTAAGTTTCAGAATAAGGACTGAAGACTAAGTAGCTACCTGGGGAGGCACAGTAATTCCACTCAGGAGTTCGGATAGAGTTATAAATATACTAGGCAACATTAAACTATTAGTCACCAGAGCCAGTCAGTGGAAAAAGCTTCAAATGCTGCTGTGCGTGCTTTTAAATGCAGGTACTGCTAATTTGCAGATCTAAGACACAGAAGTGACACAATTCAGTCCTCCTGCCTGACAGTGAGTGTCTCTTCTGTACCTCCTTCCTTCCTTTCCTTGCAGCTGCTTTTTTTAACAGTCCCTCTGTTTATAAAGCAGTGGTTTTCAGCCTGTGGTTCATGGGCCAGTGGGACTCTGAGATGATTGTGAGAGGGTGTGACAAAGACAGCCAAGAAAAGCCATCCAGTTATTTGTAACTTGTCTGCACAGTGTTCTACTTCTGTGTTTGGATGTCCGCAAACTGAGAAAGGTTGAAAGCCACTGCTCTCAAAGCATCCACATCCTCTATCCCACTGTCTTCCTACTTGCCACTTCTTGCCTCTTAAACTGTCGTGCCATTTGTGCTCATACTCAGTTTTTTTGCTCACTGCTGGAGATGCCAGACCTATGGACTCCCATTCTGCTAGTGCCCTGCTCTGAGCCGTGCTGTCTTGTCTGCTCCATAATTCTGGGGGTGAGATACTCTGTGCACCAACTCTTTACATCATTCTTAACCTTGCATCCTTAGGTCCCATCCATCCCAGCAAGTCTGCCTTAATATTGGCCAAAAGTCACTGTTGCTATCACATCACAGCTAGTTCTACTCTTTGGACTGCTTCCTGTCTCTCCTCCAGTGGACAGATGCTTTCTTCACTAGTGCCCACTCTTCCTGTCAGGGTTTGTTGGCCCTCTGGCTGAAAGCTATGGAAGGAGTTGCTAGTTGTGAAGTCTGGCTTGCAGTCTCACAGCCAGAAGTGGTTCCTACCAGTCAGGGTTGCAGTGAGCTTGGAAAATGGCTTGGGAAGATAGTCACTCGTGCTTTGCTTGCTGCACAAACACAAAATCATTCTTCAAGGCTGCCAGGCTACTACTACCCCATTGTACATGGGCAGAGAGAAGTCATTGCTGTCCAGTATGCCACTAAAATCCTTCCAGGGATGTGTTACTTTGTGTGCTTATGCATCAGCCTGTCAAAATGGATTTGGCAATTATTTCCTTATATGCTGAAAATGTCTTATTTATTTTTTAAATTTGACACATGCTTAAGACACAGACCGGCTTATTGTGTGCCTGTGTGTGAAGTCAACTGGAAACTACCGATATAAGTGAACAATTTTAAGATGTCTGTTCTGACTTCCCAGGCTGGCTTTTACAAAACCGTTTCACTCTGTTTCCTTTCCCATGTAATGATGAAGATGGCTTCAGTGAGGGGCTGCAGTGTAAGGTAGCTCTCTGGCCAAAGCACATGGTAAGAGAGCAGCCTTGTTAAAATCTGGCTATGAAGACTAGCCTGAGTAGTGTATTTGTTGGTCCACAGTGACTCATTTAAAATCAGTAGAATCAAAATTATTACAGTGAATAAAATGTTGATTTCACTACAGCCTCTGCGCAAACGAGTATTAATACTTACATGCATATAAAGCACTACACAATTTTAGAGGATTTGGTAGTATTCTTAAGTCAGTACCATCAGCATATTTTAATTCATTGCTGGGTGGATTGCAGTTCTTACAAGTTGCCTTTGGAGATTGTCAGGCACTTACATTCTGTATTTCTGTATTTGCTGTCAGTCTGCAATCATCTAGTGAAGGCAGAACTGTAGCACAGCATCTGCTATGAAAAATTTCTAATACTTCCCAAGATCATTGAAAACTCTGGACCAAGGCCTTTTCTTGCTACTTGTGACTGGGATTGTGATACAGAGCAGAAAATAATACTATAGCTGCCTGAAATTCTTTTTTCTTTCTTGGACTTCTACTGTGTGGTTTCAGAGAGGGTGTGACCTGATACAAAGCACAGATTTTTATGTTATGAGAATTTGTAATTCTGCAGCCTAGTAGCAGGGAGCCAAATAAGCTGGCTTTAATAAGCTGCCCCTTCAGAAGATACACAAAGTGGTTATGTACCATGAAGGAGAAATTTGTGACATCTATTGGAATGCATACACACCTTCTCCTTCATTTGTTGTCTTCTGTTGTATGTTCCCTGTAACATCAGCAGTCTGAGAATAAGACAACTGAAACCCCGGTCTGTCATTCCAGTGGCCACGATTTGGTCTTTTTCTCTACATTTTCTCATTGCTTTGCCTGCAGATTTTTTTTGGGCTGTAAGAAGTGCTGTACACAGGGGTATCATTATGGACTAGCTATGGATTTGAATGAGAGCCCAAGGTTCTGGGATCAGAGTTTCTAGAAAGTCTACAGCTAAATGAAGGAAACCTTGTTCAAATTACAGACTTTGGAAACTACTTTCAAGTACCTGTTCAGCTGGCATTTTTTTCTACAAAGTATTAGAGATATGTGGAAGTTATGAAGTCGCATGCACTGCAGGTTTCAAAAGATGACAGCTTGTCATCTCACTGTACCACTTAATGGCAATGTATGCTGTTATGGAAAATTCCCATATTTTATTTCAGTAGAGCACACCCAGCAGAAAACATTCTGGTTTTTTAACTTGTGTTTTCAGGCTTTTGAAGTAATAGTTGGAATCAGGTTTGACGTGAATTAAAAGCTGCTTAATTCATTTTATCCAGCCTAGTTGCTATGGCAACCTCTGAAAAATTAAAGGCAAAATACTCCAGTTTCAGTTTTCATAAACTTCTTAAGCATACTCTTTCATGCATATTTTGACAAGAAATTCCATTCTTATATGGACTTAAAGATCTTTGATTAGCCTGGATGTTTATACAGGTTTGCCACAGTGACTTAAGGAAATTAGAGTAGTGAAACAAAGGCTACATCCTTATGGAGATAATGATTTATTTATACATTAAACTCAGGATTTTCTTAGAATTAGAAACCATGTAGTTAACGTATTTTCCCAGAAACACCACCCATCCTTGACTGAATTTTATAAAGCTGCAAGCAATTTATGGCTTTGCAAGCATTTAATGACACTTGA
Source organism: Aythya fuligula (assembly GCF_009819795.1). Lineage (NCBI taxonomy): Eukaryota > Metazoa > Chordata > Aves > Anseriformes > Anatidae > Aythya > Aythya fuligula. The sequence goes on from NC_045564.1 coordinate 6,678,965, forward strand.
TAATATATTGCAGGTGGTTTCATCTCTATGTCACTGGCTGAAATCCAGACTTGGCAATAATAAAACTGAATTTCTTTCCCTTAAAAGAAATTTTGAAGGTTGGATGGCAAATAATACGATGTTTCAGTCTGGTCAAGTTTCTGTAAAGGGTTCCAAAAGGCCCTTGTCTAGCACTTTATAAAGAAGTTACCTAAAGTATCCTAATTAGAGTAGCGTAAATGACTCAGATGGGAAAACATGAGCTTTCCTTTGATGAGTTTAGCAGAGTGATGCTTACCACTATTCCACTTCTCCAGTACATTCTTGAGAAGTATGATCTGCTCTGTTCTAACGTGCATCTCGTACCCTAGTAGAAATGCCATAATGGCACTGCTTTACCACAGGGTTGTGTTTGAGAGGACCTACCAAGGAGTGGGAGGGCAGAAGGAAAGTCTAAGCTGCAAGAACAGGAATGCTTTCCAGGGTCTTGACTGCATGTAACCGGAGGCCTCAGGTGGGCTCCATTGTTCCCATGTCCCTGTTTGGGTAGGAGAAATGTTTGTCCACAGGAGGACGTAGCATCTGGAAGGAAATCAGAGGTTGCACCAAATAGGTCCCCACAACAGATGACTGGGAACAGAAGCAAGGATTTTACTTGATTGTTTTTGCACATAATCAGAGAGATTTGAACTAATATTTTTGAGGCTGTTCTCCTAGACTTTGCTTAATAATTCACTCATAACCTGATTTCAGTACATGTGCTTGGCTACTTCTCATGCCAGACTTAACCTCATGGCTAGACAAAGCAGAGCTATCCAGACAGCAGCTTTTGAGAGTACATGCATTTACTTTATGTACTTCAGAAGTAGATTGTTGCTATTTTGCTTTTTTTTTTTTCTTGTAGAGACCAGTGGAAATATTTTTTTTCTCAAAGTGCCTTGCAGAGTATAAAAGAGGGCAAAAGAAAATTACTAGTGGTTAATTTGTTTTATAAAATTCATTGTCCTTGAAGCCAAACCTGGACCTAAACACTCTGTGGTCATAAACCTCTCCACAATCAGCTGTACTTGAACAGTAATGTGATGCTATAAATTTCCAGATCCATTCTGTATTTGCTCCCTCCCACTCAGGTCATTGCTTTTGCTCCTTTTGTACAAATCAGGTTATCTGTTGAAAAGCTTCATTGGGAGTACTTGAAATTTTGTTAAGAAAGTGGTGGGTTCTTATTCATGTCAATTTAAGTGGTACAAAAATAATTTTCAAAAGGCAAAGCAATAAAGTATGTCTAATATTAAAGGTGGACTTGTGAATGGTTTCACAAGCAGGGACAGGCATGTGAGAGTATTGCTACTGTGTGAAGTTTTGATAGTGACCATGGTAACTTGTGTTCTTTTCAGCTATGCATCGCCTGCCTGATTCATTTCTCTCCATTTGTGATGTGTTTCTCTGTGGTGTGAATCCATCCCTGTCCATTCTGTTACATCTTCATCTTTCTCTTTCTGCTGCTTCAGGTTTCACTGAGCCTCAGGTAAGCAATCACAAGGAGCTTGTGCCCCGTGTTGTTCAGAAACTCCTCTCTCATGCACGGGGTCTTTATAGTGCTTCTGAATTTGGAATTCCTGTGCCAGGACACATTCTTCCTGCCTTCACACCCTATCCTAGATATGCTCCTTTAGTTATAGTAGTTGAGTGCTCCCATAGCCCTTACAACATGTCTTTACAAGATTCCTGTATGCTAAGAAACTGTGATTTTATGAGTGGTGAACTAAAACAGGAGACCAAGACTGGGTTTCCATCTTTTCAATGCTTACACGTCTCCAGGTCCGGTGAAGGTTTTGCTATGTGAGAATAAGAAAATAAAGTCCTTACCTATTTCTGTGTTCATATTTCATATGGACAACAAGCAGTCTGTAATGGTTTTTCAAGGTGCTAGATATGAGTTTTGTTTCTGGTTGTGGATGAGTGTCTGACTTCAGATTTCTGCCTTCCTGGTGAGAACATTGGGTAAGCTTTAATGTTCATCCTGCTCAAAAGAATTGCTGAAAGATTGCTATTTTCTTCCATCATTTGAAGAAAATATAATCAAAAAGCTTGTATTTTATTCAAATGATGGAAGAAAATAACCATCTGCAGTTTTTAGTTGCAACAGGAAGTTGCATCAGGAAGCAATTATATTTTTTCTTGTTAGTGTAGACAGCACATAATCCTTTTTCTTCTTCTTCTTTTTTTTTTTTTTTTTTGACTGTCTTCTAAAAGGGATGACTCTCTTCCATCCTGTTAGGAGTAATTTATGCAGTACAGAATTTCTTTAATTTGGGAATTAATTTTTGGAACATTCTTTTGAAAATTTCTTGCTTTCAACTTTTGATTGAAGCACTATTGAAGGCACTATTTAATAATGTTATACAGACCAACTAAAGTTGTTCATGGACAATAGTTGAAGAACCTGCCCTTACAAATAGATGCTGATCTGTTTAAATTATCTCACTAAAGCTGCCAGTATCTACCTGCATAGAACACATGTTTGTGCTCTGTAAAATCCCATCTAGGGAAGCATCAAAGCCAACTTGTGAATTGTGGACATTGTTTTATCGTTAGTTTTAAAACTTGCAGGCCACAGGGGTTTTTGCTTGTGAAAATTGCAGGAAAAGAGGGGTAAGATTAAATGGAAATGAGGAGGACCATTTAATTTTAGTCACTTTCCATGGCTTGTAAAGATGTTATTTTGAACACAGCTGTAGACTGCTGTGAAGAAAGCTCCTTCCTGAGGCTAAGCTACCCTTTAGGAAACAAACTGCAGTGTCAATTTTTGAACGTACTTGTGAGTTGCAGAAGTACACTTTATTGGTCTAACTTGGATCCTGCTAGGCCAATTCATACAAACCAAGATAGACTCAATATCGTATCACCCATTAAAGAAAAGTACTTTTCCAAGTTGGGGGGTGAGGGGAGATCCCTCTGAAAATTTATCAATGCCATCACTTCAGAGCTCAGCTGCCTGATGTGAAGTTCCAATACTAAATTGTATGGTACTTCCTTAAGTTATTGCTATTATTATGGTACTGCTAAAGCAGTTAGGCCAGTGAAATTCTTTTGACTTATCATAGATTCGTAGAACAGCTTGGGTTGTAAGAGTCCTCAAAGATCACCTAGTTCCACCCCACCCTGTACAGGCAGGGACATCTCCCAGTAGGTCAGGGTGCCCAGGGCCTCGTCCAACCTGGCCTTGAACACCTCCAGGGATGAGGCATCCACAGCTTCTCTGTGCAACTGACTTATGCCAGTAAAGGATTTCACTGTCCATATCTGCTTGTTCTAAGGGCAAAACAGCACTTTTCCTAGTTTAGCAAGCCCGCATTCATGTTTCCACTCCCAAGCTCCACAAGCAAAACTTAACGGGACAAACGCTAGGATTTGTGTGTCAATGCTACTAATTGTGCTTGCAGTATTTGCAGGCTTACTGGAGGAGATGAAAAGAAAACTTGACTCACTCCTCCAGTAGAAGTGTCAGGTAAACACTTCTGCTTTGTGGCAGCTAATGTGGTTTTTGAACGAAAGGTGGTGAAACAGAAGATTGCTTATAATGTGGCTCTTCTTGCCCCTTCGGTGGTCCAACTAAGCATGACTGCTCAGTCACTATGGGCCTTGATTTTATTAGCTTGAGGTAAGATTCATGGCAGAGATCCTGTTTTCAGACTTTGGAGAGATCACTCAGTCTGTGTGACTGCATGGCAAGCCTGTGAAGTAATTGAATAAAGCACAAAATCCTCTAATATTTGTTGTTCCAAATGTATTTGTATTTAAGGTGGTTTTTTTACAAATATTTCAGGAAGCTCCTGTAGTAGCAAGAGCAGCCCTGTTCCTTGAGTGTGCACGTTTTGTTCATCGCTGCAACCGTGGCAACTGGCCCGAGTGGATGAAAGGCCACCATGTGAACATTACCAAGAAGGGCTTGTCCCGTGGACGTTCTCCTATTGTCGGCAACAAAAGGAACCAGAAGCTGCAGTGGAATGCAGCTAAGCTCTTCTACCAATGGGGAGATGTAAGAGCTTGTTTCTCTTCTATTTACGTTTAAATGTAAACCAAAATGTGAAGGTAATTTGGTCATCTGCAGGATTTCAGTTTAAGTAAAATGGGGACTCAGGAGCCTCCTCTCCGAATTGCACTCCACAGCCTGCCCTTCCCTGGTCCTTGCCGTGTTCAGTTTGAGGATCCTTTCAGCCCACTTTCCTGTCTCCAGCACTTACTGTATATGAATGCTTAAGGAAGAGTAAGAGCAGTGTTTATGATAATACTTGCTCTTTTTTTAGCTTCCAACTCTTTAAAAACAGACCAGGGCTGTTTGGGCTAGATGTGGTGCTGTGTATTTAGCAACCTTCAGTGGATTTCTTCAAGGTATTTGTCCAGTCTCTCTTTGCACCCTTACAAACTGTTAACACTCGTCATTCTTTGGCAAGGAGTTCTGCATAGCTACTGCATGTCATCTAAAGAACTGAGCTTGGCTTCTTCACATTTTATTTGATCATGATCTTGTGCAATATGTGATCAAGACAATTGCCCTGCCTGGTCCTGTCAGTGCACTTGCAGTTTCTTTGGAAGCCCATACCTGCTGAAGGTCTGATGCTTACTGCAAGCCATTTCACACAATTAAAAATACTGGGAGGAGTCCCTTTGACCTCCATGGTACCTGGTACATATGTCTAGCTGGAACTGAGCTTACTGCTTCTCACCTCTTTGCACAAAACCAGTCATTTCTGCAGAGTGTCATGATCAAAAAAAAAAAAAAAAAAAAAAAAAGAGGGGGTGCAGGTTCTCCATTCTCCATTTGCTAGGAAATCCAACAGTAGTTAAAGATCTATGACTGCTTTAATGTAAGGTTGGAGAACACGGTGTAAATAATATGTGATAGATTGATTAGTGCTTTGTGGAGACGCACGCAGACCATTTCTTACTTAAATGACTGAAACATAAAAGGGAAAAAAATTGAGAGATGTGGAGTTTATTTAACAATATACAGATAACTGAGATAACTATTGGCATCAGCTTGCAAACCACGATAATACCACCTTTTTCTCTTTGTGTAGCAGTCTACTCTCTTCATTGTTGCTGAATTTCACAGGAACTACTTAATAACAAGGAAGAAGAGCTGTAATGCTGTCTTCTTTGTGACTGTTTGTTTCTGCTTCACTTGAGCTGAGACAGGAAAATTATATAGTGCTAGCATGACCATCAGTTCTGACTTCCAGAAGATTCAGAAATCCTCTTTAATATCTTTCTCTGAAACTATGCAAAGCCAAGAAGGCCACAGGGGAAGTGTTTGTTAAAACTCTGTAATTAAACACATTTCCTCTTTTGCAAAGTGGTATCACAGGATCAAGTTTTACATACTTGTCCGTGTTCTCTTTACCTATCTGCAGCAAAGAAAATCAAAAGCTCTGAAGCATCTTAACAGGAAAGCATACTTCTTGCTAACACACCTTTATCTGTAGCTTTGCTGACAGCACCACAAGGGCTGTTTACATGCTGATAAAGGTGCTAACAAACAGTCACAAAGAAACAGTCAATGCCCTTCTAGAGAATGTTACAGTGGAAATTCAGTCTGCCTGTCTTCCTTATGTCAATCCCCTCTACACCATTACCCATGCACCTTCCCAGCTTTTATGGGCATATGGTCAGCTTGTTGTTGGAAGGTGGATCAGGAAATCTCTTCTTTGTAAATGGAAGCAGGCTTTATCAAGCATATGCAACTGTTTTATGGAGGAAATGTGGATTGTTACTGGATTCTTAAGCCACAGGATGGTTGTTCAAACAGAGGATGTACATTCTTGGTGAAAAGGCTTGGCAAAAATCTGGCACATATATATTGAGGGAAGACAGAAAATTGGAAGAAATTCATACTAAATACTGACCTATTTGTCATTTCTGTTGTTATTTGACACAATCTGCAAGAAATCTCCTGAAATCTGGCAGTTTTCAAATTTTGGTTGAAAAAACCAGGGAAATAAATAATGTTTTTTGTAGCAATTACTCTCTTATCATCTCTTTTTTTTTTTTTTTTTTATTTTACTGCATTTGCAGACAACAGAAATGGAGCTGGGACATTCTCTTCTGGCTGGAACATCTTCTCAGCCTGCAAGGACCACCGCTGAGTTGGGCTGAAATTCTCACATCGTTGTGCTTTCTCTTTCTCCCTGTCTGCAGGCAATTGGTGTCCGCCTCAATGAGCTGTGCCACGCTGAGAGTGAGAGCCCTGCCAACCTGCTGGGCCTCATTTATGATGAGGAGACCAAGAGGCGCCTGAGAAAGGAGGATGAGGAAGAAGACTTTTTAGATGACAGTAAGGAGACTCCCTTTACTACAAGAACCCCCGCTTGTAAGAACCTCTGCTTTAGGAGCACTTAATTTTTCTTCTCTTTTCATCTTCTTGCCACTCAGTTGTATTTCCCAGTCCCTCACCTCCACCTCAGCTTCTTTCCCTGTTCTTTCTGTGCCTGGATGTACAACATGACAGATGGATAGGAGTACTGGGAAACTTTGAAGGAAAAGAGGGGCAGAAATAGGTAGTGAGTTGTAATTCCTGTACAGTAGCAAAAGTAATTATAAGCAGGGTAGTAATTTATTTATTGAGTCTTGCTGTCACTCAAATGTCCAAAGTGGTTCAGACTCCCATCCTTTCTAGTTATTTCTGCTGAAGTGTTTTTGTAGGATTAGCTGCCTTTCTGTTTCTTAGCATTGAAGAAAAGAGTCATCTTCTCACCTGATATAAATCGGCACAGCTCTGCCAAAGGATTTTAAATCTTGACTTCACTGTATTTGCCTGATTCTCAAGCAGAAACTTAGTACAGTATAAAAAGTATCATTAAGACCCGTGTAACAAGATGACTAAAATACACACATTTGTGTGTGTGTGTGTCTGTACATGAGAGTGGGAGGGTGATAAATCACTGATTCTGAAAGTCTAGGTAGGCATACAAATTCTAACACAGTCTGTGAATCAAAATAAGTCAAAACAGCTACTGTCGTAGGTGAAGGTGGTAACAAACATTATGTCCTCTCCAGACACCATTTGTATATATGTCTGTGCCGTAATGTACCACTGCCTGTATACATGTACTGTTGTTTGCCATTGGATATAGTGTGCTAGTACTGTTTGTGTATCTTCTGGTTTCATTTTCTGTGGTTGTAAGTTTGTTCTTACTGAATCAAGGCCAGCTTTGGGATAGAGGGAGCAGTGAAATGGCGTTTGTGGGAAATAATGTCAAGACAAGGTATCAGCACTAAGCTTAGACTTAGATATGTGCCACTACGTATGTAGTGTGTCAACCCTAGCAGCCTGGGTTCCAGATATTTTATTGGTTTATTCTTTAGGAGATGTATCCAAAACAGGAGAGTGCACGTAAAGTTTTTCCTCTCCTGCACTGTGAATGGCTTTCGAAAGGTGAACAACTGCATTCCCATAATCAAGAGATGGAACAGGCTTTCTTGTCCCTGTTCAGCCACTGATAGCAGGCATTCGTAAGGGGACGTGGAGCTGCTTTAACAGGGCGGCCTAAGACACGAAAACAGAGAGCAAGTTGTGGTCTAGAAAGCTGTATAAAATCTCAAGTATTTCCCTGAAAGCCAGGGTATAGATAAAAGATATATAGTTTGCTTTCTTGCTGAAGGCAGAGATTTTTCCTAAAGCTGCTCTGTGCACTGTAGAAATTGGACTGAGGAGCGTAAAACTTTCAGTTTGATATTCCTTTACCTTGTACATCTCGTCTGTATTTAACAGTTCAGGCTATTTTAGTCCCTACGAAGTCCATCTCTGTTACAGGTAGTGCATACAGAGGAATAAACAAGCTTCACAGAATTAATCTGTTTTTATCTGATGCCTTCCGTGTCCTCTCATTTGTCTGGTTTGGACCGTTTCTTTGCAAAAAATAATTAGATTATACATAGGCAATACTAAAAATGGGTGTGGTTAGCTATTGTCACAAATAATTTTTTGTACTTTTTTTTTTTTTTTTTTTTTTTTTTTACTGTTCATTATCCAAAATAGTATTTCTCAAATTTATGAGGCATCAAAGAATGCTTCATAACTTTTCAAGGTTGGATTGCTTACAGAGTGTAGGACTCTGGAAGCTGATTGTCTAGAATCAGTTGAAGCAAAACTTCAAGTATTTGGTAATCCCTTTCACAGAATCACAGAATATTAGGAATTGGACCTTGAAAGATCATCTAGTCCAATCCCCCTGCTAGAGCAGGAATACCTAAATCATGTCACACAGGAATGAGTCCAGGTGGGTTTTGAAAGTCCCCAGAGTCCTCCTCAACCCCCCTGGGCAGCCTGTTCCCTTCTGCCTTTATTTCAAGTTAAGCATTTGAATGTCTAACTTGAATAAGTAGTTTGATCTTTAAGGCCCCTTCCAACCCAAATCATTCTCTGATTGTTTATTCCTTAATTATCCCTAAATGGCACTTGGATGCTCTGCACAAACGAAGAAGCCTGATTTCAGAGGAGACTGTCTTTTCCAGTTCTCAGGGTAGTAACCAATAATAGGCACAGTACATTTTTACTGTCTCATAATAATTCCATATATATTTTGAGAAATTTTTATATATTTATAGAACTGCAGGTTTGTCTGAACATAAAACTCTAAAGGGACCGAAGGCTATCTAACTTCTTCACCTGTACTAACATTAAATAGGAAGGTTTATATAAAATGCTGTAAGATTTTGTTAGTTTAGTAGATTCCTCACTATATACTGTAATAAATATGATAAAACACTATACCATGCTGGTACTGTAGCATGTGCTGGTAAATACATGGACCGATATTGTATGACTATGACCCTTTTTGTGTAGGAATAGTAGCATAGATAGAAGTCTGGATTTTCCCCTTTTTTTAGTGCAGCTTGTATTGTGCACCATACATGAAAATGTCCATCACCTCTTGGTTCAAGATTTTGCATAATCTTCTTGCTCACCATAGAATTTTTTTTTTTTCCCTAGGCACTGTGAATCCTACCAAATGTTGTTGCCCTTTTGCACTGAAAATGGCAGCCTGCCAGCTTCTCCTGGAGATAACCACTTTCCTTCGAGAGACCTTCCCGTACATGCCCAGGCCACGTACTGAGCCTCTTGTGGTAAGTGAGCTATGGAAATTGGAGAGGGAGACTTGTCCACAAAGCCACTGCGCTCTGTGCCTTTCTGAGGAGAGGTTTGATGGGGTAATAACTCAAGGAAATGTCTGATGCAGGGAGAAAGGAGCCTTTGTCTGGTGAGAAGATGGGCAGGGCACATCACATAGGTTGATGAAGATAAGACTGGAGAAGCAGAGTATGTACCAGAAGTCCATGAAAGCTTCAAAATAGAGAAGGCAGCAGATAGACTGAGAAACTGTGGAGGGGACCTGAGAGGTGTGGGAGATGGACTGCAGCAAATGTCAGCTCAAGTGCTACATAGATAATGAGGAGGGTCAGTTGAGAGAGAACTGAGCAGAGCACTTAGGAGAAAGAGAAGAGGATGCTTTACAGAGCATTTGCTGAAGCTTAGAGGTTGCACTTCTTTTGCCCTGGTTGCAGTTTCCCTGTTGTCTTACCACGAGAACTGATGGGGACTGGGGGAAGAAAGGAAAGAAACAGAGGCAAGGAATGAAAGAAACCTCCATGAGACTAAAAGAGGCACAGGCAAATACTAGCACGAATAATAAGCTAAATGACTGACAACTAATTTAATGGATAGCAGGACCCCATGATTTCCAGCAGTTCATTGTTGTGTGGATTTTCTTACGTCTAATACTGTGGTTCCACATTGCCTTCAGCCTGTTCTTTCACAAAGTACACAGACAATCAGCTATCTTCTGTCAAGTTGTGTGGAAAGTGGCCAGCAGCTTCAGAGGTGGTAAGCACAGAATGAGTTGAGAATCGTATGGCAGACAAGCAGTATGATCTTTTAAGCTTAATTTCTTCAGGAAATCAGACTAATTCTTTAAAAAAAGAGAATGAGAAGTTAATTTTCTAAGTGAGCACAAAGGATTTAGCCACACTGTTCTCTTTCCTGTTAATAGATGACTTAGATAAAATATTTCTGATGAGAGGCATGCTTGACAGGTTGATATGGCTTGGTGTTGTTGTAGTCAGGGCCAGAAATGGGTTATAAAGCTGTAGTTGGCCTATGATGAAGTGACTCAGCCCCCAGGTATGCAAGAAGGGCAATTCTAAAAAAATGGGGAGAAATTCAGAATGAGTCTTCGTAAACAATTTGTTGATATTTTTACCGCGTAATAAATAACAGCATCCAAAAGCAGGATAATACCAGGATTTAGAATTCATCTCAGGAAAGTAGCTGACTTCAAACTTAGAATATGTTGGGTAATGAGGGTCAATAGAAATGTGTGTTTTTGTACTAGATAGAAATGCAACTGATTAATAGCTTTTCAGACTCATATATGGGAGAGAAGGAGGAGGAATTATTTTGTGATGCATAGGCCGAAGAAAACTTAAGGTTATGCAAGAGCCTATTAAAGAAAATGGCCATACATGTGTTCTTTTAACTTTATACCTAAAAAAAAAAAAAAAAAAAAAAAAAAAAAAGCCAACAGCACTCCAGAGTAAAAAATGAAGTCCCTGTATTTATGGCCTGATGCTTCATTTCAGAGAGAATCAGGTACATAATGTTACAGTCAATAAAGCTGGAATTCAGTTCTCACTTCCATTGCTTTTTGCAGGCATAACCTTACTGAAAGGTTGTTCCTGGGTCAAACCTGAACCCTTCCCTGTTCCATAAATACGAATACACTTACCTGCCTTGGAGAACCAAAGCATTCATAACTGAACTAGTTGTGGTGAACTAGTGTAACTACCCACAGCCCATCCATACTTGTCAGCCTGAGGGCTTAAGCACCCACACCTCTGAGAGAGACAGGCAGTCTTGACTGAAGTTTCATCCAGAGCCTTTTAATAAAGCTGCTGGAGTAGATACAAACTCCCTTTGCAAATGGCTGCTAGTGCTGAGTACTTTTTCTTGGAGGGTATTGCTCCCACAGTAGAGCCAGATAACTAGGACGTGTCTTTTGCTGTGGCACAAAGTCATACATTTTAGCTTAAGAAGCTGATGAAAATAGATGAAGTTGTCAGGCTAACTGTGCTGAGAGGATGTCTTTCTTTCTGTCAGTTACTTTGTGGGGGCAGCAATTTCTAATGTGTGCATGTTGACAAACAGCAGGGAGGAATAATGTGTTTAAACGTTTTTGGGAGGGGAATCTCTGCCCTAGGAATATACCTGTAGTACTATTACAGCTTAATTTATGCATGGTAATTTCTGAAGCTGCTGTAATTCAGGCAGATTTGTTCAGGATAAAAGCCTGTGATCTGCTTTAGCCTTTGTTTCGTACCCTAAGTTGTTTGTGTTCAATACATTCTAAACTATTTACATAGACATTTTCATTGCCAGAGATACTACAGACCATTACTTCAGGCAACTGCCTTTTTATATCTCAGCTTTTGTTGTTAAGCAAAGTCAAAATATTTCCCATATTATAAATAACTGCTAGCTTTTCTGTCAGTCATTTATGATCATTTTCCATGGAGATGCAAAGCTGACTGCAAACTGTTTGGGACCTCCAGTTGGCATTAGTTGGCTAATATCAGCTAACCCATTTCATCATAGCTCAGTCTAGAACATATGTTTGAGAAAATCCTTCTTTTTTTAACAAATCAACTCTTGAAGTAACAGACTTTGTCACCAGCCAGGCAGCTCCCGGTAAATTTTGTAGGAGTTTACAATATAAACTCCAATAGGAAACCTCTTGAGCCTACAGAATTTTGACCAGAGTAACTGTTTTGGACCATCCAGAAATAAATACCTGTCTGAAGCAATTCTTACTGAAGTTTCTGTGGTTGTAGTGAAAAAGATGGTGGCTCATACTGGTTGCACATCTGTGTGGTGTACATGCTGCCAACAGGATCTGGAGAGCTGCAGACTGCGTCTGGACCCTGAGATGGACCGGCACAGGTATGAAAGAAAGATCAGCTTTGCTGGGGTCCTGGATGAAAATGAAGATTCAAAGGATTCCCTGCACAGCAGCAGCCACACCCTCAAATCTGAGGCTGGCTTCGAGGAGAAAAAAGGTTTGTTGGCACAACAAAGCTTTTGTATTCTCGGGGCTTGTGAAGTGGCGCTTGATTTTATGTTTTCATTTGCATAGACTGTGTTAAAAAGCAGGGGGCCATGGAGTCACGTGGCTTTGAATCATTTCTGAGACGCTTCTGGCCTTCAGGTTTCAATATGACAAATGTGAGAAGCAAAGATCTGAAATTTTACAAAACACTGCTATGACTGAAACCAAATAAGAGCATTGCAAGTTTTCTAAAAATGAGGATCCCTTATTTGAAACTGTAACTCAGTGGAATGCTATTAGAAGCATCATTACTTGATTCACTTTAAAAATAAAGATCAAAGGTGTTTTTGTTTCTTATTCTGATTAAATTTTTATTATTATTAATTTTGGGAAAATCACAGATAGGAGAGAAGATTGGGATCTTTCTGTGAAAATCTGTACTGGTTTGGAAGTCATGGCATCTCAGAATTAGTGGGTGATCACTTGATCTCTTAAATTCTTTGCTACCACATGACAAACACACACTTATGTGGCTTTTGATGGCTAGCAGATTGATGTTACCAACATACTGTATACTGTACAAGCAAACCTCAAGCTCACTGTGTTTGCTGAGAACAGCAGATTGTTTCCATTTTTAAGCCATCTCATGCAAAACTCACATACTATCTGATGGTACAAGTGTTGCAATACAATATACAGTCATTGTTCATATTTGCAATTAGAGGCTAAACTGCCAGATAGTTACCTGTACACGATTCTCCCTCTAACATGTTTTCTAGAACTGTTTAAATCCTGTATTGTAATAGCTGGATGAAGATGCAGATGTTTGAATGATAATTTTAATGATTGTTTTAAAAGGATAAATGTCTTATGATTGTTTGAAAAGAATGAATTCTGTGGCTGGTTATCCTTCAGGAACTGTAATGTGTGTTGATGATTCAGAGGGCTTTGGATAAAGCCTGTGTTGTCTTCAGCTTTGATCCTGCCACAATTACTGGAGAAAGTGTTAGAAACATTTCCAAAATTCATGTGGTGTAAAACTGCTTCCAGATTTGTGTGTCAGGTGGGATGGTTACTTCTGTGAAGACAGCTAGGTGTCCACTTAAGAAAGGTCAAGTAGATTAAATTCACACTCAACCTAATGTTTTGTACTCCTGGTATATTGGCAGCTCAGAGAAGCAAACAGCCCTATGATCTGTCTCATAGTCTAAGATCCGTGGGATAAGATGTCTCCAGCTATTTAGATGAGAAAAAGTTCCTTCATTCATTCCTTCTTTATTTGAAGATAGCTATTAACTACCACTTTTCAGCCTCTCAGGCAGCAGTCCCATCCACTGGGGCATTACCTGAGTGGCAGAAAGCCTACAAGCATGTGGTGCTGCTGGAAAATTTTAACTGTCCCATTCTTAGAGACCGTGCTGACTGAGGCGTGCCTCCACGTGCTAATGTGCTGCAGGCATAATGCAGACTTGAGTTATTTTTGCAAAGACAGTATTAACTTTCTGCATCCTTGACTCTGTTTAACTCATTTTCCCTGCAGTTTTAGTTGTTTGTTTGTTTTTATCCCATTCTCCCTTCTTCCTAATCTGTCACTTAGTATTCCTTTGCTAAAGCTGCTTGTTTACTACATTTTAGAGATGGGCAAAGTGACTATAGTAAGAAGGCTGACTCCTAAATATGTGAGAGCAAAAAAATGAGTTTGAAGTATTTTGGAATCTAAATAAATGCAAGATAATGTTTTAGTTAAAAATTACAATAATTACATTATTTTCTCTGGCCACAGCGTATTCTTCAGGGGATCTACCTGGGCCAAACATAACAGATGCAGAGGCATCTTCTGTAATTTATTCTTTCCTAGATAAGAAAATGTTGTTGTGTGACTGTAACTAAATTTTTCTTGCCTGCAGTGGCAGGTCTCTTTATCTCAACCTATTTGATGAGTACTAATCTGTTTCCTTTCATTTCTTTCTGAGTGTTAAAAACTTTGCTGTCATTGTTCACCCCAGGCGTGGCTTAACAGCTATCCAAAAGCTTCGGGTTTACTGTCTAGAATCTGCTCCAGGTAGGTCTGAAATATAGACACTAAATCTAGGTAGATGCAGGCTCTCAGAGGATCATACATACTATTTGGGTGCTAACGTGGGATTCTACAAACGTCGTGAAATAACAGTTACAAGACCTAAAATAGTTTGGCTTTCGGGTGAACTGAGCAGCTGTATAGAGGTTGATCTGAGCAGAATCCAACCAGTAGTGATTGCTAAGGAACTCAGCATGGCCACTTGGAGGGAGTTTCTCAGATCACTCGGCAGTGATTTGCCCAGCTGGTTCATGAGGAGTGAGGAGTATCTCTCAAAACCTATCCAGCTTTCTTCAGCCAGAGTGTTAGTCACTGGAAGTGGAGTGGGAATTGGGTTGAGGAGGAATTAGGGGCACTCCCAGGAGTAAAGGTGCGTTTGACTTATCCAGAAGCCAAAATGCAATTCTATTGAAATACTTTCTTACCCATGATATCCAAAAAGCTGTATCCTGTTCATTCTCAACAAGATGCCAAAAGGTGATCAATCACACATGGCCTTGCCTGATTAGATCTGCAGTGAAATGACTGGGTGTTGCAACATTTGGACTGACATGCTGCCATGTACTGCCTTTGAACTAAGAGGAGAATGAAAGTGCAAACAGTTGGTGCTTTGAACATTGAACCATTTCATGTCTGTGCTCATCAAAAATGCAGAGTGTCAATGGATGTTGTTAATGCCTGAAAGCTGCTGATTTGTCTGAAGGAGAGGATCTACGTGCTCCCGTTTCCTCTAAAGCATTCTAATGATGAAGAGTAACATGCAGAGAAATGGATTTATGCAAATCTTACTTCAAAGAAGTCATGTGTGCCAGCCTCATGAAGCAGACTACCCTTCTGCAGTCACACGTGCTGTATGAATAAATAGTTGATCCTACTGCAGAGCTCAGTGGGGTTTACAGAACCCAGGCCTACAAGAAAATAGGTTTGTCCATGGTGCCTTGTTCATGATTGGGATTCAGCCATCTATCCCTAGCAAGAGGTGATTCTGCACTAATGAAAACCCCAGAAGCTGACAAAGGAAACTGCAATTTACATCCATTGGGTGGATTCTGTTTCCTGGCAGGAATTGATTCAAAGTGGTGTGAATCGTAGTTTTTCCTTGTCCACTTTTTGGGTTTCTGTTAGAGCAGCTGACTCTACTTGCTGGTGGTTGAAGAAGGGCTAATTCCAAATACAGACAAGGCCTGAGGTGAGGTACCAGGTCTCCAGGAAAAGAGGTGCAGAACACATTTCCGTAAAGCATCTTTACTGCCTGATTGACAGAGCTGCATTGGCGGTGGCTTTGGAGGGAGCCTCTGGCCCCACATTCCCTGGGAGAAGAAAAGATGCTGCAATACAGGCTGGCAGCAGAGGGTTGGGTGGGAGGGGCGGGCCAGGATATATTTCTTTTTTTAAATGGGGAAAAATTAAGGGGAAAAAAGTCCTCTTTTATTCTTTTAATACAGTTCCCAGCAGGAAGATCAGGATAGGAGGCTCCCGCTTGCTCCAGATTAAAGGAACCCGCAGTTTCCGGGTGAAGAAGGGGGGTTCCCTTTCCAGCATTCGCCGGGCCGGCAGCCTAAAGAGCACCAAGTTATCACGGCAGGACTCAGAGTCTGAGAATGAGGAGCTGCAGCTGTCCCACAGCAGGGACACTGTCACTGATATAGGTAACTTAGACGAGTGGGTGGAAAGGGAGGGGACAAATAGTCAGGACCTAAACTCTTGATGTTATTGCAGCAGATCTAGAAATGACAAGACCCCCACCCCAACAGGCTAGAAAAAAACTAGGGTCCTCTTCATGGACTGCCTGAAGTAGGGCCTGGGAAGAACACGGTTCAAATCCTGCCTCTGGTGCCCTGGGTGCAGCATCAGCTCCGCGCACAGGTTGTCCATTTGGAGCGGTGTGTTAGAGCATGAACTCTTGGAATGCTGGTGTCTGCCAGCTGGATGCATGCTGGCTTTAGGGGAGCACATGCATGTGTGTATGTGCACATACACACACCCCTAAATCAGATGATGTAACGAATACCTGCGGTCATATGCATATATGATATTGTCTGTATCAACGGATAGGATATATATATGTACGCACATGGGCTTCGCGTTCTGTGTAGCACATGGTATCACAGGCATGTCATACAACATGCAATATATATGTTCCTATATGTAGAACACAACATGTGCGTGCTACATACTGTATTTCTACATATTGGCATATACATATATTTTTACAGTTTACAGATGCCTTCTTAGTCTTCAAAAGATGGATCCCAATATATTTATGTTATGGAAACCAGATGTGCATCCTATGAGAAAGAATCTCTGTCCCACTTGAACTAAGGGGGCTCCCTCTGCTAGGGGTGTTAATCAGAAACGAAGGTTTGGGTACATTTGGAGGAGAAGTAACGTCCCAAACTTTACAGTCAATTTTATGTTGACCAAAAGATGTGTGTTAGGTAAACGTGGAGAATGGGATTGCCTGGTCTGTAGTCGTGGGCAAGTCAAAGTTCACTTAACAAGAAGATAGGAAGGATTAACCACAGTTCATCCCCAGTATTGTTAGTATTGTGGGAGGTCCATAGGTAATGAAATAGCTGCAGGAAACAGAGGTATTGGTGCAGTTCCCACATGAATATCTCCCTTGCCTGAGTTCTTCAGAACTAGTGTGCTAGAATCAGGATTTTTTTCCCCTTTCATCCCCGTAACGTTTGCAGTTTCCATGGGCGCTTAGCAGTTATGTGGCCCACTGGCACTTCCAGTTGGATGCCACTTCTGGTTGGATTTTTGTTGGTATTTTTAAACACAGAGCCCAGTCAATGCAGATCACTACACCAACCATTTGCAGCATCTGAATGGTGCAAAGAATTTCTTTCTGATGTTTATTTGTTTGCCTTCTCCCCTTCCATTAAAGAAAAAAGTGTGGAGGTAGCAGTGTTTGCTGCTGACAAGATGGCCTGTCAGTCTGAATGGTTCTTGTAATTGTCAAGCCAGCATGATACCAGGACTGGGGAGGGGTGTCCAAACACAGTTTTTCCAGTGTGGCATATTCTGTGTACTATGGTCTGTTTCCACAAGGCTGGCCTGGCTTACAAGTGCTGTCCCTAGGCTTTAAGCACATAGGGAGCAATAAAAACAACCACCTTTGGGTATTTTTCTTTTGAAGAAGGGAGCCCCTGGAGCGCAAGCGAACCTAGCATTGAGCCAGAGGTGCTGAGCAGCACAGGCACGGAGGAGAACTATCATCGGAACATGTCGTGGCTGCATGTAAGTATGTGTTGCTGGCTGTGCTCTCAAGACTGACGTTTTCGGTAGGAAACCTTTGTGCTGACAATAACCAGCAACCAAACAACAGATCACAATCTGTGCTTTCTCTATGTAGCATCAAGGATCTCAAGTGTAAGTAAGCTGTGACCTTTGCAGAACTGGCTATTTGCCATTTCTAAAAGACTAAAAGCAGTAAGTTTCTTTCTTGCTACCTCTGTCCATTTCATATATTTAGTTTGTAATGGAAAAGGAGCTATTTCTCACTAGATGAGGTACTAACAGGCCAACTCGTGTTCTTACCCTGCCATCAGAGTGGTTCCAAAGAGAGCTTATCAATATGGTGATAGGTGCTTTATATGTAAGTATATGGTGAGGCAAGTGAGAAACAGCCATGCCGCTTCAGCTGAAAAATCCATCAGCTCAGTATCTTATCTCCATTGTGGCTGGGACTGGGCAGTAACAGAAAGAAAGCATGACCTGAGCTCCCAGCTTCTGGAAAGAAGGTATTTTAGAAGCTACTTGAGCTGGAGATTCTGTTGTGACCACTATGTTTACTAGCTACAGAAGATTTTTCTCACCCCTTTTTTGAATCAGTTTACATATTTTTGTCACCATTAAATCTAATGGCAATGAGTTTAGTTATACATCCTGTCGTGGTTTAACCCACCCAGCAGCTAAACACCACACAGCCGTTTGCTCACCCTCCCCCCTCCCTCCCTGGGATGGGGGAGAGAAATGGGAAAGTGAAGCCCGTGAGTTGAGATAAAGACAGTTTATTAAGACAGGAAAATAATAATAATAATAATAATAATAACAATAATAATAATAACAATAGTAATAATAACAATAACGATGATAATAGTACTACTACTACTAATGTGTACAAACAAGTGATGCACAATGCAATTGCTCACCACCCGCTGACCGATGCCCAGCCTAACCCCAAGCAGTCCAGCCCCCCTCCCCCCGGCTAGCCACCCCTATATATTGTTTAGCATGACATCAGATGGGATGGAATACCCCTTTGGCTAGTTTGGGTCACCTGTCCTGGGTCTGTCCCCTCCCAGTTCTTGCTGTATTCCCAGCCGGCCCATTGGCAGGACAGAGCAAGAAGCTGAGACATCCTTGGCTTGGTGTAAGCATTGCTCTGCAACCATTAAAACATTGGGGTGTTACAGCACTCTTCTCATCCTAAGCCAAAACATAGCATTCTACCAGCTACTAGGAAGAAAATTAACTCTGTCCTAACTGAAACCAGGACAACATCTTACAGGGAAAAATGCCTACTTTGGGAATTTTTTATTTGATTCCATTGATGCCTTCTACTGCCACATCTAACCCAGCAGGGCCTTGAGTAATTTTGACTATCTATCATGCAGGTAGCGTGGGCAAATCTAACGGTTCAGTCCACAGCCAAGGACTGTACAACTCTGTTGCTTCACAGTAGACCCACTGTGATGGTGCAGTACAGTCTCCACAGAGAAGCTGGATTGCCTGTGCACACAGTAACTGTGTCTTGCATGTGTGTGCGAGGACTGATTCCTCCCAGAATTTCTTTTTGACTTCTGAGTTGCCTTTCCTGAGGGAAAGACAGCTGCCAAGAATGAGTCAATATCCTCCTCTTTCCCCCAGGTATTTCACATAGCCTGCTCTCAGCTGCCCTATTACTCCAGGATGTGGACAAGAACAGGCTTAATCCAGTACTGTGATGTCAGAAGCAGTTCCTGGTAGCTGTAATTTTTAGAAGAGGGTGGCAGGGCAGGGAGCTTGAATGTCCCGTTTTCCAAGCCAGTACTTGAATCCCTGGACTGTCTCCCTGCTTCTCTGTCACTACGCTAATGTTAGTGGTAATGACTACATTTAAATTGGAAATTCCAGTGAAAATTCCAGTGAACTAATCTGAGTATGTAGACATGAATGTGTACACTCCAAGGTGAATTACTAGAGAATAGTCAACTCCCTAACTAGCAGCTTAGGATAAGGCATGGTGCCTTTTCGCAAAGTAGGGGGATGTATGGACTCAGAAATATGAGGCATAAACTGAGTGGAACTTGAGCTGTTTTTC
This sequence comes from Aythya fuligula, assembly GCF_009819795.1. NCBI lineage: Eukaryota > Metazoa > Chordata > Aves > Anseriformes > Anatidae > Aythya > Aythya fuligula. The sequence goes on from NC_045564.1 coordinate 6,698,436, forward strand.
TCACTTTGTATGGTTAGCCTGCATATGAGAAAGGAAGATTTGAAAAATCACCTCTTCAAGTTAATGCCACGCAAGTACCAATATTGCATGAGAACCTTATTTTTTTATTTTTATTGGAAAGGTGTGGGTAGATGGTAACTAAAACGGCAGCAAAACAAAAAGCTGTACTTTACAGTCTTGAGCAAACCACTCAAAAGGATCACTGGATCCTGTTGCTTCTATGCATGCACCAGTATTTCTTCTATGGCAGCCCCAAGTGTGAAGTCCTCGCCTGTGTCAGTGTGCTGAAAATACAAGTTATAGCAGTGTACTGGAGGCTAGATAAGAGGCTATACAGTGCTGATCAGATTTTCTGTTCACAGATTGATACAACAGTAGTGGCTTGAGTTATTCCTGATTGACCCCAAAATAATGTGATGCCAGAACAGGCTGGCAAAGACAAGAATCATACATATGCCACTCAGATTTATCCTAAATTAAGCTCATGACTTTCCAAAAGCCTAAATGTCTGAGAGTGGAGAGTGATGTGGCTGTCTTTTGAGAGAGCAGGGAGACTGCAGTGGCACAGACAATAAATGCATGGAAAATGTGGGGTAGCCTCTTTCTGTTAGTTCTGGGTATTTCCACACTAGCTTGTGGGATGAAGAGGAAGGTTCATAAAGGCCAGTTGTGATCTACAATGTGAACAGCTTACAGATGCCAGGGAAAAAAAAAAAAAAAAAAAAAAAAGAAAAAAAAAGAAAAATAATTAAAAAAAAGAAAACCCAGGGTGTTTTCCTCAGAGTGCTTCAAAGTGTCTGGTTTTGTGTGGGACATGAAGACCTGTGTACAGGTCTTAAATGCCTGAGTGCGCTCACTGAAGTGTAGACCTACCCAAGGCTGCTTTTAATTAATTAGTTTAGGGGCTAATAGTTGTGTTGCTGCAGCACAGCAGGGTTCAGCATAGCTAAATGCCCAAATATTTATTCTTAGATGGGTTTTGCAGCTCCCTGCTGCCATATGGCACCACCACAAGAAACAGTAACTGAGACAGCTAACATAAAGCTAGGTTGGATGGGCCTACCTGAGCAGAGCAAGGGAAGCATACAGTAACCACTGGTGCAACTTATTCCTGACTGAAAGCATACTGAGACATTTTGTTTCTTTTTCATTGAAGGTGAACTTGCTGGGTTTGCAGATTTGATGATGATTAAATAGTTGACAATTTCTAGTCTAAGCCCTCATCTTAGAGTGGTGATACAACAGCTTTTCTGAAGAGAACTGAAGAGAATGTTGTTTTCCTCAACCTTAATCTTGCTACTAGCTAAATACACGTATCTACACCAGCTCTGTCTCTTTGTCTGCTTTGTTAACACTGATATTTATTTAGCTGTGCCCAGTCAGTTTGTAAACTACTTGCAAGTATGGAGCTCAGCACAGACAGGCTTAACTTTTCAAAAGGCTGTGTTGAGCTTTTTGCCTTCCGGGCTAGGTTGTGGAAGTCAGCTTGACTATCCCTATCACTAGCTGTGCAGTTCTCTGTGTAACTCTCCTTTCTATAGGTAACTGTCCTCTTTTATTCCTTTCAAGGTTATGATCCTATTATGCAATCAGCAAAGTTTCATATGTACCCACATTGACTACTGTCACCCACACTGCTACCTCCATCACAGCCGGTCCTGTGCTCGCCTTGTCCGCGCCATCAAACTCCTCTATGGAGACACAGTGGACTCTCTCCGAGAAAACAGCACATTGAACAGTGCTGCAAGAGGCAAAAAGCAAAAGGAAGTGAGTATTTGGAAAAAGCAGACTGTTTCCATGTGTTTGTTTGTTTGTTTGTTTGTTTATTTTTCTGAACAGGGCATAATTACCTTCAAGAACTGCATAATGCATTCAGACAGAGTACTTTCATGACAAAATGAACACAGCGCTTTCCTAAACCCAGTCCTGCTTAAAAAACTGTTGAATCATTTAGCACTATGGAAAGAATGTAATGTGTGTTGTTTAGGAAGAATGTTGGTTGCTGATCAGCCCCTGGAGTCTAGTCCCTTTTTTTCTTGTTCCTTCTTGTCTGTTAAGAAGAATCATTCTTGAAATTCTTGTAAAATCTTGCATAACATTTCTTTTAGGTCTGAACTCTCAGATCGGTTCCAAGAGTTGCATTCATTAGTCTTTCATGTTATGCTGTCATTAGTGACACACTTTTAATGATCAGTTCTGCAAGGTAAACAAGATCGTACCCTTTTTGCCATAGGAGTGGCGCCTTTATCTTCACTGGAAATAGATTTGTGCTTTCAGTAAAATGCCCACAGAGGTACCAAATGAATAATGTCAATGTCTAGTAAATACTTTCATAGTCTTCATCGCAGAAGACAGATGACAATTATTCTGAGTACCTGTAATGGTGGAGTCATCCAACTGCTTAGCAGTAACATTGAAAGCAGAAGTGTTCAGGAAACTCTCATCAAGATTTCAGTTGGGTAAAGAGGCTATCATCCATATTAGTGGATGTAGAAGTTATGAGACAAGTTTAAAACGTTTCTTCATCAACCAGCAGATTGTTTGTTTCCTGCCAAGTTAGAATTTGAAGGGTATCTTTATGGAACAAAGCACAGAGCACATGAAACAAGAGATAATGATTCTGCTTTCCTGGAAAGAGTTACCCCCATATAATCCCTCTGGCACAGAAAAAGCAGTGTATCAATTAGGTATTAAGGAAGAGAGACAGTTGCTTTCTCCACAGAAAGCAGGCTTGAGATGAGCAGCTGGCAGCATTCATGAAAGGTAGCAAAAGAACACTGTTACTGTGTATTGTTTCATCTCCAGCTTTGAATTGCAAAGCAGTGTCGTGTATGTTTCATCATCCTTCCAACCGTCATGGCCATTAAGCAACAGCAAGGAAAAAAGAGTTTGGGAGGCAATAAGGTTTCCTCCAAACACGTCCCGTGTTTGTACAGACCTCGCTGCAGAAGAGCGATCGATCACATTAGTATCTTACATACCTGTAGGCCTCCTCTGTTCCTCTTGCTCTGGTATACCTGAAGTGCTGTCATTCTCTGGCTGCCTGGGCACCGTTTCCAGTTATCTGGGTTCCAGAGGAGCCTCTCCTTTACTCTCATAGTTTGCAGTTTGAAAGGTTGGAGGCAGCTGCACTATGCAGGTCTGGCTGTGTGTGTTCCATGGGGCTCGTGAGCCCCTTGATAAATGAGAGACCCTGTTTTAATCAACAGACCATCAGCTTGAGGAGAAAAGTCTATGGAAACCTGCCATTCTGGGAAAGGTCCCTGGTTTTGTGGATGATGAACACAAACAGGATCTGTCCTTGTCACTGTCATTGGCAATCTGTTAGGGACATCTCTCAGGCTGGCATGAGCTCAAGTCTTGAAGCGAGTTGTCACACGCTTTCTGAGGAACAAGAAAAGATAAGCATAGCTAAGAGGAATTTTGAAGTTGTATGCAGCAAATGGCTGAGTTGGATTTTTGGGGGGAAGCTGTGGACTTTGTACCTCTTAGTGCTAAAAGGGCTGTTCACCTAAAATACTTGGTTGTACCACCTGTGAAGATTACACAAAGCATATTCACATTCATGATTTGGTTCACAGGCCACAGCTTTAAGCTTTTAATGTGAAAAGAGATGTTAAAAAGAGAAGAAAATGGGACAAGATATACCATCTCATTCACTGATACCAGGCATGTTGCTAGCACTGGAGAAGGCTTTGTACTGCACCTCTGGTACTGGGCAGCTTCTAGTGCATGGAAATTTCTTTTATCTGTGATCTCCCTTTCTAAATTTTGGAAATAAAAATGTGAACTCGACTTTCTTTTTTGTGTTTTTTTTTTCTTTTTTTTTTTTTCCTTTCAGTGCTCAGACAAGTCATGCCTCAGAACTCCCTCCCTAAAAAAGAGAGTGATCGATATCAACTTGGAAGGGAAGAAGGACTCTGGAATGTTAAAATATATTAGGCACCAGGTACTGACTGAGCCATATGCTGGTTGGGGAGATTGCTACATAAATGTCAGCTCAAACTGCAGCAGGAAGGAAAATATGTATGGATCTTTAAGCCTGTGTGAAGGAAAGAATTGTCGTTGCTGAATATTGATTAATTCAGCCCTGCATGTTTTCCCCAGCTGGGTAATGCTAAATTTAAGCCTCTTGAGGTAACTCTTGTCAAAAAAAGTCCTTTAAACTTGTAGCTCCATTAAATGGTAATCAGCATCTCTGGATTCCCATGGAGATAAGTGCATCAAGATTGGGGATACAAAAAATAAAAATGAATCCACAAATACGTTTAGAAACCACCTGCCAGTGTACAGCAGTAATTTCCTATGTTCTTTCTTGTTCCATGTTCCTGAAGAAGCAATGGGCTGTTCACAGGCCTTTTCTTGGTTGTCTGTGGGATTTTCATGGGTATATATCACTGTTTGTGCATCACCTTGGAAGAGTTTTGCTTGCTTTTTGTCCTCTTTCTCCATGCTTTGTTGACATACGTCACTAGCATCAGAGATGGAACTAGCTTGCAAATACTGCTGTTTTAGTGTAGGCTAAAAGCAACATTTTTCTGTGGAACATTATCTGAAATGGCTGAAACTAGAAGCAATCAGTGAGTAATGTGCAGTCCAAAACTAGGGTGTGCTTTTTTGTTGTTGTTTTTAAAATTTTACTGAGTGTATTGTTCACTGGGGATAGATTATACAGCTCAGCTGTAAGGCACAGCTTTTTTTTGTTGTCATTTGTTTTTTCTTTCCCCAGGTAATGAGCCTCTCCCCTGCACCTTTGTCACTGCTAATCAAAGCAGCTCCTATCCTTACAGAAGAGATGTATGGGGACATACAGCCTGCAGCATGGGAGCTTCTTCTCAGTGTGGATGAGCACATGGCTGGAGCAGCAGGTAAGGGAACCAAATCAGTTAGTGTGGCTAGCCAGACAGATCAACTCACAGGAGGTCACAGGGCCTTGCAAGACAGCTTTCTAGTGGAGGAAGTCTTAATGACACCAAGGGTTTCCTGATGGCTGTTTGGTTTTCATAGACCACATACTTTTGTGCTCTCTATAAAAGAGGTGGTCAGAAGGAAGACAGAAGGAAGACAATCTGCACAGCCCTGGTTGTGGTCGATGATAAGAGAAATAATATTGGTGATTTGTGTCTCTAGGGTTTCTAGACAGAGGAAACAGTGATATAATCTGGCCAGAGTTTACTGAAGTATTTGGTATGTTGCCTCATGGAAATTGTTAGTACCATTTGAGAGCTGCTGCAAAAACTAGGAAACGGAATGGAAGTGGAACTGTCACAGCTACTTCTGCTGTGCTGAGAGAAAAATTCTCCTGTTGCATGGAAACAGCAGTGTTTCTTAATGGGTAGTCGTATGGTATGGCATTTAAATTTTACATTCCCTCTTGGTATTAGATTGTGCAGATATTTGCTGATGGCACATAACTGAGAGGCATTTTTAAGACTGAAGAACATCAGAATATCACATATAGTGTGTTACCTTAGAAAAGCAACTCCAAAAAGGGGATGAAATCTCTTACTACAAAATGTACGATTGTCTTTACAAACTAGCAGTGAATTTTCTGTTATGAGTTTGGATCTTTTCCCATGGAACTGATAGACATGAAGAGGAGTTCAGAGTGTGTATCAGTTGGCCACAGGATGACTGTGAGTTACCAAGCAGAATTCAGATGTGGAAGCAATAAATGCTTCCACAGAGATATTTTTTTGGAGATAAAAAGTATTGGTGATGTCATAAAGCATATCATACAATTACCTAGAGCACAGCACATTCGGGCACAATTCCAGTCACTGAAGAAAGAGACATTTGCATGGACAGGTACAATGAAAGACTGTGAGGACAGGAGGAAGAATGAAGAATCTATATGATAAGGGTATTTATTTAATTGATTGAGGTGAAGACTGAGAGGCAATACACTTGCTTTGCATAAATACAGTAGACCTGGCAAGGAGGAAGAAATGTTTAAGCCATGGTAAGCATAAAGATGAGTATGACTTCTTTCAGGGGGAAAACAAGATTTCTAACCACCAGGAAAGAGAGCAAATGCACTCAGGTTCAATAGTTTGTGAAAGGAATTAGATATGTGACTTGGGAGGTCCCTTCTAGTTTTATTGTCCTGTCAGATGTTCAGAGATCATGGGCCACAACCCTAGAAACAGTGAACATGGCTCAAATGCAAGACACAGATTTCTTAAACAAACCACAAATTAAAGCAATTAAATACATATCTGAGCCAGTCTCCCACAAATTTCAAATTCTACCTTTCTCTTCCCCCAGAACCCACCCAAGGGAATATCTTAAATACTACCATCTTCCACACATTTGTACACCCAAGGGAGCCATAACAGATGTTTTTACAGTGGAGATTAAATTATGGGTATTTTTATCAAAAGCTGCTGGCCATGCAAGAGCTTTGAAGTGTTCTCAGACTTCTCTCCTTTCTCCCTCACACTTCCATCTAGCTTACCAGTCCTTTGTTTTCCACAGGCAGCAATAAATTCTGCCCTGAAGTCCATTGTTTGAATCTGCATTCAGTGTTCTTCATCAGTTCTGGTTTCTTCACTTTCTATCTGCTCCTCCACTACACAGTGCACTTCTTCAGCCCATGGGCCTTCTCTGTGCTCTTCCCTTTCCCTTTGCGTTTCCCAGGTGTATTGGGTCTGGCCGGGATGGAGTTAGCTTTCCTCATTACAGCCCCTATAGTGCTGTGCCTTGCATTTGTGGCTAGAACAGTGCTGATGACACATAAATTTCGCCTACTGTTCAGCAGTGCTCTCACAGTACCAAGGCTGTCTCTCCAACCCTCTGCCTCCAGCAAAGTCACCAACCAAGCTGGGGGTGGTCAAAAGGTTGGGAGGGGACACAGCCAGGACAGCTGACATAAACTGACCAAAAGGTCTGTTATTCCATATCATTCGATGTTGTGCTCAGCAGTAAAAGCTAAAAGAAGGGAGGAGGAAGCAGGGGACATTCATTATGAAGGCATTTGTTTTCTGAAGCAACAGCCATGAGGCTCTGCTTCCCAGAAAGTGGCTGGACATCACCTGCTTATGGGGAGTAGAAAATACATATTTTTTTCTTTTAGCTACCACATGCAGCCTTTATTTGTCTCTCATTAAAGAGCTTTTATCTCAGTGAGAGACCAGACAAAGCTAACCCACTGCAGTCCTCTTTAGTGCCTCAGATGCCCGCCAAGCTATGCTCTCACTCCCCCTCCTCAGCAAGGCAAGGGGAGAAAATAACAGGGAAAAACAATGAGGGTCAAGATAAGGATGGAGTTTGCTCACTAGTTACTGTCACAGGCAAAAGAGACTTGCATTGTGGATGATTAATTTATTTTACTGCCATTTAATAACAGATTAGGATACCGAGAACTGCAAACACCTCCCCACCTCCCCCTTCTCTCTAGACTCATCTTCACTCCTGGTTCTTCTACATCCTCCTCCTCCCTGAACAGTGCAGGGGGATGGGGAATTGAGTTGACATCAGTTCATAACACTTTGCTGCTCTTCCCCTGCTCCAGCATGGGATCCCTCCCATGGGCTGCCGTCCTTCATGAGCTGCTCCAACATGGGTCCTTCCACGGGCTGCAGTTCTTCAAGAACTGCCCCAGGAGGGGTCTGTACCACAAGGTGCATTCCTTCAGGAACGGACTGCTCCAGCGTGGGCTCCTCTCTGCAGGCTGCAGGGGGGCAGCCTGCATCACTATGGTTTTCCCCTCAGGTTGCAGGGGGAACTTTAGCTCTGATGCCTGGAGCACTCCTTCCTCCTTCGCTTGATCATGGGGTCTGCAGGGTTGTTTTTCTCCTGTTATTTCTCAATCTTCTCTTTTGCAGCTGCTGCACAGCATTTTTTTCCCTTTTAAATACATTTTCACAGGGGCTTAACCAGCTCACGGGCTCAGCTTTGGCCAGCAGCAGCTGCATCTGGGATCCAGCTGGAACTGGCCCTGTCCAACACAGGGGCAGCCTCTGGTCTCTTCTCACAGAGACCACACTGCAGCCCCCCCGCTACCAACGCCTCACCATGTAAACCCAATACATGGGGCCAAATGTGCAAACAGGAATAGAGAGCGGCAAAATAAAGAGAAACAAGCTGCCTGAGGCTGCACTCCTTTCTCCCCCTTCAGCTCCTTTCTGGAGGAATATTCTTTTTCCTGTATCAAAACCTTACTCGGGCTCACAGAGAAGGTAATAAAGCTTTGCTGCTCTTTCTGAGGAGTGCTGGCTGGCTGCTCCTCTAATACAGCCTGTTAGATACATCTTTCTCCTTTTCCCCTTCGTGAAGGGAGGATTAAAATCCATTTGAGGGTCTGTAGGTAGCTGTCCTGTTAGCAAGAGTGATTTCAGCCCCAGCATAAATCAGTCATTAAGGGCAGACCTGAACACTCACAATATTTCTATCCCCAAGCTGGGTAAAAGAAACTTCCGTGTTACTGGACAACAGCACCATCTACTGACCCCATTCCGGGATGTATTTATTTTCTGGGGGTATGGAAAGCTTTCAGAATGAGCTCACACTTTCACATCTGCCCTACTAAGACCCGACATGGATGCAGTTAAAACAGTGAAGAGCAGAACGTTCTCTGAGGTGGTGAAACAGGAGGGGCCCTGCAGATTTGGAGCATGATGCTGGAGCAGAACCAGGAGTCTCTGCAGTGCAAGGCGGGACCTAAGCAGTCAAAGGGCAGCTGTGTCCTTCTTCATGTGTCCTGACTGCCTCCCATTAGCACAGCTCTCGTGCCTTGCACCTTCTGAATAAGTGGTGAGGCAAACAAGATGGCAAATGTCCTCCTTCTGCTGTGGGGAGGAATTGTCACCAAATCTAGACAAATTGCCTCCAGTCTTTCTGTGGTAAGCTAGTTGTCATACAAAGAAGCCGTGGGTGCTGACACCCACAAAACTCCCACAGCAGCACTGCACTGTTCCTTTGGTTCCTGCTCAGTGCCCCTCAGATACACATCTAAATTAATTGGCCTCCACAAGGCTGGAGTTGGGCTATGTCTGTTTATATTCAAATATGCTTTACTGAAGCAACTATGGGCCAGTTCAACTTCTGTTGTGCTGTCTTCCATTGGGATCTTGTCCTTTGCTTCCCAATATATAGCAACTCAATTTTGTCTTTGAGCAGATTGCAGTCATTGCATGGTGCCTAGCTAGCTAAGAACCTTTGTTTTTGTTTTTATCCCATGAAAATAGACAAGTGAGCCTTCTGTTGGGCCACTGCCTCCTGCACTGAGGGAAAGGCTGAGCTCTTAAACCAGTCTTTACTAACCATCACAGAAGGCACTCGGAAATAAAATTTTAGAAAGCCAAACTGAATTAGTCCTGCTATTCAGGAGCTGCTTCTTACTTTAAACCACTCGCGACTGAGATGTTAGTGAGAAGAGCAAAGCTGTATTTTATTTTAAAAGCAGGTTTGACAGAACTTTTAAAAAACATTGCACAGATAATGCTGCAAGGTTCCAAAAGGTAGAATCACACATGCTTGGTTTCATGAAGCAGTACAATTTTTGCTAAGCCTGGTAGACTGCTGATCTTATTTTTGGAGCCAAAGTTTCTTTCTGGTGGGAGTTTATACAGCTGCAAAATTTCCTGCCAGATAAACACAGTAATAAGCAAAACAGATGATCAGATGTTCTCTCCCTGCAGCTGCCATGTTCCTGCTGTGTGCTGTGAAAGTGCCAGAGGCTGTTTCTGACATGCTGATGTCCGAATTTCATCACCCAGAGACAGTGCAAAGACTGAATGCCATTCTCAAATTTCACACACTCTGGAGGTTTAGATATCAAGTCTGGCCAAGGATGGAAGAAGGAGCACAACAGATCTTTAAGGTAGATAGGACACATGAAACACAACGTTGCCATGTGTGGTTTGTCTTCTGGGGTAGACGTGTTGTGACATGCTGCCATGAAATTGCCTCAAAATCAGTTTAGAGAAAGAAATCATCATGTAAGTCACACCAGAGGGGGAGATGATGTGTAGAACTCCTGTTTAAAAATGGGAGAAGCATAATGGGGTCAAGATAAACACCAGAGAAAGAAAGAAATCTGTCTGTTGTACAGTCTTACATTGTAGTGAAATGCAGAGCTGGGAATACTTTGCAGAGGTAATTAATGTCTTGGGTACTTGTACTCATATTTAATTAGCACTACAGACATTAATATTAGTATGCTGTCATACAAAATGTCTTTTATGGCTTTGTTTAGATCCCTCCTCCAAGTATAAACTTCACTTTGCCTTCCCCCGTCCTGGGGATGCCATCTGTGCCAATGTTTGATCCCCCCTGGGTTCCTCAGTGCAGCGGGAGTGTGCAAGACCCTATAAATGAAGACCAGTCGGTAAGCAGAGATATCTGGGACTGCCAGACATAAGCAGATCTGTATCCCCCAATATAAGGACAGGAACTTACTGGAGCGGGTCCAGAGGAGGCCACGAGGATGCTCAGATGGCTGGAGCACCTCTCCTATGAAGACAGGCTGGGAGAGTTGGGGTTGTTCAGCTTGGAGAAAAGAATGCTCCAGTGAGACCTTGTATCTGTCTTCCAGTCCCTACAGGGGGTCTACAGGAAAGCAGGAGAGGGGCTATATGTCAGCGAGTCTAGTGACAGGACAGGGAGTAATGGCTTTTAGCTAAAAGAGGGGAGATAAAGACTAGACATTAAGAAATTCTTTGCTATGAACGTGGTGAGGCACTGGCCCAGGTTGCCCAGAGAAGCTGTGGATGCCCAATCCCTGGTAGTGCTCAAGGCCAGGCTGGATGGGGCTTTGAGGAGCCTGATCTGGTGGGAGGCGTTGCTGCCCCTGGCAACAGGCTGGAACTGGATGATCTTTAAGGTCCCTTCCAACCCAAACCCTTCTATGATTCTATATCATGAGGGTGAGTATTGCTGTTTCTCAGTAAGGGCATGGAGGGAACTAAAACCAAAAGATGTGGCCTAAACTGAGTTTTCTTGTCATCATTCTACATGAGCGTAAGTCTTTTCTGTCTGTTTGTTCAGTGGGGCACTCTACTGTATAACACGTGCCTGTGAGAGACAGTAAGTCAGATCTTAGGAGCAGACAGCTGTTATCTCCCCAAAGAATTAGTTCACTTGAACTGTCTGACAGTTTCCTATGTGCCAGTTTGTGTGTTCCTCATGGGAGAGGTTGGCACCAAGGCTTGTTATAGACATAGCACCTGGTGCAACTAGAGCTGTTTTGATTTGTATTTACAGACTGAGTTGCTGAATGTCGCTGAGGACCCTAGTGAAAAACCTAGGATGCGTGCATCTTAACCAACAGCTTCAGGCTGTGCTTCTTCTCTTTTCTTCCTGACAGAAGTCCTTTTCAGCCAGAGCAGTGTCACGTTCCCATCAGCGAGCAGAGCACATCCTAAAAAACCTGCAGCAGGAGGAAGAGAAGAAGCGCCTGGGTCGGGAAGCCAGTCTCATTACAGCCATCCCAATCACTCAGGAGGCCTGCTATGAGCCAACCTGCACACCGAGCTCAGAGCAGGAAGAAGAAGGTGTGCTCCAGGGCCAGGAAAAGCCTTCCAGGAACCAGGGAGCACCTGCCACCAACATACAGCACTGCTTGGGGTTGTGACATCCAGGAAAATCATTAATGCTAGGAAATTCCTTGCCTTGCTGTGCTCACCACCTCAGAGCAAGCGCAAGTACTACCACAGTTTAATACCTCTGTAAAGGTGGTGAGCAGCCACACTCATTTGTTGAAGGGTCTAAGTGACTGAGAAAAAATCATAACTAAAAATAAATGCAAAAAAAAATACACAAAACCTGAGATATATTGAACACTCACTGTGTCCTGAGCCCCACTTACCCCTTTCCCCCTCAGCCAGAATCAATGTAACTTCAGAGCTCTTAATATATCAAAGCTCCCAGCATTTTGGGAGGTCTGATTTTAACACAGTGAGAATATGGGACAAAAAGAATGATTTTTTTTCTTAACTTTAATCCATTGATAATTAAAAGGTGGGAGTATTTGGCGGTATTTGTCCTAAGACACGTAGCTTAAGACAGAGTGAACTGCCTCCAGAATTTTCTGTCTTTATAGTATCTAGAGGGGAGGGTCTAGATGACCAGCTCAAACTCATTACTAAAGTTTCAGATGGTTAAAGTTACATGGCATGAGTTGTGCCCTGAAAACTTAGTCTATGGGTGAGGATTTTCAAGCTAAGAGAGCACAAAGATGTCACTGAAGTCATTACAAGGCATATGCAATTAGGTAATTACACTGGTGTCTGGATCTAAACATACGTTGGGAAGTATGTGAGCAGAATTCACAATTCTTAGGAAAAACTAAGCACCACCAACCATGGTGGGTAATAGGATGTAGATGAAGAGAAGCAAGTTAAAATGTGACTCACCAAAGCACTGAACACTCCTATGGAGCAATATTCAGCTGTTTCTCAAAGCATGAGCAAATTGCCTACCTGCTCTTTATAGATTTGAAATTGTTCCTTCTGAGTGTTACCTGACTTGAAATTTCAATGTGCCAGTTTGGTTGCAAGTGCTCTCCTTCAGAAAGCTCCCTACAGTCTGTCAGCTAGATCTCGATTGACATTTCCCATTCTCTTTGTCAGTAGAAGAAGTTGCCAACCTGGCCTCCCGCCGTCTCTCTGTGAGTCCTTCCTGCACCTCCAGTACATCTCATAGGAACTATTCCTTCCGCCGTGGCTCTGTCTGGTCAGTGCGCTCAGCAGTCAGTGCAGAAGGTGGGTTGACTTCGCTTTGGAGTATACTTTCCTAGGATTTCACTCATTGGAAGCCTTTCCTGCTAACCTTTAAAGCTGATGACATTTTCTTTTGCTGAATGTATTTTCAGGCTTGAACTCTTTATAATAAATTACTGCCATGCATTATTTTATTAATTCTTCCTGTCACAATGTCCTCCCTTACTTTTCATGTTTCATTTTCACTGAGTCATGCCTTGGAGACCATATTGGCCAAAAAACGGTAATGAAATGAGATTTCATAAAAAAGGAAAATGTAATGTCTAGAAGAAAAGAAATATAAATTAGTAAAGATAATATCGACAATAAAAATTCTTGATCAAGAAGTTTACTGGAGATGCTGTTTCTTCTTGGAGATGAACAGTAAAGCTGCTGTGCTTGCACAGTGACCAGGCAGCCTATCATTTTTTTCCGTTTGTTCAGCACCTAACATAAATTTTTATCTGACCTGCCTGTGCAGTGTCACAGCTTATCATGGACACTTACCTTCTACTCTTCTTACTGCTCCAGATGAAGAACACACTACAGAGCATACTCCGAACCATCACATGCCACAACCACCTCAGGCTGTGTTTCCAGCATGCATCTGTGCAGCAGTGCTCCCCATTGTCCATCTGATGGAAGACGGAGAAGTCCGAGAGGATGGAGTAGCTGGTACTGACCTAGATTACACTTCAAGTGATTCTTGCTTAGGAGTGGCAGAACCTGCCAGCACTTAAAATATTTTCATTTGTTAGGTCCCATAACTAAAGTGGGAACAGGTGTAATAGTACCTTGGATTTGCTCATAGTTCATGTTTCCTATTAGTAGAATGTTATAAATGTATATATTTGTTACAAAGCTTATGAATAACATTTTCAGTCCTCACAAACTAGTTGCAAATGGGTGGAAAACAGAAATGTGATCTTGTAGGCTCTTTTTCTTCTTTGCTCAGGGTTTCCAATGATATTTGCTATCTTTTGGGACCCTGAAAAGGCTCCCAGTTCAAGAAGGATGTTGGGAAGCTGGAAAAGATCTAGCAAGGGGATACCAGGACAGTAAGAGGCCTAAAACTGGTGTTCTGTGAGGAGTGATTGTGGAAACTGGGCTTGTTTTGTGTAATGAAAAGGAAACGGAGAAACTCTACCACACAGGTTGCAGCTTGTGAGGCTCAGGATGCAAATTAGGAAAGAACTTGTCTACCAGGAGCATAGTGCAGTCTCCATCTCCATCCATCTCCTTCCACAGCAGCTATCAACCCTTGGCTAGACAAAGCTGTGGTTGACATAATCTGGTGTTGGTGACAGTCTTGCTCCAAGCAGGGCTTGGACTAGAGACGTCCTGAAGCCTATTCCCACCAATATTTCTTTGATCCAAAGACAAGTGGAAATCCAGCTGTACACAGTTCTAACATTTTGTTTACGGTCTGTGATGTATTTGTAAAGTAATAATAGGTTCTTCTGTATTTGTTTCTCTTAAATGTTTATAGATGGTGGACTGTTGCTCTTCCTTTCTTATCACCCATCATGATGGCTGATTGCACACTTAACTTTCTGTCACATTCTTTATTCCGTTTTGGGTGGGTGTAGCCAGCCACCTAAATAATATGTCATTTTGTGACAAAGAACTGAGCACTGAAAACAAAACAATGAATAATTCTCAGCTGTTGTTAATCTTCACAGGGCTATGATTAATTACACTTTGGGGAGTTGATCATCAACATAATCCCCTGCCGACTATCTAATACTATCCATTAATAACAGATAAAGTCACTCAGTGAATCACCATGAGGTGGCGTTTCCATGCATGAAGAAAAGTATATATATATATATATTATTTCTTTTTAATTGACATATTTGCCCATATGGAGTTGTGAATCCAAGCAGTTATTTCTTTATTATTTTTCTGACTACAGAGCTGAAGTGATTCCTATCCTATCATCAGAATTTAGGAAAGGCAGCAATAGGACAAGAGGCAATGACCAGACACTGAAACGCAGGAAGTTCCACACAAACATGCATAAGAACTTCTTTACAATGTAAAAGAATTTCTCCTTCTCTGGAGAAATTCAGGACCTGCCTAGATGCTTTCCTGCTCAACCTACTGTAGGAAACCTGTTTTTAGCAGGGGGGTTGGACTTGATGATTGCCAGAGGTCCCTTCCAACCCCTACAATTCTGTTATTAGACTTTTTTTTTCAAATGACTGCAGTGGTGAACAGGAATCCTAGTGCCTCAAAGCAGCTCCTGTGTATTTCAGTACAAAAATGCTAATCGTAATAGAAGGTTAGGAACATTTGCATCTAAGTGCACCATTTCAAGGCTTTTCTAAGGGAGAGAGTTCTGACTGTGTTTTCTTTCTGTTTTACAGTAAGTGCTGTTGCTCAGCAGGTCCTGTGGAACTGCTTAATTGAAGACCCCTCTACAGTCCTGCGCCATTTCCTTGAGAAGCTCACAATAAGCAACCGACAGGTAAACTCCTCTTCTCCCCATTGGCCTTGTACATCGCTTAGAGCAGGGGAGAACAGCTGCAAGCAAAATGCCTCTGTGGGTAGTATCTGGAGAAGAACATCTGCAATTATAATGTGCCTCAAAGTCTTTTAGGCCATATCATCAGTTGGCTTCAGGCACTGTTCACTGATGTAAATGGGGCACAGCTCATTTACCCCTGCTAAGGATGTGACTTGCTCTGAGCCTAGCCATGAACAGATGCTTAGTGAAGCACAACCCTTTCTATCAAAAACAGGCCATATTACCTTCACCCATGCCATCCTGTTCAGTTTTTTCTCAAAGGTCTCGTGGCCTTGTCTCTCTGTTTGTCTGTCCTTGGCTGACAGTGAAACTTTTTCCCTTCTACCTGCCTTCCTCCCCACCTTAAGAAATTAATTAGTCTGCATTAAAGAAAGCAGCTTCTAAAAGAAGGAGTGTTAGATTCTGCCCTGATCTCCTACCCAGCAACCACAGTTACTGAGTTGAGCTGTGCTAGATTTCACAGTGTCTCAGCAAGATTATCTAGGCAGCCATTTGTTGTGGTAAGCAAGAATTAGTATTATTACAGGGAGAAGGGAGTGCAGAATCAGGATGCTACAGTCAGGACAAATGGCAGTAGGAGGCAGGAGGAGGTATTGGCCTTTTTAAAATGAAATATAAGGATATAAGGACGAATATAAGGATGTTGACCCGGGTGCTGTGCCCTGGGTATTATTTTGGGAAATGTAGGAACAGTCACAAGCATAGAGTGCCACTTCACGCACCAACAGACAGAACTGAACAAAGGGATGCAGAAAAATGGGAGGTAACAAAGCTGGGGAAGACAAGTGGAGAAATCTATTTTCCATTTTGTGATGGAAAGAAAACATTTGCTCTTCTTTTAGGATGAGCTGATGTATATGTTAAGGAAGCTTTTGCTGAACATTGGGGACTTCCCTGCGCAGACATCTCATATCCTCTTTAACTATTTGGTGAGTAGCTTGTGAGTAAACTGTGCAGCTCATAATCTCACCTCTATCTGCATGTGTCATAAAAAGTTAATGCCACAATCTGCAAAGAAAAAAATGCTCTGTGTCTTTTCATTTATGATTCCTATCTGCTTCTGGCTGTAGATGCAAAATACTGGGCTTACATCAGCTTTTTATTCCTTATAGGAAGAGGAACCTTTACCTTTTTATTAAACCTCTAAACTTCCTGTCGTGAATTTCTGAGCTAAATCATAGATGCTGAGTTGTAAAGCAATAGGAGGGTCACAATGCTGGAAACCTTTTATTATTTTACTTAATTTTCATTCAGAAAATGCTTTGCTTTTGGACAGTCCCTTTGGAATAAAACTAGGAGCTTATTTTATGATTGTGGAAAATGCATTTGCTGCAGTTCTTTCAGTTAAGAGATGAAAAAACAGACAAGATTTATGCTGCTCCAGGAGCCTTCCAGTGTTTGTCAGGTGTCTATGTGGCAGCACATCAGAGCATAAGGCAAGGAAGTCTCTTATTGCAGATGTTCTCCCTTTTCCTCATCTACAATGCCTTTTAAGGCTGGGCTGTAATTGCCCTTTTTGCCCCCACTCCCCATCTTCTATTAAAAAAAAAAAAAGGAAGAATAGTAGAGGCAGATTGTTCTGCAGTATGTTTAAACTTTCAGGATCTAAGTATAATGAATTTACCCCGAGTGAAGAAAGGCAGAAAAATCATGATCTTGTTCTGTGTTTATACAATGCCCTGCACAGTTAGAATACGTATTACCTGGTACTCTTATTACCTGCAGGTGGGATTGATCATGTATTTTGTACGCACTCCATGTGAGTGGGGCATGGATGCCATTTCTGCAACACTGACCTTCCTTTGGGAAGTGGTGGGTTATGTTGAAGGCCTTTTTTTCAAGGATCTCAAACAGACTATGAAGAAGGAACAGTGTGAAGTGAAACTGCTGGTGACTGCCTCAATGCCAGGTATAAGAAAAGAGTCTTTACATCTACTACACTTCCAAGTTTACAACCGCCCTCTACCAATAGGGAGATCTGTCAGAACTGGATCAGACCTGCTACAAATGGCTGCATTTTCTAAGTCAGTTTTCATTCAGTTGAGGATTCAGTCAGTAAATTCCACCTCTCATTCCTTGAGATTCAGAAAACGGCTTTAAGAGCTCTGAAAGAAGCAAACAGAAGGTGAATGAGAACAGGTATTTCAACGTGGAGCTTTGTGCCAGTTGGGCTGTGAAAGACTGGCAGGAAGATCCTTTTAGGACTGTACCATTCAGACTCAGTTTGATTTAATGCAACCTATCATTTAAGTCTCAAGAAAGCCCAAGAAGGGTGTGCTGTGAGCCTAGGACTTCATGAGTAAGCAAGAGATTTCTTGCTGAAAAACAGATTTGACCTTTTATGCCTGTTCCTTCCCCAGAGTTGATTTGCTGCTAAAGTCACCAGCTCTATGTTTTAGGAACAGATCGATGTCTCATTTACTGTAGAACTACGAGAGTGTGCTAACATTGCGTAACGTATTCCAGGCAGGACTGACAGTCTGTCTGCCCGGGAATGAATTTTAAATATTGCTTATCCTATATGGGCAGTCTTTTGAGACTGAAGTAAGTAAAAGCCCAGGAAGAGTACCTCTACTTTTCTTCTTTTAGGCACAAAGACCCTTGTCGTACATGGACAGAATGAGTGCGACATCCCAACTCAGTTACCAGTCCATGAGGACACACAGTTTGAAGCCCTTCTGAAGGTAGGATTGAGTTTTCGAACTGGACAAACTGCTCAATAGTACATTTACCTGACATACCTGTATGCCAGCAATACATTCTGCCTGATCTTCCTGGTTCAGTGTCAGGGGAGACACCTTGTTGTGACAGGCAGTTCTGTCTTCTTATGAGGAGATCTTGGTTGCAAGAAAACAGAATCCCATATTAAAGGGCAATAGAAACACCCTGACCTCATAGCCAGCCAAAGCCCCACAAATGCAAGTACATTTGAATACAGTGCAGCTTGTTGGGTATTTGCTGTGTATTATCCCTGGATAAGTACATAAATCACTGAAATTTTGGTTTTATCAACACTAAACAGGATGATCAGGATTAGAAAGAGCAGAAATGATGACTCATTAGCCATGATGAATGATATGTTGGGATTTAGGAGTTGTGAGGTCATTTCCCTTTTGTCCTGGATGACTTTATGTGAACTACATAAGAAACAGACTTATAAAAGACTCAGGTTTGTCCAACATTAAGTTTTGATGGGAAACATGCACCTCAGTGCTTTGGAAGTTCTGAACTGCAATGTTTCTGTACGTCCCCTGCCTCTAAAACTTGATAAATATGTAGTATAGAAATGGAAGCTGCAATACCAATATGGGTCATATGGCCAGGCAAATACATGCAATATGAAGACATCAAAATAAGTAAATTGGTCTTCAGGACTGTGATAACAGCATGCCTTGATTGTCCCAAACATATTAATGTACTTCATGATTAAAAAGAAATTAAGAATTAATGCCAAAAGAGTGAGAGCCTAGTAGGTTTATGCCTTTATACATTATTAGCTGGATATTCATATTTTGGATATTGAGGTCTTTCTACAAGATAACGAATAAGTAATAGGATGTTTCTTTTCCTTCCCCTTCAGGAGTGTTTGGAGTTTTTTAAC
The DNA here is from genome assembly GCF_009819795.1 of Aythya fuligula. Taxonomy (NCBI): domain Eukaryota; kingdom Metazoa; phylum Chordata; class Aves; order Anseriformes; family Anatidae; genus Aythya; species Aythya fuligula. The sequence continues at coordinate 6,717,268 of NC_045564.1, forward strand.
ATACCTGAAACACAGTCTTCTCATTACTTTTTAATGGATAAGCGATGGAATCTTATTCATTACAACAAGGTAAGGCAAAGGTCAGGTACTGATTACTTTGTCCTTTCCATCTCATCCCTTTTTAAACATCAGGGTTATCTAAAGGAGAACAGGCAGCCCATAAGCAGAATTCAGACATGCAGGCACCACATGTCTGGTATTTAGTTGTGTGGTGAAAGATGGGAGTTTGTCAGAACAGGGGAGAGGCAGAAGTGGAGTCCCTTGGCTCTTAAATTATTCATGTCTAGCTTTCTCAGAAAAGCTTCACATAATGTTTCACAGTGTCTGGAAGGCCCTGCCCAAAAGTTTCTGAAAAGACTAAAGGGCCTCTTATTTAGTTCTAACTAGTAATGCTGTTACAATTTGCATTTGTTTAAAATTCACTTTATTGTTTCTTTTCCTGACAGACCTATGTCCGTGACATTTATCCTTTCCGGAGGTCAGTTTCTCCCCAGCTCAACCTGGTACAGATGCATCCCGAAAAGGGTCAAGAGCTCATTCAGAAGCAGGTATCTTACTGTCACTGAACACCTCTGCCCAGAAACAAATCGTGTAAATAAACCTTTCCTTTCCCTTTAAAAACCTCCACTCATGCTGCATGTGGATAGAGAGCTCTTCTGGAGAAGGAGCATTTGGCGCAGAATCTGTCTCACAAAGACACTGTCCTCCCATCTTCCAGCCTCAAGACCTGATAATCTGTCTGATCCTGCTAATGTTCTGCAGCTTCCAGGAGCTTTCTCATAGGAACTAAACCCTACCTAAAATGTCAGGGCAGTGCTTTTAATGTGCTTCAGACCCCTGAGGGTGTCATTTCCTTAGAAAGTAAGACAATATTGAATTCACTCCATCTGTAGGAAGCTGCATACTTCGTTTTCCACTGTCCCTGTCACAGTAGCACAGGGAAAAGTAGGGAAAAAAGTTGCTTTAGCTATATCTGCAAAGGATGACACTAAGCAGGAAATAAAAAGGAAGTGGAATGCGGTTAAACTTTAAATGTTTGGTATTAAAAGTTTTATTATACCAGCCAGAAAACAGACATGATGTTGACCATTGTCTAAGACCTTGCAGAGAGCAACTGCACCTGTATGGGTTTCAGTTTGGAGTTGGTTTGCCTCTGATCACCTTGGGGCTTACACAGGCAGTTTCTACTGATCTACAAAAGACTAGACAGCACAGTTGCAAAACATTTGACAGCTATTCAGGGTCTGCTACAAGACTGAAATGGAAAGCGGTGTTAAAACTCCTTTATGAACACAATCCATCTTTGCTGAGTGGGGCTAAAACCCACCAGTCATTGCAAATTCTAGCAGAAGGGCACAGCACTTGCTTTCTGAGTTTCAGCAGGTTCCTCTGGGATTTGAGTGCAATCTCTTTACCATCGGAGAAAGCTGTGGAAGCTAACCTAGAAAAAAGTACATACTTTGTAAAGAGCTTTTTGACCAGACTGACACTGATCCGTGTCTCTTTTTCTCTTCCAGGTGTTCACCCGCAAACTAGAAGAGGTGGGGCGGGTGTTGTTCCTCATATCGCTGACCCAGAAAATCCCCACTGCCCACAAGCAGTCACACGTATCAATGCTTCAGGAAGACCTGCTGCGTTTGCCTTCATTTCCCCGAAGTGCCATTGATGCTGAGTTCTCACTCTTCAATGATCCCCAAGGTACGGCCTTTTAATGGCTTTTTTCTGGTGGTTTTATAGGGCCCAGAAGGTTTATGTGAAGAACTTCATTTGCCTTAGAAACACACAGGCTTGTGGCATCACTGAAGGCTGATAAATCTCTTCCTAGGGAAAATGATACATAGCTGCTGCTTTGTAAGCATAACAGCAGAAAAAGCTTTGCTATGTTAGGCATCTCTAGACAAAGTTACTTTCTTTGGACCCAGATGAGAATCTATTTATGTATTAAAATTATGCATGAGGCTACAGCTGGAATACTGTGTCTAGTTCTGGACTCACCAGAACGCAGGAGACACCCCAGAGTGGGTTTAAGGAAGGGCCGCTGTGGTGGTTAGTGAGCCAAGACACTTGTCATTTGAGGAGAGGTCATACGAGAACCTGGACTTCTTCAGTTTGAAGAAGAGAAGGCTTAGACATGAGGTAGGGCACCTCATGGCAGACTTCCAGTAAAGCTGCATTGTGGTGATAACAGACAGGCTCTTCTCAGAAATGTGCAACAATAGGACAAGAGGCAGCAAACACAAATTGCAGACAAGAAAATCACAGTTGGACCAAAAAAAAAAAAAAATCTTTACATTACAATCACAAACAGAGAGGCAGTGCAATCTTCATCCACAGAGATTTGTAGAATCAGTCAATCAAGGGCTTGAGCCACCTGATTAGCTTTGAAGTTCATCTTGCCTGAGTCAGGGACCTTTGGTTGTCTCATCTAGCCTAATTTTTTCTGTAACTATCATAGGAGTATTTGCACTGATTTCTCTGAACTCAAGAACTCCGGTTGCCAGCTTGTTCCACAAACATCCTGCCATTGGGTCAGTGTTTTCAAACCCAGAGGTATGAAACACAGTTCAGAGGAAGTGCATAACACCCCACTATGCATAACCACACATAAAAAGAAGAGCACAAAATCCACTTTGTGGAAGCATCAGCCTCTAAATGAAGATCGGGCAGACTCTGTAGGAGAGATATAGAAACAGCTCTCTTTTTAGGAACTTTCATCTGAAAGTCAAGTAGAGTTTCCAGGCTGACTTGAGAATTAAACAGGCCACTGTTGCAGAGTGGTAAACATTGGCCAGTTCTGTAACAGGCCCTAAAGACACTTGCTTTCAGAAGCATTATTGGAACTATGCATCGATGTCCTGTAATGTGTGGGACACCTGAAGGATAAAAATTCAGCATAAATCCATGCAGCCATCCAGGTTGTGTGAGAAGAATATAAAAGCTCAGATTTGCTTTCACTTTTTAAGAAGAGAATTTCCAACTAGGGGAGCAGATTTGCCGTGTGATGTTCATCAGTCTTAGTCTTCATGTGTTTTGCTTTTAATCGTGGTTGGCTCAAGCCCTGTAGGCATGTGCAGAAGTGCAGGATGGGTGCAGTCACTTTGAAAAGGCAGAACTAAGGTCAGTGTTTGCGGAAGGGTTCTCTGGAGAATCCTTTAGCCTATGGGGGTGTTGTGAGGCTCACTGTTGTAGACAGAGTTGATTGTTGTTGCCTCTTCTCCCCCACAGCTGGAAAAGAGCTCTTTGGTCTTGACACTCTTCAGAAAAGCTTGTGGATTAAGCTGCTAGAGGAGATGTTCCTTGGCATGCCTAGCGAGTTCCCCTGGGGGGATGAGATCATGCTGTTCTTGAACGTCTTCAACGGTGCCCTGATCCTGCACCCCGAAGACAGTGCCTTGTTGAGGCAGTATGCTGCCACAGTCATCAACACAGCCGTGCACTTTAACCACCTCTTCTCCCTCAGTGGGTACCAGTGGGTCCTCCCCAGCATGCTGCAGGTGAGCCATTTCCATCAACAATACAAGGGAAGACTTCAGAGCGGGCATTTTGTTATAGAACTGGGAGTTAATGGATAAGCTTTATGCTTGACTGTAGCCATCTGATGAGTCCTGGTGAGGTTTCAGGCTCTGGGGGCTCTGAGAAGACAAACATCAGATCAGGGTGGGAAGGCACAAATCAGTATTCCTGGGATTGCATTCGCATATCTTCTTGAGTAAATGACTGTGTTTTCTTCTTTAAGTAAATGTTTGTCTCCCTCACTCTTTACTTTCACACAGAAATATAAAGTTCTTGAAAATTTTTCAACCCTGGGTTTCCCTTGGTGGTTTTTTCCCCCAGGGATGGCTGAAATTTGGAGAATGGTTGAAATATCTAGACAAGCTACTCGCTGACTTAAACTGAATTGTATTAACTTTTTTAAAGTACAATAAATTATTATCTGCAATTTAAATAGCAACAGAAAATTACACTAAGAGTTTTTGAAAAACTGTATGCATCTTTTCCATGTGAGTGATGGAAAACATTGCATGCATTAGAGGTGGAGTTTCTTTTCACTTTGTGGTATGTATATACATATATATATTTTATATATGTGGTATGTATATATACCCTTATGTATATATATATATGTATGTATATATATGTATATATACCCTTCTTCTGTTAATATTTGGGAAAAATTAGATACAGACAATAAAGAAACATCAATATACTGTCTATAGACAGTAACACTTTCTGCAGGGCTCAAAGAGTAAATAAATTTAGTAAATAAATAAATTCTTGTGAGTGTAACAGGCCATTGAGTGGCCTCAAAAGCAAGCTAAAGGCTTGTAATTGTACTAAAGACATACTACAAGACGCACTTCAGGCTACTAAACCACTGAAAAATGAGTACATCTCTGCAAAGGTCTCACACAAGTAAAAAATTTTAGAAACATTCAAGGAGCCTTGTGCTATATTGTGAGTTTTGCACCACCATAAAATCTCGGCCTTACCTGTTGCCAGCAAATAGCAAGAAAATGCTAAGCACCCCTGCCCCAAAGCTCCCAAAGACTTGTACTAGCAGAGATGTGCAGACAGGCAATTGATATAGACAAAAGAAGGAAGCACAGTGAAGTTTTTCCTAGCTATGTTATACTGTTTACATAACTCTGAGAAACAAATCCCACATCTTTGGCAACATGTTTGCTGCATGGTTCAGTGGCCAACTCTGAAGGAAATGCCACTCTAAAAAACTTAAAATATCTTTAATGTGGGTGGAAATGTCAGTGTGTTGGAGAACGGGCTAGAAGTTCAAATTATCTTGACAAACTGGAGATGCAGTCTGAAAAAAAAAAAAGAAAAAAACAAAAACAAACAAAAACAACAACAACAACAAAAAAAACATGATGTTGCTGAGGTTGGGCAAACGTAGGTTCTTGATTAAGAATAATCAGTCACATAAACATGTAACGGAAAACTGCTGATTCAGTAACGCCTCTGCTGGACAGAATATTGGTGTTTTTACAGGTCTGAAACTAAATATTTTTGTTGAAGGACAAAAAAATAAAAAGAAAATGTCACATACCATTCTGGGGTGACTATACAGAATTGTATCTTATGAAAGACGCATGGAATAATTCCGCTACTGCAATCAACAGCACTCCTGACTTGGAGTCAGGCCGTAGTTGATTCAGTCTGGGGTCAGGAGATGACGAGCCCTTCCATTGGAGTAGTACTTCCATGACATTTTATATTTGCTCAGGTTTATGCTGATTACGAAAGCAACCCACAGTTACGCCAAGCGATAGAGTTTGCTTGCCGCCAGTTCTACGTTCTGCATCGCAAGCCTTTCATTCTGCAACTGTTCGCCAGTGTGGCCCCTCTCCTGGAGTTCCCTGTGAGTAAAAGCATTCCCTAGGCTTGGTGTGGGGAAGCCTGTGTATGCAGACAGCCCCCCTCAGAGATCACAAAAAGAAAACAGCTGGAGCATCAGCACAATTCAGACTGAACACGTGCTTGCTGCACTTCATGCTACACAGAACCATTTCCTGAACTTACTTCTTCACACTTTTTTTTATCAGTCAATTGAGTGGGGCACTGAGTTAATGAGCCACTGGTATCCAGGCTAGTAAATGTAGTTTCTCTTTAAGTTTCTGTGTATAAATAGGTTATAAAAGGACAATAATGATTTGTAACTCTTCATACACAAATCATTTTTTAGAATCCAGCAATAAGAACAGAAAACTTACTGCCAAGTTTTAGTACATGTGAACTATAAAACTGGATTAGCCGTGTTTTGAAATCTTCACTAATCACTTAACATTTTAGTGGGTTAAAATTAATTAATGGAATTTTAATTTAAAGTGGGAGTGCCAAACCTAACTGCACGTGCACTGTAAGCACGCACATCCTTCTTCACAGATCTGATTTTTGGGGGGAGTAAAGCTGTGTGCAGTTTTCAGATTATGTTTCCATTACAGCATCAGTCTATTGAATCAAGAATAAAAAAAAAGGGGGGGGGAGGGGGAGGTAAGGAAGGGTTTCCAGCTCCTTGAGATTCCCAGGATGCACACAGGTCCTGAGAAAATCAACCCCAAATGTGTGTCATTGAAACAGGATGCTACGAACAATGGAACCAGCAAAGGAGTGTCAGCTCAGTGCCTGTTTGACCTGCTGCAGTCTTTAGAGGGAGAGACTCCAGACATTTTGGACATCTTAGAACTGGTGAAAGCAGAAAAGCCTCTCAAGTCATTAGGTAACAGCAAATCATCCTTTATTCAGTAATTCTGGTTTGTTATTTATTGGTTAAACATTTATTTCATGCTGTAAGATTTGTTCAGGGTCTTTCTCTTCTCTCACAATGTAGTAATATCTGTTTCTTATGCCTCATGAATCCTTTAAGGTTGATTTTATCCACTATCCACTGGATATTTTCTGCAGGAAAGGAATTATTAATTTATTTTATTCCAAAGCTCCTTTTTCTGCATTGAGTGTGCTAGCCCCTGGCATTCTGAATTTTGTCATGTGTGGGTGAAGAATGTAGATGCCTAATAAATGTTATGCTGACAAGATCAGTGTCATCCTCTGCACTGTTCCATGTGGGCAGGAAACAAAAGCATCCTCTCCTGTGGGCAGACTATGACTAGTAAGTGATGGATGTCATTCAGACATTCGACCATGCTGAGTTCTAGGAGGGAGCTGATTTATCACAAAGCAGAATATATATGGCTGTGTGATGTGCCCAGGACACTGTGTCTCTTGGTAGTTATCCATGCATTGCAGCATTTAAAAACTTCACTGTTTTGTGATTTGCAGGGAAGTAATTTTGGCTGATTTTTATAAGAATCTTTGAGTTATTTTTCAAATTTGCACTTTCCAAGTGTATATTGACAGTGAGACCGTAGATGAGTATGTTTTGTGCCAGGTATTTTCCATATAAAATCAGAATTACCTAAAAATCTGACTTCCAAGTTCCATTTTTCAAAGTGACTTATGCACTTTGGGACCGTAGCTTTAACTTGAGTTCCTGTACACCAAAGTCTCGTCTAAAAATGGGACTTTAACGTTATTGCAAATATTATTCTTTGGATACATGGGTTTCGTGGTACAAAAATTTGTAGTCTGAGACTGAAAGGCTTTTGAAACCTTTTTTTCAAATCATTAGCAAACCAGAGTCACTTTTGTGCTGGAGGTCATCTGGCTGCCAGTATAGAAGGGGCTTAATTTTTAGAAATCTAACTATCTTCTTCCATCAGTGGTGCATCAGTGTCATTTTCGGTTTGGTGGGAACACCTAGGAAAAAAAAGAGGAAGCATAAAAATTGTGCTTAAGCTCATGTGTCCTTGTCATGTGCGAGCTTAAGATTTTGCTTGTGATGGGTGATGTTTGAAACAAGACTCCAGCAGCAGCTGGAGGCCTTATGCTCAGCAATGATTCGACCAGCTAAGAATTGTTTCTCACCTGCTGGGTTCTTGGATGTCAGGGTGCAAGTGGGAGTGCAGCACATGTTTCTGTTTTGTAGATTCATTTTTGTCAAAAATCAAGAGCCTACTGGGGATTGTTAACATGAGAAGCAAGTAGTTGAAAATGGGGGAAAGAAAGGAGCGTGCTATCTTTTTTTCATATTCAGTATGTTTGTGTACTACTTTTCTCATATTGTTTTACTCCCTCAGACTTCTGCTATGGGAATGAAGACTTGACCTTTTCGATCAGTGAAGCCATTAAGCTGTGTGTGACAGTGGTGGCCTATGCTCCTGAATCATTCAGAAGGTGCTGGTCTGATTTTGTTTTCCTGGTTTGTAGAGACTCAAATGAGGCCTAAAGTGGCACATAGCATCAGAAAGCAAGACAGACAAATCAAGGCAGAGGATATAGAAATGCATTGTAAGTACTAGGATTCCCTGTGAGGCCAAGTCTCGGGCTGCAATACTGAGCTGGATGGCAGCCTGAGCAGCAGTAATGTAGGCTGCACGTCCAGGTGGGGATCACATTGTGTTATTAAGGTTTCTGTTGTCAGAGAGGCAATGGATAGGGCACTGGAGGGCAGAAACAGGCAGCTGAAAAGGAAATGAAGATACAGAGAGAGAGAGAAAGTAAACTAGGAATACAAAAAGGTTATGCTCCAAGAGGAAACCAGAGAAGAAAGAAGTCTCTGGAAGAGAAAATGAATGCCTGCAAGTGGATGACTTATTCAGAAGATATCTAAAAGTTCAGGCTGTTTCTATTACTGTTTCATGCATCAGCCAGTTTTTTTCCCCTGAAGTCCCTCATACAAGAGTTTCTTTGGCCCATGGCTGCTTAACGAGTGAGAAGCAATGAAATCACAGGCCAGTAGGAGATCCAGGGGTTTTCAGATAGAACCTTAAGCCTCCATCTGGTACCTTAAAGGAGGCTGTAGCGAGGTGGGGGTTGGTCTGTTCTCCCACGTGCCTGGTGACAGGACGAGGGGGAATGGGCTTAAGTTGCGCCAGGGGAGGTTTAGGTTGGATGTTAGGAAGAACTTCTTTCCCAAAAGGGTTGTTAGGCATTGGAAAGGGCTGCTCAGGGAAGTGGTGGAGTCACCATCCCTGGAGGTCTTTAAAAGATGTTTAGATGTAGAGCTTAGGGATATGGTTTAGTGGAGGACTTGTTAGTGTTAGGTCAGAGGTTGGACTCGATGATCTTGAGGTCTCTTCCAACCTAGAAATTCTGTGATTCTGTGATTGACAGGATATATCAGACTAAGTATTGGTTATTTTTCCAGCCTCCAAATGCTGATGGTCTTGGAAGCACTGGTTCCCTGTTACTTGCAGAAACTGAAGCGGCAAACCTCTCAAGCGGAGACTATGACAGCAGCTCGTGAGGAGATTGCTGCTATGGCTGCACTTGCCACCTCTTTGCAGGCCCTCTTGTACAGTGTCGAAGTTCTCACCAGGTAACTTACATCTTTCAAAGGTCTGAGCATGTATTTGGTCATTGGTGTGGGAGAAAGGAGCACAGGGGAGCTCACAATATGCAAGTTATTTTGGATATTTTGGTTGCGTTTTAGGCATGGTAAAACAAGTGCTAGGTTTCACCAGCCCACAAGGAGAATTTCAGTGCACTTGTTATATTCCATCGTTAGTGTGCTACTCACCTTCTCTTTGCCAGGCCTATGACAGCCCCGCAGATGAGTCGATGTGACCAAGGCCATAAAGGGACCACAACAGCTAACCACACCATGTCAGCAGGTGTGAACACCAGGTAAGTCAGTGGATTTTAATTTCTTTCTTGTTTTTCTGAACAGATTTTTTTTGGAGGGGAAAGATAATATCTCACTCCTCGCAGTGCAGAGTGCTTCCTCAGTTGTCTGAGGAAGTGCTCTAGGTACTGTGGGACAAAAAACAGTCAGATAAAAAGAGCACATAGCCAGGACTGAATCTCTGATAGTAACCAAAGTTCCTAATAGTATACATTTTGGTTATGTAACCATAAATAGAAGACCAGGATATTAATCCTGAAGTATAATGACAAAGCAGCTATGCCCCTGAGTTTTCTGCTTTGCTTCTTTCCAAGTCCACCGTCAAAGAGACCACTGGGCAGAGACCAGTGGTTAGCAGAATAGTTATTATCAGTGAATAGCAGAAGGGTTAGATCCCTCTAGCCTTGTTCTGAGACACTGAGCAGCAGTAAGAGCTCAAACTGCATGCCACTTAAGACTCACAGAATTTAGCGCCTCCTCTGGTTTTCTTTTTATCCTTTTCCTTTGCTTTTTTGCAAGGTTATGCCTTGCTGTGCTTAAAATCTCTGTGTTTGTGCTGACCTGGAGGAGGAATTTTCCAGAGCAGAGTATTTTCCTGGAGTAGCAGTTCTTCCAGGGCAGAATATTCCTTCTTGAATTCTTTCGTCAGTAACAGCTGATACTAAGTCTGTGCATAGCATGGTACAGTAAAATACCATGGGCTATATTGGACTGTAAATCAGTAATACCTTTCTGGCAAGACATGCCTTCCAAGTTGTTCCGTGTCTTCTTTTGTATTGAAGGGAGATTGAAATCCCTTCCTGCATTAATCATCAAAGGGCTATTGCATTACTTTATAAATGTGGAATGCACACATCTTGGTTGGTAACTTCTGGGATCAGTCTGTTATTCTTTGCAGACTGTTTCATCCAGGCTTGGAGTCTCAGCAGTGCATTCAGGACAGCTTTGTGCTTCAATCCAGGATCTCAGAAGCAGAGAAACCCCTTCATGCCCAAGCCTGAAATGGATATACGATGCTTACTTCCATTGCAAAAATGCCCTAAGAAAAATAAGGTGTAATAGATAGTAGTTTGTCTGCTGATTTCAGAAAGCAGTTAATACGTATCTGCTAACAGGCACCATAGAGATTCCCGATGCTGTGTAACTCAAATATCTTGGCTTTCATTTCCAGATCTTTCTGATGATCAAGCAGTCAGTTTCTGATGCAAAATATTTTTGCACTGCTCCAAGTTTCCTGCCCTATGTTTGTTCTGTTATTGCAACAGGCATCTGTTGACAACAGCAGGAGCCTCATGATGGTGGAATGGTCACTGTTCCAGCTTTGGACATGTGGTGCAGGGTTTGCTAATGCTTTCTCAACAAAAAGTATCAAGAGAAGATGACAACAAAACAAAACTCTGATTTTCAGGAGGTGAGCTGTGGCTTCCTGAGAGAGGCCAAGCACTGGGGTGAAAATCAGTAAGAGAAATTGTTTGAAAGCCTGAATTTTTTCTTTCATAACATGGGCAGTAACTATGACAATCTGTTTTTTGCAGCTAGTTGGGAGATAAAGGCTATTCATTGTGGTCGCTAACTACATGTAGCCATTGTTCCAGTGACAAAAGGTACCATCCTGTCTGTAAAGAGTGTACCTCTGGGCCAGAACATTGTCACTCTCTCTCAGCAAGGCATGGTTATGGCATTCTTAAGTTGCTGCTTTAGAACTCCACTGTTTCTCTTTTCTCAGGTACCCAGAACAGGGAGCCAAACTACACTTTATAAGGTACAGTAAAAACTTCACCCAGTCTTCTCTGACATGTGATGAGCTGGCTGCTCATGGCTTGGACTGGCGTACGCTTCATTGGGTTAGAAACTGGCTGGGTAGCCAGGCCCAAAGAGTCGTGGTGAATGGAGTTAAATCCAGTTGGAGGCCAGTCACTAGTGGCGTCCCCCAGGGCTCAGTACTGGGGCCGGTCCTCTTTAGTATCTTTATTGATGATCTGGACAAGGGGATCGAGTGCACCCTCAGTAAGTTCGCAGATGACACCAAGTTAGGTGCGTGTGTCGATCTGCTTGAGGGCAGGAAGGCTCTGCAGGAGGATCTGGACAGGCTGGACCAATGGGCTGAGGCCAACTGCATGAAGTTCAACAAGGCCAAGTGCCGGGTCCTGCACCTGGGGTGCAACCTCAAGCAGCGCTACAGGTTGGGAGATGAGTGGTTAGAAAACTGCTTGGCCAAATATGAGCCAGCAGTGTGCTCAGGTGGCCAAGAAGGCCAACAGCATCCTGGCTTGTATCAGAAGCAGTGTGGCCAGCAGGGCTAGGGAGGTGATCATCCCCCTGTACTCGGCTCTGGTGAGGCCGCACCTCGAGTACTGTGTTCAGTTTTGGGCCCCTCGCTACAAGAAGGACATGGAGGTGCTTGAGCGGGTGCAGAGAAGGGCGACGAAGCTGGTGAGGGGCCTGGAGAACAAGTCCTACGAGGAGCGGCTGAGGGAGCTGGGCTTGTTCAGCCTGGAGAAGAGGAGGCTCGGGGGCGACCTTATTGCTCTCTACAGGTACCTCAAGGGAGGCTGTAGCGAGGTGGGGGTTGGTCTGTTCTCCCACATGCCTGGTGACAGGACGAGGGGGAATGGGCTTAAGTTGAGCCAGGGGAGTTTTAGGTTGGATGTTAGGAAGAACTTCTTTACTGAAAGGGTTGTTAGGCATTGGAAAAGGCTGTCCAGAGAAGAGGTTGAGTCACCATCCCTGGAGGTCTTTAAAAGATGTTTAGATGTAGAGCTTAATGATGTGGTTTAGTGGAGGACTTGTTAGTGTTAGGTCAGAGGTTGGAATAAGTGATCTTGGAGGTCTCTTCCAGCCTAAATGATTCTGTGATTCTGTGAACTGCTCTGCAGCAGTTTCCAGATTTACTGGGTCTCACCCACTGTTGTTGTTGCAGCCTTTTTGCAGGGTAACGTAACAAAGGATAGTTCATATAGAAATTTTTCTCATTCTCAACAAGACTTTGCAGGTGACAAATTCCCTTTTTCGATTGCAGATGCAACTATTTTTCTTTTCAATTGCAGAGGAAAGCATCTGTTGCAAAATAAGCTGGAGAAGTTGTTAGAATCACAGAATCACAGAACAACTTGGGTTGGAAGGGACCTTAAAGCCCATCTGGTTCCAACCTTCCTGCCACAGGCAGGGACACCTCCTGCTAGACCAGGTTGCTCAGGGCCTTGTTCAACCTGGCCTTGAACATCTCCAAGGATGGGGCATCCACAGCTTCCCTGGGCAGCCTGTGCCAGGGCCTCACTACCCCCTGAGTGAAATAATCTAGTAGATAGTTACATTCTATCCCTGCTCTTCCACTGCCTACACCACTTACCTTTTTTCTCATTTTGTGTCTTCCAGGGAGAACCTTCACTTACTGGAGGAGGGCCAGGGTCTACCCCGAGAGGAACTGGATGAACGAATTGCCAGGGAGGAGTTCAGGAGACCTCGGGAGTCATTGCTGAATATCTGCACGGAGTTCTACAAGCATTGTGGGCCAAGGCTGAAGATTTTGCAGAACCTTGCTGGAGAGCCCAGAGTGACTTCTCTGGAACTGCTGGATGTGAAGTCGCACATGAGGTATTCCCCAGGCATTCTGCTTCTACTTGTTCGTGTCAGGGGGATTCCTTTATTTTAGCTCTTATTTTTTCATAATAGCAGACAGAGTGAATGACTTTTTGGTAGTGTAGACTACTTTTGCTGTCTGAACCATGCATATTTTAATGTTCCTTAGATTGTACCTGATGCTGCTTGTATATAAAGGGATTTCATATGCTCTCCTCTGGTCTCATTCAGACCCGCATCTCCTGTGGATGAAACACTTGTGGAGGCCCACCTTACACATCAGAATAAGTTATGGTGAAGAGTGGAGTAGATAAGGCTTCCTCTTCCCCCCCCAGGGCATGGGGAAGCTGCACAACTGGCTGAATCTTCTCCTGTGACACCGCACCAGAACTAGCTTCCAACAAACAAGAAGAAAGGGAGAAAAACCACTGCACCATATGGCATACATGCCTGAAATATAGGGGAGGATGGGTCAGGAGGCATTTACAGGACCACCACGTCGGTGTGCAATACATCAGGCACACAAGTTTTTTATTAAGGTGCAGTACTGAGCCCAGCTGGCTGGTTGGATACTCATTGTAGCATCCAACTGTTTTGTGGGGTTCAGGCCTAGAAGGAATTGTGTATAGGCTTTTTTTAATCAGCACTTTGGACCTCATTCTCTGCTATGCTGTTCATGGTAACCAGAAAATAGGGATAAGTTGCTACTGAGCAGTTTGCCCAGATGTTAAAGACAAAAAAGCAGTAGAGCAGTGGAACACGAGGGAATGGAATTGATTCTATTGTCAGTTTTTCAGTCATCTTCAGAGGAAACTCTTTTGTCTGAGCTTTATGCCATTTTTTGCCTGGAAAGCCTTGTGAAGCAAGCTGAAGGGAGATTGATGCTAGTAACGCACCAAACCAAGTCTGTTCCTGCCCCCAGGACCAAGGAAAACCCGCACAAAACTCCTCTACCTTTACATGCATGCTCTGAAAACAGATGGCAAAGCCCCTTAGCTGGCAGATTATGTCACGATTAGAGATCTTTGGATTCAGGCTGTCTCTATAGAACACAAAATTGTGTTTCAGATTAATTTAGATCTTGTTTAAGAAATACCTCAAATTCATTGGCGAAGTACTTTTTGATTGGTTTGCGTGTTTGCACATGAATTGAATGTTTCTTTAACCCCCTCTGGTAAATATTTAATAATTTAGAAGGTAGTTTTAAACAAGAGATGTCTCTTACCACAGATGCATGCCATTTATGTAATGCTTGGCTGCAAACAAACTGAAGTTCTGATGGACTTGGATGCTTCTGCAGTACCACCTTTATATTTTTTCCAAGGAACACAAACATCAAAAATTAATACAGCTCTTTAACTGCATTACAAACTCAATAAGAGTCTAAGACATTATCAGTAAAAGTCTGAGATAAGAACTTTATGTTAGAAAACAGGTGAAATTCTCAGGCCAGATTACATCCTTGATTAGACATGTTTTGTTTTTTTTTGAGGATTTCAGTGGGAGCAAGAAATACATGTCTGATGAATGAACTCCAGTGCAGTAAAGTAAAGGGCTTGCTATTTTTTTTCCACATTAAATTACAATCCTGGTCTTATAGTCTTATGTCTCCTGGAAAGTGCTAGAAATGACTCATTTATTATTGTTGGAACCAGAATTGCTTTATCTTAGTTAGCCCTAAAGAAAAGGAACATCTTCCTGATTCTTACATGAATTAATTTCATAAGTATCAGTTAAATGACAAACAGGATTTAGCTGCAGGAAAAAAATCTTTTCTAAGTAGACAGCAGATTTACCAGAATGTGATGTGACAGCTGTGGTCTTCAGAGGCTAATGGATGCCATTTCAGAGACTTCAGAAAACAAGATAATATGGCTATTCAGTTCAGACAGGGTTCATCTCACCCAAGTTCAGACATTTAAAAGTGAAATGTTTAGTCCAATCAAGTCATAAAGTTCTTTTTGGATGAAATGCAAAGGGAGATTCAATCCAATGGGCTCTTTATCACAGTATTACAGGAAAATTAGAATTTCCTAGGTTCCTTATTTCGATAGGAACAGAGCTAGAAGAGTAATTGAGATAGGCATCTCGTGTTGGATGAGATGGATCTTACACTTTATAATGCATAAGCAAATTCGATACACCATTATGTACCATTGATATTGTGTTATCAGAAAAAAGCATAATTACAAGATGATTTAAATTTCAGAGTGTTTAAAAAAACAGATCTACTCCATAGTATGACAAAGTAGTTATAAAAAGTAAGAATAAAGAGATATTGGATAAAGAAACATGTTTATAGCACTTTTGGTTAATCTGAGGAACTCGTTGCCTTTGATATTGCCAGGTAGATTTTAAAGAGAATGGAAATATGTTCCTTTAGTTGAAGGCATTTCAGAAGAAGCCCCACAATATGAGTAGGGTTATCCTATAATTGTCCAATACAAATTTTAGTGGCAGTTCAGGAAATATATAAGTTTCTATCCCTTTTATTAGTGTGTGACTTTATTACTTCTTTTTGTCTACCACAAATCTTCACGTATTTTAGCAGCTATTTGTCCAACTACAAGTCTAAGTTAAATGTTGCCATGGCATTTCATAGTCAATACAGAAAATGCCATTGGCAAGGCCACCTGGGAGGATTAGAAGGAATCACAGCAACACAATCTGTAGAAGCGTTAGGAGAAACAGATCAAAGCTGCAGGGAGTAGTCAGACACAGTGCATGTGTAAGCCTGAGGGACAGCACATTGTTTTTAAAATTTAACACCTGTAAATTGCATAGTGAGATCTCTTAAAGTAGTGTCACTGAAAAACAAGCACAGAACTAAAACCAGTCACTCATCAGTTGACATACAATGTCTGTTTCACAGGCATTGGCAATGCTGCAATCTTACTAACAGCTCGGTTACTTTGTTTTTAGCAACACAAGTAAGTGATTCCTGATGTTCCTTCAGTGCATTTAATATCAACATAAAACGACACAGGCTTGCATATTCTTTAGACTGTTCATTTTGTTTATAAGTATAAACAGTGATACCTACAAAAGAATCTTAATAGACCAGAAACTGTTGCTACTGGGCCTCAGGATTTAAATAGCAGCACATTTGACTTGTACATTTTCTTCTTTTTACTGGTCTAGTGATCATTTATCTTCTAGTTCATTGGCATGTGTGGGGAAATGCAAGCTGTAGAGTATTTGATTTCCCTCTTAACAAAGCCTGGTTTTAGGTTGGCAGAAATCGCACATTCCCTGCTGAAATTGGCACCTTATGACACGCAGACGATGGAAAGCCGAGGTCTCCGGTGCTACATCATGGAGATGCTACCCATCACTGACTGGACAGCTGAGGCGGTGAGACCTGCCCTTATCCTCATCTTAAAGAGATTGGATCGTATGTTCAATAAAATTCACAAGATGCCTACTCTGAGGTAAGCAGGTATAACAACAACCCTCTGGGGTCCGTTTCTGATGTTGCAAGCCTTGAAGTGTGGGTATGTCATCTACCTAAAACTGTTGTGTCACAGTGAACCTTTACAATGTATCAAAAAATAAGTTTTTTTTCTCTGTAAGTGTGCATTTATGTTGACATGTTTGTTGTGGCTTCTGGTAGAGAAGAAATGCATGAGTTATTAAGAACTACAGAGAGAACGTACAGAAATCTTTTCTCTTTCTCCAAAATAAGTCTTCAGATTCGTACCATCTGTCTGCCCTCTATTATTTTTTTAGCTGTGAGTGAAGAACATTAATTTTATTTCTTTTTAATGGAAAGTTAGCTGTAGTAGCAGTATTTCTAGAGCACCTTCTCGCAAAAATACCGTAATGTTCTCTGTAAAGATAAAAGTAATCTGGAGCTACCCAGTAGCTTCTGAATGTTCCTGCATAAAGGGACCAGTAATGGCATCTAGTCCGTGCCTAGTGAAAGCCTGCTGCATCACAAAGTAGCATTCAGGCCTTCAAGAAATATTCAATATGGAGCATTTCCACCTCGGAGGCAGTGATAAATCCAGTCTGGGTAGTGTGAAATCTGTTAACCTTGTAGATTTTCCAGTGATTTGAGTGAAAAGAGTCATTGGTGTCAGTCACCTCATGGACAAATGTCCTCAGCTGCTTGAATCAGTCAGCTTGTTGGCAGTATGAGCTGAGAACCAACTGATGTTAGAGAATATCAGAATGTGGGACTCAGACACAAAACTAATCATGTACACAACTGAGATGGAGCAAATAATACAGAGGTGATCTCTTCTTTCTGGCACCTCTGCCTATCACTTCCCCTCAGTTAACAATCTCCTTTTAGAAACTCCTGCCCTTGCAGGAGAGTTAGAGGCAGAAATGTTGGTTCTTCCCCTTCCTGATGGTTTGATTTTTTGCCAGGTCTTGCCTGCTTCTTGCCATTTCTTTCTTTTCTTGCTCATACTTTCTTTTGCCTCAAAAGGCGGCTTAAGGTTCTTCCTGTTCCCAAAGAGCTTTCCTTTTGTCTAAGCTGAACGAATGCTCATAAATTAAAATTCCCTTCATATTCCCTCCATCTGTGCCTGGATGAAACTACTCTTCTGTACTCACAGGGACAGAGACAGCAGAGCCACTGGACCAGATACAGCAACTACATTTAAGCATCATTAAGTATCATTTAAGCAAGAAGCTTCTTAAAGATGGGACAGAGATCACACATTGCTGGGTAACAGACCACAGAAGACATCCATTAGGGTATTCACATCAGAATCTTACGTGCTGCCCCCTGTGGGCACCCTGCTCCAAACCAGGGCATAAAAACAAGTAAAAGTGCAAACCACTATTTTGCAGTAGGTTTAGGAACAGTGGATGATGAAAGATGAGGTACCTCCAAAAGGCAGGGAACCCTTGATCCTCCGTGAATCTCTAAGAAGTCTACTGAGGAGCTTGACTAGGGCATTGTTTATTCTTCAGCTAACCAGTTATTCAAGCCTTGTCCTCCTGTCCCAGTCAGCACACAGTTAGATGTTGGCTTGGGAAATACGCAACCTCTGAAGAGTCAGGCCCTGAGATGAAGCACGGGAGCCACTTTGTTGTTATCTATGTGCCAGCTTATGGTTAGAAAGGACTCCGTTCAGCATCTGTCACAGGCCCTAGAAGCTGTTTAGGTGAAAAAGGCAAAGTGTGAGGGAAGAAGGAAGGGGTCCTGCAACAAAGGACTTCAGTGTTAGTAAGGAATGAATTGGACCTCCTACACGGGGCAAGGAAGGTGAGGTTTACACTGTTGGGCCAGATTAAGTTCAGGAGTCACTCTGGCAGAGCAGACAGGATTGCACGGTAGTTTCTGGAGGATGCACACAGCTGGCAAGGTTTGTTGAACATCCACAAGCCACAAGAGATGGAGGAGTCGCTCTCAGATGGGAGCATGGCCCAGTGGATGGCTTCCCACACACAGGCACACCTAGAGAGCTGTCTGGTGGCTCCCTTTCATCCACCATCCGTCAGAAGGCAGAGTCAGGGAGTGAAGCACAGCCCATCCACCATTCCTGTTGTGAGGGGTTTTGTGTCACTACAGCAGACACCTCTGCTCCATTTTTGGTCTCCCAGCGCCCGGTGTGCTCTGTGCTTTCCTGAGCTGCGTGGGTCAAACCTTTTCTCTGTTGCGCACTTTGTGCTCATCTTGGACGTCACCGCTGTCTGAAATGTTTCCTCTGTGGGCGTCACTGTGTGTCGGTCGCCGTGTTTGCGAGCGTCTGGTGGGGGGCAGGAGGCCAGCGGCTAACGGCACCTACTGTTGTATTGCAGGCGCCAGGTTGAGTGGGAGCCTGCCAGCAATTTGATTGAAGGGGTTTGTTTGACACTTCAGAGGCAGCCAATCATATCCTTCCTGCCTCACCTTAGGTCTCTGATCAATGTGTGTGTCAATCTGGTGAGTAGCTGAGCGGCGACCCCGTGAACCCTAGCTAACCCTCAGTCTGCTTGTTGACTTCTCTGGACTGACGAGGACAGTTCATTCCCATTCCCGTCATTTTACCCGTCCCCTTACCCCTCACAAGGGGACTTCGCAAGTGACACTAGAGATAGCAAGGTTCATTTTTGAAGTGGTGCATGGGGAGATACAGTGAGCGGTAGCGGTGCTCGAGTGATTTATTTCCGCTGCTTCCCACGCACCACTTTGAAGATCCACCTTTGCCACGCTGAGCTGAGAGTTGAGGGCTGCAAGTTGGAGAGTGGGGTGGTGGAGACTGCACACACCTGGTAGAGGCGGGCAGAGGGTGGCACTGGAGATCCCTACCGTCTCCAGCGGGGAGGGCCCTGGTGGCTCTGTCAGAGGCCATCAGATGTCGGCTAGTTAGAAGGGTTCACATGGGTGGATTCACTCCTCTGTTTGCAATGTCCCTGGCTTGATCTAGTACAGGTTTGCACAGTACAATGTTCAGATCCCACTCTTAGTAGAACTTTTGTTTGTAAGTGTGTCACCACAGAGAGGTTGTACGGACAGAGCCTGTCTGGTCATTCAGTTCTAGATTGCAGTTTCTGCAGCTGTAACACTGGGCACAAACCCCCAGTTTGGTATTAGTGTAACTCCAGGTGTTTGTACAAACACACACGCTCACGTTCTGTGTAGAAAAAATACAAATAAAGGGGGAAAGGCTGCCCTAGCATTGTTAGTGATACTGGGTTTAATAACATTTTCTTCTTAGAATGCAGTAGCAGAAAACCTCTCAGGGTTCACCAGTGCCTTGAGGAATTTTAAAAACAATGATCACCAATTTTAATGCAGTGTCAGTGTTTGCCAGGCTCCTGCCCTTTGAGCCCATACATCGCTCATAGCTGCAAGGGTAGGGAAGCTCCAAGCTGTCAGAGCCCACAAGACTTCCTTCTTATTCATGCAGAGACAGCTGCTTGGGAGGCATTGTAAATCTGGACCCTCAAAAGTACTTAGGGTTGTTACCCAGGGAAGCTGCTACAGAGTTAGCTCAAATACAGGTTGAGAATGGACTTGCAGTTTGGCAGGCAGACAAGCTGGAGTGAATCACACCAGCAAGCTCTCCAAAAGGCCTGCATTAAGAATTAGTCAGTGCTCTAAAAAAAGCAGAAAGCTCTGCAGTGCTGAAGTGCAGTCAGTCATAGTGCTTGCATTCAGCTGGCTGGGAACACCAGGAAGAGGTACCAGGAAAAAATGTACTTTTGACATTAAGAGAATTTCACCTTTAGCTGTCAAGAGCTGTAGCTGCTGTAGGATCACCCCTGACTGCATGCTAATACATGTATTTATGTGTAGACCAGGTGCATCATGAAGCCAAAAAGACATCCAGCAGGAAGGTGGGGAAATGTCTGAATGTCTCCATACTCAAATGGAGAAAGGGCTTCACCTTCTCTCCTTCTAAATTGTCCTTTGGTGTTCTGGGAGAAAACTGACTGCTCTCTTTCTCCCCAAGCTGAATTTGGGAATACAGTGTGCGTTCATCTCCCCTAAGCTCAGCAGTCTATGAGTTAGCTTCTACCTGTTTCCATCATCTAGATGTGTGTAGTCATGGAGAGAAACACAAAGAAGCAGGCCTGTGGTTTAATTTTCTCCTGAAGGACACATCCAAAACAGTTCAAATAACCCTCCCCTAGAAGTGTTGTTTTCTTGTGCAGATAGTTCATGGGGCTCCAGACAACCAGGTCACTGGCAGGTGACTCTATTTTAGACATCTTGGGACAGGCAAGATGAACCGTGCTTAGAATCTGTAAGAACCGAGTGTGTTTGAGAGGAATCTGAACATTGTACAAAACCCGGCTAGGGTCAGACTTAGGACATTATTTTTCCAGTAGATCAGCAAGAGAAGGGAAAAGATGTCCAGTTTCAATGCAGACTTTTTGCTTTGATGACATATTTTATTTGTTACAGTCGTTACATGACGTATCCTCCAACTCTAACTGTTCCACCGGTCCAGTGCTGATCATTCAGGGCTGGTACAGGGTACATTTCTGAATGTACCAGGTTACCTGTGCACTCCTCCCACCCTTGCTGGTTCCCTCTTCTCCCCTCTCCTTCCCTGCTAGAACTCCTCCTCACTGGCCCCAGCTCCCACAAAGACCACTGGGCAGGGGCTGGTTCTCCTAGAGCCACCCCAACCCAGTGCTCGAATGAAAGGCCCCTCCATTTCATTGATGTTGGAGGATATGGCATGGATGAAACTGTAAGCAGTCAGTTGTGGTGATGTGCTCTGTTTGTATTGCAGGTGATGGGAGTGGTAGGACCCTCCAGTGTGGCTGACGGATTACCCCTTCTTCATCTCAGCCCTTATCTCTCGCCACCTCTGCCCTTCAGCACAGCTGTTGTCCGGCTTGTAGCATTGCAGATACAGGTGTGTCTGCCCTGGCCTGTGGCCAGGCAAGTTTTAGCTTCTGGTTGAGACACCAACTCATCGGTGCTCTGTTTTCTTTCTGCAAAAGCTGGGCAAAAACTGTGGAACATACACCAAAAATCAAAGAGAAGCGACATGTAAATTCTCCCATCTTTTTGACGGCTTGAACTGAGCTCAGAATTCACCCGTCTACAACAAGCATCCATCAGCTTAACACTGCTGATTCATGTCCAGGGAGTTCGGCTGATTGATGCTGTTTAAGGCTCTGACGAGCATATTAGGATTCTCTGCAGTACCTAAGGAGCTAGCGGAAGTTTCCTGCCATGGGGAGATGTGCCCTGGCCTGGGTCACGTCCATGCAGCTCGACCTTCTTTCTCGTTGGGTGCATGTGCGTAACTTTGAGTGGAGTTTGGGCTCTTCTGCTCTTACCTGAGCTGGTTGTACGGTGTGCTAGCTCAAACAGGCAGGGCAACTTGGCTTTTCAGCTGCTTACTCAAGAGCATCCTTGTCCACAGTAACAAACCCATCCCGTACTTTTGGAAATTCATCACTTTTCATTTCTCATAGCAGTGCCACAACTATTACAGAGTCTTTCTGCCTCCATATTCCTCTCCCTCCCCATTGGCATGAAATCAGATGAAAGGGAGACATTGGCAGCAACAGAATGAAGAGACAAATTTCCTAATTTAGCTCCAACTTGCATTTTAAAGTATGTATTGGCACATCCAATTGGATACTTCAGCAGGTATTTTTGAGTAGTGGGGCTGCTTGGCAAGTAAGGGTTAGAGGAATCAAGACACACTGCTTTTCTTCAGAGCGTGAGGCACAAAAGGACTTTTTGATACTGACTCGCACATAAAGGGCGCAGATTTCTTCCAGCTCTGAGGTAATGTTTCTTTGATCACAAGCTAAAAAGGGCCACCCTCACCTTCTCTGAAATCTTTTCTCTTTTTTTTTTTTTTTTTTTTTTTTTAACTAGGTACCAAAAAAATCATTTTTAAACCATATTGGGAGTTTTCACTTATATTATCTTCTCCCTGTTCACTCCTTCTTTTCATGGGTTTTAAATGGAACAAAAAACAAACATGTCAGAAAAACATATGAGAAGCCATATTCCTAAGCCTTCCCGAAGGATATAAAATAGAAATACTTCACACCCCACAATAAATCATTTTCTGGAGTTTCTCAGCCCAGGTCTACAAGCTCAGGGGGTTACAAAGTTCAGTTGCATTTCACAGCTAAGTCTATAGCAACTGGGAAATTGCAGATGAGCAGAGGTTTTAGTGATAGTTATTTGTGTTACCTCCTCTAAAGAAGACAAAAGACCTTCAATTTAGGCTTCAGTGAGTCAAGAAGTAAATGTGCATTTTGTTTATATTTCAGGAGTTCAGGGTTTATGTTAGGGAAGATGACAGAGCAGCACAAAGTGAGGCAGAACAAAAAATGTGTTCAAGAATAACCTTCATGTTCAGACAGCAGAATATTTAGGTTATGTCATTTGTTCTATTTTCTCTGTTCATTTTTTATTCCTTGTAGTCTGGGTCAAATCCTGTTCCCGTTCACAGCAGTACAGAGTTTGGGACCAACACACAGTCAGCTCCTGTGGGATGCTTCTGATAATGTTAATGATGCCTATGAGTAAGGAATCTGGGCTTCTTACCTCTTGGTTATGACAAAAGCAGGTCATACCCATGTTACTCTGTGAAATCCTTTTACTCCTAAGTGGTCTCAGGGCTTCTAATTCAATCAGGTCATCAGTGCCTGTGTTGAACTGTGTAAACAGGGTGCCTGGGGGACCGTCATTCCCTGCGGTAACTTGTGTGCGTGATCTGCTGACGAAATTGTTTAATCCTTTCTTATTATTACTGCACAGGCTTTGAAAGAAGATTTCCCCCTAAGCCATGTCGTCTCCCCATTCACCAATCAGGAAAGAAGGGAAGGAATGCTTTTAAACCTACTGATTCCATTTGTGCTCACAGTAGGATCTGGAAGCAAAGGTCTGACTAATTTAACAAAAAGAAATTTTCTCCCCCTTTTTCTGACAACTGATGTTTGCACTTTCGCTGCTCTCTGTTGATCTTTTTTTTTTTTTTGTTATTATTATTATTTTTTAATTTGGTTTCCTGTCACTTACAGTGTGTCAGCTAAGTGCCCTTTGGGTCTGAGACTGAAAAGAATCCCACTGGGAGAAGTTGTTGTTTCTCCTCTTTGTTTCAGCTGGGCCGTGGTTCTTGAGTCAGGTCTTTCATAGACGTGCTCCTTCTTTTGAAACTGGAGTGCAGGGCAAGACAAATGTGGTGTAGCAGAAGCCACAGAGGGGAGCAGAGGTCACAAAATTGTGTGCCCTTGTGGTTTGCTGTGTGCCCTTGTGGTTTGCTGTCTGCCCAATCCATGCCACTAGTCTGGCATAAGTCCTGCTCCTTGCTTTCTTCTATAGAGTGTGATCACTGGTAAATTCCTAAACAAAAGCAAAGAAGAATGGAGAGGGGGAGGTAAAAAAAAGGAAGTGAGATCATGAGACCACTGAACGGGACGTTCTGCTGTGCTGTGTAGCTCTGTGTTTGTGTCTGTCTGTGTTGGTGTTAAAATAAACTTTGCCTTTGCTTGCAGGAGGAGAAGCAGCATAACAAGTTGTGGGGGACGGAGTTTTGGCTTGGGGGACATTTGAGATTGCCCCACATTTTGGAATGGAACAGGGTCTGGATCTTTTGGTTGTCTTTGATGGGATGTAGCCTGATCTCTCTCTCTCTCTCCCCTCCCAATGCATCTCAGACAGCCCCTGGCTGGAGCAGCCTGAGGTCCTGCTGCTGCTCCAGACTGTTATCAATATCCTCCTGCCACCTCGCATCATCAGCACTTCCCGCAGCAAGAATTTTATGCTGGAGAGTTCCCCTGCCCATTGCTCCACCCCGGGGGATGCGGGGAAGGACCTGCGGCGGGAAGGGCTCGCAGAGTCCACCAGCCAGGCTGCCTACCTGGGTGAGTGATGGCTTCTGCTCGCCTCTGGGAAGAGAAGTTGCTCAGTTTTCATACTGCCAGTA
This sequence comes from Aythya fuligula, assembly GCF_009819795.1. Taxonomy (NCBI): domain Eukaryota; kingdom Metazoa; phylum Chordata; class Aves; order Anseriformes; family Anatidae; genus Aythya; species Aythya fuligula. The sequence goes on from NC_045564.1 coordinate 6,741,394, forward strand.
CATAGCAGTGAAGCCAAAAAAGGCTGGTTCTCTGCCTGCCAGCCCCTAATGTCACAGCTTCACTGGCCCATGGTTAGCTCTGTCATGCAGGTGAAATGCGGGGCAGTCTGCCTGCCTGCTGGCCCTATGCAGATGTGGTCTTTCCAGACTATTATTCTCCCTGCTCACTGTATGCTGCTGCAAGGTAGTACTGTATTCTCACACGTGACCCACAGGTGAAAGGAAAGAGAAAACAGTCAAATCAGAGATCCAGCAGCAGTACAGGTTATCAGAGCTATATGGGGGGCCCTCCACACAGCTTCTCTGTGTCCAATTTTGTGAGGGCACTCACCCAAAGACTTACATTCAGCTCTTTGTTAACCCCTATCTGAGGTGTGGGGTACTACTGATGAAAAACTGGCAACTCACCACTGATGTAGCTCCCTGCTCCAACAAACTTGTATGTAGATCTGTGATGGCTGAGATGTCCTGGCCATCCCACCAAGAAAGATGGAGTAGAGTAGTCAGCCATTCCCCCAGCAATTTCCAGGCCTCCACTGTTCCACAGGGTAGATTCCCTGTCTCTCCTGCGAGCTAGCTGTTGGTCACAGCCCACTTTAATGGAGAGCATTGTTTTGAACCTCATCTCTGCTCATCCCCATTTGTAATGCAGTGCTCTTGTGAATTATGGCCCTTGGACTGTTTGTTGTTGTTGTTGTTGTTCAGATTACAGTTAGACGGGGGCTTAAGCAGCTGCACTGCTAGGAAGGTCCTTTTCATTACCCTGAAGGTAACCTGGAGATGATTGTGCTCACAGGGTGGCCCTTTCTGTGGCTGTGCTTAATAGAGGTTTTTGAGGTTGTCTGATCAGACAGGGCTGCATTCCCATCCTGAGCTGCTTTTGAAATACCAAAATTGATACCAGTACCTGAATTCCAGGAAGACGATCAAATTATGCTAGAGCTCAGCAGGGAGGGAGAGGGGAAGAGCAAAAAAGTACAGAGGAACTTGGGTGTGAAGTAGGAACATTCCTCATGGGTAAAACTGGAGGAGGGACTCTCAGTCCTGATCCCAAGGCCATTTATTAGGACAAGGTTTCCCTCCTTCCCTACGCTGTTTGCAGACTGATAGAGAAGAAACTTGTGACTCTGAGGTGTGTGGGTGTGCAAGTGCATGTGCATGCATGCATGCCAAGGTTTGTGCCCGCCGTGGCCCCCCCGTTCCTCCCTCAGCGCTTGTAAGGGACACTAATAACACCTCTGACCGTCCTTTGCTGGTGTGTGTTCCCATGTAGCCCTGAAGGTGATCCTTGTTTGCTTTGAACGCCAGCTGGACAGCCAGTGGTACTGGCTGAGCCTGCAAGTCAAAGAGATGGCACTGCGGAAGGTGGGAGGGCTGGCCCTGTGGGATTTCCTCGACTTTATCGTGCGAACACGGATCCCTATCTTTGTGCTCCTTCGGCCCTTCATCCAGTGCAAGGTAACAGTTGCTTTGGCTCCTGCTAGATCGCTCCCTGAAGATATCCTTTATTCCCTTGCTGAAAACAGAGGCAACAGCGCTCCTGGAAGAACCAGGTCTTTATGTAGGGAGTGATGTGTTAGTAGGCTTGTGAAGCCCTTGAAACTGAGTCAAAAGGCTTTTTCCTAGACAACAGCAAAGAGTATGCCCATCATGAAGGAGCTCTGATGTAAGAAGCTCCCATGTATAGCCAGACTTAGTTCCCCTGGGTAGGAAGGTACCTACTAGGCTTAGCCAAGAGGGTTTGCATGTGGACTTAGTTTCATAACAAAGACACTGAAAGCACTGGAGACTATCATGGATGCTCTGGACCTAGGAGGGTGTTGGCATGGTTGGCAGAAATTTCCCCCAAAAGCTCCTCCAAACAGAGCTGGGCAATGCGACTAATAGGCAGGGAACAGTACTTTGCCTTACACATACTGGGTGAGGGTTCTCTTGGGGCTCTTGCAGATGGACAGACAGCTGCTGGGCTATGGGGCAGCCAGGGCTTAAGCTAATCACAGCTCTTCCCTCCTTGCCGGGTAGATTGAGACTCCACCTTATTTAGCCTTCTCACTGTTTGGACAGACTAAATCATCTTGGAGGCAGGAGCTGTCTCATGTCTGACGGCAGAGTTTAGCCTAAGGAAGCCCTGATCTCCATGTAGCAGTGAGATTTTGTGTCTGCTCAGTCAAATACAAGGTTGTCCCTGAAAGACAGGCAGAAACTTCTTATAGCTGCAGTCAAAACCATGCCTACAAAGAGGACAGTCTGCTGGCTACGGGCTCGTGCTGATCTGAAGACCAGTCCCAGCTCCCTGGGTATCGCTTCCCCGCCATGCTAACGTGTCCCAATGTTGTTAATGCCTTTCTCAGCTGCTGGCCCAGCCGGCTGAGAACCACGAGGAGCTGACTGCCCGACAGCACATCGCTGACCAGCTGGAGAGACGGTTCATACCGCGCCCCCTCTGCAAGAGCTCCCTCATCGCAGAGTTCAATAACGAGCTGAAGATCCTGAAGGAGGCAGTGCACAGCGGGTCTGGTAAGGAGGAGAGGGAAGAGCCAGAGGGCCATCAGCCCAGTCTGGCCAGCTGCTTTACTTGGGAATTAACTTGTGAGACAAACCTGCCTGCTCTCAAGGAGGGGCTTAGGGTAACTCCCTCACACCTTGACAGCTCGTCCCTGCCTCTGGCTCCATGCCCAGCCCAGCTTTGCTGCTGGACAGCCACCAGAAGTGCAGGGTAGTTGTGAAACACACCTTGTTGTGCCCATTTTTTTCCACTAAGACCATGTCCCAGCAGCAGCTTCTCACTGCCACAGCTCCTCTTGGTCTTATGTTGATTTTCTGTACTGTTACCAGTGGGCTCGCAGTGCACTGAAGCTTTTTCACCACTTTCCTTCCCTGAGGGGACGTCTGCTGTAACAGTCGCCCTTGTTGCCACAAGATGGCAGCCGCTGCTTATGCACAGCAGGAGGTTTTATGTGCTTTGTTCTTAAGAAAGGAAAGAAAAAAAGAATATGCCTCAAGCTTTTTTTTCCTCAGTAATAATTTGCCTTCTTCCTAAATGTTGAAGCAGTAAGGTTAAGGGAGAAAACCAGACTGCAAACAAACAGAAAAAACAAAACAGACACAACAGAGATTTGGGATGGGGTGAGCCGGGGCTTCTGTGTCTGCTGTATCACCTCTGCCCAGCCACTGCCCCACTGCTCCTAGCAGTCAGGTGCCCAGTGTGACAGGAATGTGTCACTGGTTGTTGGTTCCCAGTGCCGGCACTGACTAGGGTTGTGTTTTCCCACTCTTGCACAGCTTACCAAGGGAAGACGTCTGTGAGCACCGTGGGCACCTCCACCTCCGCGTACCGCCTGAGTCTGGCCACCATGTCCCGCTCCAACACAGGCACCGGCACGGTCTGGGAGCAGGACAGCGAGCCGTCCCAGCAGGCCTCGCAGGACACGCTGAGCCGCACAGATGAGGAAGACGAAGAAAGTACGTGGTTACTGATTTGAGCAAAGCTCCCAACACTGAAAGTGTTTTCTGGATGCCCCCGAGGACAGATAGGAGGGGAAGACAGTTGTCACTGTCCCAGTGTGAACAAAAAGCACAAGGCTATGGATCTGGTGTTGCTGCTACACAGTCCATGGTCTTAAAACTTGGGTCATTCCATATCTCCTCATCCCTTCCTGATCTCTGGGTGGAGAAAAGGAAGGGCCTAAGCAGACATCTAGTGTGTGAGACCCGGGCTGACATGTAGTCCCCACAGTGCTGACAAGGCATTAGTGATCAGTCCTCTCTTTGACCTTCATCCTGGCAGAAGGCGGGGTGGTGGCTGGCTTTGTAGTTAGGGTCCAGTTGCTGCAGGGTCTGAGTATTTCCTGCTCATCACTTCTGTCTGGATGCTCTGACATGGAATATGTTGACCTTGTGCTGCATGGGATCCAGCTGTGGCTCTGCAGGGTAGAATGTCTGTGCGCTTGTGTCACTTGAGTCACAGAGAGGAAATTAAGCCTTAAACCTTCTGACAGCAAAAGCTTGATCTCTCCTGTGGGTAGCTGGCATGTTCCAGGGTTGCCAGGCTTTCTGGTGCCGGCTTAAAAGGAACGAGACGGTGAATATCCTGGGGACTAATTTGCAATGACCTCAATGTTGCTTTGTCATTTCAGCTGAATTTCATGTTATTCTTGGAATTTTGCCTTCTCTCTGCTTGTGAGCTGTCCATCTGCTTCTGAGTTGTCCGTCACTGAAAGCCAGGGTAGAAAACTCTGCTTATATGTCATCAGGCTTGGGTTTACCCCTGCTTTAGCAAGGATATTGTCTTCTGGTGTTGCAAGGGTTGGTTGCCTCAATGCCTTGAAACTCAAGCACTTTGGTTTTGTATTTGAGGATTGCTGGCTATTCCCAAAAGACATTAAGTAAAAGGGGTGAAAATAGGTGGCTCAAAAGAAGGGTCTGTGCAGTTGAGGCAGAGCTACCTTTTGGGAAAGAACAGTGAGCCTGAAACTTTGCAGGTTCAGCCCAACATTATTTCAGCTGGGTTCATTGCTAAACATTGCACGGTCCACCCAGCATTGTTCTGCTGATACATTTCTCTGTTACACGTTGTGGCAAATGCTGTTTTCAGCCTCAGATTAATGATGAGCCACTGTGTGGAATGATGAGTGCTGTCTTCTGTTTGCTCATGGCAGTATTACCTCAGCCCTGCCTTGGCTTAATGCTGCCGTAAAGTATTTCAGTATATCAAAATTGGAAAAGGTCAAAAAGAGAAGAGAAAATTACACAAAACTTCCCCTTTGTTTCATTTGTTTATTTATAATTAGAAGTTGTTGTGGTAAAAACCACAACAGAGTCATTTCTTTCCAGATACTTCATGTAATTTGAAACAGAACAGAAAATTTAAAGCAGTCCTGATCACAATCCAACTGTCTGCAAAGCACAGCTGCAGCATGATGTGCTTGAGTCAATTTATCCAATTTTTTGGGTGACATTTTAAAACGCATGTCCCAAAGGGTGTTAAAGGCTGTCAATCCCGCCTTTTGCTTTGTTATGGATTTTATCTTTTGTAACAGTGCTTTGCTATACTGGAGCAGCCATTTATTCATACCATAACATGTCCAGCTACAACTTTTTTTTGCCAGCAATCACTATATATCACCCAACAATTTATTAATCACAGAAATTAAGCCTTAGTAGAAACCAAATTCCCCAAACACATTTTCCTGGGAGTTATATAAGCTGAAAGCAGACATAAATCCCTGCCTTGTGTGTGCGGTGCTCCTCGTTCTGCAGGGTTTTATGCGTATGTCTTTCTGAACAGTGTTTGTAAAATCTAGTGGAAGCATTGAAATTTGCAGGCTTGAGGACTTGGTAAGTAAATGCTGGGTACACCTTTGGCATCCCATTGTTGTTTGTAAAGTATAAATGTGGAGGTGGGGGTTTGGGATGGTTGCTCCCTCTCCTTTGTTGTTTTCTTTTTTTTCCTCTTTCTTTCTAGATGACTCCCTGAGTATGCCCAGTGTGGTAAGTGAACAAGAAGCATACCTAATGGGTGCCATTGGGAGGAGGCGGTTCTCCAGCCATCTCTCCAGCGTGTCTGCACCTCAGGCTGAGGTGGGCATGTTACCCAGCCAAAGGTAACAACATGGGCTTTTCACCTTTCCCATTATATTCACGAGAGCAGAAATGGTGCAGGTATATGATGTGGAAATCAGAAATGTGGGGTAGGAGGATCAGCACCAGCATAGTGATAATAAATTTATTCATCCTAAAATAGCATTGGACCAAGGGTGCAGCTTTGGAAATAATGATTTTCCAGGATGACTTGTGTTGCACAAGGTCCAAAAGAAGGAGCTGTCATTTCTAGAAACCTTCCTCTGAAACAGTTTCAGACATCTCCAGCAGTTTTTTCCTCTGCTAGTACAGTGGGTAGCACAAAGAGCAGATGTGATTTCTAGGTTCTGTAATGAACCAGGGGACTGTACACAATCTGCGTTGGGAGCATGGAGTAATCCCCAGATGCTGGACAGAGGGCAGAGGAAGTTTGTTTGATTTTTTATTTTCTTTTTCCCATGCAGACTTTATCCTTCTAAGAACAGTAACTAGATCATCTTGGACACCAAATGTCCAGCTGAAAGATGGGATTTAACAATTTAAACCCCGAAATATTAACGTTGATAGAAATTCCCTTGAATGCCTTATTCCTGGTTGACATGGAGTGGTGAAAAAAAGATAGGAATTTGGAAAATGCGCGTCTTTAGAGTGTAGAGACAAGTTATGCAGTTAAACGTGACTTTTTTTCTAAGTAAATAGTGTTTATTGTTTTGTTTTTCTGTGGCATAGTTATCCAAAGATATCTTGACAATGGATAGATTCATTTTTGTTAACTCCTTTGAACCTTTAAACAGTAAATTCTGCATTATCTCCTGACCAGCCTTGGAAAATCAAACAACATTGTTCCCTCCCAGTCTTGCTTGGAAGTAAAAAAAAAAAATAACCTTGATACATGAAGGAAAAGTAACAGCTGTGGTACATACCAGCAGAGATAGGAGAAGTGATTTACAAGAGAGGAGTTACACAGATTTTATCTGGGAGTTTTCACAAAAGGGCTTACAGGAACTTATTTGACTTTTGAACCCAATTGATTCAGTCCCTTTGTTTCTTAAGAAATTAATATGCAAGACTGCATTTTCCCCAGATCTTTCACTACAATCTTGAATGCGTAAACTTCATAGGAGTCACAGCTGACTGATAGCAATGTTGCTTTGTGCAATCCCAAGTCATGGTTCTTCTGAGAAAAAAAGAGTTTAATTACAACAGAGCTTTACTCTCTACTTTTGATGTTCACCATACACCAGGAGAATCACTTTTCATCTGTGCAGGGACAGTACAAGCTCAGCAAGCACAATCAGAGTCTACAATATCATGCCCTTTTTAGTTATGGATGGTCTCTGGGCTTTCAGGCTGCCTCACAAATGTAAACTAATTAATGCTAAGTAATATTATTATTGCTTTCCTGCTGGTAACCCAGCAGACTGCCTTCTTTCTTTCATGGTTTTCCTGTGGCTGAGAGAGCTGCTCCTGCCTCAGTGGCTGAAGTGTAGAAAAGCAAAGCGATTGTGTACGTGTTTGCCAGGATCCACGCCAGCTGTTTACTTACAGTTTCATTGCACTACAAGACCTTGTTTTCCAGATGGTTGTCCTTAGAATTGTACCAGAATGAGAGTGGTCTGCAGCTCCTGGGAGGCAGATTAGTCCTCCCTCAGGAAGAACTGGCTTGTAGGGAAGAGGGAAGAAAAAAGCTTTCTATGAAGCTGGAAGTAAATAGAACCAAAATAAATGAAAATGCCACAGGAAAATGGCTTTGAAAACAGTTCCCTGACCTTATATCCTCTGGAAACACATCCTACTGAAGTCCTTAGCTCCCCAGTTCAGAGCAGAGATGTAGATGTCTCCATGTAGTGTAAACTCCCTCTAACAACTACTCCTGTTATCAGATGTTCTTTCAGCTCCTCTGACTCATATATGTGCTGTTGAGCGTGCGAGACCAATTAATGTTACCGTCCTTTTTTACTTTTTATTCCGTTGATATTTTTTCCCTTTAAAACAGAGACAATCGCATGCTTTTTTTTTGCATTTTCTTTCCCTAAATTCTTAATCTCCCTGCCCCTCCTGCAGTGAACCTAATGTCCTCGATGACTCCCCGAGCCTGGCCACTGAGGGCAGCCTCTCTAGGTACAGTGTTAACACTACCTGTCTGTCAGTGTGTGTGCTGGGAAACGAGCCGAGCCGTTTCCAACCTCCTCTGTCTCTTCCCCTCACCTTTTGTTGCTCTCTCCATCTCTGTCTCTTGTGGCTCATTGATATTCAGGCCTGCAAGTCAAAGGTGTAGCAACCCACCTTCAGTTTTCAGCTTTGATTGCCAATAACTCGGAGGAAGCTAAGGGGAAGGGGAAACAGCAAGTGAAGTAGTGGTCTGTCTGGCTAGCCTGGGTTTTTCCCCTTGTTTAGCAATTGCTTGAAAGGCATGAGAAAGATTATCCATGAGGCATTAGCTGTAGCCTGTTATAAGCATTAGTCTGGAGGCTTACACAAAACAGACATCTGTTTTTCCATTCATCTCACGATGCTGTCACCACAAAAGACTTAATAACAATATCAAGCTGTTTTCTTTAACGTTCGCTAATAAAACTAATTACGATAACTCCTGCAGAACAAAGTTCTCCGTGGATGCTTTGCAGTAATTCTCATTGTTTTTGCAAAGTGTTCCCAATTCTCAAATGGCAGCTTCAGAAAGCTTGCAGGTGAACACCACGAATCCATACTTAAAATTGCCCGTTCAGAACTGGAGCTCAGGCCGAGCTGTTGACCATCACCTGTGGATAGGGGACTTTGTGTGCAAGCACTGTTAGGGCTGTGCCTGTCAAATGGGTCCGAAGTGAGCTTGGAAGGGAGGTCTGCACCTTTAACGGCCACCTCAGTCGTGCCAGTCATCCTTTCGATCCTGCTGCTCTGCTCACACCTCGCAACCCATCCTCACGAGGTCGGAGAGCTCTCGTGAGTCCCAAGAGCATCTCTGTCTCCTTCCCGGGGAGCATGGCCCATTCCATCGGCAGCACTAGGATAACACACTGCTTCATTACTTGACCACCCCAGCTGAAATGTGGATATGCTGAGAGGTGTTTGGGGTGGGGACAGGCTGCTTTGCTCATTCCTTCATTCCTCTCAGCTGACAAATGGAGAGTTTATCGTTGGTTGTGTCACTGAGATCATCTCTCATGATTCATAGCGGCCTTGGTGTGCACGAATCCTGCTTTGGCAGAGTGGTCTCTAAATGGTGCTGCTGTAGGAGTGGCATTAGGAAAAGACATCAGCTTGTTGGCAGAGGCAGGAATATGGTTATCTGCTTTTGTGATGCAGGAAAATTGATTGCATGGTCATCTGAGCATGCTTAAAGAGAACAGAAGCCATTCAACCAAAGAAGCCAAGGGCCATCCCTTATGTGGAGCTAAAAGCTCACCACAGTTGAGGAGGATGAGGAGAAGAGAAGGTCTGGATCTGAGTTAAAGCCATCGTGACCTGGTATCAGGTTACATCACTGCTGAGTTTGAAATGTTTTGATCTTGTTAAGTGGGAGTCACTCCTAATAACAGTGATGAGGCTGAGGAATATGAGACAGCCAAGTCAACAGATGAGTTCAAAAGCAATAATTTATTTTGAACCCTGAAATGCAATCAACTGTACAGTGGGTTCCTACTAATTTCTGTCAGACCAATTTTTGCTAGGGACCAGGACACTGCGTCCTCCCCCCTGCTCTTTGGTACAGAGCTTTTCCTAGATAAAGAGCTTAACAGATGTACTTGGGAGTCAATTCTGTTAAGGTTTATTTTTTTTTTCAAGTAGTGGGCATGAGAGCTGCAAAACCTTAGAAAGAATTTAGACGGGGAAATACTGCAAGTTCATATGAAAAAGCTAGATTACAGTTCCGTGAGCAAGACAAGTAATTTCAACTGCATTGTTAAATTTGCAAATTGGATTCCTCCTCTAAAGCACAGAAGTAATGAAGCAGACACTGCAGGAGTTTATTGTGCTATGGGGATCATAGGACAGAATAAATGTGTTTTTACATTCAGGAACATCAACTTTGAATAAAGCAGGCTTCAGTTTTTCTTTCATAACTTTGATTTTGGCTGGAGCACAGTAGCAACAGTTTATGATTGCCTTACGAATTCAAAAGCTGATGTTTAGTCAACTGACACAAAGAAATACATCATATGGAGACTAGACCTCTATGGAAGGTAGGAGTTTTAAATTAAAAAAATAAATAAAAGTAAATAAATAAACAAATAAAAAATAAATAGGGATAAAGACAAGAAAGAATAACGCCTGTTTCCCTTTGTTCTATAACAATTAGAGACAGCTGTGTAGAAAAGCAGGGAAGACAGGAAGGGGACAGCATTTGGGTGCTCAGAAGTAAACAGACAGCATGGGGTACCTCGAGCATATGTATCCAGCATCATGAGTTGTAGCAATAATTTGAGAGGAAAGGATGTTTCCATAAATCAGGAAAGGAAAAATGAGAACTTGCTATAATGGAAATCTGTTGTACAAAGACATTGTCCTTAATGTTTGTAGTTACACCTATCCTAGCTTCATGGTGCCTATTAGGGAAAATCAGGGCAAATTCGTATTGCAGGCATAGCAGACCTAACACCAGCATGACTAGGATGTGTCTGGGAATACGAGAGCTGGAGTTCATCTACATTTTAACCCATTTTCCACTGGCCTTTGTCCACTAACCCCATCACTCAGATGCCTTGGGATGTAGATAATGTGTACATTCTACCACAGTGGCTTGGCAAGCATGTACACCTTTAATGGACCTTTAAACTCCTTGTTTCCTTTGTCTGCGTTTTAGTTTTGTTATTTTATTTTATTTTATTTTATTTTAGTATTTTATTTTATTTTATTTTATTTTATTCTGTAGCTGCATGGTTTATCACTCTTAATTCCAACCTGACAAAGTTTCTTTTAGCCCCCACTGTGTGACTGGCTGTCATTTCATGTAGGGATGGCAACATGCTCCCATGAAGTTGGGTTTGTTTGATCTTTTACTCACCTGTCTGCCCTAACTATGAAGCAGGAGTAACAATACTGTGAAGACAAAACCTCTGACAGAGATACTCAGGGAGTGATAGAGCATCTTTGTGATGGGCAGGACATTTTTCTATTTTGTTCTTCCCAAATAAATTTATATCCCAAATAAATTTATGTAGTGCAGCAAACCCCTTATCGATCACATTGCCCCAGGAGGGAAAGGTACTGCCAGCTGAAATGGCATTTGATTCACTGTTCCTTGATTGGGTTCCACAGGCTGCCGGAAAAGCAGTCTGTTTCTGGTCAGGTCTGGTAAACAAGGAGAGACAGAAAAGGAGGGAGGGTTTACACGGAGTCAACAATCTGTCTGACACACTAATTTTCATGGAAATACGATCAGCAGTGCTGTTCTTTGATGTGAAAACAAACCCTCACAAAGTGAAGGGTTGTATCTGAAATATCAGCCACTCATCTGAAATTTGCAGTCTTCACGACGCTCTCTCCCCTTCTTTGCCCCCTCCCCCTCCTATCCCTTCATCAAAATTTGGAGATAAAAGGCAAAAAGACAGCCACAGCAGGACTGTGCTGTGTGCTGGCAGCTCTGCAAAACGGTGCTGCTCTCTGATCCACCATTTGTCTGCAATAGTTATCTGCAATTCCAGCTCATAAGATCATCCTGAATTATACCAATTTGCGTAATGATTCAGTGCTGGAAATCAGCATCCACCAGCTCACTAAACTCATTTCACTTGTGATATAAGCCAGGCTGAAAATCACAGACTCCAGCAGGAAGACACGAAATCCAGCCTTTCTGTTGCTCACCTTTCTATTGTTTGTCTTCAGTGCACAGGTTACTGCATGGGAACCATTTTTCTCCTCATGTGTAGCCTCTGTGCCCTCATGTGGTCCATCTGCTCTCTTTATCTAATGACTTTTTCAAAGTATTTTCGTGATGCATGTGAAGCGAGTTTGTTTTACCACTCCAAACAGTGTTTTTGTACTGAATAAATCTGTAGTCTGCCTGCTACAGACAGCTATGTCTCCTCACCCGTAGAGCCAAGAGCTACTGTTCCTTCATCAGACATTGTAACAGTATTGGCAAAAGCTAGTCCAACAGCAAATTATTTTTTCAAGACTTTCTCCAGCCAATTCCTGCTTAATTCACATACTGGCAGGACTCGGTTTCTATGTAACCGTAGAAACAAGAGATGAGGAAAGTTCTACAAGCTGTAATTTCAGGTAGTCTGGATCTCAAATAAAAGGACTAATTTGAGCGCGGTCTCTCTGCTCTAATAAGGAATGATGAGCTGCCTCTGGACCTACCAGTCATACGTGCTGCAGTTACTGCCTGGGTTAAAAACACAGTCCTGCTCGCAGGAAGTAACTCTGAGGACTCTGCTTATTCATAGGCGGGTGCTTGCATGATGTTTAGGATGCTTTGTATGTAAATCATGTCAATACCCTACGTAAAAGCTGGAAAATGTGTTTCAGAGGCTGGTGATCTCATTTGGAAGGGCTGTCTGGGGGAGAAAAGGACTCAAATATATCTTGTTTGTTCTGGCTTTGAGCTTGCATAAGCTTTTCCTTTTTTCCAAACCACTGCAGCTGTGGTGAGATCGCCGAAGGCATGGCTAGGCTTAGGAGGCTGTGGTCAGATAATGAGAAGAGAAACAGCTTCGGGGGCTGAAGGTAGTGTCTCTCCCCTGAAGTTGCCAGTCATCTTGCCAGCAGAGCTGGTGGAAGAAGCACATACATATGGTTTAAATGCGAAGTCTGGCTTGGGTTTAAACTGATAAGAGAGGAAGGAGTAGGACTTTGAGCTCAGTTAACCAGACTTTGACCTGAAGCAGACCGGGAAGCTCTTGTGTTCTCTTCTACCAAACCTATGACGAGCAATAACTTGTGCCAAAGGGAAGAACGAGCTGTTCAGGAGGGAGGACTTTTTAAGCCTCTCCTCAGGCATCCTTCATGTCGTGTCTGACCGTGTCAATCCTTAGGTTTGCCTTCTCCCTCCGCTCCTGTAAGGGCAGATATTAAACCTTCACTCTGTTGGTGGTACTGAGCTCCTCCGGGGAGATCCAAGGAAAACATCTAGAGAAAAGAATGTTGTTTTTCTTTAGATTAATGCAGGCCAAAGGCAAAATGGATTGTAATACCAAATCCTCAACAGTGCATTCCAGATATGGCTGGGAGTTGCTTAAATAGGACTTGTGGCTCAGTGGATTCCAGTCTGTCCCAAATAAGCAGCTGCCTTCTTTAAAGGAAGTCCATCTACACGTTAGTTGCTATTGTAACCATATGTCTCCCAGACACAGTTCATTCAGTTAAAATGTTTTGTGACCGCTGTCTGCTAAATGAACAACTTTTATCTGTCTGGAGGAATATACGACTTTGATGAAAATGAGGGGAGGGCGGCATTTTTGTATGAAGTAGATTTAATGATCAGCTGAATAGGAGGATGAGATGGTGTGTAGCCGAGTCTGTTTTACTGCTAAAGATTGTTTTACTGCAGATTTTCAGCTGTTTTGTACCAAGATATTAAAAACTGAAAATGTGTGCTTTTATAAATGTATATATATAATTTATTTGTATTTTTTGTTCATTCGCTACCAAGAGACTCAAGGCTGCAAGTGTTGAGTGTGAGGCCTTGTTTGCATAACTCATGCATCCATTATGTGAATAGATCCTTTGTCACTTTGTGTTTGTTTTTTGTTTGTTGACTTAAATTGAAATTAAAACCAGATGACAAAATTCTGATGAGGCTGTGGAGTCTATTTGGGAGGAAAAAAATAGCTTTTACAACATTGTCCTTACAAATGGAAACGCAAACAAGAAGGCTTTTGAGCTAGGAGCTGATCTTGCCTTTGTTGACAAAGCCTATGTGGCAAAGGATGCAGAGAAGTGAGTGTTGGCTCAGTGGGATGCATCAATCAATGACTGAAAACTGAAATTTGCAGTTATTTATAGTTGGATGCTACCTGTGCGTGGCCAAGTCCTGAATGCCATGACTCCACCTCCCACCCTCTCCTAAGCCTTGGAAGCCACAACCCAACAGACACGTCCCCCCCATCCTTCAAAGACAGTATTTGCTCTTTGAAGTGACTGTGCCATTAGTGGTTTATCTACCTATCTATTGATTTATTTATGTCAGTCACAATTGCCAGGACACCTGCTAGTTACACAGGGTGCTTCCGTGCTTGGCCTAACGCTGTCGACATCTAACAGGGTGGCAAGCGTGCAGAGCGAGCCGGGACAGCAGAACCTTCTTTTGCAGCAGCCCCTGGGGCGCAAGAGAGGCCTACGGCAGGTAACAAACCTTTCCTTCTCTTTGATTTGTTGTTGTTGTTGTTGTTTTTTCTAGTTTTGTATGTTTTGAAATTATTCCTGCATGTAACACTTCCCTTTTACGGATTCTGTGATACTCTGGCTAAGTTAGCAGGACCATAGTGTGAGTTGTAGCCGTGAGACCTGGCAAACTGGTAAGAAAGAAGGTGCACTTTGAGTTTCTTGGTTCTTTCCTCTGTGCACTTTTGTTGGTTTTGTGGGTTTTGTTTGGTTTTTAAATTCAAATGATGGTTACACAAAGCACATCAATTACAGTCAGTACTGAAACTGAACAGATCCAAAACACAGAAGTTCAGTAGCTGTTTTCGTATGAAGGAGATGTCTGAGCCATAGAAACCTTAAAAATGTGTATCTGTATCCCCCCTACAGAGGACAAGTTGTGCAGGACATGAACATACCTCAGCCTAACATGACTCTTTCTTCCAACGTCTAGCTTCGACGACCACTGCTGTCACGCCAAAAAACTCAAACTGAACCTCGTAGCCGTCACGGAGCTCGACTTTCAACCACCCGGCGGAGCATCCAGCCAAAACCAAAACCTACCGGTAAGGCAGTGCTGCATTTCCAGAGCCAGCACTTCATGTTTTAAAGTACAAAATTCAATGTTGTTGTTTTTAGATTAAAGGAAAAGTTAGCACGTTCGAAGAATAAGTAAGCTGTTTTCATCATAGAAATAAGAGGTGCCATGTTGAACTAGTTTGTGTTCAGGTTGGTAATGACTGGAAATTGTTACCATCAACTTGCTCGTCGCTAGCCTGTACTAAAGGGAAGCCCCAGCATGCTTACCCTTTTCCTTAGTAAATGGATCAGAAAATCGCCCTCTCGAAACACTTTCATGGTTTCAAGGCCAGCAAGGTGAAACTGGACACGGGCAGTCAATGATCATGTCTCTTAAAAGTGTGGAGGATCTAGGGTATGTGTCCTCCATTCAGGATGCCTTGTCTAAAAACTCTGGATGTGCAAATCTTGAAGCTGCTAGTAACAGTGGGAGAAAGAAGGAAATTTGCCATCATTTGCAAGCTTAACAGTTCTGAGTTTTAAGGGCTGTGTATGGAAACGAATACGGGACTGTTCTAGTTTGTGGCATCAGTGCAATGTATTTCCAGGAGTCAGCATTGCCAAGCAGAGCGGGTAGCTCTATTCCGTATATCTGGAGTGAGCAACTAACTGTGGAGGAAACACCTGGAAGAGCGAAGGTTGCTTCAGAACTTCCTGGGTTTCCAGCCAGGACTCTGCTGGGGCAACAGCGCTGCTGGAGATCCTTGGAACATAAAACTTAGACCAGAATGATTAAGAGTGGGAGCAGGGATATTTGTTCTACTGTTAAGCTTTAGTCTAGCTGTTGTCAGCCCGTGAAATTCTTTGTTACTGCCGGGTAGTGAACCCAGTCAGTGGGAGGAATGAGGGGTAATCAGCTGCCCTCTTTCTTTTCCATTTTCCTGCAAAACCTGGGGCAACTCCCTTATGTGTTTGATCATAGTTTTCCTTTTTTACTTAAGGCAAAAATGCGTAAGTCACGTGGGGATCCAGTTCATTATATTCTGTGGTGGAATGATGTTATGGGTGATATTTAACTCACCAAGCCAAAGATAGGTAGGGTCAATAGTCTTCAGGAGATCCCTGACTCTTGCTGTGGCTTTAGAGGAAGCCGAGGAGTAAAAGGCTGTGAGATGAGGCGCCATTTAGACAGCCTATAAAGATGGAACGTATCACGAATCCTGTTTTAGCTGTAAAAACACTAGGGATGCTCTCTGCTCTCTTACTGTGCTTTCCTTCCCAAATCACAGCATTTTAATACCCTGCTTTCCGGGCTTTGTACCCCTCAGTGGAGCAGAAGCGGTCGGTGACTTTCACTGAAGCTCAGCCTGAGGCAACACCACCGTCCCCAGCCAACCCCCCGGCTCCAGCAGCTCAGCCGCAGGGCTGCAGCCACAGCAGCCCCCAGGGGAGCAGCAAGCAGGAAGCGCCCAGTAAACCCGTGCTGACTTCCTCGCCTGCCATCATTGTAGCTGATCTCCACAGCCAGGCCACTGGCCAGGTAACACGACTCACAGTTCTATCCCGTGTCTGCCCATGGCTTCGTCTCAGCTTTGCTGATGGAAGTTGCAGGGCAAATATTTATAGCTGCACTACAACAGTATAACAAAAGCTGGCTGGTGAGTAAAGGCAGCCTTTTCTTAAGGCTGAATTTGCTGTCCTACCCTCTACTTTTATAAGCTACTCGCTTCTCGGTCTTTGCAGTAATTCTTAATTTGTAAGTATATTTCCTGCATCTTTCCATCATAACTACAAGTCTTTCTAGACCTGTGCAAGTTTTCATCATCTGGCAATTACAGTTTGTTGTATGAGAAATGAGTCCTTCAGGAAGGATTACTTCGAAAACTCACTCGGGGTTGTTTTAGCAAAAGCATCACATTTCAAAAGAAGCTGCTTGTCCAACATTTTTCTTTGTTGGACACCACTGAGCACAGTGAGAGACAATCACAATTGCCACTTCAACACATTAGTAGCATTGTGGTCACTTTTATACCCCAGCTATCTGGTGTCTTTTGGGTGTATGGACTTTGACATGAACAAGTATAAGACAACTTTCTTAAAAATACGAAATGAGGAAGTGTTAATTGAAAGCAGACAGCTTTTCTGGTTATTGTTACAAATTTCATTCACCGGCAAAAAAAAAAAATATAAATATAATTGTTAGGGCAGATTTTTGGGGATTTATAATTTGCAAAAGGCCCTTTAATGGTAAAAAGTAGTTCTGAATGAGAAAATACTTTATAGGTGTTCCGTAGCTCTTCCCCCACTCGCCCTTTCTCTCTGAACATGACCACTGGCTCTCCTCAATTGCAGAGTGAGGCACTTTCTACCGAGAAGGAGAAGGAAAAAGAGGAGGGTTTGGAGTCCCGGCCAGCCACAGCACAAAGCACCCCACCCACCCAGCTCTCTGACACCGAGGACTACGCCGGCCTTGAGACCACCAGCTTACTGCAGCACGGGGACACGGTCCTTCACATCAGTGAGGACAACGGGATGGAGAACCCCTTGCTGGCCACTCACTTCAGCTTCACGCACGTGGAGCTTGGGGAGACCGACGTCGATCTGGATGAATCTCACGTTTAACTCTTGGGGAAGTGCAGTAGTGGGAGGAGGAAGGGAAACTGTGCTTTCTCCTTTGAGTTCCCTGGTAACTAGTAACTAATTCAAACGAGCACTTTATTATCCAAAAGCAGAATATAGCTAACAGCCTGTTGCTGTAGACTAGCTAATTTCTGTTTGCGAAATCTATTTCTGTTCAGGGCAAGACTGTAGGAGCAGAGAATTTTTAAAAAAATTCTCAGGGTAGGAGGTGTGGGCAAGTATGTGTGGTCCACAAAACCTTGATCTGGCAGCCATGTATGTACTTTGATCAGCAGCCTCTTTGGGTAAGTAGGCTGTTGTACTGTGCAAGACAGGAAAGAGAAACCTCTTTTGAGACTGTGCCCAAGATTTATTTTTGTAGCTTTTTTGAGAGGAGGGCTATATAGCAGCTGTATCCAAGGCTCTTACAGTTTGGTACTGACAGTGAATATGCTGACAAAAAAGTACCAATCTAAAGCTCGATTTTCACAGGCCTGGGACTACTGTTTCTAACTTGCCGAGCAATGATAAGCACCATGGAGCTATTAGATACCCCCCCACCCCCTTTTTTCCTTTTTTTTTTTTTTTTTCTGGCACTGCAGCCTTTAGTTGAGTTTACTTTTGTCTGTTGGTTTCATTCCACTTTGTAAGATCCTGCCCTTGTGCTACAAAAATATTTGCTCTAAATACAGTACATACCATAAGAAGGGATGCAAGTGCTGCGCACAGATATAGATGGGCAGGGGGTGAGTGGTCTGCAGATGGTATAAATAATCCACTCTGTCCTGCTTTAATGTACTGAGTAATTCATCCCCATAGCTTTAAAAAAAACAACAAGAAACCACATCTGGAATGCATGGACCTTCTGGTACCTAGCAACTGCTCCACTGATGCTGTCTTACGTGCTTAGCTATATAGGGATTTAAAGTAAATATTTATGTATGGTATTTTCATGTTCCTATATATAAAAATATAAATATATATGTACATTGTAAACAAAAGATGGATATTGCAGGGCAGAAACTTGATGAAAGAATCTATTTTTGGCATGCTGAGATTGTATTTACAAAGGTTCCATTTTATGTACGTCATGCTGGTGGCTGCAAGTATTAGATGTATACGTGTTACATTTATACCTAGGAGGTGATCCCAGCGGGGGATCAGCTGACGTCACAGCTGAGTTACAGGCTCTGCTGCAGCATCATGGAATTACACTGAAATGTGAATTTATCCATTAGCTGCTTACAGACGAACTGCACAACAGCTGTGAATCAAACCATGAAATCATAAGCAACGCCCAAAGTTACCCCGTGCTTTGGGATTCACATAAAGTCTTTTTCAGCTTACATTAGAAGAGCTAGATACTGCGGTTTGTAATCGTGGCATTATTGTGCAGAGGAAAATGTCTTAGATCACCCTGAGAGTTTGCAAAATGTGCTAATTACAAGTTTGGCCCCTGGGGCTTGTAATTTGAACGTATGCGTCATAAACCAGCCTTACTGTGGAGATGGAACAATGTCCTATCCATCTCCAAAGAAAGGACTCGCATCCCTCTTCAGCAACTCCGAAATAGCTGCTCAAAGTACTGCCGAACAAATGACAGTCTCACTGCTGTGGTGCAACATGCAGATTTTGCCGTTGTGTGGAAAATTAACTGTGCACCTGGCAGCAGGTTTCAGCCTGTACCAACCCATGGAGCCCTCGCGCTGCACGGCCTGGTATTCGCCAAACGCTCACATTTGATGGGAGCTGCGCATACCAGTCTGAGGAGGGAACTCGTGCACATCAAACACCTGCAGATGATAGCAAAAGCCATCCTCCTCCCAGGCTCAGGGGCGTTGAGCATGTGCTGTGTCCTCTGCACTGGAGGCAAATTCTGTCTGTCTGTCTGTATCTGTCTGTCTACCCATCCATCCATCCATCTAACCATAGGTGGTGCACTAATGCAACTTTAAAGCGTATGGGGCTTTGTAAGAGAGCTGACTGGGTGGCAGCACCTGGGCTCTGCTGCTCCATGGGTTTCCTGGCTGAGGAACTGCTTGCTTTGCTGACCAAAGCGTGCTGTACTGCTGCTGAGCTCCTCAGCACGCTGTGGCCAGCGCCAGCTACCTATGGCAGATTGCTCTGGATTATCTCCTAGCTTGGAGGTCGCTCAAAGAATTGCTAAATTCCAGATGCTAAGTTTTATTATTAACAGTGACGCACAAATGAGAAAAAACACAGCTTTGCTTTCCAGTCCTGAGGTAGGCTGGGCTGCAGGCGGGCAGGGAGGAGGAGAGCTTAGATGTGAGCTGGGACGCTGCACGTGCAGAATTCAGGGTGCATTTCACAGAGCGACCTTTTCTGTGCAAAATGAGACGGGAGAATCTACCTTAACGAAAGGTGGACAACCTCACTGTGGTACTCTGCCAAAATAGCTGTGATTTACGTGGTTTAACTCAGTGTACGTGATAAATGTTGCCACTAAGGTGTTGCCGCTGTCACGGGTGCCTTCACAGCAGTGAGCCATAGCAGGGACCGAGGGGTCTGTGTGCTGTGGTACTGTCAGAAAACTGTAAAGGTGTGAGCTGCAGCGCGTTGCTGCGGGGCTGCCCTGCGGGTGCTTGTGGTGTGGCCGGGGGTGTGCGGAGGGGCCGGGGTGAGGCGGCCGCCAAGATGGCGCCGGTGGCGGCGGGGCGGAGGCGGGCTGGGGGCCGTGGCCGTGGCTGTGGCTGGGGGCGGGCTCCCGTCGGGCCGCGCGTGCGCGGGGCGGCGGCGATGGCGTCCGGGTGCCGGGTCGGGCCGTCCGTGCTCAACGGCGACCTGGCGGCGCTGGGCGCAGAGTGCGGGCGGCTGCTGGAGTGCGGCGCCGACTACCTGCACCTGGACGTCATGGACGGGTAACGCCGGGCGGGCGGGAGGGAGGGAGGGAAGGAGGGGAGGGCGAGAAGGGGCCGCGGGGTAACGCCGTGTGTTCGGCCCCCAGGCACTTCGTGCCCAACATCACCTTCGGGCACCCGGTGGTCGAGAGCCTGCGGCGCCGCCTGGGCCAGGAGCCCTTCTTCGGTAAGCGGCCGCGGGGCGCCGCGGGGCCCTGCGCGGCTCCAGCGCCGCCCTGACGGCGCCGCCGCCCCGCAGACATGCACATGATGGTGGCCAGGCCCGAGCAGTGGGTGCAGCCGATGGCGGTGGCGGGCGCCAACCAGTACACCTTCCACCTGGAGGCCGCGGACAACCCCGGCGCGCTCATCAAGGACATCCGCGAGAACGGCATGAAGGTGAGCGGCCGCGCAGCCCGGAGCCGCCTCACGCAGCCCCCGGCACGGCCTGCAGCCGCTCTGCGCCTCCTCTCCCGCAGGTGGGCCTGGCCATCAAGCCCGGCACGACGGTGGAGCAGCTGGCACCCTGGGCCAACCAGATCGACATGGCGCTGGTGATGACGGTGGAGCCGGGCTTCGGAGGGCAGAAATTCATGGAAGACATGATGCCAAAGGTGAACCGACGCCTCCCGTCTACCGAGCGTAAAGTTAACCACAGAGAGAGTAGCGGGGAAACGAGTAAACCTTGTGTGTGTGTGAGAATAAACTGTGTGAGAATAAACTGGCTGGGTGCAGCTCTCAGTGCCAGCCTTTTAACGCCATCTCTCGCAGGTTCAGTGGCTGAGGACGCAGTTCCCATCGCTGGATATCGAAGTGGATGGAGGAGTTGGGCCTGACACCATCCACAAGTGCGCAGAGGTAAGAGGCTGAAACAGCACAGCGCTCTGGGTCAGCGTGTTGGGAGATGATGGAGTCATCCCTCAGAAAATAAGGCATAGGAGGACAAGCCCTTTGAGCAGTCATTTTCAGAAGGAACAGTAAAGCTGACATAGTAGCAAAATCATTTGTGCCTTTTTTAACAGTGGCTACTGAAGCCCCTCCTAAGTCGTTTGTTGTACACGCAGCTAAGCAGGAGCAGTGGTGAAGCAGTTAGCTGTGAGGGGCTGTGAGGGGAGGTGCTGTCTTTTCCAAAGTTAATTCGCAGCTGTAGTTAGAGGCACGGTACCTGTGTCCTGCAGGTAGTGCTCATTCATTCATCAGCCTACAAACTGCTGTCTCCTTGTGTGTTTTGCAGCAAGAAAAGTCTTAAGAAACGGGTCTGTTCTGTGTCACTGAGTGGGTGTTTAATATCTTCCAGGCAGGTGCAAATATGATTGTATCTGGCAGTGCTATTATGAGGAGCGCAGATCCGAGATCTGTGATCAACCTTCTAAGGAACGTGTGTTCAGAAGCTGCTCAAAAGCGGTGTCTGGATCGATGAGACCTACTCGAACAGTGTTCAAGAAGGCTCTGTGCGTGCAGGAGAGCCCTTGTTTCTCGTGCGTAAGGGAGGGCTGGATGAACATTAATTACAGAAATTTGTTGCTGCTGAACAGAGGAATCATTCCTTCACTGCAATGAAGCAAGCAGCAGTGAAAAAACATTCTGGCTGTCTTTCAGGGTTGGAAATGCAATGGTTTGAACCTGTTTCTTGATTCTGTGGAGGCTAATTTTATGCAACAACCTTTAATGCTGAGTGGATCGAACTAAAATTCAATCAGTTTTTGCTTGCTAGAAGAGTGTAGCATCACCACATGCAATCTCTCTTGTGGACGACTCTAATGAACCTGCCTTCTGCTGTCTGTATTTTGTCACTTGATCTGTGCATTCCTACAAAACTTTTCCAATGTCTGCATTAAACACACTTCTCCTGGTGTGGTAAGTCTCCTTTAAATTGACTGTCAAAAATGAGGAGTTGGAATAGTAACTTTGGGGAAAATGCAGTTTATTAGGGCTGGGGAAAGCTGTGGATGATAGAAATATTTCTGTTTTGCTTTTACTGTGTAGAAATACTTGACCTATCGAAGTTTTTTAAACACCACACCCATCTGTTGAACATCTTTACCAGGTCACAGGCTGGGAACTGTTTTCTCGTTCGCCTTTCAAATAGCCAGGTAAGACAGCTCTGACTCAAATTCCTGGAAGTGATGGAATTCCATGCTGGAATGTTAGAGTGCAGTATCTTGACCCCAACCTCCTGAATTTGTGCATAAGTAAGTCCAAGTGAGCGATTAGGATAGTGACATACAGGCGTGTTATGTACTGCAGTGATTTCGCTGTATGTAGCTTGAGATACATGCACTAGGTGGAGGTGGTTCTTCACCTGTTAAACAGCTCCGTTCTCATAGCTAGAAAGCTAAATAGTTCTCATAGCTCCTGGTTGTTTGCGCTAACTTCTTAGCTTGGCCTGTTTGGACATGTGGAATAGGAGAGTTAAAACCCCCTAGAGGAAGACTTGAGTGGGTTGTGTTAGACAGACCTGCCTCGCATGGCTCTAATCAGTAGTGCTCGCTCCTTTAATATTTTATTGTGTTCTGCTTGCTTGGCATTTTTTCCCGTAAGTTACAGAAGGGCTGCTGTATGCTAGTTCAAGGGAGCAGGCCTGACAGCTCAACAATTGCATCCAGGTCAGTTCAAGCACGTAGTCAAATTTGTTCTTGCAGCAAAGCTGGGCACCTGTCACCTTCCTGCTGTGGCAGCAGCGCTCGAGCTGACGCACGCCCTGCTGTGAGCCCCAGGCATGCAGTGCCCCACAGCCCGGCCTCTGGGCTGCATCCACTGCGATCCCACAGCAGCCAACAGCGCAGGAGGGTAAAACACTTGGTGCTGGGCAAGGAGACACAGGGTGCTGTTACAGCCCGGGTTGCTGCCAGCACTAAGGAGGGGGCTTGCAGACAATCCAGGCAGGTCTCAGAGCTGGCTAAGCCGCTTCGTTTTCCTGTGTGGTTGGTTGTGGGTTAGGTGAACAAATGTCTTCGCTTCCTGTTTCCATTTGCAACCCCAGATGAGAGCTAGCAAGAGAAAAATGGAGTCTGCTGGAGCTACTGCTCTGAAAACATCTCAGAAGCAGCCAAAAAAAGCTTGGCTAGGAAAAAGGTAATGGTCCATGTGCCCACTGGACACATTAAAGCTGGAAAGCAGCTGTGTAGAGTTTAAAATACTGCGCACATTGAGAAAAAAAAATCAAGGCTTTGGTACTTAAAATGCAGGGCTAAGCAGTAAAAAACAGCTATCAGAAGTTTAGTTCAGGATTGGGAAGTATGACTTTTCGTTCCGTTGTAAGCAGTATTTGCTTCCTACAGTTGATCTCAAGCTCGTTTGAAGGGCATTCAAACAATTTCCCTTGCTTTTTCTCATTAATTTGGAAAAAAAAGGCCCCAAGTCATGCCGCGTGAGTGAGAGCTTTGCGTTGTGTTCTGAGCACAGAACCATGCGGTATGTTTTCTTTCAGAGGTTTCAGTTGCTTTGTCCCTGTTTCAATGCGGTAGTTCTACTTCCATTCAGCCTTACCTTAGCACTGTTGTGGGAGAAGAGAATTAGACACACAGGAAAATCGCTCACTTGCTGCTTTCTGTGTGAATCCCACCCAGGTGGGTCTGTTCAGCTGGTTGCTATGGCAGTGTCCTTTGACACACCTAAGGTTAAAACTAGTTGTGAGCGCAGAGCTGAAGAATCCATGAAAATATCAGCACCAAGAGGTGTTCCTTTACTGCTTAGGACTTGTCCGGTTGTGTGCCTTGATACAGAACCTGAAGCAATCCGTTAGGCTGCGTTTGGGCTTGTCCTCTGCGCAGTAATGCAGCGCCACAGAGGAAGCACCCCAGCTGCAGGACTTGAAACCAGACGAGGTGTTTGCATATCTGCGGGGCCAACAAACCCCGGAGCCGTTACATGTTGCAATGCTCTGATAAAGTTTCAGCAACGAAGCAGCAGGGAGGCAGTGGTGACGCTGAGTCATGTGGGCTACAGCAGGCCAGAGTGCGCTGCCAGAGCACGGCACCGTCTGACTGCAAGGCGGGATAAAAGGCACTTGGGTACGGCCCCAGGGAGGCTGGGTGTGCGCTGCAGGGCGGAACAGTGCCCATCCCTGAGCTGGAGGCACGCATGGCTTCACTGCAGCGGGGCTCAACAGGGTGCAGTTGTACTTACATTCCATCAAGGTCCTGGACGAAGCATTTAAACCCTTGTAGCAGCAGGGAGCAGAACGCAGGTGGCCGTAAAAACTTCTCTGCTGAGAATGGTAAATGAAGTGCAAGGGAAATGGTTTTCTTTGTGAGGCTGCAACACCCCATTTTCATGTACGGGTGGGGGGAAGGCCTTACAGGCCTTACCGCATGTGTTTGAGTTGGTATTTAAGGCAGCCTTTAGAGTACCTTCACTGGAAGCAGTGCTGACAGCTGTTCTTACAGCTTAACAGCCAAAAGACAAACAGCTTTTTTTGTTTTTCCCCCTGTTGTTTAACTTTTCAAAAAGAAAACAAGCAGGGGGTTCCTGCTCATTTCATGGCCTCAAGCGTGACTCTGGCTCTGAGCTCTCAGCCCACTCCCACCGCCGGTGCCATCCTCAAGACACCAGGATTCACGCAAAACCTGACCCAAGGTGGGAATCCAGCTCGGCAGGGGAAAAGGGCTGCAGGCAGGGAAATAGAGCACTAGTGCCAACTGCAGCTGCATGCAGCACACAGGAAAGGCAGGGGGTGGGCTTGTGACCAAGTTCTCTAACCTTGTTGCAGCAGTGAGAGGAGGCTGATGAGGCAGCACACGTGCACCCTGTCTGCTCCAAGCTGCCCCTGCCAGAGGCAGGCAGGCAACAGCTGCAGCCATAGGCCTTTGCCCACCATGCTTGTGTGTGCTTCTCACCTGATGGCACAAGCTGCACACCAGCAAGGCTCTGGGAGCAGCCCCAGGGTGGAGGCAGCAGGAGGAAGCAGTGCCCGGGTGTGGTTCTCCAGCCTCGCAGTCGCTCGGGCAGCTCTGTGCAGGCTGCTGTTGCAGGTCCAGCCAGCTGAGAGGCAGACATTAACAGAGAAGAGAGCTGACAGGGCTGGGGCGGGGTATAGCCCAACAGACATTGTTAGAGTTTCAACAAGCTGGTTTTTTTCCTAGCATTCTGGCTTTCTTTGCCTAGCCTTTTTATTGCTACATTGCCACGCACTAGCTGTTTCCCACAATGGCTGAGCAAAAGCATCTAAAGAGAGGACAAAGAAAGCGTGCTTACCCTCGCTCTCATCAGCAACCGCCTGTGCAGCCTCTGCAGCTGGCACGGTAACAAACAGCTGCTTTGGAGCAGCACACTGGGGACCGACCCAAAAGCCACACCATGGTTCAACAGGAGCCCACAGCTGGGAACTGAACAGCCGTACAGGAGCAGCTTCACAGTTCCTGAGACCAACCAAATTTGGTTCATGTCTCCTTGCTTGCATTTTAACATTCTCTTCACCCCGCCCCCACCCCCAAATGAATTTAGACCCCCCCCCCCTGCTTTGCCTCCTTCCCATACAACACTGGAATGCGTTTCCGCTTCCTGACAGCGTCTTGGGCCACGTCAGGCAGCTCGCTGGCTGCCGTACTGCGCCTGTCCCACCCCACATCGCAGGAACTCGCGCTGCCCCAGGGATCAGCCGGCAGGAAGCCCTGACCTTACAGCAAGCTGGGTGAGAGCTGGTCGGGTCAGCCTTCTGCGTGGAGGGCGACACATCTGGAGGCATTGCAATTCACAAAGCTTCTCCCAGCAGCAGCAGCCGCACATGCAGGACGAGAGGTGGAACAGCTCACCTCTGAATTTAGGGGCTGGAGGGAACCTGAAGTCTCCCAAGCACCAGTGCAACGCGAGTACGACAGCAAAGCTCAGTGCCACTGCCACGCCACTGCGTCTGCAAAGCCACGCTTGGGCCGAGCAGGTCTCTGTGCCAAGAGAAAGCACAAAAGCCAGCACTGCACTTCTAAAAGGCCATCCAATTCAGACCATATACAACACACATATATGGGTCTATATATATAGAAATAACTTTTAATTAAAAAAACAACCTTGCATCAAAGATTATTGTATCAGACAATGAGGCAAGATTCAAGTTTAAGACAAACCAGTGTTAAAAAAGTGTTTAAAAAAATAATCATAATGTGCAATAAACTACAATGTAGCAATAGGTTGTAGTGTTGAAACTTTACTGAACTGTTTTCAGATGTCCAGTGTGTATTTCCTGTCATTTTGACAAAAAAAAAAAAAAAAAAAAAAAAAGAATTGACACTAAAACTGGGTCATCTGTCCAGTGCCATTCAGTTCTAGATAGTACACATGGAAGGAAATCTTGCACAAAAACAGAGACTCCTATAAAATTGCCTTCAACTGTCCTACACAGAAAAACTTCCTGTTGGTGAATTATACCTACATTCAATGTTTAATCTTTGTTAATACCTCTTCAGATTGCAGATACATTCCAAACTATGCTATTTAGATGCAAGTTTCAGCAACTTGCTTTTGTTTCCTCACCTTGAACTTGCTGGGAAATTAAAAATCTATCTGGAATCACAATGGAGAGCTTTGGGGCTTTTTTCTTTATTGGTCTTCTAGACATCAATCATCTTTTCAGCTAGTCACCAAATGTTGGCATACTTATGAGACTCTTGCAAGGCACTGTACAGAAATTTGAACTAAACTTCATCTTTAACATATTAAAGCAAAATATTATGAGCCTCATTTGCTACTGAAGGCCTAAGGAAGTAAGGTGACCCAAAACGCAACATCCAGGGAGCTGCATCAGGGATTTGATGCGCCTCCTCTTCCCTTCCCTTTCTCTAAACCCACACAACAAACAGGAACCC
Source organism: Aythya fuligula (assembly GCF_009819795.1). Lineage (NCBI taxonomy): Eukaryota > Metazoa > Chordata > Aves > Anseriformes > Anatidae > Aythya > Aythya fuligula. Next base: position 6,768,077 of record NC_045564.1, read on the forward strand.
TACTCTGAGTAGCAGATACACGGACTATTGAAATGCAGTGGTCTATGTCTATCTTACTGCTCGAGGACGTCTATATGGAACATGCCCTGGCACTACTGAGAGCTGAGTACAGGTTTTAAGCTAGATGCAAGGCTTCGACAACGTCTGCTTTCAGACTGCTGGTTCTCACCTGCCCTTCTCTCACACGTGGGTTGCACGCATGCCTTTAAAGAGAGGTGGATTTTCTGCCACACATTCATGCCACACAGGAAAATAATCTGTGGTTATCGCTTTCTCACCACTGTATTTTCAAGTAGTTTTTCTGTGTTCAGTTGAAGTTGTTGGTTTAAGGTAGACAGCATATCCTACTGCACCAGAATCCACTAGAACCAGAAACACATTTGAAAACAAACAAAACAAAAGAGGATGATTATTAACGAATGTGGCAATATGACAACAGAAAGCAGTGAATGGTGCCAGCAATTTATGTGCGCCCACTCCCGACACTGGGAATATTAGACTTCCAGCTTGAAATAATTACTTTCTCTTGGGGTTCAGGAAGAAGAAAGTGTTGTCTTTGGGATTTATCCTGCCTGTTACAAAGCAAGAAAGAAAATATATTATATGCAGCTAATGTACAGGTTTTGAATTGTGCTGTCATATGCTGTGTGAACAAGAGAGATTTTACCTTACACTTTTCTCCACCTTAATTGGCTTTCTTAATGAACCACATTATTCCCTGTCACCTTTGTTTTCTCGTATTGTTGATTCCCAGGCAAACATTTTCGCAGTCTTCTGACTCTTCTGTGGATTGTTTTCTTGGTGGATGGCCATTGTCTGGCAAACCAATGGGCGTACATGAAGTACAGAGCGAGTCGCTGGGGAAAGCTGCACTTGACATTTCAGTCTGATTCGTTACTTGATCTTGGCACAGTAAAGCTTCTACCTCTTCATCTTTTAGTGGAAAAACTCGAAGTTCCCACAGCCCCGACTGAAAGGAATCAGAAGGGTAGGAGCGAGGGTAGAAAAAGAGAAAAGAGGGAAAAAAAAGAGATTTCAGTTGAGTCTGATTAGCTGTGTGCAGAATGCTCTGCTATCAAGTAACAAATGAGTGTCATTCTTCACAATGTTTGCAGGGCTCTTCAGATAAAGAATACCACACTGCTGGGCACCAGCTGTCAGTGTGCACCGGCTTCATGTGGGTTTGAACCCGTAACAGAGCTGCAACTGTGCAGGCACAGCGCAGGACGGGGGAGGGCTCCTTTCCATACTGCCAGGCAAGCAGGTTTTCTGGCCGCCAAAACAATCAGATCAGGTCTGTCTGGAACCCTTGGCCAGCATACCCGAGGGAAGATTCCACATCCCTGAACCCAGGCCTGCCACACTCACCTCTAAAACATGTACCGCGTTCACTGAGCGGTGAGCCTGTTGACAAATGTTAGGTTTCATTCATAAAAAACACGTCTACATCTGAACAGAAGGGCTACATTCAGCACACATAAACTAGGGGCATTCTGAGCAGGGAAGGATGTGGGTATGTTCAAGTCCCCCGTTTCAGGTTAAGGGCCAGTGGTCACTGAGGCCCTGAGCAGACCCAGAGGGCACTGGGAGCACCCACCTTGGCTTCATGGCTCTCCCTGCAGAGCTGTGCAATCCCTGAACAAACAGAGCTGTGGGCTTCTGATGTCGGGTCGGGAACAGGTTCAGCAGCACAGTGCAGCGAGGCACAGGAGCTGCTGTGGTGGTCTTTGTGCACCGCATCTTGGCTGTGTCGTCCATCTGCATTTTTGCTGTAAGATCTAGTGCAGAACAAGAGAGACAAGAGTCTTAAGACCTACTCCCTGCCCTTTCACATCACCGGGAGTAGTTCAGATTTTCTTTTCAACGTGTTCAGTGTCTCTGCAAGTGCTACCTGTGCTCCGCTTGCTTGAACTGAACAACAACACACGTGGTTCTGAACAACCCTGCTGCTGCAAGCCAGAGCCAAGAGTGCTGTGTGAAGGAGCTACAAGCAGCTGCCATGGGGCTGGAACAGACACACCCCAGCTGCAGAACAGCGAGTGGCATGGCCCACGCGGGAGCACAGCACCACACACAGGTGCCCAAAGTACGCTGCCACCCCACCTCTCGTCTGGGCCCCTCTAGCCCATAGGGTAAGGTACCCACAATCTCCAAAGCAAGCAAAATAGTTTGTGTAATAAGAGTAGAAATGTTGACCTCACCTTTATTGTAAATTTAAACTAAAATATTTAAAATACTGGCACGCATTTCAAATGTCATGTAGAAGCTTGACCTTCCTCACGTTAATGGCAGTTTTACTTCTGATTTCAAATTACACTAAGATTTCACCAAAGAGCTCACAGATTTTCAAAATAAAAAGGTACGTATAAAGTCTGTATTTTTCATACGATTTAGTCTTTTTTCAGTATAGGTTCTAAAGTCACTTTATGTTCAAAAGCGCTCAGAATTAATTCCTGAATATATTTTACCTCTAATTTTATTCTGCAGTATAAAAGCTACCTTTGCATATTTATTCATTGCATCATGATTCAATTTCAGCCAGGAACAGACACAGGCATATATATGATAAACAGCAGGAAAAGTTATCCTAATGTTTATGGGATGTTTTTTGTTGTGGCAGATTCTGAAGCAAATTATGGGAATCGTTTTCCCAGACCAAAATTGGAGATACAGCTGCTATATGACGTTTGGCCTTATATACACTATTTTTTCCAAGACTTACAGGGATTATACTTGATTCAAATGAAAAGGGGTGGCTAAAAGTCATGATAACGGGGAGTGGCACAAACCAACAGAGCCGTGTGTTGTGTACGGCACTACAATCTTAGCGGTGCCAGATCACCAACGTGCCAACTTTCTGTAAGTTCTGCATGCTTCAGAACTGCCTGGCCTTCCCTTTTCAACTGCAAAAACAATTTATGCCTGGTAGTGACTCTGAGGAGCTGATAAATAAGCAGCATTATGCTCTGTGGCAGCATTTCTGAACCTGCTGCACCAAGCGACCCACCCCTGGTCCCACGGGAACGCTCTTATCAAAGTCAATACACCTGCCTGCTATTCCTTCTGGGCCAGCGGCTCTGCTCCCACAGCGACCACCTTGCTCGCTCTCTTTCTTCATACTTTGCGTGACGTAAGGAAAAGACTTCATCCGAGAGATCTTCTATCTGCAATGAAAAATGAGGGATAGCTGCTGCAATTATCAACATCACTAGAAACAAAGACAGGTGCTGGTGGATGTAGTTCCGTGAAGGTTTGTTCACCAAACACAAGCAAACAAGACAATGTGTGCTAGCAGTACCAGGGTACATCAAAATAACGCCGCCAGCTGGCACTCTCACTTAGAGCCACAGTTTATGGGACGCTGTGACCTCCTGTGCATTTCTTTGTGTGTCTGTGGTTGATCTGAAGGCATACAGAAGTTACAGCCCTATGCAGCTAGCACATTTCTCCCTACGGTGGGAAGCAGAGAATTAAAAAGACAAGTATTCATTTGCAAAATCAAGGCAGCATTAAAAGCACAAAATGAAGACGAGCAAAAATCCAAGGAGTTTTTAGAGACTGATTTAGGAGGAGGCTGGGAGGCAGCAGGATTTGCCAGGTGCTCTTTAAGCACAGAGAGGCAGGTCTGAGATCACAGGGGCTTGCAATAGCTCCACATGGAGAGGCATGCAGCAAACCTGAGGTGCCGCATTCCTGCTATGAAACCAAGCAGAAAATGGTGTCTGCTGTGAAGAGAGCATTTCTTAGCGGCATGAGCCCAGCACAACCTAACACAGACCTAATGTAAATGTACTTTAACTGCTCCTAGAGTCAAACGAGCCAGCTTTTTATGCAGAGCTCCTCAGATGCAGCGCTTACATCTGACCTTCACTTAGGAAGAGCCATCTTCACTTTTCTGTTGTCTAAGTCTGCTGTGTGTATGCAGCTAGGCGAGGAGCACAGTGCTGCCCTTCCCTCTCACTCCCCAGACTGCAGGGTGGACCACTCCAGCACAGCTCAGCATTACTTCAAAGTGCTCCAAACTATTCAGCCTCAAAGTTCATCTAAAAAGCTGTGGTTGGCAAGAGCACAGGAGTGCAGAAGCCATGGATTTTTATGCCAGCCACTCCCACCTTAAAAGCAGAGAAATTCTAAGAAAGAAAATTCCTGGTTGTAGGAGCTGTGAAGCTGCACTGCCAGATCAGTCCTGGACAAGAACTATACCAAGAACTGGGAGGTTACAGAAAATTAAATTGATTTTCCATGAAACAAAGTTCTTGTGGCTGCTACACAAGCAACATGATTCATCTTCTGATTTAGTCTGATAAAACAGAGAACTAAAAGCAGCATCCTAGCTGCACCACCAGAGAGACGGTTATGTTGCCAGCAGGATTCACTCTGCAGCAGGCAGCTCTTGGCCCTGAGGTTTCTGCAGGAGCCGTTCTCTCCAGGAGGCCTTGCAGCACCAAGCAGTGCATGGCCATTATGGGTACAAATGCAAAATACAACGCACTGCTGCTGCTGCAAACATACCTGACAGCGGCGTTCCTCAGCCTGCCAGAGCACACACCTCCATCCTAGGCTGCTGGCCACGAGCCGTAGCCCCACAACCAAATTTAGCAGGGTCAGTGAAAAGGATCTCAAAGACTTCTGTGTGATCCGAACCAGCCACTGGACCCGTTTGCCAGAACTGGTGCTGCCTAATTTCTGCTCAGCCCAGCACCCCAGAGGAATCCTCAGACAAACAGGCCTGCTTTGTTTGCTCAGCTCAAGATTTCTTTTTAAAGACTCCTCCTTGCTTTTATTTATGTTCAACACAAACTTCTTTGTTAGCTGTTTGTTTCCCTTCATGTAACTCAACCGAATGGGTCTCCTCCTTTCTGGAATTCACCAGCTCTTGTCACCTGGATGGCATGGGTCTGGGGCTGCATCTCAGTTCACATTCTGCCTTTCCAAGGTCAGTGTGAAGGCGACAACTTTATGGACTACAAAAGTGTTATTCCCTCAGGGAAAATGCAGGATTTTTCTGTGTGATCAATTTCCTTTGAAGTGCAAACAAAAGATAATTTTCAAAGAAAAACTTAGACTTTGAAATTACTTTTCTTAGCAAATTGCCAAAACTTTTCATGCTGGGAAGAAACTTTATTTTTAACGAGCTTCCTTTCAAAACCCAAGCCCACATTCCTCTACAAGTTCTGAAAAATATTAGAAGTAAGCCTTACTGTACCTTTTCCATAGCCAATAGCAGAGATTTAACTACTTATTTGAGTTTTACCCTATTCCACTGAAGACCAACCATTAATACAGTTTCTTACTTTAAAATTGTTCTTTGTTCTACAGAAAAAATCACATTACCTCAGAGTAAAAAAACTCTGGTTGGTTCAGTGCAGCCTCTGCCCTTCCTCACCTTTCTAAGATTTTATATTTCCCTCAAACAACTTTACATTAATTTATAATTACTATAACTAAAGAAAAGTATTTTTTTCCACCAAAGGTAGCTTGAAAAAGGCCAAAGAGCTGTCATTGCTTGCCAGCAGGGTCTAGCAGTGACGCTGAGAGAAAAGACTATTAGGAAGGTGTGTTTGCGAGGCATGTCTAATGGTTTCATTCAAAGAAAGACTTAGAGCAAACTAAGATTTGAATCCCTCCCATCTCATCTAGTTAAGCTACGAGCCACTATGCATTAATGTTGAATAGTCAGGAATAATACCAGGAATAAACAGGCAGGGATATTTCTGAAAGGTTCTCAAAACAACAGTCAGTGCTTCAGTCGTCAGCTCCATGGGAAATGCTGAGTCATACGCCATAAAAACACTTATGCAAAACTAATTACACAAAGAATTATTCTGAAGTATTTGCAATTGCTAAAACAACTACAAAATAAACTTTAACTCTACTTTATATCCATGCCTTGCCAGAAACTTTAACCTGGACAAAACAAACTGCAAACAAAACAGGAAAGCCCATGCCGCACCCTCCCCTGCACTAAAGCAACAACAGACTGCAAATTTACACATGCAAACCAGGAAATACAAACGCTGTAATGTCCCAAAACTAAGTATTTTTAGAGCGAGCAGTGGAGCAGACACAGATAGTTGATTAACTTTTAGATTGTCCAACTTTTATGTGTTTGTCCTTGTAAGGCAAAATTTCCAGAAACAAAACTGTGGCACCCCATAAAAAGCTTTTTGGGCTCTAATAAAGTAGCATGAGTGGGCCCGATTTTCAGAAAGTGCTGAGTTCCCGTCCCTGGAAGTGCAGCTCCTGTAGAACCTGACAAATCTGGGACACCACATTTGTTTGTGAGTTGTGGGAACTCTGGTGTGAGCCCATTGCATGAAGCGAGAGAAATCCCTAAGTGCTGGACAACGCAAGGACAACTCGAGGAGTTTTAAATTTGGCCACACAGAAGTATTACACAGTACCACCACAGACTGCTATGCAGTGGAAAGCAAAGAAAAAGCTTTTGTATGAAAGCAGACGGTACATTTTGCCTGCTCTTTTCTCCTTTCCAAATGATCTGCTAGATGAAGTTTGCCTTGATTTCAGTGCATGAAACAATTTCAAGTGGCAGAATGTGAGTGAAGGAAAGAAAAGGTAACGCTCCTGTTTTCTGATGTTTTTTCTCCAGCTTACACAGTAACAAATTAACTCAGCCTAAAACCTGAAGCAAGGCAGTGAAAGAATTAAGATCAAACAGCCACCTTTTCTCAGTCCTCAGAAGAACATCCAAACCAATTAATATGATCTGAAAAGAAAGGGAGAAAATTGGCAAAGGATGATTTAGATGAGTAAGATCTTTAGCATATTTCTCATCTGACATCCCTCCTCTCTTGTTATACCCAGCAGCTGACAGACAATATTGAAGCAGTGGACCACAGCAGGAGGCTAGGCTGCTTTATTGTACTCAAGTATTTCCTGGCCAAACGATGAATCATACACGAACTAGTAAAGCCAGATACAAATGGACTGGGAGGGCTGTTAAACAAGCAGTAAGTGCACAAACTTCACAGACTCCTTGAAGTCCATTCAGCAAAAATGAGCTAAAAGTATGCAAGATAAGTAGTCTGTATGGGATCTGGGGTCTAGGACAGAAATCCAACGAGTGCTCCAAGCAAGTCCCTTGAAGCCCTGAAGAAAGGCAAACCACTGTTGAAGTTCTTTTTCTACCCCCGCCCTTCGATACCAGGACGAGGCGAGCACAATGAATAGCAGGCTCTCATGGGGCACTGTGCCCTTGCTGCCTTATTAGTAATTCTCCACGTAGTTTAATTAAATATCCTCACAAGAGCGTTCTCCTGTGTATTATAGTTTGACCTTCTCACTCCTAAAGAAGATCAGGCAGGTTTCCTGCCAGCAGACAGTACCAAGCTAACAGGCAGTGGTGGAGGTGACAAAATCTGACCACCACCAAGAATTTCACAAGTGCACGAAAAAGGCAGGGTCAGAGGAAGTTGTTCCCTTGCTTCAGAGCCAGGAGTACCATGTGAAATGACTGCAACCATGCCAGGTAGGCAGGTGAGGCTGTGATGCTCTCTGAAAGCATCAATTTCCAGGTAGGAGGAAGCTAACAGGCCTCGTAAATCTCTCCTGAAGAAGCCTGGCCTTTGTGGAGAGTGTATTTTCTACCCCAAGGGAGTGGCACAGTAATTTCACTTGCCTAGGGTGCTTAGCATACCCTGCTGTACTGCTACAGATAGACAGTCTTTGTCTACCACTAAGGTCTCTAATCCTGGCTGTAGGGATGTAAAACAAGCTCTAGAATGGATGTTGTGGATGAAGGTAAAACACAAGTTTTACCTGCAGCTACAACAGCTGGTAGGGGCCTACAGCAGGGACTGGAGGGAGGCTACAGATGTCCAGAGGACAGCAAAACTGGCAGATTCCTCCTCTGGCTCTGGAAAAGGAGCCACAATAAGACAGGAAGAGTGGAAAGCCAGCCCAGAGACCAGACACACTGCTGTGTTCACACTGGGGTTAGGAAACACCTCAAAACCACCATTGGGGGATAAAGAAATCTCCCTGCCCCAAAGTCCATGGGCGTACTCTGAAAGAAAAAGGTGGATTCTTACATCTGGAGGAAGCAAGAGTAGCACACGGTGTGCACACCTAACGAAAAAGGTGAGTGGGAAATGCTGATGGTTGCGTTGTTCCTGACAAAGCAGAAAAGCTTGCTTCCAACAGGAGGGTTGCAGGAACACCAAGAAGAAAACTTAGGAAACCCGCAAGCAAAATGCCAAATTACCTCCTCAAGAACAAGAGGCCATGGGAACTGGCCATAAAAGAAAAGGACGAGAGAGAAGGAAAGGCATTACTGCAGAGGTAGCCCCAAAGAGAGAGTCACACCCAGAGAGACTGAGCATCAGAGTGCCCAGGAGCATGGGGGAGCTGAGGCCTCAAAGGGATCCTCCAGGAGCTCTGACTGTGCTGACAACAAGGGGCAGAACAAGCGAACAGCAAGTCTTAATGTAGTGGATGGCAGAAATGTGAATTATCTCCAGGGTCAAGTAAGTTGGGGTAGGACACATTGCCACAGCCCAATACCTAATAGTTTATTTTTGAAATCTGAAACTTACCAGGATTTGCATGAAGTCAGTGACTTTGAAAAACAGTTACTGATTATCCCAACTATGTATCTAATTTAACTAAACTGTTGGTTTAATTAAAATACAGCCTACCTCTTCATCATCTGTAGGAGATCTTTCCAAAGGTTGAAATTCAACAACTCTCCAACTAGAAATGAAACAAGAAAAGTCAAATTAGTTTACCTACATGCTGCTTCATTGTTTCAGCTGTAAAGACTCTGTTTCTACAGATAAAATAATTTCAAATTTCAGGTGCCAATAGCAGATGCTCACAATGTAATTCTCCTTTCTTAACCCAACGTTTAACCTTTCCTTTCCCCAACAAACTTTTTAAGTTACTCAGAGTGTTTTATCTTTAGAGACAATGTAAAAACAAATACAAATTAGAGATTGAAATATAGAACAGCTACAGTATTGCAGGCAACTTGCAGTACTTAAAAGACACTGAATTATAGCACAGGAGATCAATTACTCTGCTCTAGCAATCTAAAGATGTTCTTTTATTGATGTATTTATTTATTACATCTCTAGAATTGTGGATTACAAATAATGTGTTTACACTATATGGAAAAAGTTCAGCTTAATCCATAGTATCAAAATGGAAAATTTTTTAAAAATAATATGCTAAAACAATTCTGTTTAATTTGCTGTTAGCTACTTTTTAGTGAACCGTAACACAAAAGACAGCAATCTCCAAATAACTAAGAGCATGTCAGCCCAATAGCACTTTTAAGCCCATGAGTATCACTACAATTAAGATGATAAAAAAAACTTCTATTTTTAGCCAGTCTGTGCATCTGCCACCACTCTGCGCCTATCATGTTATTTCCCTTGTGCTATCAGCTGTCCAGTCTTCCCACCACTCATCTTTCATCCACTCCTATACACAAACTGATGTGCACAGTAAAAAACAAAACCAAAACCAAACAAAACCCCACAAGCACATGAAAAGATCATCTTAGTATTACAACATCTAACTAGATGTTAATATCTTTAATAGTATTCTCGTGTTCATTTCGCAACTAAGGAGGTCATGAACAAACCTTGGAGTAATGATTTCTTTGTACTGTAGTTTCTCCAGCTTTGATGGTGCCACCAGCGACATGGGAATAACAATGTTGTCTATGTCATAGGAGCTCTCACTTCTCAACCTCCTCCTTGAGTTATGCTGTGTAACAGAATCAATAAAAGAGGAGATTTATCAGCTTATATGACAGGAAATCCATGTTAGTTGAGATATTCTGTAACAGATTTTCTAGAGCCCAAATTATTATTATTTTTTTTTTAAGTAATTTCAACAGATCTTAAAACTATCTCACCTCTAAGATTAACTCCTTGCTTGCACAGCTCTTACTGATATCAAAGGATGCTTCTCTAACTTCACATACAGTTAATTTTGAATACTTAAGAGAACTTTAATGCTGTGTTCTTCTTAACATTCAGCCTATAAGGAAGACCTTCTGTAACCTATCTACTGACACATAACCCAAGTGGTTTTTCAGCATGACACAATTAATTCCAAGAGAATGAATCTACATTTAGCAGTGAAGAACAACCTACATGGAAATATTTTTCTAGAAGACACGCAAAAGACAAAAAGTGAACGATCATACTAGATTCCCAGTGTTCTCTGCTCAATAGTTCGTGGAACTTACAAGTGTCAAAAACTGAATTTTCTAGATTACAGGAGAAAGCTTAGTTTTAAATCGTATACTCCATATTGCTAGATCTCAGTTTTCAGCTGATAGTTAATGGAAGCAGTCTGTTCTAAAATGCTCATTTAGACATTCTTTAAAGCTGGCCTCAAGAATGTGAGTGAGTATTATCAAAACTGCTTGGAGGTTGCAGATCTTAATTCAGTTCTCCAGTCGTCATCTCCAGATTAAAACGATGACTTACTGAGCACCAGTGTAACACCAGGCTTAATAGAACCATGGGCCTGTGATTTGAGTATTATTATGGATTTCTCAATTAATTCCAATAGAATTAAAACAAAGTGTGTTTCTGCAAGGACGTCACTGAATCAGAGCTCTGCTGCTCCTCAGCAAATTCATATACCAGAGACTTTGCCAGTAGTGCTGCACAAGAGTTTTTAAATAGCAAAGCTGAGACTTACTAAGTGCTGTGACTATACATGTATTTGCACAGTGATGCCATTTGGCATAGCTGCACCAAGGGCAAGAGCTCTTGTGTAAAACTGGGAGCATATATCACAGTACATTTAATGAAACTTAAGAGGAAAAAAGTAAAATGAAAGGCCCAATGCCACTAAATGAAGCATCTATTTCAGTTCTGTTATCTGTAAAACTCTTCACAACCAATTATCTGGTTTAGGGGCACTACATACTAAATCTGGAATAAATTTCTTGATGTAATTCACTTAATTCACAGTTCTTTACTGTAACTTAACATTAGCTTAGATTTAAAGAGCCTGTATTTGTGGATTATTAATTTGCACAGCTGTTAACATTTCCGTTAAGACAGTGACACACTTTCTGTTTACCTGTGATGAAGTGCTGTGAGAGGGCCTAGACATCGCATTGACGTTGGTCACGGCAGCAAAACTGCTAGGGGATTCTGGTTCTGCATGTTGAAAGGAGAACGTCTCAAACCTAGTGTTACGTTCGCCTGTCACAAAAACAGTAGTAAACAATAGTGCACACTGTCTGTTGCCTGTTAGACTAAGGAGATTTTTCCATACAGTAAGAGTAAAGTCATTTCTAGAAGCCCACAGCTAACCACTTGAGATTTACCAAATACTATAAAAGGCTGTCTAAATAAACACTTGTTACTCATCCTGTTGTTCCACACAACTCATCCCTCTCTTTCTATGAAGGATTTCTTCTGCTGGAACCAGCTTCATACGGGCAAATCCTGCTTCTTTTTACAGAAACTGTCCTAGACTATACACACAGCAAATACAACCAGGCCTAGAGGAATGCTCTGAGTGTCCCCACACAGTGCTTCATATCCCACTGACTTAATGATCCCTAAGTGACAGATTCCTCCTGGTTAAATGATAAAACTGTAAAACAAAACTGGCAGAAAGGGTAACAAAATTAGTTTCTAGATCTCCATGTGTGGTTTCTTTTAGCAGTGGTCCACTGCCCCAGGCAAATCGTAATTCTTGTTTACTCTTACTCAGTCCCAGTGTAAGCAAAGCTGGGAGGGATTCAGAAGTTAACCACCAGTATTCTGCTTTTCTTCTACCTGAATTTCCAGTAGACAATGAGAATTCAAACTTAAAATAGCGGCTAATGTAAAGGGTCGGTGGATTCCACCATCAAAAGAAGAGATGAGACAGATCCTAAATACTGAATTGCACTGGGTCAAGTACGTGAACTCTCATCTCCCCGGCAGCTCTGCAGCTCCCTGGCACACAGCTTTTATTTTTGGCCTTGATCATCAGGCTGACCTTCCCCATGGATAATTTCTCCTAGACAGAGCCCAAATTAGGAATAAATATGTAGTACTACACCCCCAGCACTAATAAGCTAGAACTGCTGCTGCTACTCACAACGATACCACCCTGCAGTTTTCTGGCATTGGGAAATGATCCTTACGATAAAAGATGTTGGTTTTGTTTTTTCCCTTCTGTTAACTCAAATAGCCAAATACTGTTGGCAGAAGCCTAACTGTAAATTCAAAAGGTTTATACCAAGAAGTTTTCTCTCTTACTAGTGCTCCCAAGTAACTCCAGTTGTTCACTTAGGGGAACAGCGTGGTTTCGGAAGCACTGGGCCAGCACCTGCCTTGTGGGGGCTGGCGACTGGTTAGGGCAGCAGGTGGCACGGACAAAAAAGATTGCTGCTGGCGAGAGGGGACAGGGGAAAGCACCTCCCAAGAGGAGACAAGGGGAGAGTGCATGACAAAGGGAAGGGAAGGACAAAAATCAAACAAACAAAAAAACACGAGGAAAACAAACAAACAAAAAAACCCAACCACCCCAGACCCACAAACTCATCTAAATCTGAGAGTTTTTAGTCTGTCCAAACACATCTTTCAGCCTCTCCTGCAACTTCCTAACCAATATGTACGTTGCTTTTCATTGTTGCTGTTTGCTTTTAAATAGATCATAAGTTTTGGTTAAATCATCTGCAGCAATTCCCCTTCTCCCACCTCTATTGCAAGATTACACCAGCAACTTTATCTGGATATGCACTGGAAGTGTATTTTTCCATAACGTTAACTGATGATTTATATATTTTCATTCTTTCTTAAGGGAAATTTTAGAGTAATATAATTAGTCATTTTCCTCAAATACCTTGGGGGGAGTTTCACTAAGCATTTTCTGAAGGTTCACATAAATCAATCTCTAACAGAATCTGTTAAGTTTTACATCCTAATAGCCTGCAGAAGTAAGATGCTATTTATCTCTACAAGGGCATGCTGAATTTTTGTCCCTAAATTACCACATCATTCTATGTGGTTCTACAGAACTTTCAGAGCAGTTTCTATTAATTTACCTACTGCTGAAGTACAGATTCAAGGGCTTAAAATATAAAGATAAGAAGAGTGAAAACACTAATTATAAGCACTGGTAGCCCACAAGTACTCTTAACTGTCTGGAAGGAAGCCAGAACCACAACTGACAGTACACGACAAATGAAACATAGCTGACCAAACTGCCAGGAATAGTAAGTGTTTGGTTGGGTGCATGATTTGACAGATAAATTTGCAATTCATCTGTTTCACTACACTACTATACAAAATTCATGGTGAAAATAATGACACAGCAAAATGCAGTGGGACTTGCTGAGCAACTTCCTTAGAGCATTCCAAAAATAAAATACAGAAGCTTGTCTCCTTTTGTAATACAAACTGATGAAGAAAGAGATGCTTTAAAGTAGCACATTATTTTCATGGAATCCTAAATTCATTTTTCACTCCTGTAAGGTTTTGTAATAGTATCCTTTTTGGAGATACTTTAAAATTCATTCTCAAAAGCCCGTGATAAACTCATTTCTACAGTAATAAAATGTTTTAAAAAATAGTACTGTCTTAACACAATTTGTCTCTTACCTACTGCTGTCTCACTTAGGTGTCTTTTCTTTCTTCCCTCCGACAGCTGGTCAGATGTTCCTGACATTGATTAAGATTTATGAATTAGATAAACAGTCACTGCTCCATTGTTTGAGAGAAACATTATGCTGATTGTAGGCTACAACATAAACATGTATCATGTTGTAAACTTATTTTTCATTGCTGCGATTTACAGGCGGTCTCGGTGAACTACTTAATATAGGGAAAAAAAAAAAAAAAAAAAAAAAAAGACTTCTGATAGGAATCCAGGTATTAAAGAATACTGCAGTCAGGCACCTGTGTTTGCAGAGACCTTGTGGTCCAAACTCCCTGCATTTGTACTGGTGCCATCCTGCAGCTCTGAAAGGATTGCTTCAGCTTAACAGCAGAGTACCTGACCCTGTGCTTGGCAAAGAAATTCCTCTTCCACCTAAACCCCTAGCCCATTACCTTCTCTGATAACCTACTTTGTGGCAAATTTATACATTAAACATTTTCAGGGCAAACTAATGAAAAACAGTCTTGCAAATATTAAAATGTCTTGCCTTACATACCATTGTCTGGAGATATTTTAAACTCCACTCCCAGAGACGAGGCATCAACAGGTTCTCCTTTGATGTCATCCTTCCTTAATAATGTTTCAAAGTATATGTGAAGAGGAATATCTGAAGGAGAAAAAAAAAAAACACACACACAAAGTGAATGGAGTGTGTATTGAGAAGATGGCAACCTATGACATAATGAATTGTACATCATCACTGAAGGTCTAGGAGTGGATTTACACAGTGCTACGTAATACAACCTACGAGCAATACTGCTTTGAGTCCTTCAGCTCATACAGAACATCAATGCCATGAGGACTAACCGCTACATGGCTGCAGTATCTTGACACGGTCAAGCTGGACACAATATAGGGAAGCACCCAAGAATGGCAAAATGAAAATCTGATGACAACAATCAAAAAAAGCCCAACCAGACACTTTACAGGCGTGAGTTTTGCATACATATGTAAAAAACTTGAGGCGAGGTAATTCTCAGCCAGGTAATTATTGCACGTGTGGGATCCTGCACTGCAGGCAAAGATCCGTAGCCTTTTCCATCTGTTCTCCAGGACAAGTACTACACAATATAACGTCCTGTAATTGCAGGGAGGTAAGAACTGAAGGTACCTTTCTTTCTGCTACTGGAAAGTGAGAGCTATGCCAGGGTAAAAACACATCCATTTTTTGCTGTGAAGCTACGCAGCCACACGTGCTGACCAAGGCAGTACGCTCAAGTGGTTCCAAGCTCTCTCCACCACTGTGAGCTCTAAGGGCTGACAAGACAACTAAGATCAAAGCAGGACTCAAACCTAAGTGATGCTCCTCAACCAATCTCTGTGTAGGCACTTTGTAGATTAACAGCATTGTTTTAGTCTTCAAAGGCCAAGTAAGAAAGCGCAGAATTATCTTACTGTGGAATAAACTATGTCTGTACCTGCAGTGACCCCATGACTGGAAACAAGCTCTGGAGGATATGGTGGGAACGGGATCGGGGTCTTCCCCTCTTCACTAACTCCTGCACAAAACCCAGCACAGTGGAGAGCACACAGCGCACTTTCCTCTGTAATCTGAAAAGCCTTCGGTTCAGCCTTCTGTGTACAAGTAATTAACGCTTTTGAAAATTACTACTGCTGGGAGCCTAGAGGTAATTTCAAGGTACATTCCTTCTTTCTCTCCCTGGCAAAGGCTACAGCGGGGAAATGCAATTCATTTCCCGAGGGAGCTCTAACCAAGAATTAGTCTGCAAAACATCTCAAGTGGTAAGGAATTCAGCCACTGTTGTTAGGACAGGAAGGCTTAAGAAAAATTGGTCTCTGCTTGAAAAGCCTTTCCGGAAACAAAATTAAATGAAAGAAATTAAGTAGAAAGAAATATGTCATCGTAAGCAGCACGCTTGACAACTATTACATTCAGAATGAGAAGAGGACTGAGCGCAGGGCCACAGGGTGGGCACTGGAGGATTTTTATTTACATACAACCTTAGCCTTGAGGACTTGCCAGGACAGAAGCTTTCAATATATTTTGCTAACTAAACAGGACAAATTATTTCAATTTGATACTGATCTAAGCAGGTATTTTGTCACAAGACTAAAGGTGACCTGCAAAAGCTTTTTGGCACATTTTTTATTCTACCTCTGAGTAAAGCATCGATAAGGTCTGAAAGGTTTATTAGTCATGACATTTATATAAGCAACAACAAAAAAAGCTTCTCCTGTTTTTTTTTTTTTTTTTTCACCGGGGGAACCACCTTGATGTTTCAGGGTTTTTTTATTATGCACTCCTGTACCTTAATTAAAAGGGCAGGAGTATTTGTTCCAGATTATCCACAAGCTAGATGCACAAATACCAGACCCAAACATCAGAAACAAACTACAATTTTCCAGGTGTCAAGGTGCAAGTTTGAAAAGGCACTTCTATACTCAAGGTATAATGTAACCACTCATATTTTTGGTAAAGACCCTTGGTAATATGGAAATATTTAAGGGCAGGACTTAAATCTGTAACGAGCATTATACTTCCAGATGCAAGTACACTGTGAGCCAGTCCAATTGCACTGTACGATTAAACTGTCTGTAAATTACGATTCTCCTTTGGAAGTAAAAAAATTAAATAAATATATACAAGAGAGAACAACATCTGAATCTTCAATCTGAATCCCTCCTCACGAAGAATCTAATTCACAGAATTTTGAAATAAGACAAATACCAATAATATTTTCTAACACACGGAGGAAATTAAAAAAAAAAAGCCTTTTCTTCTACGCTGCTGACAAACTTTCTTTATTCAAAAGAAAAAGATAAAAGATGTGGGCACGCCACAAGTGGTATTTTAAGAGAAGTTGTCCCTCTGGAAGGGGATAACAAAGGAAGCTGCAAATAAAACCTGAAAGTGAATCAGACTACCTGACCAAACTGGAAAATTTCTAGCATGCGCTTCTTCATAATTTGATCATATAAAATAAAATGACAAAAAGACGAGCAGTCCTCGTGAGGAGGAAGAAACGATGGAGTACACGGCACAGTCCTCAAAAGCAAGGACTGCATCTGAGCAGGACATAGTAGCGTAGTGCTCTTCCTGTCTCATCTATTATTAGCAAGGCTAAGGTTCCTGGAAAAGAGAATAAATATTCCCCAAAAGCAAGATGTCCTTGGTATCAGAATGAAGCTAAAATAACATTTTTCTTCCTCCCTCCTGGCAAAGTGACCAACAGCAGCCACAAGGCAATCAAAAGCCTTTCAGTCTCTTTCATTTTCATGACGACTAGAGCCATCTTTTCTAAGAAAAGAGATTTCCAACATTCTTGTCGAACTTCCTAGTCTCCCTTGAGATTAAGGAAAAAATGAAAGCAGGGGCATAGCCTTAAACAACTATCCTTGAACAGATGTCTTAAGAAACACTGAAAAAAGCCACCCAAAACATATACACTGTAGTACAGTGAGGCTCGCACAGAAGCGGAAGCAAGGAAACAATCTGATGAGTTAGACAAACTGGCAGCCACCCAAGCAGCAGCGAGTGGGGACAGCTCTCCTCTGTAGGGATTTGGGAACAACTGCCTAGCCCCTGGCTCCTGTCCAGCTGGGCAGCCAGAGACACGGCGTAAGTGAGGGAAAGGGTCTGGAAAGAACAAAGATTTAAGAGGTGCTTTGCTTGTCTCTCCTCTCCCCAGAGGAGTCCTGCTGACTGGGATGCTTGCTGTGGCACTCCTGAAGTGTTTATTCCCCCTGTCTGCCCCTTGAGGGAATCTCCTCTGGATCCCACACGGGGGATGTAAACCTGCAGGAGCTGAGACCTCCTCAGGGTTCCACATCCACACCCAGCTCTTCTCCACTGGTCAGCGACGCATTCACCAAACCCAACACTTCATTTAATCCCTGACTTCCCAGCAGCAGGAGGAAGCATAAACTCCGTCATTCTGGGAAGCCAGGGGGTGTGATTAAAGGCTCACACAGTTCCATGGAAGTCCAAGCCTCATGTTCAGGATTATTTTGTGGCAAAGACAACACCCAGAACAGCAGGATTGCTGTACTGGTCAGCAAATACCTCAAGACCATCAGGAAATCTAACAGAATGAATCCTTCCTGCACACTTCATGTGCAATTTTGAAGCCCCAAGTGCTGCCAAGTTGCACCTGCACTAGTTTCAGGGCCAAGAAGAGTCAGAACCATCTGCATTACTGTTCAAAAAATGTAAAGAATCAGATGACAGAAACCGGAACTATGGTTTAAACAAGATCACCAAAAAGGCTATTACAAGAATGATTACAAAAAAAAACAAAATAAAAGCTTTCTGAGCCTAGTGCAAAGGGCCTGAACTGGAAGTGGTTCAAAAAACAAGAGAACCAAGATAGAGGAGTGCATAGGCAAAAGCACCACTGAAGGGACTAGCACTGACTTATCAGACACACTGTGAAACAAGCCACAGATTACCCCCATATTTTTCCTGTGGCAGTCTTTCTGAATTGCAGCTGTCTTACTGGCACAGGAGATCTAGCCGGTGTGCTTTTCGTATGTCAGGATGAAGCTAAGGCTTTCATTTAGTCTAAACTCATGTTCTGCCAGTGTGAAGTTTTCTGTAAGAGAACTAAATTCTAGAAGAAATCGCTCGTAGGAAAAAGTAGTCCACAAGCTCTACAGCTTTCACAAGCCCAACCCTGTTAGAGTCACGAGGTTTGACTTACTTACCTGAAGGGAATGATAAGACGGGATGGAAGGAAGAGTCCAGCTCTTGCACATAATCCAGTATTCTCGATTCTGTTCTGTACTCACTGCTGATCAACGTGGAGGCTGGCACCACGCATGGTAACTGAGTTTTGTATGGAAAGGAGGCATCTCTAGATGGTGAAGTCTGCATGGATACACAGAACGGAAGGTTAATTTCTCCTTTACTCACTTCCCTCAAACTGGGACCAGAAGAAGAAAGTGACTCCTTGATGTGTGAATGGGAAAAGTATTCCTACAAACTTAGTTACTCCAAACATGACTAACCCCACTTCTTATGAACTATGGTGCACAATACAAAGAATATAAAAATACCCTTTAATTAGGACCAGCAAACAGTTGTCAGGGTTTCCAGAGCAAAACATAGCTGTTTCCAATCATTATTCCGATATATCCTGTGACCAACCACCACCCCTTACAATGCCATTCCAGCACAATAGGCACGACATGGGTGCACAAACAATAATAACACTGAACTATGCATAGGGCTCTCCTCCGTTTATCCCTTTAGTATGATTCTTAGTGACTACATCTCTAGACAGCTTGTACATTTTAATGCAAGATACAACATTAAATATTTTGTGCACGCAGTGTATTTACACAAAGCAAGAGGGAAAAGCCCTTGTCTTGTTATAACTTAAATGTCAGATAAGCAACAGACACAAAAGAAGATATAGAACAATAAACGCAGGAGAGGGATGCACTAACAATTCATTAATAGGTAGTAAGAGGAGTTACTACTAGGAGGAGAGCTGAGAAAGAGCAATTTAGCTGCTTCTTTGCAAGGCTTGTTAGAGCACAGCGAGTTAAATGATGGGTTGCACAGAACCGGTGGGTGCAAAGTAGCAAGACAGGCAAAAGGCAGGGTGAAAATGGGCAGAAATAAGTAGGAGGTGCAGGCAGTATGCTGAGCTCTCAAAGACAGAAGGAAAGAGCTGAACAAGGTACTCCTAAGTAATAAGCAACTCAAGTCCATGCTTCAGAATATGCTACAAAACCACTACAGGGCAATAGTGCTGCCGATGCCACTTTCAGCCACTCTAGAGACTAGCGGTAGTAAACCCAAAGGTACTGCCATTAAGGGCTTCCACTGCTATGCAGAAAATGAGGTTTTTGTTACTTTGCCAAATGCTGCAGAATCCTAAAACGGGGACAAATGAGGTACTTTGAGGTTCTCAGCCTAACACCATGCAGACAGCCACATCTATCATCTCCTGGAAAAGGATTTCAACCTAATAAACTGCAAGAATGGATTTAACAGTGGTCTTGATTTTCTTAAGACTTTTTATGGAATAAGAGGAAAACACCTAGCAGCTGCATCAGAGGAAAGACACTCAAACAAACATCGCTTGTATTTCTAAATCCTTCTGCTTAAAGAAATCTCTTTAGCTGCCTCCTGCCTGGGGTACTCCAGGCTGTATTCTAGCAGCATCACTCACCTGTACGTGATGCACTGCTTGTATCCACCACAGAAACAATCCCTCCCCCTGCTGAAATAATTTACTTCTGTCAGGTGGCATCAGTTTTTGCAACCCATGCTAAGCCTGAAAATATCCCATGAAAAAAATCCTGTTTCCATTTCTTCCTTTCCCCATCAACAAACTGCAGGATCTCTTAAATTCACGCACACTGCCTGTTAGGATGCTGGAGCAGAGGAGACCCCTTGGCAGTGAGGACTGTTTGTTTTATTTCCCAGTTTTCACAAACGAGAACTTGAACAGCCCCTGAGCCACCCTGATGATCTCCATACACACGTTTACTCAGAAGCACTTTTGGCTTACTTTGGAAACAATTCTTCTCCAGCCCAGGACTCCTTAAAAGCACTGTCTGTCATTTCCCGTGGCAGACATATGGCATGCTTCTTCTGGTAAACTTTAAATATCCATGAAGTGCTGGCACAGAAGCCAATATATAGCAAGCAGTAAGTGCTAAAGCAAACTTAAATGTTTCCCATTATATGGACCATTAAGCTAAAGCCTGAAGAGCTTTTGATTTCAATGCAATTTCAAAATTTTGCTTTTCAAAATTGCACAAAAAGCTGTTTCCAGATACATTTTTCAGAAATGAACCAGTTTCCTCAATGTCCACTAGTTAAATTGCTACTGCACTCACTCTGCCTTGTTTTTTTTCAGAAATGAATCCACAGTACAGTAAATATATATATATTTTAAAGAAATCCCCAAACAGTAATCAGTAAAATTACTTAGAAAAGACAAAGATAAGACCAACACATGCTGACAGCCAGTCCCTTAGTCCTGACTTGCTTTAATGCACTTCACTTGTGAACACGTTTACAATCCAGCTTAAAGCTCAGCCTCCTTAAAAACATGCATAAAATTGTCAAATAACCTCCACAATCTGTCTATTTTGAAATAGTAATGAAATCAAATTGCCAACATTGGTAAGTGCCCAATTCTTTTCCTCATCTTGTCTGTGGTTGGAGTTTCCAAAGCTTACGCCTGAGTTTGTGCATTATTTCCTTCAATGCTCTGGCATCAACACCTAAATAATTCCATCTTTCATTAAGTCGGTCCATAATTCAAAAGAAAATAAGGACTTATATAGTAAAGCGCAATTTTAGTTAAACCCTCTGAAGTTACTAGAAAAAAAGCTTAAAAAATAAAAAAGGCCTGGCAGTGTCTGTTCCTAGTTGCTAGATCTGGTTTAAATTTCTAATGCAGTAGTTTTCCACTGGAAAATGCTGAATTAGTGAAATCACGGTGTTTGTCAGGAATGTTGATTTAATCAACTCTTGATGAAACAATTTCTGAAGCCCTTCATTCTGGAATGGAAGCTTGCTGCTCAAAGAAAGCGCTTCAACCTTCATGAAATAAAACTGAAGAACTCTATTGGAGAACAAAACTCTCCCCCCTTCCAATTTGGCATCAAACGGAGTCCACAGCTTGACTTTTACAGCCGTTAGTTACTGATTTTGCAATACATCAAAAAAAGAAACCCCAAACCAACCAACCGAAGAAACACCCCACCAACCACCACAAACAACTGAACAAAACAACCCCACTAACACAGACACTCTGCCACAGCAAAGCCAAGCGGTTTCATGAAAACCGAAGCACTGAGCCCTCAGAAGACAGGTGTCTACAAGCCTGGCTACAACAGCAAGCTTCCCTTCAGAAGGGAAGAAAGATATTACTCAACCCTTATCGTTTTTCTCCTGCCATACAATACCTTACGCATCTAGTGACACATTTTTCTTCAGCACTGCAATGCAAAACCTCGTGCTTCCTGACATACGTAGATATGAAGAACAGCATTACATTTGGTTAATTCTATTACAGAGAAGAAAATACGCTGCACTTATGAGGAAATCAGAAGTGTGTGACCTTTACATCCTAAGCTAAAATAGCAGCTCTGTTTTAAACTTCATAAGGAGTGGTGTCACCAACAGAATCTAATTTTCCAGAATATTATGAATTTTAATCTTCTTGGGACTTTTTTTTCTTAGTACTGTCTTACTGGGTCACAGACAACGCAGTGAGCAATTAATTTTGATATTCAAAACAATTTTTGCACTTCCTTGTGACAAATTAATGCATTAGCCAAGGCACGATGGGGTCATGCCATTATTCTAGAAAGATCAGAAAGCCTAACAGTGCCAGCCAACCATCGTCCTGCAGTGAGAAAATAAGTTTGTGAAGCGTGCCACAACTGAAAAGAAAAATGTTTTGTGCTCCCAGTTGAGACTTCTGAATACTCGCCTCATGGTTTCAGCTACTGATTACTGAAACTTAGGCACGTTTCCAAAAATGGTACAAGTGTAATAGTACAAGAGAGCCCCAGTTCAATTACACCAATGTGTATGAAGCCACTAAGTTAATTTAATCAGCTCGAACACACTCTGCTGAATACCCGTCATGTCTGCTTCTGATTACTCTTATAAGCCCGAAAGAGTATTTATTCTCCCTACACACACACAGAACTTTACAGCAATATCAAAGAGGAGCTACCTCCATAAATATTAAAGGCTGTTCTTCAGTAAAAGAGCAGCCAACCACATTGCAGAAGCTTACCTGTGGGACAGGAGAGAACCACCGTATGGATGGCTGATGCCCCCTCTGAACAAACACACTGCTCACTTTTAATCCTCCAGCAGTGCTACGTGTAGCTCAAACCAACAGAGCACCGTGTGACCCACTCACTTCCGTGCTTTAGCACCCACCTTAGAGGCCAGCCTAAGGTGCAGGGGGAAGATGGGCGAAGCATCTCGGACAGCCCTCCATGGGAAGGTGCCTAACAGATGGTGCCAGGGATGCACGCTGTGTTACAGAGCCTGCCTGCCAGCTCCAGTTTCTATAGATGCCCTTTCCCACGCACTTGCCTGCCATCTATACATAGGTGCAGCAGGTGCAGCAGAGCGAGCTGCCCTAGGATGTACCGCAGTCAGTCTGCCTCTGGCCCCACTCAAGCTGTGGGTAAGGCAGAGCCTGTGGCAGAGGTTCGTTTTTCCAGGGAGAGAACTGAAAGAAACTGACTTTATAAAGCCTAGTGGCAATTTACTCAGCATCCAGCCCGTCTCAAATTCAGACCTTTGGTCGGTGTCATAAAAGAACCGGTAGCTTGTACCTTTCTCACAGACCACCCGCCTCTCACAAGTACTAATGTAGTTTGGTTTCCTTAATCCAGTTTTAAGCCAATGGGAGATGGATTTCCATCTGCTCTGGGGACATGTATGCTGTCTTCAACATTCTGAAACAAAGCCCTTTTGTTGAAGAAGCAAATCAACAGAAAAAAATCAAGGTTAGTGATTCATCTTTGACCGATCACATAAATCCAAAGAAGGAAAGACATTTTAACCCATGTAGATATGTTTTGTAAAAATGCCATATAGACATTAAGAGTAGATGTGATCCGTAAAACACTCAAACATTTTAATAAGCTAAAGTAGCAACACGGTGAAAAGAACACTTCAAGTTTTTTGTTCTGGAAAAGTGAATTTACAGATTGACTGGCTTAACGTAAACCTTACCAAGAGGGATTTAGTTCTACTCATATCACAGCATTACAAAGTAAAAGGTGTTCTCCCTTCCTTCCTCTCCAACAGATAAGTCCGATCATGCACTCAGAATAGTTGAATGTGTAGAAAATACCTTTTTTTTTCCAGATGAGCTTTTTTTTTTTTTCCCTCCTGATTTTACATATAAGAGAGTTTCTTTTTAAAGCTTCCAGAGTTAAAACACTAACCTTATCAACTACTTCTTCCACTTACAAGCTTGGTAAACCAGAACCAATGGATTCTCCCCCCGAGACCAGAAGACTGACACATCCACAGAGGCACTCCACCACTTTCACTAAAGCAGGATGCGTCCTCTTCTTGTGAACAGTTCGCAGGAGACTTGGCAAGACAGCACCGCTCCTTGTACTCACAGCTTTTGAGAAGCCAGCAGTGCCAGTGAGCTGTGCAGAAGCAGGTGGTGGAGCCAACATCCAGTGACACACCAAGGGGAATGACAACCAATAGGTTCCTTCCAGTGCAACTATGGGGAAATGGTTGCTGCTCCGCCTGAAGGCAGAATTGCTGGCCGGCTACTGAACGATACGTTGGATCGTTACTATCAGTGCTTGCTCTTTTTTTCTTTTTTTTTCCTTTTCTCATTTGCAGACTCTCATCTGCAGCTGGAGAAACCATCAACTGACAACAGCCACAAAGAACTCACCTGTATCTCCCCAATCTCCTTAAAAGCAAATAAACCGTGACAAGGGACAATCTGGCAGAGGAAATGGGATGGTATGCTAGGAAGCAGGTTGATAAAACACTCATCCCCAGACAGGCATACACCTGGCAGAAAAGAGGGGCCAGCTTCCCTGGTACATGCAGTGCCCTGTGGAGCTGCCTGCCTGCACACATGCCCTGTCCCATATTCTCTCTTCCTCTGATTTTCGGTGCTAGCTACTGACCACTTGTAGATAGCACATGCTCAGCAATTAAGGAAAAGGCTCTGCACGCTAGGTATAATACAGATTATACATATATATAAAATACATATACTAACAAGGCTTGGTCACAGGTCCTTATGCGTTTATCAAGTGACATCTACTGAAAGTATCACTAGCACTAAGCACGCACTGGAAAAGCAATGAGACGCAAAAATAGAACTGGTGTGAGAAGCAGATTAAAATATGAACCCCACCCCGATTCTGAGCCTTCTTGCACTCACTTATTTTTGCACTTATTTTTATTATTTGAGACTAGCAGGAATATTTTTTTAAACCACTAAATGGAAGCAGATATTCTTATGCTCTCACTGAACTCCAGACTGAGACTGAAGAGAAAAATACAGCAATACTCAACCCCAAGAGATTGGCAACATTATACCAACTGTTTGCTCATGGCATCTAAAAAAGCGAGCTTTTGCACCTCAGTTCCTGACTTTCAGGGTGTTGGCACCTCTGCAAGTTTAAATAGCAGTTTTCCCCACATGTGCCTCAGTCCACACAACCATGCCTTCCTCCAGCAGGTGGAGATACAGAATACAATGCGAATTCTCTGATAAAAAACAAAACAAAACAAAACACAAACACCATGCTCCAGAACCCCACAAAAACTTGAGAGGACCAAATTTGATAGCAGGCAGATCTCACGCCTCTTTGGCCTATTACCTTTAGGTATCGCTGTATAAGCTCCAGTGACACCTCTTGGTGAAATAACACTTAATCAAAAGAGGTGAAACTAACCTAACATCCTAGCTAATGACACAAAGAAGGAACAGAATGACCTGGGCAAAACAATTTATTTTTTTTTAACATAACAGCAGCAAAACACAGGGCACACAGATGAAATACATTCTAGTAAACACCAGGACACGTGAGCTAAGCAAAGACCTCGCTGAGACTACCCAAGTAGTAGTAACACTTGTTGGCTGCTATTAAATAAATTTTATAGAGCTTTTGAAATCTCAAAGATAAATTCAAGTTCCTCCAAGTTTAGGCAAAAAGTAGCCAGAGATACTCCAGGTCCCTGCTGCAGAAAAAGTATTTGTGGATGCACCCAGGCACTGGAGAATCCACAGTGGGTGCGGGTGGAAATGTCATAAATGTTGTAAATATAAAAAGAAAGTTATAAATGCCACAAACACCAGGAAAAGATTCAATCACAGCTCAGTGCTTCAAATGACACCATCTCAGGGCTCCAGCCCCCGTCCAGGAGCACGTGTCCCTCCTACTAGAGCACGCCTGCAGCTGCTCCGAAGTTTTACCCCACATGCAAGTTCTTAACACTCATTGAAAACTCTGGCTGAAGACATCATCACTACACTCACGTCCTCTACTCCGAACCAAACTGTAGTCCCAGGGTTCAATGTGCAAGGGGATTGTTCTGAGAGGCTTGCGCACTGACTCGCAACCCAGAGATGGCCTAAGTTCTTACTGAGATATTTAGATAACGAAAGAAGAAAGATGCAAAACAGATTCCACAGCCAAAAGATGATCTGGGGTACTTACTCATTCTGAATTAGTGGACAAGAGAATTTGGCCCCAAAGGATGTTTTAAGTTCCTGAGGATACTGGATGGTAACGAATAAGGCAAACACCCCTCATCCTGTTTTATTTATCCCACTGCAGCCTAGCTATCTTGTTCACCTGGCAGGTCCTCTGCATTTCCAGGGCAATTTCAAGGATTCATCTAGTTTTGCACTGCTTCTTGCATGAGTTCTTTGCTTTCTTGTAGACAGTATAACCATTACCTGAAATACTGGAGTAGAGGAAGGTATACTCTTCTTCAGAAGAGAAATACAACAAAGCAGAGGACAATGCAGGGCATCTCTCAGCAGGCACTGGGAGGCTACTGGGTCACTGAAGACTCAAACTTTTGACAGCACCGCAAATGTATGCGGCATGGCAGCAGATAGAGAAAAAATGTGGCTCTCTTCCCAGTGACCTTATGAACTGGCAGATGGGATAGCAGCTCACAGTTTCATACTTTCCTTTTCCTAACATGGATGTTGGGGGCTGCACAGGGAAAACGAGCTTCCCAAAAGAATTTGGAGAGATGCTAAGGACAACGCTCTGAATGCCATTCAATAAACAAAAGGGCACATAGTCGGTCATCTGCCCTCCTGAAAAAACAAATTCCTCAAAGCTCTGCCAGCATTTCTTCCATCCTACACACGGGAAGTCTGCATTGACTGTGATTCCTTTAGTTGTCCCCATTTGCTCAGATTGCATTGCCCATCAGCACCGCCAGGCACTCGCTGGCTGTGCGAACCAGAAGCTGGCAGAAGAGCTGCAGCGTTCAGAAGATCCAATCTTCTCTTTCAGACTTTGGCAAGCTGCTCTCTGTTAACTCCACCGCTGCTGCAGGGATGTAGCAGCAAGTCTCCCCTAGCTGCAGCTTGCTGTCAGGCCAATGTCCTTAACGAAAGGTGGATCCTCACAAACCACGGCACCATGGGCTATAAAAATATTTAAAACTCAAAGAAATGAGGGGGAACCACCTGCCAGAGGCAGCACAGTAACATTACATTAAAAATCCAACTGTTTTCCATGTTGCTAAGCAATAACGAATTTTTCTACAAAAGGCCAGAGGAAATTTGCTGGATTACTAATTGGAAAATAAATACATTTTCTAAGAAAAATAGGTATCAGTCCCAGAGGCCGCTCTGCATTTTGCAGCCTTACCTTCAGACATCTGCCTAACCTACAGCTCAGCCTGGGCTGATATCCGGTGTGCTTGCTTTTCAAGCTGAGCAATCTCATCAGCTGGGTGACCAAGTGTAGGGAGTGCACGAGTCAGACAGTGCCAGTGCCTGTTAGAATCAAACTTCTTGAATGCAACTGTACACTGTTGATGGCTCTTAACCCTAAGACTTGATAAGCATTCAGGTTTGATTGTCAGAACACGCCGAAATTGTCTACTTCAATTTTATCCCTTACTTTCCCAGCAGGATCTCTGTTTTTAAACAACACTGTATGCGCCTCTGTTAAATCTTTACCTTAATTTTGAAAACTTTAATTGAGCTTGGCACTTGCATGAAGTCTGAAGCTGACAGCTTGATTGCTGCCACCACCTCTTACTTTCTCCAGGAACATGAGCAGAATCCCTCTGTAGCACATAACACAGCTTTCCACGAAGCCCCTTGGTTAACTCCCCAGGTAGAAAGCACAGCATAACCACAAACTTCTGTGCTGAGAGCTGAGGTAAGCATTAACTCATCATCACAAATCATACAGTCACCCATCACAAGCTGGCTAAGGCTAGCAATGATTTTCCAAACCCTTCCAAGCAAGCACCTGATTGGAAAGTAGAAGATAGATTTGCCCTGCAGTCTTGGTGCACACATTTCCAGTAGCTATCGATGGCATCCGAGTTATGTGGCCTTCAGCCACCCTGAAGATGCTGGGAGTCAGAGTCAATAAAGAGATCACTAGGCAAGAGATGCAAATGAACAGATCTCTCCCCTTCTCCCATGAGGTCCGTTACAGAAACTCAACAATGATAAGACTGCGTTTTAGATATTTGGAAAGCAGCCTAGAGATTCCAAACCAATGTGATTTGGGATCACATCACTGCAGAAGGAATATAAAAACACTGCGTATGCCTTAAAATTGCAGGAATTCATACGGGAATTCCTTTAATGTGGAGGACATTTTTGCTTCCATTTCACTAATGCTAAAGGCTCCTCTGCGGGAAGAATGGGAATGCTTTTTTTTAAAGGGAGAGTGGGAGTGGTCATTTTTAAATGGAAAGCAGCAAGAGGTTATGTTCATCAAGCTCTGGGAGGCTCCTCTGACACAGCATTCCCTGCACAGGTCTTTACCACACCATCTTTGGCCACCTCTGTGCTTTCGGTACAGAGACACAAGGTGGCTTAGCCCACAGAAACCCAGCACTAGAAATGTGAAGAGCACGGAGCAGACACACACATAAAACACACTTGCTGATTGTGGTCTAGGTAAACTACTGAGCACCCAAAGCAGCTTGGCTCTCCTGCTGGTTGAAGACGAAGACGTAAACTCCGCTTTGTGCTGGTCTGCAGAAATGAAGTTTCTATTCACAAGCTTCTACTGCTATTTTCTGGACTGTAGTTGCTCTAGACCAGCTTTTAAAAGACAGACGCATAAGGGGCAATTGTAGAAACTTGTGCCTGCATGCATAGGTGTGTATTTGAGATTTTTGAACCTGCAGGATGCGGGCTTCCAAAAGAGCTTGCTATTTAGAAGCTGCATCTGGAACAGAAACCCAGCATGTTTAAGGAGAAGGGAAGGTCCTGGAGTCTCTTGCTAAGGATCAGCAAGAAGCACTGGTCAGGCCTCAGCTTGGGATCAGTCCTGTCAGCTCTCTATCAGGACGTGGACTGAACTGAATGGGAAACAAGCCCAGGTCAGCAGTCTCCTTGGCTAATGCAAGAGGAGATGCCTAAGTGACTAGGAGCTACAGCTCCCAAACCGTAACCCCCACCATCAACCCTCCAGGCAGATTGCCAAGTCTTTATGCCCTGCGGCCAGGAAGCTGGGAAGTCAAGCTAATAAGAAACCAGACAGCTTTTCAACAAAATTCTTGCTTTCTGCTCGTCTTTAGCTAAAACTAGGACACTTACTGCAATTTCGCAGAGCGTGCTGAATCAGCACACTCACACAGAACATCCTTGCGGGGAAATTTCTCCCCCCAGACCATTGGTACACTTTGTATTTTCTAGATAGTTAACAGGAGACATGGAGACTTCTGTCACTGTAATGCTGTTTCTAAAAGGCAAAGTAATCGAGAAATTAAAATCACTCGGGACTAACACTGCTCTAAAGAATGAGTTCACACTGTCTCTGCTCCCAAATTAGCTACTGTTGCTTTAAGTGCCACAGCTAAATTCATTATACATTCCTACAAGCAATATGCTATTAATATCAGCTGTGAACAGATATGCCTTGTCTTGCTCTACATTTTTTTTTCCCCATTTTGAAGTATTAATTTTTTTGTAACGAAAAAAGAAAATTTTAGGAGTTTTAAAGCACTCATAAAAAGTCATGAAAGAGGCAACGTAGCTAATCAAGAACAGCAAAAACGGAAACGAGATTAAGATACTGCTATTTAATTTCCTAGAAAATAATGTGCCACCAGCTGTGTAAACTTTCTTGTAGTTAAAACAAATACTCTGAAAACAAGCAGGCAGCTGATTACACCATAGTATGCTTCCTCAGCAGTCAAGCCTCCCAAGGAAGCTCTTGAGCTGTCCTTAGACTGTACAAAAACTTTACAGATAGCCATGCAACAAATTGGTTTGAAAAGCAGGATTCTGCGAGATCTTTAATTTTTATGTTTGACTCATTAACTCTGAGCTCCTGCTGACACAGCCAGTACTCCCAGCACACACACTATATGCTCCCTGAACGTAACAAATAACCAACACAGCATGCACTGTGCTTATGACATACCAGACAGACACACACTGACTCTAGCAGCCAGATTCTTTGGTTTTGTCTCCTGGAGAGAGAGGCAAGGGCCTACCTGCTGATTCCAGTAACAGGCACCGTGCATTCTGTAGAGTTTTCTCTTCTGGAAACTATGTAGTGGCCTCGTTCGGGCAGATGTGCTGACATTGGTCACAGAGAGAGATCTTAGTCTTGTCCTGTCTCTTCTTCTTTTCTTGATGTGCTGATGATCAAGCAACCAGCTGCTCGAAGAGGATACTTCTCTGTTGTCTGAAGCTCTGCAATTTCATAATTAATAAGGGAGGAAAACCATAAAGTTAAATACACTCCATGTACACAGGCCAAGATTTCAAGCTCTGATTAGCATTAGCCATCTAATTTTAAGACATCCTGAAGTATTTTCGTTTACTGTTTCAGGAAACCATGTACGTACTTTGTTTGCTCTTCGACTAATTCTGTGTTACAAAAGGAAGTTTATCATTCTTGCTCACTTTTCTGGTCACAGAAGCCAACGTTGAAATAAAGTTAAGATTTTGAGCGTGTAACAGTTCTTGGGTTTTCCAAATCAAGAACTCTCTCTGACACTTCTAATACCTATGAACATTAAATTACAATTAATAATTCCCTACAAACTTACATTCTGCTCAAAGCAACAGTCGTGCTAACATAAAGAAGACCTAGAGTGCTGCCAGAAGACCTTCAGATTGTGTAGTTTTGCTCAAGGACTGAAGCTTTACTAATATCTTACAATAGGGGCTGCAACTCACTGTGAAACTTTTGTATCAGAATCAGGAATTCTGCATGTTTAGTTTGTCCAACACAAAGCCATTAAACCTCACCTTCAGGGAAACGATGGGAACTGTCTTGCTTGGGAAAGGTATTTGACACTTCCTTCAACAATTATTACAGTGAAGCCACTAAGAACAATCGAATTGCATTAGCCTGTTTATCTATTCACTCATTATCACCAAACAGTATCTACCTCATACATAAGCTCAAAGAGAGAAATGACAGCAGCAAATCTGGCTGGGGAAAAAGAGTAAGAACTGCTGGAGTGGCGTGTGGGACTGAGCGAGGGCTACTGCAACCATATGGTATTGTTTTATTTTTACTTTTATTATATAGAGAATGTATATAATAACATTTATTATATAGAACGCGAGCAAAAAAGCCATGTGCCAGCGCAGGGCCAAGAAGAGCAACAACTGCCTTCGTTTAACATGCCTGGATCCCTCACTCTCACCTAACTGCAGCCTGCCTGCTCATCCAAACAAGGTAGGCTATGAGGTGAGAATTCAAAACACCCTCCATTTGGGTAGGAATGATTCAGTGGGAAGAACACTCTTCGCTTTTATATGTGTCCCAATTTTGTTTTGTTTCTGTAGCAACACCTGCTTGCAAAGAAAACAGCTTACTGCAAAAAACACTCAAGCATGCGTTTATTTTTTATGATACTGAAGACCTGGACTGCAACTCTGAACTTCCCGAGAAGTGCAAGTACACGGGGTATTGCAGCCTTGGCTCCTTACAGGTCATCTATCTGCACCAAGCGTTACTTTCTCTGAAGCAGTGATTATTTTCTCTCAGGAACTTCATCTGGCAAGATATATATTCCTTAAAAAACTTGTGACAGACAATACAATCTGAAAATGAATTTATTATGAGGCCATTTGTCAATCTTTTTTGACAAGTAACTATCTGCTAACTGAACATTTTATTAAACAGAAGCACTTGCTATGAAAGCGTGATTAAACACTGTCCCATGTTGTGCTCGTGTGGTAATAATGCTTGATTGGCTTGAATTTGAACCAGCCTTTTAACGTATCAAAACCATCCCAAGAAGCAACACACACTCAATAAAAAAGTGTGCTAATTAAAAGAAGAAGGGTATAATTTATTTAGAGGGACATGTTAAGTAAGTGCCAAGAAACAGCCCAAAATACTGAAGCATGACATTCTCAATGCTAATGCTGAACTTTTAAAACTTGAGAAAGAAATTAAATATTTAAAGTCCATGCAGAAGTTTCCTTAAAATACTTTCTCTGAATTCTCAAAACACCATTTCTCTCTCATTATCTCCCTTCATGTCAGACAGTGTCAAGACCAATTTCTGGACTTCCACTACCTCCCTGTTACGTACAAGACAGTTTGGACAAGAATATTAGCACAAAAAGCTCCTCAGTCTGGCTCCTCAATTTCTGCAATCCCTGCCTTTGTTCTGGTGGTCTGCCTAGGTCTTTGTTAATCTCTCTGCAGTCTTTTCCAGCTGTTCGATTTACCCTCCTGTGCCTTTCAGGAACGTTCAGCTCCATTTTCAGAGGGAGTAGAATTGTCAGTTCTATGGCTTGCAGCTCCAATACACAGCAGTATGGTTTTCCTGCCCCTTCTGCAAATAGGCTTGCCAGTCAAGGCTGAAGTTATCTGTTTATTTAGATCTTAATTGAGGGTGCTTTTCAAAACGAGATTCTACAGAAGAACAGAGGTGAACTATCCCCAGATGTAAAATTCACAAATTTGCTGAAGTACTCCTTTCAAACTTGCAGTTTGGCCTTTCTGGCACGGTAGCCTAGGTGAAGAGCAAGACCTTACAGACACTCCTACACACCAGAAGCCACAGGACAGACTATCTGTTCTCAGTGAAAGAATTTTTTCCCTCCTCTCTCTTGCTAAGAAAGTGGTTTTCACTAGCTTAAGGAACTGCTACTATAAACATTTAACTTCATACAATGCTCCTGGCTGATACTGGGATCCAGATTCAACCGGCCAAAGAAAAGCTACATGGAAAAAGGAAGCCACTAATGGAATTAGACCTTAACAAATGGCAGTTCAAGGTTACCCGCATTTAATCAACCAGAAGGTGCATGCATGCTCCACCTATTCCAGTGGGAACAGCCCAAGTAACCAACCATCCTGCAAACCAATGATTATCAACCTCAGAGCACCTCACATGCAGACCCACGTTAAACATGGCCTATCGTATCTTTCAAATCAGGAGCCTACAACTAATTTCAACAATTTACCTAAGTAAAAATAGCTGTCATCCCTTCTGTTTTGTCTTCCGAATCACCCTACTTGTCAGTTGGCTTTGATTTGTACTTTCTCAAGTACATAACTCAGTCACAATGCTCTGGGAAGAGTGAGGGGAGAAGAAGCCAACTCCAGTAGGTAACTCCCTGAATTAACTGCACACTAAACAACAACAGCAAAATACAATGAAAACCTGAAACATACTCAAAACCACAAGTAGGAGTCAGTGAAATTTCCCTGCAGGATTCTTATGGTAACCACTACCCTGTGCTTAATTACCATCTTTAATGAACCGCTTTTTTTTTTTTTTTTTTTTTTTTTTAACAGATTTCAAAACACTTCAGAAGAAGTGAAAAATTAAACTAATTTAACTGATTTTCCAAGATGATAAATAGAAAGGTCACACGCCTCTCAGTTCTGAGCTACAGCACTGAGAAAATCTTCCAAGTCTTCCCATTCTTCTTTGGACTGTTAGAGATCATCAGTAAAACAAAAAAAAAAAAATAGCCTTAGAGTGAGCACTCCCTGAGCTGCTCAAACCAGCGTGCTGCTCATAAAGCCAAAAGAGGACTGATTTTGGAGACAACTAAAAACACTTTTAAAAGCAGGAACCCTTCCTCATCTGTTCCATGAGGAAGTCACTGATTCAAGGCATGGGTCTCCAAGAGCATAAATTCCTCTCTTCTTCCATATCCCCAACTCTAATAGCAACTCTGTTTTAGGGTTACTTCTACTCCAAAGCTCAGCAGAACCTTCTGATTTTTCCCTGTGTTATTTTGTAAAGAACCAACACATCAGGAACACGAATGCTCCGTGACAGGACCCCTTCATCCTTAAATTTAGGGCAGAGTCACACAATCGCTTTGGCAACAGACGGTGGCTAAAGAAGCTGCCCATCCAAGCTGCTCATTATAATCTCCTCGGGGGAAGCTCCAGCTTCTGCAGCAAAGCTGCAGAAACAGACGGTGTGGCCAGCCCCACGCAGAGCCGGGAGCCAGGGAATTAGGTTCTGCTGCAGACACTGCCAAGAAGGCCCCAGCTCTGATAGGGAACACCTTCTTCACCCACTTCATTTTAATCAAGACCTGTGAATAACTCAGCAACTCCTTCATTCCCCCAAATCACATCACCAATATCTCAAGAGAAATACCCTGCATATCTAGGTCTTTTGTAAGACAGGACTGTAGGTAATTATCTTAGTATTGTTTTGAGAATAATACTGATTAGTACCTCCAGCTTCTTGGAAAATTCATGAATAATGGATGGTATTATTACAACGTATGGATAGTACTGAGAAACATTTGTCTACAGTATTAATTTCAAGCTGCTATGTACATGGAAAGTCAATCTATCCAGAACAAAAGACCACAAACTAAAAAAATATTCTCTCAAATTCCTGAAAAAGCAGCTGGAAAAGACAAATTTGGCCTCAAAATGAAGAGCAAACTAATGAAACAAATAAACAGACCCTGACCCACAGTGCCACAGCTGGCATTGCCTGTGATTTCTACTAACCTAGCAAAGTCTAGTTTGTCAGTTTTCAAGTAATTCAAGTTGAATTCATGCCGACTGAATACATTAAGACTAAAATAATCAAAAGTAGCATGATATTAATGTATTCTTTCACTACTACACAGACACATTCTCCATCCTAGTACGTAAGTGCAATTACAGTGACAGCATTATTTTATGATGCCTTTAAGAACCAAACAGAACCTTACTACACTCAACTTTACAAGCAAGACTTTGTCTCTCCGGAAATTTACAGAAAGCAGTTCTCTTTTCCTAACTTGTTACCATAAGGATAATCTGTTCCATTTACCTCACTTTACCAGTTGGTCTCAACCAAAACAGCACCACGCTGTCACCTACCTGAAGGAGATGCCGTTGACCAGCTGCCTGTGCCTACAAGCTTTGGATGAGAGAGAAGAAGAGGCTGGAGACAGGTTGAGTGGAGCAATTAGGCTACTGATGATTTCACTCAGTTGTGCGCTCTGGAAAATAAAAAATGGAAGGTAGTCAGACCCTTATCCATACTCAACAGCACAAAGGTCCTGGGCTTTTGTTGTTTTCCTACTTAGGGTTCCAGTCTCATACATCATGGAACAAACATATTTAATTTCTTCTTGTTGAATAATCAAGAGGTCATTTTTCCTTCTTTCACAATTATCATATTCAGCTATACAAAACAGAACAAAAACAAACAAACAAGAAAACCAACTCTGAACTCCCAGCCACAGACATTGAATAAATAACATACAAAATACATCAGTGATTTCAGTATTTTAGCGCAACATTTTTTGAAAGGTAGAAGAAACCAGGACACTTTACAGCTGACATTACAACAGCTGCAGCTCAGAGCTAACTGGCTGTCCAGAAAGCATTTCAACAGGAAAGGAAAAAAAAAAAAAAAAAAGTCTGCTATTCATTGTACATTTTGTTCACCCAGAGTATTTTTTTTGTTAAAAGAATACTCCTCATTGCTCGCTGTAGTTAAAAAGAAATCAACAAGAGTAACTACAGACAGATTGGCTAAAATCTTCTGATGTCCTTAAAACTAGCAATAAGTACCCACCCCCCAGAATGCCAGATTTTTAAGGCTGTCCCAAAACAAATGCAGGTTGTCTGTTAAAACTAAGAATTACTCCCTGTAAAGCAACGCAGCTGTGGACTGACTCCAGATAACATTTCACAATGTTTTTGTTTTAAATGTCAAACCTTAATGGTTATTCCAACAGCAAACGTAGCCACAAGTTTACTTAGAGGAAACTGTCTGCTGCATATTAAACATAAATGAAATGTATCTGAAATGGAGTACGTTTTCTTAAACTTCTAAAATTTTTGTGGGTTTATCATTCAGGACTATGATTGCTTAAAACAAGAATTACTAAAGGTTACTCCATCGTTGAGGGATTTTTGAAACAGCAAAGATCCCATGGCTTGCTGCAGCTGAGCAAACCAACCTACCAGGACGACTATGAGAAGATCCCATGACAGTGTTCCCACATCGCCCAATTGAGGAATTTAGAAAAATATTGTTGCCAGCAGCTGGCTTCAAGGACGGGATCTACATGACTGCTAATCACAAGGGGGTTGTTTTCTTGCAGGTGGGGTTGTTTTCATGCAGTTGTTTGTCTGAGTGCTTTTGACCAATAATCTTGTGTGAGACACTATCCGTCCCTGTTAAATTCACTATAAAAGTCAGGCTTTTTGGGTAATAAAGGGCAGCATGATCTGACCATACTAGTGTCTGTTGTGTTTTTGGCCGTTCTTCCTGCAACACTCCATACGTTTGGCTTATGTTTTCAGGCACTACCATTTATGTAGAAAGAGGCTGAAAAAATTATTTTCCATTTTATTACAAGTCACGTCTTTTCTGTTAATGTTTAAGTGATGCTGTTGGCTAATCAGGTAGAAATTTCACGTCAGAATAAAATATTCAGGGATGGATATTAAAGCACAGAAATAGCAAGTCAATTATAAAGGGTCTGGACAAAGCAAACATGCTGTCAGTAAAATATTTAGCAGATTGATTTCAAAATCTCAGCGGCATTCAATCCGTAAAAGGAGCAAAGACTCCACTGAATGTCAAAGCACCACAACAATGGCAGACATCCAAACTGCAAGGAAAAAATTACATGTTTTTAAGACGTTGCATAGCTTTGAAAAGAACTTGAAAACAGTTTTAAAAAAGAGAGGCTGAGTCATTTTGTATTTTGTTTCATTTTTTTCGCTCACACGTAAAATTACTTATTTCTAACAAAGCAATGCTCTAACATAGGACTGAAGAATTATGTGGGAATGTGTGCAGATATACTTCAGCCTACAGCATTGCTGTTCTTGACAGTGAACAAGAAGAAACCCAGGGTCCAGGTTGATTTATAGAACCAATAGTCAAAAAAATAAAACAATAAAACCAAAATCAAACCCCAAATCTTTGTGTGGTCAAAAAGGAAGAAATCTGGTGTAATCTGAGAGATGCACTGAAAGAGCACTTCTACTTCCAAGTCATCGCAGTTCTTGGACCTCTCTTTGTAGATGCTTTGGTACCAGCAAACACAGTCCTAGCACCTCATTTGTTAAGTGTCTAACTAAAAGAAAATTGTGTTTAATTCTCCAAATAATCACTTAAGAGGGGACGTTCACCACATTCTAAAAATGCTCTTTGGTTTACCTTGTGCAATTGCCAGCACTGTGCATATCAATTTCCTGTTTCATCACTTCCACGCTCCTGTCTGTTGTGGTTAAGAACCATCAAACAGGGGAAGCATTTTAAGAACAGGAAAGTATGACTATCAAATAAGAAAAATTGGCACAGAGATTCAGGAACAGACATGGTATCTAAAGCTGCTTTTACCCCATTTGAACAACGTGCATAGACCAAGAATTTAGGGACAGCAGCAAGGTAATTAATGCACCATACTGCTTTTGTTAGGTTTGCTTGACGCTAACCCCATAAACTCATTCAGAAAACAAATTTCCTGTATCTCCTCCAGCAATGTGATCCTACCATATTCCTTATGTACTTTCTAGCAAAAGAAAACCCTGCTGGAGTCTCTATTGTTATTTCCTGGAATTAATCTTGGAAATGCCTGTTTTGAACACCATGAACCAAAACTCTGCTCACGGCTCTGCCTCGGAAGTACCTGGAATTCCTCAGCTCCTAGCCGGATTGCTCCTGCAACACTTGAAAAGCCAACCCAACAATTATATCCAGCTGGGGCTTTCGTAAAATGCAGCATACCTCCATCCTCAGCTGCACTCCTTCATCTCACACAAGTATTTCCTGAAATAACCTGTGGCAACTCTACACGAAACCTAACTACAGGGGAGAGGCAGGTTTGGGGATAGCTTTTAGAAGCGGTTATGTGGCCGCTTTGATGGAGACAACGCGGTAACACAGACACGTCAGAAATAAAAGGTTAATTTGTAAACCTGTGTACAATGTATTATTTAAGCCCTTGAATCCAACAGCACCCACTCTCAGGAGTGCAAAATACCTTCCTTTTTGGGTGGCATCACCATGGAACCTGCCCTGCTTCTGAAGTAAATCATTTGGCTCCATCGACCATTCAGTTCTTATTTTACTTTACCTGTTTTTCTATGTTTCGTAAAAGCAGGGTAGGACTGCTGGGTGACATTTCAAAGTCATGCTCCGGCAAAGAATCCTGTCTCTCAATGGCAGCTTGCGAATTCCCTGTGGCGTTTAATAAAGCTTCTTGGTCTGTCAATTGTATTTGCTTCTTCAAAATGTCTTTTGGAAATGGGAATTCTTCTAAGATCACCATCCCCTAGACAACAGCAATTGAACACAGTTGGTTGACAATGAATTAACCCTCCTAAATCATGCTTAAGGGGCGGCTGAACCTGGCACATCCCCCTTAAATCCTCCCAGCGACTCTCTGGAGCACTTAGCCCAGATTTTAAATACACAAAAATAAAAATAGCAGGTATTTTTATTAATGAAAAGCTGCATTGCTCGTGCTACTCCCTATAACAGCAATCGCTCTACAGTGTTAAACCACTGCTTAAACATCTGTGCCAAAATTCAAATCAGAAATTCATACTTATTAGAGCAACTACACGATCATTTGCCTGCTGGTTTAAGAAGAGTTTTTTCTGCAAGAAACAACCACCTTTGATTTGAAGTTGGTTACATTCTGCAGCCAATGGATTTCTCTGAGGCATTTTAAAGCACTCTATTTTTCTTATTCTTATCCATGTTCTAAACAAAACGCATTAAGGTTGTCGTTTTATGTAGTACAGACTGCTACAAATCAAAACAAAAACCTTTTACAATTTAATAATTGATTTTTAAGGCGAGCATTTTTAGAGTTTCATAATTACAGAGGCAACTACCCTACATATTCTAGCAATCTCAATCCTTTCCAAGGCATTCTGCACAAATACGGTACGAGATATGATCTACCATCTAAAGTACATCACCTAATCAGATAAATACAGATTTACATGGTAGGGAAGTAACAGTTTAAGAAATGAAAGTAGGAAAAAGAACACCCCACTGTGCTTTCCACTTCACAGATAAGAAAAACGGAAGTGTAAAATATATCCCCAGGTAACATCTCAGTTGGTTTAACAAACTTAAAGCATTCAACAAAATAAACAAAAAGAACTTGCAAACAGTTCCTCGAATGTCCTCTTAATTTGTCATTATCTTAAGCAAATACAGGGAATACTCAGAAAAGGCTACCAAGCCTCTACAGACATACTCCAAAGAGAAAGGGCTTACTGATTGTTATTCAGATTTCAACCACATATGAAAAGAATGGGATCATTCAATTGCTCTGCCTCAAATTTTTCTTTCTAGTGGGAATATTCCACTAAAAGCAAGGGAAAACTGTCACTGAACACAAGGAACCCCTGTAAGATGGTGGGACAGACTTCACCTAGGTTGTAGAAAATCAAGGGTCCTATAAGTTTACTTGTGCCTTGCCTCCTGCCTCAGCAGCAGCTTGTCCTAAAACAGGAAAGCAATTCTCAAAGAGGCTTCAAAGACAAGACCAGGAAAAAACATTAAATTGTCCAGTCCTCTTCGTGCCTCTAACTTATTCCTCTGTTTAAGCTATAACTTCAAGCCTGACAACAAAAAACTTTAAAAATAAACTCAGGTGCTTAAAAACTTGCTTCCGTGTCCAAAAGGCGCACTGAGATTCTGGATTTCCACCAGGTCAACACAAGATTTTCCACATTTGCTATTAGGTAGTAGTTCACCATCTGTGCTTTTCAAGTTCTGGCAGATGGAAATGAAGCCAGACAGTATCATACTCTAATCTGCAGGCCACAGCAGATACAAAGTGGGCAGTACATTCAAGGAAGTTCAAGTACAGTTCTAATTTTTATGTGCCACAACAGGAGGACAAGCCAGCTCAACAGCTTTAGAAAGTAAGGCAGCAAAAATATCCCAGGTCTTGATCACGGGAAGAGGCTAAAAACAATCTATAAATGTCTAAAACAAATTCTGAAATCAGAAGCTCACGGGAAAAGCACTCACAAGAGGGAACCCCCCACACCCACCACTTTCCATTGAAATTTTATTTTTTTGAAGTTGTGGAATCCTGCTGACAAGCACGGACAGAGGGAAGTGGAAAAGGAAAGAAGAGTAAATTGAAAAATATGAAAAGGAAGACAGAATAGGCATAAAAGAGGAAGACAAAAGGATTAGAAGACTAACCTTGATTATATAGGAATCACAAGTCAAACTGGTTACAACCAGTAGGTTTTGGCAACAAAATTCCCCTGTCTGCTTCCCCCAAAATTAAATCAAATTCTTTTGTTAGGCAGATAAGCAGATTTTAAATGGACCGATTCTCAAAGATCCAAAGCTTCTACTTCTGCGTGCACGGGGATGCAGAAGACACAATGCACCAGGCCAAAAAACTGCCCACAAGTTAACCATCTCCCTTCCTGTTGTGCCTGAAGTCATTGTTCACTGGCTATGAATCACATTTTTTTCCACTCAAAACATACAGAAAGCACTTTGAAACCATTAAAGAGCATCCAAACTCGACCAATATTGTGTAACTACTCTGCAGCCACTAAGTGAAAACAAAGAGCTCTTCTATCAGCCTGCATGTCCTTCCATAGCTGCTGCACTGGCATGCTACAAACACGCATACAGAACGGCCAGAGCCAAAGAAAACACACATCCACCTTCACCGTGGGACACAAAGCCAAACGCTGAACACCACAGCTGGTGAAAGGGGCATGAAGTTTGCAAAAAGGAATGTCACTAAAGATCTCCAGCAGGAAGATGACTAGGCTCCGAGCCAACACGCCACCTAATGCGAAGAAAATGCATGACTAAAAGAACGCTCTTTCCCTCATTTCTCTGCTATTTCTTTCTCCTTGTTCTGCAGCTCATGAGATCTATGCCACCTTCAAGTGTGATAGGTTTGGGGCATAACAGGCTGCGTGTATCTGTAACGTATCTGGTATTTAGCATATCTAGCAGGTATCTGGTATTTAGAACAACACTAAAATAGGGACACTCAGCATTCAGCAAAATACAAAATCTCCTTTCACTTCTATTTTAAAGAAAAACCTAACTGGGGAAAAGTTGTGACCAGGAGAGACAAAGCTGCACATGACAAGAAGGCTTCTTACGTGATCAGAAGGAAACAGTCTCTAGCATGATTTCCCTCTCCTTTTTCCTCCCTCCAAGTCTCATGTTCAGCCACGTAAAACGTAAAGCATCTCCTGGCTCCTCTCCACCTGTGCTTATCTGACCCCAGCACACATCACACAACTTCCATGAGGCTCGTCAATGAGCCCTTCTCCAAAACCTGCTACTATCACACCAACAGAGTGATCACAGGTTTAGGCTTCTTGCTCAGGAGACTGACCTGGACAAGCCGTTAAATTGATATATAGATTATTAATGTCTCAGGAATGTGACTTTACCACTGTCTAGCCAGTTCGATTTACAAAGGCCAGTACATGAGTTATACGCTTTGGAATTTTAGTAATAATTAATCCTTGACCTGTTCAAAGTGCTGTACAAACATTAACTAACTACTCCTCAGAATAAACATGCACTGTAAATAACAAAAAAGCCCCCCAAACCTCTCAACATGAAAACGAATAGCCAACCACCCCTCCTAAAAGCTACATCTTGCCTCTCCACAGAGGGGGAAATAGCGTGACAAATGAAGTACCTTGTGCCAGGACCCTCAGTCACTAACAAAGTCTCTAACTATCACAGATAGAAAGGTTCCTGACTCCCAGACCTGTACTGATGCCTCTAGGGTACAACACTTTGCAGCTCCTGATGTCTTTGTCATTAACCTTTGTGTGCAACAGTCCACTCAGATACAAGAACTCCAGGGCAAAACAAACAACAACAACAACAACAACGAGGAACCACAGAAATAAATATTACAAGAAACACTGTCAAAAAATAAAAAATAAAAAATGATTGGAAAAGCCCAGTTATGAGCTTACAGACAATACCTTGGTGGCACGTATCTGCCTGTGAAGGTCAGTTAGTTGTTGGATTTTGTATTCTAGTTCTGAAATCTGGGCTTGTAGCCATGTCCAACGGCTGCCAATTCTAGCTCTGTCTGCAAGCCACTTCCATTCAGAAGTATAGCTGCTGTGAAGACAAAATGCTGGTTAGTCCAAAAATAAAGATAACCACATTTGCACAAGAACATTTTTGACAGCTGCTCTGCCTCATGTTGCAAGCATCTCAGTTGCTTTCAGAAAATATCTGATTATACCCCATCCAGTTTCACATCAGCTTATTTCTGTAACTACAGAACTTGCCCCAACCATTACGATCAACGTTCCTAACTATTCCCAGGCTAGGCTACTTCTCTGTTAGGTATTGCAAACCCAGAGCTGGAGAAACTACCGAACTATATTAGTTAACGCAGATCACAGATTTGTGAAGAATTCCAGCCACTCCACCAGCCAGCATCCAAATTCTTGCAGCACACTTCCTCCCACAAGCTTCCATGAATATCAGTTGCTAACAACTGTGATCTACTAAGACATCATCCAGCAATGGCCAGCGAGCTATCAAGTCACTGGCCAAGAATGCTACCACGTAGTTTAGCTTTCTTTTATTCACGTTGTTTTATAAACATAGCTGGGTAAGTATAGTATAGGTAGGTCAAAATAACGGCTCTTGCTGCAGTTTACAAATAGGTGTATTTTTAACAAAGGATATGCCTCCAGGTACTTGACATTATGACTAGCTTAACTTCATTATGCTGAATTTGTTACTGCTATCAGCAAACTTTACTCAACCCACATATTAAACAAATGAATGGCATATGGTACCACTCAGCAAATCATTTTAACGGTCGGATAAATTTAAGGAACAGAGATAATACAAGAGTAACTTTAAATTAAAGTAAATTTAAAATAATAGTAAAATAAAAATAAATAAAAAAAATCAAACTTCTGGAAGGGAAGTGCTTTTGTTCCAACAAGTTACTGGGAGAAACTACTGGATTGGAACAACCCTTGATAACACTGCACGGTCAGTTTTACACAGGCAGAATTTGTGATCCCTCATTCCCCTGGCAATGAAGAACATCAAAGTATCACAAGAGAAGAAAGAAAAGCCACCAGCACTTGGAAGCAAACTGGCACAGGAACACTGCACACAAACTGCTGCTTCATGCAGAACTGTATGCCAACCTCAACAATCTCAACAAGGAAAGAAAAGGTAACACAGCACTCTGTAGAAGACACTAGACGTTTTCTGGCATGAACAATCACCAATTTGAGAATCCTGGTATTTTTCAAGGCAAAGATTATAAAACGTAACTCAAAATCTCAGAACGTTCTGTCTACTTTATCATAAAAGGAAAACTAGACACAGTCTCTGGGAGGTTACCTCTAAAATACACCATCTCCCATTTTTACCAGGAATTACCTCCCTGTTTCTGCCCACATATTTTACAACCAACTTGAACTCTCTGCTGCACAGACAAAACGGACATGGGAAATTAGACAGGAGATGGACACGTCCCGTTGAAGCCCAGATTGTGAGTGCAACCAAATAAAATTACCATCAAACAGAGAATTCAAAAATTCTACAAATACGTATTGTAATAAATGTAAATGTTAGTGACTTTGTCCTAGGAAAAAAGGAGAAAGTAGGGAAGAAGGAAGCCATCTCGTAAATACCCCTTTTTCTGATGATCTCTTCTTTCTCTTTGCTTTCCCATTACCGCTAGCCCTCGGTAAGTAACCGTGGTGACTTCTGCTTTAGCCAGGGAGAACTCTTCTCTGGGACTGATGGATTTTGCATGTTTGTGCTTCTGGAAAGCATAAAATAATCTGGGGGGAAGGATCTGAATTCCCAGTTGGCCCAAGGTGGAGTTCAGTGAAGTCAGCTATTCAAGCAAGCGTGGTGGCTGGAAGAGGATTTGTCTTGGGACCTGAGGATGGCAAAATGCTAGCTCTAAGGAAAAAGCTGCCTACTGAGGCTGTAACATTTCCCTTAGTTAAGTTTAACACAGGAAGTTAAACAGGAATAAAGATGATAGTTGCAAAAAAAAACTCCACAGAAGCTGGACAATACCCCAAGAAGGCCAGGTGAAAGAAGGTGGAGCACGCTGCCAGAAATACAGCCCAAGCCAGATACTGCAGTGCTGGGAGAACACTGCTGCTCTAAAGCAGATCATGGAGGGGAAGCAGAGCAGAAGAGGAAAAAATAAATAAATAAATAAAAATAAAAAGCCTGTCCACACAGCTGGGAAACAAAAAGAGGAATGGCAAGGGCTGCAGCTGGTCTTATGTATGAAACCAGCGTGCCAGTAAGGGAATCCATGCTCACATAGCTAACCACAACAGATAATAGAAGAGCAATTAAGTTTTGTAACCTTAAGATAAACAAATCCTATCTGTATATTACTGCCTTTCATCTCAAACAAATCCGCTCCACAGTTGCATCACAAGTTATTTTTCAAAAACGTGTTTGCACAGCTTTTTTTGCTTTAACACAAAACAGTCTCAAATTCACACATCTGGTGTTAAATCTGTTATGTAGATATTCCCTTCTAAATTCTACGTAGGTATTTCTTAAAGCCATAAAGTAAGAGTGGTATGCAATTAAATCCTGTTAGTTTAATTACACTGTAATAACGATGTCCTGAGGCTCCTCTGTGAGGAAGTTTCCACCGGTTCCAAGACCAGGCTCACGCCAAAGGAAGCGACTTCAGCTTCTCACCCCTGCCAGCCCCGGCTGCCCCGTGTTGGTGTCAGTATGAGCAGCTGGGCAGCCACGCAGTGACACGGGTGCAGAATTGCTCGTGGTTAATTTTAACCTCAGGAGGAAGGTGAATGAAGCACGTTAAAGGCTCGATCCCCTCCCTGGTTCTGATGCCCTGCAGACAGACAGACAGACTGGTGCACAAGGAAAGGGGCTGGAGGTGCAAGGTAAGCGCCAAGATACAAAATTCTGTTCCCATCTCAGTCCCTCGCCCTTTGTTTGAGCTCACGTTATTTATCTACCATCTTTGCCTCCAAATGTGTTTCTCTACAACCTATTTAGTAAATCCTGTAACGCCCCAGCAAATCATAACATCTTTATAAGCTACCTTTATCTTACAGTGAGCTGTATGCAAGCAAATATTACGGCAAGCCAAGCACTGAACAGCAACAAGCCGCTATCCCAATAAAACAATAAGCCATAATTGCTGTATATCATGTTCCTGGTATGTTGCAGTGTACAGCCTAACATGCACTCAGCAAAGAAACGAG
Organism: Aythya fuligula; assembly: GCF_009819795.1. Lineage (NCBI taxonomy): Eukaryota > Metazoa > Chordata > Aves > Anseriformes > Anatidae > Aythya > Aythya fuligula. The sequence goes on from NC_045564.1 coordinate 6,813,065, forward strand.
ACAACAAGAATTTGCGGGCCAGTTTTTGATGAACAGGAGTAGATGACTGAATACTTTTTAACACTAGGATAATTAGTAACTCCGGTGTCCCTCTTTCTTTCTTTCTTTCTTGGCTTAGGTGGATAAAGAAAGCTGATTCAAGGTGAAACTCATTACTTCTACAGATCCAGAGAAGGGAAACAACAAAACAAAACAAAAAAGCACCCAAAGTTACAAAAAGAACCAGGACTGAAGGAGGAAGTCAGCTCAGGTGCTACAGCAGAAGCTCCCAGCTCTGGTTCTCTGCTGGGAAGGAGACAAGAAAAGAAGCAGCTGTCTGTCCTGCCTCCTCTGCGCTCCTTTTGCAGAGCTTCTCTACTTAGTTCCTGTGCTTCCCCATCCTACCTCCTCCACAGGAATTTCAAATGCTGCCAGCGAGTCCATACAAACCACGTCATATTTCCAACAGTTACTAATGGTCAGTGCTATAATACAATGAGACATTTATCAGCAGATAAACTGAGTGCTCTTGAGCTGACTCTCGATCCGCAGGTGATCTTCTGCACTCCTTCAGGGCCAGCAGCATGACAAGAAATGGAGCAATCCTCATTTTGCACAAGTAAACCATTTGAATTTCCCTAGAAAAACATGCTGGAATGGCAGGAGAGGCAAAATCTGTCTTCCGGTGAGATGCTGGCTGGCATTTCCACTGTTCTGGCTGAACTGCAGGAGGTCAGTCCTGTGTGGCTTGCAACAGGAAAAAGAAAAAAGAAATGCAAAAGAACAAACAAGCCACAAAGAGCACAGAAGAAAGCTAGAGGATTCCGAGAAGTGCCTTCTCCTCCTGGGGCCTCACTGAAGTTGAGGGTGAGATTTATGTTTTCCAATAGCTAAGATCAGCCCGTCCCAAAGAACAACCCCAGGCTACTTAACCAAGTGCAAAGGGGAACTGCTAGCCAAAATAACACTGCTGTGCTAGGCACACACTGCTCTTTGGGTTTTGCACAGGTGCTCTGGAAAGCCGATACTTCAGTGCACACAGCTGAATGCAAAGCAAGGTTCTCCACGCTTATCTCAAGTTGTGAAAATTAAAAGGAAAGCAAAGCCTTCCAGCCTCCTGATTTTGAGAGGGAACACTTAGCGTACCCCTACTGTGACATGCCTGCAGGGACAAGGACGCTTCCTACCACACAGGAAAGGAGGATGCTCGTGGCAGACCCACACCAAGACTCCAGAACACAGGTTTGCCAACTCCAAACACAGGCTCCTCCCAAAAGCTTTGTTTCAAAGAACGTCAGAATTGTCAAGTTATGACATTCTTCAACAAGGACAAGCAGGGGAGGAAGGCATTCACGTTGGGTGGATGGGAAAAACTCCAAAATTCCACAGGAAATGTAAGAACAGCAGCTGCTCCTGACATGCTCTCACACTTACATGCCCACCTCGGTTTCCTAACCCTGTGGTTTTTGCTCTCCCTGCCATGCCACATCCCCTCCCATTTAATCCCACGTTGTTGCGGTATCCCGTTTTCAGATGATTTAGTCCCAAAGCGATGCAGTGATCCTGACCACAGCCAGCCCTGATGGTTCATCTCCTCCTCTCGCTGGGATCTCCTGTGCTACCATAGGCCCATTGCCAACCGTGTGACGATGAAATATTTGGGAGCAAGGATCAGCTCAAACTACAGACTAATTACTCTCAGGATTACAAGCTAATCACCTGTCTTGTGGGGAGTCACTGCAAACAACAGCAGAACTTTACTATTCTGATGAAGGACTCGAGTCTGAGAATTGAAAAGTGAACAATCGGAAAACTCTCCCGATCTTTAAATCCTATCCAGACATCGTATGACTCATGCTGAAATTCATGAGACTTAACACACACTGGAAAAAAAAATATCACACATCCCCCGGTTGTCTTGGGAAGCTCACTCAATCGTATGTAAACACCAAAGAGTTCACATCCACCCCGTGGCACTGTCTCACCCCGGCATAACAGCATGCTAGCTGTGTGGGGTCCCACGGGAGCGGAGCCATGAGCCTGTGAACGTCCTCAACTGGCTCTGATTTTACACCAGCACTGCAGGCAGCTTGCCTGGGACTACACGTGGCAATGCTCAGAAAGCAGCTGGCTTGGATACGAGCAGTTTTGCAAGGCATTAAGGTGAGCGCGGGGCTTCTGACAGCACAGCAGTGAAATTCAGCAGGGCTCCTTTTCTCCTCTCTCCACACTGCCAGTCAACAGAAGTTAACATGTGAAAACCAGGAGATGGTATCATATAAAAAAAAGGCTTAAAATAGGTGAATTCAGACATGTCGTGAATGTACTCTAGACAATCTTATCTAGATTTTACTCATGAGATAAAAATGCCCACTCCCACCAAAAACTTCCAATCCTTGTAATGGCTAAACAAACATGTCCAACTCTGAAATGACCCGTAAATGCTTTCTCAAGGACTAATTCTTCCAGCACGCCTACTTAATGTTTGTTTTCAGAATTAACTAACTTCAGTTGCTGTTGAAGTATTAATTCCCGTGGACCAGTTAACTGTTAAATCCATAATAAGGACATGACAGAAAAATCAGAGTGCTGCCTTGTGAACCCAACCTCTTCCATGCATCCCAGAGTGAAAACAAGATGAAAACAAACTGCAGCTAGAACCATCCTCTGGCATCGCATCGCACAACAGAACACTGCTTCTTTACTCTGACAGTCACCACAGACCAAACACGGAGAGCAACGTGCCACCGTTTTGTGCTAACAGGCACCAAACCAAGCTACACACTTCAAAACCCTTCATGGGTTGAGAGAGGCGCTCTGGTACGCAGAGTTATGCCGAGACCTCATAAAAAGTCTGCAGCTGGATCAGTCAGGCTTGCTATCTTCCTTGGCGTTCACCAGGAGTTTTTACCTGGCAGAGATTTCCCTCTTAAACACCACCCGGCCTCCCAGCAGATGGGTTACAGCTCTCCCTGTCGTCTACAGACATCGGCAACTGCTTATCGCAACAATTCCTGGCGCCCACCATCTCTTGTCATCCCAAACTGCCAAACTTGATCCAGCTGAACATTTCTGCTGAGCCAGCAGGCCTGAGGAATTCAGGCACTAATACCTGAAATTATCGACCATAACTGTGGGTTTCCCTGGAAAAGAAAATCCATGATACAGCGTTAGAGTGGAGAGAAAAATAAGCGGCGACACAGTAAGATTTTTACATCTTCCACAAATAAGTTTAGAAGGGAAAGTAAGAAGGGGAGAAGCAAGGGGAAAATCAGTATTTGGGGCAAAAAAAACAACTGTAGGATAACTGAAAATATAAGGAGAAAAAAGGAGTTTCTGTGCTTGGAGATCCTAGAAAAGGAGAAATTACACCTTCTAATGCAAGGAGATGCTACAGTCAGTATTTTCCAGCTACAAGGCTCCTGCACTGAATCATACAATTCCTATAGCTCTTATACAGAGACTGAATTGTCACACTCGCACTGAACTGTTAGTTGAGGGCTCAACAAAACAAACACATTCAGCTTCTTAAAACAGGGATCTGTTACAGTGCTGAACTCCAATGGCTGACTTCACGAACTGGTGGGTGCTTTTCATCTTCAGTTCTCTTTACGTAATTGTTCACAGATGTTAATGATAAAAGGCCAAACTGCTGGTGGAGGTAGGGTCAGTTAGAATATTAACCACCCGAGAAGTAAAAACCTGTGAAAGGTAAACAGTCGGCACCATTTCACCTTTTAATAAAATAAAATAAAATAAAAACACCTGCAAAATGCTTAGCCAGAAACGCTATTTGCTCAAAATATTTTGGAATGAGTTTTTAAGTTTCCATGGGCTGCTCCAGCGCCCCAGCTTCTTCCACTTAACTTCTGCATGCTGCAGATCAGATCAACAGAGCATGGAAGCAGGTAGTGCTAACATGCACGGGAAAATCTAAAATTAAAAAACAAAACTCAGGAACACCAGGGCTGCCTGGAAACAGGCTTTTTTTCTCGTCCTTGAAATGGCACAACATAATAGGCTAACAACAAAACACCAGGAACACTAGCCTAGAAATTCCCTGTATTACACAACTGCCCTTGAAAGAAGACATCAAGGAAGCAGTGCTATGTATGCATCCCACAATCAACATAAAGTAAGACAGAGCTTACAATATAATCCTTTAAAGACAAGCACAGTAGCACATTATTGCAGCACGCAGGCAGAGTATCAGTGCTCCTTTGCAACCTCCAAAGTTTGTCCCAAAATCTGTCCTTATATTCTTCTGGAGGCAGGCAGGTGTGGCAGTGCCGTGACATCTCACTCTAGCTTCCAAGTGGCCTCGCTCTGGCTGTATGGAGCGCCAGGGGCTGCAGGGACAAGGGACGGACAGAAGGACAAATCTGTGGTTGGACAGTTGCAACCTTCTTGGTTTGGGGCTTTGGTAGGAGCCTGGGGTGGAGGCCTACTGGATTTCATGGTTACCCTGTGAGCCCCTGCTGGCTGGGAGGAAGGGTAGGTTACGATGCACGCGCTTCAGTTTGCATTTCTTTTAATGCCAGAGTTGAGAATTAGAAGTTTGTTAATTGGGAAGTCATTAAAATTCCCCACCAAAGCTTTCTAGCCCACAGCAGCTAGGTAAAACGTTGGGATGAAAATAATTTACAGCTATTTCGGTTTCAATAAAAAAGAGCATAGGTCAATATATTTAAATCTAAGATCTAAAGTTACATTCCTAACCCATATTTAGCAGTATGAATGAAACCCTGTTACAGGAGAGCATTCCTATTTTGGGAAGCCTTTATGCACACTTTTTATTTCATGTGAAACGGAAAGCATTTAAATGATTTCCTGTATCAGGGGCCCACGAACACTGATTTTCAAAGGCACTGGACGTATCCCTTTGAAGTCGATTCTTCTGAAATCAACGTTATCTGCAAACTGAAATCACAATGCCCTCGCTCCACAAGATGGTACAGAGACAGTTTGCTGTTGATCGTAAACAAATCTTGCAATAAAAACAAGCACATTTCACAGCTTAGCAACAGAAGAAAAGCTCGCCGTAAAGCCCTGATTAATCAGCAGTTCACATCGAGCACCAAAAACTCTTCTTGATCTACCATTTAATTAAGCGCGCGAGGATATCGTGTACATACATGTGTCTGCTTATTAGAGTCTCTGCTCTACTATGCTGTAGTGACTGTGTATTAAGCTGTCATTCAGAAGAGCACTGCCAAGTTTTTATTTAATATGCATTCAGCACTTATTTAGCTCAAAAGCTTTGACATTCCCAGCTCTGAGATTCCCTCGCATGTTACAACTTGTCAAACTTGCTGCCTTTCATTACAACCATTCAGCCTGCTCTCAGCAGCTGCAGAAATATTAATGTAATTACAGGTTCGAAATCAGGATCCTTATTCACAAGAGCATTACTCCGGTCTTGCAAGAAGGAAGTCTTGCACAAAACCAAGTTGCTATTGCCGTACACCAGATTTCTAAAGAAAAACAGTAAAAGGAAAGGGGGACCCAAAAGTTGCAAATCCCTCGTATGGAAATCCAACCAAGTGAGGTTAAAATATATTCTGAAATAATACCTGTGCCCCTAGAAAGAAAACAGAAGGTAATAGAAAGCTGGTTTTTCTTTCTTTCCCTGGTAACAACTCTCCTCCCACATCCTAGTGACAAGAGCCAAGAATTAAGAGAATGGAATTCGTGAAAAAGCAATGTGTAAAACATTTTGAAATCAGCATATTATTAGCACCTACGAATTTCTATGTATTCAAAAGCCCTCACATTAATCTTTTATGCAAATAAGACATTTCCCTGACTTGTAAACTAAAAAGGTCTTAAAAACTGGAAACAATTGGGGTTTTGTGCTTAAGAGAAACGGAGAACAGCATTTAATGCTGGCAGACTGTCTCCCTCCCCTTCCAAAAACCAGAATCCAGTTCTCTTATCAGGTTTGAAGTGAAATTACAGCTCGGAGTGGAAAATTAGGACCTGATCTTGCAAAAACAAATAGCTTCCCCTTATAACGTGGCTCAAAGATGGGCAATGAGCCCCAGCCCTTCAGCAGTGCCTTCTGTCGTGAGGCCCGCAGAAGTGCACTGATGTTCCTCAATTAGCCATGAGAAAAACGCTAGCAAAAATGGAAAATAATCTAGAACAAACAGATGAGATCTGGAGATACCCGTCATAATATTTTCTTCCTTCCTGTATTCTTTCCGCCTTACCACTCCCCTCCCCGCCAAGTATTTGTACTAAAAATAGATTTCCAATCTTTTCTCTTTCCAACTAGAAATTAAAGGAAAAAAAAAGAAAAAGCAGGAGGTGGGGGCAGATTTACTATCTCTGCACATTCATTAGAAAAGTTTCCAGGCGCAATGAACCCTGTGGGCATGGAAAAGTACAACAATGCTACTTCGTCAGGCTTGAGGTTGCTGGAAGATAATCAGTAAAACATGTCTTTCAAAATCAGAGGAAAAGCATGAAAATATTTCAGAAGGAAAAAATCCCACCACATGATGCAAAGGGATTGTGTTCAGATGGGGGAAGAGGACTGGGGGAAAAGGGCACGGGACTGTTCCCAAGTAGACAGACAGCGACTTGTTTCACAGAAAAATCTATTGTAAAAAGCTTTTCTCTCTAATCAATTAGGTACAGACATTACTGCTTGATGGAGCGAGCAGCTGTGCCTTCAAAGAACCCCAGGGATGGATCTTTTGATTCTGGAAGATCACTCAGGGCATTTGGAAGTACACTGCAAACAACCAGAACCTCCTGCCACATCAGGATCACACAAAACACCTGAGTGAGGATGCAGTTAGCCCCGGAAGATATGGCAGGCAGCTCCCTGAGCAGAGATGCTCTTGAAAGCACTGCAAACTCACGTCCTCCCCCCAGTCACCTTGTTTGGAATCTGACATCATTTTCTACAGTAAATCTTCCACGTTCATGAACCATAAAGAAAAACCAAAAAGTTCCAAGTAACCTCGGCTGGCGCAGCGTTGTCTATGCTGCATTTTCGCTGGCTGCTGTGAATTCCTGAGGGAACTGCCTATGCTCAGCTTTCTGATGGCCTCCCTGGGCACTCCAGCCGCTTTGGTTAACGCACTGAACATGGAGCTAGCACCTAACGCCTTTAAAAAAGCGCAGAGAAGCACTACTACATCCCCTACACAGTGTTGCAGGGAATTTATGGCCTAAAGGCCAGAAAAGTGCTAGGAAACGACAAGCTGCTGAGGACAGTTTGGTACAGTGCCTAAGAAACCTTCCATGAAAGATGTGACAAGTTAAAGACGCTGTTGAGCTGACACCAGCAGCAAAACACCAAAATTCCTGAGATAAGCCAACTGTTTCTTTGTACTGATAAATACTCAAAAGCCCAAATATGTTTTGATGAAGTTTCAGAACTGGGACAAGATTTTCCGGTCTCTCTAGAAACCAGAGAAGCACGGTGAACTGTCAGCTAAAAGAACTGCGCTCACCAGCAGACCGAGAACCTCTTGTGTGAGGACAGCACCGATGCAAGGCCCAAGGGATGAGCGGTGGTCTAAGCGCCTTGTGGGGGCTATTTGCAACCGACCAACATGGGTATTGAGATAGATGGATAGAGACAATCGTACTTGAGACACGAAGCATCGAGACACAGCTCAGAAGAGCTTATGTCAACACTCATCGGGCAAAACCCTTTTCAGGGTAACGAGAATGAACAGGTTCAAGAGGTTAAAAATAGCTCCTTTTTTTTTTTTTGCCTGCCATGAAATATTGGGGCTGGAATCAGAACTTCGCCGTGCTGATGGGAAACAGCCTGGTCTCAGGTAAACATGAAAGGGGAGGGTCCTCTCTCTCCCCGTACGTTTTGGATTGATACCCCCTCCCACACACACAAAGCAAGGATGTAGCAATGACCTATTGCAAATAGCCTCCGACTAGCATGATGATTTGTGAAAGTTAAATGCAATCGGTGCAAGGTGACACAGGCAAACCACAAACATTTTCCCCATCCATCACTGCATTAATAGAACCTCATGACGTCTAGAATGTAACAGAGAGGAGGAGTCTTTCCAGGTGAAAAATAAAAGTCAAAAAGCGAGGCAACGAACATTCCCTCACCCACATAATCACAGTATTTCTGGAAAGCACAAAGAACCAATTCCCTAGGAGAGAAAGGCATTTCACAGCAACATAAATCCACTAAGTGGAAGTAAAAATGGATGCTAACTTTTAAGTTTTTGGGTTTTTGTCCTGCTCAAAGGCAACCCAAAGGAACTTCCAAGTGATAGAGCTCTTGAGAAAAGCAAGGCTCAGCAGCTGCACTGCTGCAGAACTGATGTACCTTTGCCATCCTGGAGGAGAAGTACGGCCTTTTAGCCAGGCAGACACATCTTGGGAAAGGTGGAGAAGGAAGAAAACCATTCCAAGCTTAAGACAGCAATAAATTCTGATAAGAGACAGCGTGTGTTTGCTGCAATGTGAATTCAAGCATTGGCTCAACCTGTGCACACAGACAAAAGTCTTCAGCTTAAATTAGCCAGTGCTTTAACTCTGAGCTTGCTGGTCCAGCAGCACAGTTCAAACACCGGTGATTCTCGTGCTGACAACGCAGCAAAGCCTCTGCTAATACACACTGCTAACCACAGTATCCCTGCTGCTCTACTGAAAGAACATAAAAAGAGGAAAAAGAAAAAAAAAGAGGTTGCACCAAGTCAGCCTACAGATGATCTACCGAGGGTCCTGCCTCTAAGCAGTGGCCAGATAACAGCCTTGAAATGGGGCAGCGCAGAGCAGCGCTTCTCAAGAATACTCCCTCAGCTTCCAGCAGCTGCAAGTTGGGGATTTTTTGAGCCAAAGGTGGTGTCTGTGTGGTTAATAAGCCTCTGCATTTTTTTGTCAGTGCAACAAAACAAACTGAATAAGCCTTAAGTGGAAAGATAACTTAAGGAATTCGAAAGCTAAAAGAAGAAATAAAGTTAAAGGACTGGCAGAATGAGAAACTGGACTGTCCCTGGCAAGAATAAAAAAGAAAGCCCTCGCACAGAACTTCAGTCCAAGTTTTAGACTATTCACAACCCTCCGAGAATCAGCATTTCCCATCAGTTCTCCCTATTCAGGTCATGTAATCACCAGATAAGAACCCGAGAGGCAGAGCTGGTACTCAGAAGTTCAAAGGTATCAGCTAAGAGAAGAATGCGGATTCTCCAGCACCAGGAGCCAACGATTCTGTGTTTGCACTGAAGTATTTCAAAAGAATAATTTTGTGCAGACTCAAATATTTAAGGTGATCATAGCTCAGCTGACAACTCATTACACTTTGGTCTTTTTAATATTGTATTTACCACTGACAATATGTAAAAGCAAATGAACACTCGTGTTTATGTTGCTTTTCTTCCACTGTTTTCCAGATCTACAGAGTTCAAGAAAATGCAGCAGGGATTTGATAAAACCATGCTGTATCGAAGCTTTCGTTGATGAAGCTATAACCACGTAATAGGGCACAGCTCTCTTCCAAAGGAAGATGAAGTTTCCTTGATTTTTTCTGCACATTAAGCTTTTGAAGAAACTAAGATTTTTTTTAAAATACCTGATTTTCCTTCAACACCAGTGTCACTCTTAGTGCTTTCCAGAAACTCCCTAAAAGTCCCCTCCTGTGATAGAAGATCAGCAAACACAAAACTGTCTGGAGTTCAGGTGCTACAAATGTAAGCACCAGAAAGTTCCTGCCTATCTACTCTCACCATCACATCCTACCAGATCTTAAGATGTGCTCTGTTCTCTTCACCTGTCAGAAGAGGAAAGAAGCTCTCTTCTCATTGCTTTCTACAATTTCTCAACAGCGGAGAGTTAACATTGTAGTAAGGTAAGAAAAAACAGGCTAAAACAATTTAACCATCCACTTGTCTTCCCCATCACCGATTTCCAAAGCTACAATAATTCATATTGACAGGTTACTTGTCAATTTAATAGACCCAGAGAACTGCAGAATTAGTTAATTACATTAATTTCACTCTAGTACTTCTTGAAAAAGATACCAGCAACAACAAAAACAATCCTGCCAGCTTCAAATTAACAGAACAACCTCATTAAGTAAATTAACATTTTTCATTATAATTCAAAGAACCAAACTTTTTCAATGTGTACCCCCCAGGTTCTGGATGCCTTGACATCTGCATTGATGCTCATATTTAGTCTTTACCATGTAACAGTGGACTTCAAGATCTTAATGCTGACTAATACTTAATGACTCAGAACATGAATAAAAAGATTTATTTTTTTTTACTGGCCTAAAGTATCCTTTTCTGCACTGCTATCACTATTTGTTTTGATTTACAGCATCATTGGAGTGGGGAATAATTAGCAGTGCTAATGCAATGCAAGCTGACAGGATGCAGTACAAAGTCAAGCTCTACAGCCTGCTGAAGTGACTGCTCCGTAAATGCTGCACAGTTCCATGCTCCTACTTCTGGCTGGACCCTGCCAAACCTGGCTCCCGTCGGCAGTCCTCCTGCAGGAGGCCTACCTACGGCGTGAGGTTACTCACACCAGAAGGAATTTGCAGGTCTAGCCCCCTCCAGCTTGATTTATAAGCATGAAGCACATGAGTCTAGCAGGAATTTAACACTTACGCTTCCACAGTTGTTCTTACAGTCTGTTCGTCACAGTCTTCGTCTGAGCTGCTACAGGTTGCATCCGAGTCCAGGTCCTTCTCCACACGAGACAGCAGCCCTCCGGCAGAAAGTGCAAAGCCCCGGATTTCCCCCGGAGCAACACAAACTCCGTTCTGTACATCCGCACTGGAACTACCTTCCAAAGTAGCTGTGCTGTTTTCTGGCCAACCTTCCGCGCACCTGAGGGAGCCACTGCTCGAAAACCTGGTTGGCTCGTGGAAAACCTTCATTCTTTGTAACTGATGTTTTACAAAGCATTTCAGCTGCTGATCACAGTGTTTGATAACGTGCTTTGCCAGGAGCATTTGTAAACGTTTCTGTGTCCTTTTGGCGCGACTGATTTCCTTTTGTTGCTTAGTGACACACTGGAGTAAGCGAGCATACACCTCCTCCGGGGTGCAGCTCAAAATCCCTTCCGAAGGCCCGTGAAGAATTTGGTGTAATAAACCCCCTTTTATTGTTTCAGTGCAGACTCCCAAAGCCCTACCCCAAAACCCATTCTTCTTGTACCATTTACCATTTAAGAGCTGCATTTCCTCTGCAGTACTGGATTCGGTCACATTTGAATCCGAACGTCTTGGCGTTTCTGCCAGATTTGGAGGTGCGGTGTCTGGAAAAGCGACCCCTTTGACCTGCTCCTCAGGTCCCGAATGACTGATGTGACCGAGCGATGTGTCAGCACCATTATGTAACGCGCTTCTCATCCTGGAGCAGTCAGGCTCTCCCGCTTTCATTTGCTTACCGGTTTTGTTGCTAAATGCAGAATTTGTGCTCATTAACAAGACAGACTGATAGCGCTTGGAGGACGGCGGAGAAGCAAAATGCTGCATGCTGAAGATATCATTCCTGAGGCTGGGCTCAGCAGTGGGGAACCCCAGGACTGAGCAAGTAATCCGTGCGATGGAGTCCTCTCTTATCTTCTCTTCCACTGCTCTGGAATTTTCCATGCACAAAGTTGTATCAGACTCCATAGCTCTAGAGGACAAAGAAGGTGACAAGTGGATACCATGACCTTTTGTTGCTGCCTCTCTGAGGGCTGGTGTCATTATAGCTACTGTAGGTAGTTTACAGCAAACCTGAAAACAACACGGGCCATGTAAATTTTCTCATTTTCATGACATGATACAAATACAACTCAGTCAGGCACTTCAGTCTTTCAACACTTAAACATTATTTAAATGTCATAAAAAGGGTATTAGCTAAAGAACATGCACAGACTACGCCCTCCCACGAGGCAAACAAGAACACTCAAATTTTAATTTATTTCACGCAGAGGTTGTCCCATGTGCAATAAAAGCCTCCACCTTGCAGGGGAGTAAGTGTTCACACCTCATCACATTTCTGATCCTATCAGTCTTAGAAATAAGCCTCTCGGAGTTCACGACTGTCATCTAACCTTGCTTAAACTCAAAACACAACCAAAAGCGTAGGACTAGAAGGCTGCATTTTAAAAAGAGCGCGCGTGTGTATGTAGATGCACAAACACAGATGCACATCTACATATTCCCAACCCAGAACTCTGGTGGGATTTTGTTTTAATCTGCTCTGGGGATAAGAACTTTAAGTTGCATTTGGTCTTCGTTCAAGTTTTTTTTTTTTTTTAAACTTTAAATGAGTCAACAACAGTGTGACATAAACAGGAGAATGGGAGATGTGCAGCTACCTATTACAAGTGCAGCTAAGCAGAACACCTACCGCATGATGAAACACTCTGAAATAGACTCTCTACCAGGAGAAACGTATTCAAAGTTAATTTATGTAGAGCAAGTATTTGATTATTTAATTATATACACTCACAGAACACTTAAGGAGTTAGTCATCAGGGCTAGTGCTCTAAAAACAGGGAAGTGCCAGTTCTGAATGTTTCCTAAAATCCTTCCCCTGCTTTTGTATCCTGTTTTTTACTCATCAGACACTGTTTATTTAATACAAACCCAACACTCCTCGATATCCCCTGGAGTAAAAACCAGCAGCTTTCCTATAATGACTCTTTTGCCTGTGGCTTGTCATCGCTTAGACCAAGGGTTCCCAAACTATTGGGATGGAGAGACCAGGGTCAACCTTTACCCCTTGTCACCGGCTATTCCGACATGCCCCACTTTATCACTTCACAGCCTGCAGTGCAGGAATCATTGCCCCACACCCTACTTTCAACTCTGTTTAGGAGTTGAAATAAACACAAAGGAAGGTTGAACTGAGCCTGGCCCGCAGAAGCCTGGACAGCAAGCTACTGGCTGTTCTTGGTTAAGAAACTAGAGGCAACACCAGAAACAACAGGAGAGTGGCAAAAGTAAGTGTAGTGCAGCTAACTTCACAGTAAATTCTCTGGTTAACCTGAAAAGCAGCTAGGAGCTCGGCTGTTAGGTTTTTACCTCTGTACAGCTCCTACTCAGCATCACCGGGACCAGGTTCAGCAGCCCTCACACTAACCCTAAACAACAGTACTAAAAGAAACCACAGGATTTTAACTTTCACCCTCCCTAGCAATGAGCTGTTCAGAGTAAAAGCCCCGTGACTGGGACCTGACAAGGCCACGCCTGTGACGCTGCGATGCTCTCCGGATCAGGCTGGCTGACAGCTCTGTGTCCTTCTACCCCTGTAGGAACTAACAGGCACAATTACTTTAGTTTGGAGGGCTTTTTTTTTTCCCTCCTTTAAGGGAAAGATAGAAAGAAAAGGTAAATTGAAGTACCTTCAAATTAACCCCCTAACATTAAACTAAAAAGCACCACACAAGCCACCAATTATCAGTTCCTGACAAAAGATGGTTAAGCTAAAACACAACTAAAAAGTAAATGCTTTCAAAGAGAAACATCTCCCACCTAACCCCTCACCCAGGAACTTACAAACTTCACACAACCTTTCTGCCCTGAAGACAGCTGTGTGAGACGCTTCACGTGTGTTCCTCTAATTTCAGCGACATCAAAAAGACTTTATAAAAGCTGGTACTATCCCAGACTCCAGCCCCTGGCATTTCTCCAAGAAGTTCACATACAAACACACAAAATGTCATTGGCACACCAGCAAAACAAACTACGAGCTGAAAAAAAAAATTAAAAACAAACTTTAGTACAAGCACTTGGCTCCACAGAAATTGTACAATTTTCATGTTGACACATTTTATTTCATTTTGGCAGAAGGCAGCAAAAAATAATCTCACTCCACCCTTATTGGAACTGAGTTTTCAGAGCCAAACCTATTACCTTCTGGGAAAAAAAAAAAAAAAGCAAGGGGAGGGAGGGCAAGTAGCGTAATACAGTACTGAGGAAAAGTCTGTGTTGTCATTCTGGAAAAAGCTTTTTTTGTCACAGGTAAACCATTTCAAGGATTTTTCCATTGTGTTCTACTCGTATTTCTGCTGTGCTGATGTTGAAACCTCCACACTGAACTGGCAAATGTTTTGCTTTTTGTCTGTGTAATATGTATTTCACTCGAAAGTCTAAAAAGTATTGTAAAAAGGAAAGCCGATGTAAAGAAAGGGGAAGAGAAGAAAACAAGTACCAGATGCACACAGGACAGCAACTGATGTTTCAAGTGACTTTATGCTTATCCTCCATAATGCCTTAATTACCCAGCAGGACACAGCCTGGGATTGCAGTCTGCCCCGACCCACACCCTGCTGCCTTCTCTCACCACTGAACATGACAGCTACCAGCCCCTAACCCTGCAGCTACCCCTGATTTTCTGCCGCTGCCCTCCACCCTGCCAGCTCTGCTTACTCCTTACCGAACATTTTGCTCTTACGCCCCTCTCTACCCACCTTACCTCACTGCAATTTGTCTGAATCCTGAATCTAATGCCTTCACGTAGGCCAGCAGTAGCACCCTATTAAAAAACAACAAGAGCAAGCCCAGCTGCATGCAGGCTGGCATTCCCTTCCCAGCCTGCAGCTTTTGTTTATAGTCCTCTCGCTTTTTGACTCTTTCCCCCCTTGCATAACAATATCACTTACATTACACAACACTACAACATGCTGGGGGACTTTTGCTTGGGAAGGGTGTGGGTTTATCTTTTCTTGATTTTTGTTATCTTTTTTAAAACTTCCACTTGTGGGAGGGCTTGTAAGGCTCCTCTGTATTGTTATTTTTTGCTTTCAAATTCAGTTGTCTGCCCACAAATTACATTTCAAACAAATATAACTAACTTGTTTCTGGTTTATTCACAGATTAACTGTGTTTTAGACAGAACTTCCAATGTTTATTCCTTCTCTAGAAAACATTCCAAAAGCAAAGCAAAGTAACCAGCAAATGACAGCATCTGCTGAAATACCCCGAATTAAGTTCAGTGAGAGCGTACAAAAATATTCTATTTCCAACTGACAAGAGCCGCGTTACAGCCCCTCAGGTACCACCTGCAACAGAACCGGCAATACCTGATTTCCTACAGCGTTGAGCTGTTTGTCCTGTAACCCCTAGCTGCTCTCAGCCCGCCTCTCCGATTATCGCCGGACAAAAATAAAGCGCTGCTCTGGCAGACAGGTGCTACTGCGGCGCTTCTTGGCTCGCTGCGACCGCCAGCCGCCGCCGAGCGCAGCGCAGCGCGGGCAGCTCCTCCACAGCATCCATCCACGCGGGTCCCCGTTACCTTGCCCTCCCGATATTCACCAGGGGAACGGGATCGTAACGATTACTAAGAATAGAGGGAAGAGCTCACGGCATAGTCTGCATTTTCTGACAGAACAGTCGGCAGCAACGGCCACAAAGGAGGGACGGGTCCCAGCGGGTACGTCCTGGTTAGGAGTATGAAAGAAAAAGGGAAGAAGTCCATATTTAGCATGCTTGGGACTGTTCTTTCAGAAAAGAAATGGTCTCGGTAGGCAGCCTTTGTTTTCAGTTCAAGAGCAGCCTGGTTACTCATGACGAGTATTTAAGCATTTTCGTATTTTGTTCTATTAATAGCCTGAAAAAACAAACTGACAGGATTATGCGGGGAGTCTCAGCTTTCAGCAGCGCTCACCGCGCAGTCCGTGCCACAGAGATAAAACTGCAAACCCCGGGGTTTTGCGCTCCCCGGGAGATACAAGCATAAATCTCTCCTCTCTGGAGAAAAAATAAACAAAAACAACAAAACACCGCCACACACCTACAAAGGATCTCTCTTTGAACAGCAAGAACGCAATTTAGGACAGACCACCCAAACAGTTCTAATCATAAAAAACATCAAAAAGGACATACTTCAAGTGGAACTCATTAGTATTCATTTATGGTAAAACCCATGACTCATTAAAATCTCCTCACAGGGTTGTTTTTCTCCCAGTGCTGCTGCACAGAGGATAATTTCCAAGTTTATTACCGCGCCATCAACTAATTCCTGCCCAGTCTGCGGCACCGTATATTCGGAGTGCAGCATCTGAAGTCATTTTTAATGCGTGCTACTGACAGAGATAACATTCGCGTTACTTTTAGATCCGCTGCGAGGTCCGTACCGACAACCCAGCTGCCCTGTGGAGCTGTGGCTTTGGGGAGGGAGGTGAAAAACGGGTTTAGACGAGAGCGGTGCCGCGCTGAGACACCAGGTGCGGTGACGGGGCGGTAGGGTCCCTGGTGCTGAGGGGGTGTCACTGAGGAGTGTCACTGAGGGGGAAGCTGAGGTCCCCAGTGCTGAGGGGGTGTCACTGAGTGGTGTCGCTGAGGGGTAGTTGAGGTCCCCAGTGCTGAGGGGTGTCGCTGAGGGGGAAGTTGAGGTCCCCGGCACTGAGGGGTGTCACTGAAGGGGAGTTGAGGTCCCCAGTGCTGAGGGGGTGTCACTGAGGGGGAGGTGAGGTCCCCTGCCCCGCGGGGTGTCGCTGAGGGGGATTTCGTTCCCCCCCCCAGCCGCGGCGGGCCCGAGGCAGGGCGCTGAGGGGGCTGAGGCGCGGCCCCTCCCGCCCAATCCTCGCGCCAAGCCCCGCCCCCTCCCGGACCGTTACCCCCTCCCGCCCCGCCCCCACCCAGCCCCCCTCGCGCATGCGCGCCAGCGCCGCGGGACCCAACCGCCGCCGGGCCGCGCTTCTCCCCGCTCCCCTCTCCGCGCTCCCCCCCCCCGGCCTCTCCCCCCCTTTCCCCGCTCCCCTCCCTCGCTCCCTCCCGCTCCGCTCCCCGCCGCCCCGCGCTTGCCTCCGCCCGCCTCCTCCTCCTCCTCCTCCTGCAGCAGCAGCAGCGGCGCCGCCGCCTCCGGCCCGCGCGGCGCGGCCGCAGTGCCGCGGTTGAACAGTCCGCGCCCAGCTAAAGCGCGCCGCGCCCCGGGGGCGGGGCCAAGCCGCGCGAGGGGAGGGGCGGGGCCCCCCAGACGCTCCGCCCCCTTCCCCAGCGCGCGCGGGCGCGCCGGCGCGCCCGGAGCGAGGGAGGCGGGGTGTGCATAGAAAGGCTTTATTCGGGCAGCGGGGGTAAGGCACGGGGCGGCTGAGAGCGCGGCGCGATGCCGCTCAACGCAGGGCTTCGTGGTCGAAGCGAGGACTCCCCAGGAAGCTGCTCCTGCTGCCACCGCCCCTCTCCTCGAGGTTTTGTCTGCTTGAAGGAGCTGGTGTGCTAGGCGAATCTCTTCTACTCACATTCGGGTGGCTGAGGTTAAGCCATGTGTTAGTATAAAAGGGGGTGGGGAGGGGTTCTGCGGGGCAAGCGCCCGCCCTACTTGTCACTGACAATGTCCCTAGCAATGAGCTCCTTCATTATTTCGTTGGTGCCGCCGTAGATGGGTTGAACGCGGGCGTCCACAAAAGCTCTGAGGACAGGGGAAAAAGAAAAAAAGATTTAAATCAGCATTTCTCAGAATGTATATACAATAAAAAGAGAAATGGGAAAAACAGTGACTTTGAGAAGTGGGATACTCGAAGACAAAAGTTGGTACTTTTCTAAGGAGATTCACACACATCAAGGTGTTTTAAAAGCTCTACAAAACCAGACTCCTACTGCTTTTTCCCCCCATCGCTTCTCATTCCCTCTTTCCCTCACATCCCCTGTGCATTAACTCAGCTCTGGCCACCAAAACCCCACTCACCCCCACACACGTCCTGATCGACAACAGCACGCCTGCATAACCTCTGGGAGCCAGGTGCCTCCTTGTTGTGAAAAAACAACTCCTGCAGAGCCAACCTGATAGTTATCATGGTAATTTGCTCTAATGCCCTGGCCTGTCTGATCCTGTCAACAGGACTGCTACCAGCGCTGTCAGTTCTTTCTTTCAGGTGGGCCTTAAACACCTTGGGAGGAAAAGTGCCAATTTTCTTCCCGTCAGCCTGGCTACAGCTTTCTGCTGGTACCAGCTCCAGCTCCATGTGGGCCAGCAGCTGAAAAACTGCACGCAGCCAGATCATTCCCATCTCTGTGCTGGAACTGGCCCCAGGACATGCATGGCTGGTGACAGCACACAGGGTGACAGTGTGCTTTTCCATCCTAATTCTGCATCATTATACAGAGAGTGCAGCCCACTGAATCCCTGTAGATGATCCCTGATCCCTGTAGCTCAGTTGCTGAACTACAGGAATCGCCATCCCCATACAGACAGCCGCTGCACACACAGATAAGCAGCACTTCAAAGACACCCCGAGCAGGGCTTGCTGACCTCCCTACTTAATGAGATAGCATGCAGGACAGTCGACAAAATACGTGAGGATTAAAAACACACATTAAACAGTCAGTTGAAAGTAACTCTTCATACTCTAAGTATATTTAGAATAACGAATCTAAACCTGCTCAGTTTAAAAAATGAACTCTAGGTATCTGCTTATAACAACTGGGGCTAACCCTTCTATTTTTCTTTTAACTTCAAGTTAACCCTTCTAACTTTTTTTTTTTTTTTTAAACAGAAGCTCTACATATCCTGTTGTGGCAATGGAATGTAGAGAAATAAAAAAACGTCTTCCTAGAGAATGTAAGAAAATGGTAAAAACTCTGTAACTGTTCCAAAAAACATAAAGCCAGAAATTGGGAATGACAAATCTCTCTCTACATGCAAGCCCCTCAGCTTTATCATTTAAAAAGGTACAAAAAGCTGAACATAACCACTCATGCTCTTGATTAGGCAACTTGTTATTTTACAGTATTAGGCAAACTTTAGGCTGACCAACCTTTTTTCCCCTTCATGCATATATATTTAATTCCAGATAAATTATGTACAGTAGCTCATTTTCTTTTTTAAATACTTTTTTTCCTCCCTATTACTCCTACAAGGAGAACTTCTGTTTGTGAAAAACAGGCAATTGCTCAACAGGTTATGAATTATTTGGAGGATCAAAACAAAGCTTTCCTGCAGACATCTGGACAGAGGATTGCCTTTCAATAAACATGATGAAAAAGGAACAGTAAATCAGTACTAACACAAAACAACTGACAAGTAGATGTAAAAGTGCCTCATTTTACTTTGCTAGTAATCCTTCATCATTCGAGTCTGAAATCTTACACTTACTTTGCAATTGGATACTCCCACATGTACCCCCAGCCACCGTGCAGTTGCACACACTGAGTAGCTACACTGTTCTGGAGATCAGACGACCTTAAATGATCAAAAAGAAATAGGTTGTTAGAAGGATGTATGCTGGGAAACATTACCAGAGACACAGAGAAGTTACCAAGACAAAAAGATAGCCAACTTCTTGGCTATATTTCATAACTGATCTAAAACATTGGCCATTAAAATACTTTAGATTGTGAGGGCTATTTTCTTCCTGCGTGATGAGAAACACATACATTGAATTGAAAACCATTTAAGATCTGTTCCCCTTACAGAAGAGCTTTCAGAGAAGGAAAGCGTTCAAGACAAACAAACCTGTTTACCTTTCTCACAGGCTAAGAGACTTCTTTTGTAAAGCAGGTTGGTATGTTCTCTCATCTTATCCTTCAGTTACATCATAAAATTTAAGAACACTGCAGGCTTTCTGCCCCCCACAACCAACATACCATGATGCTCTTTAACTATAACCATTATTAGGGAATGCTTTATTTTCCCATAAATATTTTACAGCTTTAAATTTGCAAGAATACTTCAATTCTTAAACAGGATTGCTCACTGCAAAATATTCAATAATTTTATTATCTAAAATAATTTTCTTAAAGCATTCAGTTTTGTAAGCCTTCCCTCTAGAATGTGAGGGATAACATGCCCTTTGAAGTCGATGTGCTGTATCTCTCAGCTTCTGGCAAGCTACATACTTCATGTTATTTCAAACAATCAATGAAAATCAGACATAAGAACCCCTAGGATTTTAACTTCACTAGAAGTTCAAGCCAAAGTTAAATGACCTGGGGGAAAAAAAAAGTTTCAGAGTGATAACAGAAGTAAAGATGATGACCACTGGAGTCAATTGCTTTTCATGGAAGAATGTAAGAGGAGTCCTTTCTCTAAACCAACCCTCCAGCCAGGTTCTTACAGTTTATTATACCAATTTTAGACCTGCAACAGTGAGTTACTGCCAACTGCCTTTAAATGTATCTCCAAATTTAGCTATATAGTACAACTGGCCACCACGAAGTCTACAGACCTTTCACCAGGTATCAGGAGAGAGACACAAGCTACACTTCAAAATTCACCCAACCTCTAAATCAAGTCATTGACTGGGCAAAAGTTAATAAGCAAAATCAATGGGAGATAGTCCCCTGGAATATTAGGGAATGAAGCAGTTCTACTTTCAAGCAGTTTCTAGACCATCTAAGAGTGCTATGGAAAGGAGCCATGGGAACTCTAATAGGGAATGGGGAAATCCACGACAAACTGTGGCACTAACACGTGAGTGGATAGGGGAGTTTCAAATTCCTTACTTCCTCAACAGATTTTTCCAAAGCAAGTCTGCATCTGACCTGGCACTAGCTGTTTCTTCCTCCTCAGAACTGAATGAGTCTACTTACGTACCTGTTATTTCTAGGTAAGCAGTGCTAAGAATAGCATTCAAATAAAATCCTTACTTTCACAGTAGGTATTCTGACTATATTCCATCAGCATTTTCTGCTTATTAACACTACATTTACTTTTGAAGGTCTAGAACCTGTAAATCTCTATTTTCTATAACATTTTTTGTTAATATCTGGCATGCTTTTTTCCTCTTATCTTTACAACCAAGATAAAACTACGCAGATTACAAATTCATGTGCCTTATCTTAGATGCCCCTACTCATCCAGATTTCTCTGGTTAAGCCTAAGTTAACAGATAACACCATCAAATACAGGGAGCGGGAGGAGAAGTTCTGGCTAATAAAAGAAGAACTGTTTAGTCTCAATTGCAGCACTGGCTGTAGCCAACTATTTCTTCCCAAAACCAGACAGCTTCGAAAAGTAGCTGGGCCAAACAACTATTGCTAAGTAATGCTAACTAAAAAGTATTCTGTATCATATGAGCTTCAAATTAACTTGTGACTAAGAAAAAAAAAGAAAAAAATGATTTGTTATAGAAATATGTAACTTTCTAAATACCAATGAAATGCTCACTTTTAATTGAGGCTGAGTCCTGGTCTTAGTATTAATGGAAGCCTATTTTAAAAGCATGCTATTACTTTAAAATTGATTTGCTTTAGCAGCCCCTGGTTTTCAACATAACTCACTGTTGTTGACTACTTGATTTAAGTTAAAGCTAGTGGCCTCTACTAGAAACTGACAATGTTATTAATCAGACAGTAATTTTATCTTTTGTTCAAATATGAGCAGTTCAGCGTTTTTATTATTAGACTCTCGTTAAGGTTATACAAGTAACATTTCCAGATTACTTCAACCACATACCAGTACTTCGCCATAGAAGCTGTGGAGGAGTCCAGGCGTTTATCCGCATGCAGCTGCAAACAGTTGTCCAAAAAGGCTCGTCCCACACAAATCTGTGTTTTCATTTCTGCCAACTTGTGCTGTACAGTCTTATTTTGGGAGTGGATGGATAAGGCAGAGGAAAGAAAGAGTAGAAGTAGTACTGTTTTTAAGCTGCATTTGAAGTAGAACGGGAAGCATTTTCTAGAAGCATTCCTGTAAGATATCACTGTTTCAAAACAGTTTGGGCTCTTTATATTTAAATGTAGTTTGTTTTCAATACATCTTTACCAATCTTATTAGAGACATTTACTGCCCTTTAATCCTCCAGACCAACTCAAAACATGGCATTATAGGGAAAACCCTCCAAGAGCCTGAAAACAAGTTCCCAGACAGCACAGAGTTAAGAGGTAGTGGGAGCTGTTACTCTCTGCTCCCCCTTGTGGGAGCATGTACTTTCACTCTAGCTGTAACATTTATTTCATCATACATTGGATGCATCGTCTGTACATTCACTTTTTCAGAGTTTAAGCATTGCCAAGAGATATGCAAAAACAAAGAAGTTTTTAGACCAACTATCAGAATTTTTTCTGACATCTAGTTCTGCCACACTGGAAAAGACTTTCTAAATGGAAAAGGTAAAATCCATTGCTAAGGATACCTAAAATCCAGTAAGGCAAGTATGTCATCATCTTGGAGCAGTTCTGGTAGGAACTGGATCAAAACACCAAACAGGAACAGAAGTTTTGCCCGATCTCACTGTTCTAAACTTTTATAGAATAAGTCTCCTTGCTTCCCTAGACAATTATTATAACTGAGTCCTGCTACAGTACGGTATTAAAAAACAAAGAATTAGGCAAGTCAATGCTCTAATTAGAACAGATTTTTGATTCCATGCACATTTAAGTGCAAAAAGGAAACTGAAAAGGTATGCAAGAATGGATTTTTTTTTTTGACTCAATTTTGGCCTCCTAGTGACTGGCAACAGTTTACCCTAGAAAAACGTTATTTTGGAGGTCTCTGAACAGTGAACTACTACAATTAGAAAGCATTCCACACCTACATAAACTTTAAAATACATTTATTGTGTTAAATCTGCTCCTTGCACATACTAAATTCCAGTATTTCTGAATACTCGGTTCAAAAAGAAATGAAGATCATGATTTCCTGAAAGATACCTCCCATTCCAGCACTTCTGAAGAGCTTAGTTCTGCTGCTATTCCCAGTAATTAGATATTTAATTTTGACAAAGAAAGACAGAATCAAAATATTCAAGTTCCAATTATCTCTGAAGCATATCAAAAGAAGCTAACATGCTCCAACAAGTAGTAGTCACTCCTATCCTACAGATGAAACACACAGGAGCTTGGTCTGTTTCAGCCTTAAAAGATGAAGTTTTCAGGAAAATTACATCAAATGTTGCTTTCATGTTATTGGGCTTTCTGACAACAGCCAAATAGCGTAAGCATGCCTCAAAATACAATTTAATTTGCACTGTCAAAAGCGACCTATACTCCAACAGTAAATCCAACAGTTTTATAATGCTATCACTTGAATACCCAGCTACCTGGTAGCTCAGGAATCTTGTTACTACACCCATAAAGCTGAATACAAACACCTTTGCAGGCATTCAGGCAGCAAGGTCACTGCTTGGGGACCCTGAGCATCACTCTCATGAAGATCATGTTGCTGCAGTGCATTATGTGCAGTTTTGCAGTACCTGCACATGCACCAAGCTCTTCTGCGGTCTGTAGGATTCCAGGCACATACAGGAATCCAAGCAGGTGTAGTAAACCCTATGATTAGGAGCTCTGATGGTAAAATGCAAGACTAAATGCAAAAAAATACATATTTTTACTTCATCACCAGCAAAAAGCCAGTATAGTTTCTACTGCATATTTCACTTCCAAAAGCAGTACTGCTGTAGGGTACCTTATTGACTTAAAATACACGCATTGCCTTTTAGTGGTTTTTAAAAACATTGGGCATAAAATCAGCCACAGCCCAAGAGTGAAGCTCTGCAAGCAATCTTTTGGTAACAGTCCAGTGACTTTCACTTGCTCAACATTACACATACGAATGTATACAAATTCCATTGTGCATCTGGCTTTACAAGTCTTACAATTTAAACTCACCTGTAAGTGTGCAATCGTCTTCCCAAAGGCTTTTCTTTGCTTCACGTAATTCCTTGTCTCTTCAAACATGAATTCACAGCCGGCAAGAGCCATATCAGCAATTAACAGTCTCTCCTTTAGAAACACAAATTACAGAATCCAGGGGAATTAGTCCTACATTTCTGTGCAGACGCACACACGTAAATGCACAACTGGGAAACAGATGCTCAGTGATGTTCATTGAGAAAGGGGGGCAGAAGTCACACTAGGGATCAAGCCAGACACTACATTACTGAAATTAATGAGCGGGACAAATGTCTTGATGCTTGAAGTCCACTTTTAAGGCTTGTTGGTCATTTTGCTGACAGAACATCATCCCAGAAAAATAGCTACACGTCAACCATAGGACTCTGACTGACTGAAAGCTGCACGTTGATTTATGCTTAATTACTAGTTTCCACAGCTCAGTTAAAAATAAAAAAAAAAAAAACCACAAAAACAAAATACACTGTGTTTACCTATTTCAATAGGACAACCTTTGAAAAAAACCAACAAAAACCTACAAGAACACTGCCTGTTTTTCCTTTCTCTCATAACATGTTGAGAAACAAAGTACAGAACGATTACTTCTAGCACAGGTGAAGTCATCTTATGCATCCCATTGAATCTGTGAGTGCACTATTTTTTAAAGCAGTACATTTCCTTTAATCAGGTTTCATATTTACTCACAGCATAAAATTAAATAAACATGATCTTTACCAGATGAGGCAAACAGTCAGTTTTGACAAAGCACAGTTGTGTTTTGAAAAAAAAAATCGCATTGCCTCTTTGTCCTCCCAAACCATTCCAAAGCTTCAGTAAGTCAAACTGTGTTATTTTCACTAGCAAGACATTTTGGTAACAACTTCTTTACTTTGCTATATGGATAAAGAAAAAAAAAAACTTGTATCTTTAATATGGTTCTGCAATTAGAAAAGCTAGAACAGCAACACTTGGTCTTTCATTAGAGAATGCCAAAGTCATGATAGCTCCAAGCTGTATGTAGTCTATTGAGCAAAATTCCATACTTCCATACTAGAAGCGTATGAGAAAACTGACATGTTCTTTAAGATAATACCCTACGTGCAGGTTCTTCAATAACTGGGATTCAGAGCTCTAGCTTTGAGCTGGTGGGATGTCAAGACTGTTACTAATGCCCAAAGAACCAAACATTTATCCGTAGAAACTGTGTAACTCAGGTAAAAAGCAGTAGTATCAACAGGACGCTGTTTACAGACATCCCAATTCTGAGACAGATGTGGCTCTCCAAGATGAATCATCTCTAAGATTAAGGCAGATTCTTGCAATGACAAAAGTTGGGTCTCTGTATTCTTCCTAAAGACAACAAACACTTTCATTCCTCTTACCTGAGGGAGCTCTGCCATCAAATAATAGAAGCCTTTGTTTTCTTGTCCAAGCAAGGCACTTGCTGGCAACCGCACATCTTCGAAAAACAGCTCTGCTGTGTCCTAAGAGGATTTTAAGTGCAAGGGTTTTTAGTCTGACATTCTTATCTCTTCATTCCACTTTTTTTTTTGCACCCCATTTTTTCATGCTATTGCATTAAGTCATAGAAGAATTTAGGTTGGAAGGGTCCTCCTGAGGTCACCCATATCCTACTCAAAGCAGCTTCAGCAACGCAGACAGCTGAGGGCCTTATCCAGTTACACTTCCTGAAGCGCCAAAGTAGAAATTTCCTCAGCGTAACCTGTGTGCCTTGCTACCCTTTCACTCTTCTCCTCCATCTCTACAGACACTGTTTACAAAGCTAAAGACAGCAACATGATCCCATCCCATCCAAACTTCAGAGTGAAGAAATCCAGCTTTGTAACCTCTCCTTGAACATCACGTGCTTCAGACATCCATATGCAAACTCAGCATACATACTTTGGATGTATATTTTTTGTGCTCTAAAGCCCAAGAGTTAAGATAACACCACAGTTTCATTCTATCTTTATTTAGCTAGTGCCAGGAATTAACCAGTTTTAGAATTCCTCCAAGTCTACTGTGGGTTAGAGGTTGTATTAACTTACTTGAGCTTTCAGGCCAATCTTGTTCAGCTTGCGTCCTTTGATGAAACCTTTTGTTCCATTTTCCACCAGAAAAAGGCTGATTCCATGAGCAGGAGATCGGGCTTCTCGGTTTGTAACTGCAACCACAATCACTACATCACTCATCCAACCATTGGTGATGAATACCTGTATAAGGAAAAAAAAAAAAAAACTTGCTTTAGAACAAGGTCTGTCGAAGGGAAGGATTAGTTTGAGAGGTATGGTTAGGATCAGAATTGTGAAGTTAAAGAACACAAATCTGTTTCTTTTGTCTGTCCCATGATAAAGACAGAAAGTGCTTTCAACTGTAGACATCAAATTAAGAGAGGTTCTCTTTTAAAGAAGATGAGTTAGCAAGGTATAAAATATAAACATTATTAATGGTTTCTATTAACAACTGCTTACTACAGTTCTGCAGAATTATCTATCCGCCTGCCATGACTCATCCTAACTCCACCAAAAGAAACGCAGTCTTGACTTCAACTACACAGAACAAGGGAGTATTTTTTTAAATACCTACTGTAAAAGTTTGCTTGCATGCATTCTCACCACCTAAAATTCTGCTAAGGCCTTAAGTCTCTGTTAGTACTATGATTCCAACAGGGTTACAAAATGAGAGGACAGAAAGATGAAGCTTTAAAAAAAAAACAAAAACAACCCTACCACACACCTGTTGAACCCACACTTCTATTTCAACACTTTACTTCTGCCCTCTTGCTTTCTTATTATGGGAACAAAAGATGAGGTTAATGCTGCCAGCTTTGTAACAGCTTGACAGCATACACTTGGAATCTAATGCAGTGGTTTTGTCTTTCTAATATGAGCAGCAGGTTCCTGAATAAAGATTCCACAGCTTGCATTTTAACAAGCCACTCAGGCCACAGAAGATTTCACATTGGTAACACATATTTTGTTGTTCAACCTCAGCACTGAGAAATAACCCTGGTTCTGATTATACTATGCAGGACTTCTTCCAGTTCAAGAAAAAAGAAAGCGTTTAGATATGATTTAAAAGCTACAAAACTACCTGCTCAAACCCTTCCATAAATTGGTCCATTAATTGCCAATAGCAAAAATATAAGTTTTACTAAAAAAGCAACTGGAAAAAGAAAGTGGAAGGAGTAGGAGGAAACACTGATTCCAGTGTACATCCCTCACTGAGTGCATTCAACTACCAAAGGCTACAAGTGGCATAGGTCTGCTCACTTACCTTACTCCCGTTAAGAATCCAGTCACTTCCATCTTTTTTTGCATATGTTCGTACTCCTTGCAAATCACTAGAACGAAATTCAAAAGGTCCTTCAAGAAACCATTCCAGACGTTGCAATTTGTCTCTTAAATTCTATCCAATATAAAAGTAGACTTCATACCATCCCTACATGCAATCAGTGAAAATGCACAGGATAATGGAACATGGTGAAATGGTTTGGAGTGTAACAGAAACCAAAAGCCTACTGCACAAAGGGATGTAAATCTAGGCCACTGTACAGGAGCATGAGGTGGTTTTAATATACTGGCTTTTGGGAGGTGGTAATAATCAAGAACTGACACCAATGTATCAGTAATGGGTCAGCCTCCCCTTATGCTGACACGCTTCAGAAGACAAATGCCAGACAAAAGGACACCTTCCGAGCAGGCTCAGTCCTAATGAGGAGGCTCTGCAAAAAAGCTGTTGGCAATGCCTACCAACTGGAGAAGTGTGACACCAAAAGGTTTTGCTCTTCACCTGTTCCTCTGCTTTGGAAACCGGCCTGATCAGCTGTGTCTACCCAAAACATGTGCTGTCTGCCCTTCAATAATGACAGCAAAGGAAGGACACTTCTGTTTTGAAAGGATTCAGAGGGGAAAAAAACAATACAACACCCTGTTTCAAAACAAATCTAATACCAAAGAAGTCAAGACTTCTTTGCTGATGTACGTGATTCTCTCCTTACTACATTTCATATTAGAATTATATTCACATGACAAGCAGATTATTAACTATAAAATCATATTATAAAAGCAAATGCAAAGCATATTTGCCGATGGCAATACAATAAGGAAATGCTTTCTAAGCAAGAGTATTGAAATGACAAAGCTGTAATCTGTAAGTCTGAAGTCCTACGTATACTAGGTTGTTGTGTAGTTACTAAGATGACCATATAACCAGGATGTTTGTGAATTTTTTTCCGCTGAGAAATCAGTAGACTGCACATAACATTATGACCATCTGTCTTTGTTTTTAGCTTACCTGCCAGCCCCAGGTTCTGTCATGGCAATGGCACCAATACACTTGCCTGCAGCCATTTCAGGGATAAAGCGCTTAATCTGTTCTTCAGAGCCATAGTTTGCAATGTAAGGCATGACTATATCTGAATGAAGGCTGAAGCCTGGGCCAGTGCAGTTAACGTACATCCTTGGAAAGTGGAGAAAAAAGCAAAACAGTACAGGCAGAAATTTAAACAGTGAACTTGACAACTTTACAACATGGCCCCAACACTGAAAGAAAGCCCGACCCCACAGAAGTCTCATACATAACCTGAACACGTGGCATTTGTACTGTTATTTATAGAATGTACGTTCACAGCCAAATTGTTGTATGACCTAGAAGACTAATGAAAGTGCTTCCCTTGGTCCTAGCAGTAGAGCACAATGACATTTATTACTTAAACAATTATCTGGAATACTTAAAGCAGGAGGGACTTACATAGGTCTAAAGTATCCTTCTCATGAGAAACACTATTTTCTGTAACCATAGAGGAATTCTTATGACGAAAACAAGTTATTGATAACATGATTGAAACTGGTCCTGAAGTGTCTAGTACTTACTGCTCCTCCCAGACCACGGCAGAAGAGAGAATATCCGCTCCAATGCCTCCATGCTTTTCAGCAATAGCAACACCCAGCAAGCCCTGCTGTCCAGCTTTTTCCCAGAGCTCCCTGCTCACCTGGCCATCCTTCTCCCACCTGCAAACAGCACAAGAACAGAGTCATCCATTAAATTCCCCATGTGCTACCTCTCATTTGTCATGGCTGCCACTTCCCACTACAGCACCTGCAGCCAGGTTTCACTGCTCAGGAGAGAGACTTTCAGCCTCAGCAATACACAAGTGGGGAGCAGAGACAACTACAATTTCCCAGCTAAGAAGTGGTGGCTTAATAACAGGTTTTCCATCCTCCAAGCCCATAAACGCCACTGGCATTCCACAGACATCACCTATATAACACGTTTGAACTCCTGTTTCCAATATATAACCCAACATCTCTTTAAGCCTTGTTATGAAAGGCTGTGCTGCCTAGTGGTCTGAGCACTACACCAGGATTTAGGAGATTAAGCCACAACCATCTGGATAATTACTTATCTTCCAGACACTATTTTCCCCACATACAAAATGCATATAAACACATCAGTTTGTGAAAGATTTCAAATCCATCAGTGAGAACTGCTTTTTAAGAAAGACACGTCAACACATTAGCAACCTAAAGGAAGAAAAACAACAGCCTGTGTACTTTGCACTGTACTTTGGTAAATTAACGCTGCACGGTGGTTTCAAGTCCACAAATAGACAGCTAAGGCTCATCTGCTGACAGTCTGCAGATTTAAAACTACATGAATTACTTGTTCTCAGAAAAATAGTACCTTTTTACCAAGTTCACCAACATATTAGGAAGTTGGATGGCTATTAATGGCACAGCTTTTTTTTTTAAGCCACACTTTTGAAATAATATGGTAGATAAATTGGATGAGAGATTCCTCTGATGCACTCACGGGTGTGTTAGAGCTGTACCACAGCACTTTATCCACAGTTAATAATGTATCTTATCCCATATACACTTAAGCTTATTCCCAGAGCTTTTGCTCCTGCGCTGGAAATCTTAAACAAATCCTTCTATTGACCATATTTGCTTTTTTTTTTTTGTCCCCCCATTTTCGGGGCTATTCCTGTCTCTACCCTCACCGCTCACTAATGCTTCTTCTCACAACCATCCACGTTCGTTGATGCCACACCAGTCTCTTCATGTTGGCTCAGCCAATTGGTATTCTGTGCTTGAAGCCTCCTCATTTACTTCAAAGGTGCGAGAACAAAATGGTTCAGAGGTCACTGAAGTGACGCAAGAACACAAGTCTGACTTGTTCCAATCTACCTAGGAAATAGTTGTCAGCAAGCTAGTACATAGATCGTAATTAACCTCACGCAGATCCAGTATCTGGCGCAGCTTTGTAAACAGAAGTCATTCTAACAAAAGATGAAGGAAAATATCTGTTTTTGTAAACAGAATATGATTATGTAGTGGAAAATCCACTTTTTCATGACTTTGAGGTCCTGATTAGAGTTTAAAAAAACAAAACAAAACAAAAAAAAAACTGGCAACAATCCCGACATAAGCAGTTTCCTTTGCCTCCTGCTGTTCATTTCGGCCCTGGAGCCACAAGACCTCACCCACTCAGTTGTGTCATCTTGATTGTTTGTAGATACACTTTGAACTGCATCAAGAAATTCATCCTGCAGCATGACTGAAGAATAAGCCCTTCGTTAGCCCCCCCATTGCTGCTACAGGCATGTTTTTCAGGTAAAGTAGAATTGCTCAAGACAGTACTGTAGCTTAACGCTTCAAAAAAACACATTCTCAGTTCATTCCCTTCAAAAAAAATGTTCTCAGTTCCTTCCCATCTCACCTCCCCCAACTATAATATTATGCAACTAAAATAAGGGGAAAAAAACTCCAGCTCCATTTCAGTGGAAGAATGACACCTCTACTGTGTAGAAGAGAGCACGCACACTTCCACAGAAGCAAAAAACATACAAATTTAAACCAAAGTATTTTGTGCAATTTTCTGGGTAATGCATACTCCAGCTTGCCATCCTGCACGGACCATACCTGCAATATCCATTGCACTAATCCAGACACAACGTTAATGCTTTTTGGATGACAACATGGTAACTGTCTCCTTAACTTTACCATCAAAACACCAGTGTCAGAGTTAATAGGGATACTTTGTCTGAAACTCTACAGACTGCATTTGTCCTGCTTAAATGCCTAAAATGATAATGGCAGCTCAGTATTCTGTGAATTTTGATTGTGTGCAACTCATCCACACATAAATTTTATAGGCAGGTTTGTTTTAATCAAGTCAATTTGAAAATAGAAGGTAAAAGAAAACAAATACCCTGTTTATTTTGTCATATTAAGTAACACCCAAAAAAGCATATTTGGAATAAAAGCAAACTATTTGGCAAACGAGAATGTTTGAAAGGTATCTTACTCTGCATGAAAAGGCAGCACTTCTTCCTGAAAGAATTTCCTGGCACTCTCCCTGAAGATATCATGATCGGATGTGAAGATCCTCCGAGTTCCTATATCGGTTAAACTTTTAGCTGAAGAGGGTTCTTGGCGCTTTGTGCCATGCTGTTCAGTGTGTGCAGGGCTAAAAAAGAAAAGCGAATACCCGTTTGAACAGTTATCCCTATTTACGCAACCCTTTTACAAGAAAGGAAACATCTGCCTGCTAAACTTAGTTCGTATCACAAGTCTAACCCGCTATTACATCCAAAGGATACTTGCAATAAATACCGTACTTTGTTGGGCTTTGAGACAGCAAAGCAAGAACATTTTGTCCTTAACACTTCAAAAAAATTAAAAACAATAAGAATATATACATAAGTAAGGGGATAAATATTTTCATCCTCAGAGATGCTAAAAATCACCACCTCCTCATCCCCCCATGACACAACCCCAAAAAGCAATTCAGTTCAACTTCAAATAACAAACTTTTTGAATGAGCAAAGGTTTTTTTGTGGGTTGTGATCCTTCACAACCTGTTCTTTACTGTTATATTCCTGTTATTTACTTCATCTCATACATGGTCCCCAAAGCCCCAGAACTTGGGATCCATTATGGCAAAAATTTAAACTCTCCAAAATAGAAGTACAACATGGATTCGCACACTCTTACAGCTGTATTGGACCCTGCATTATCATCAACTTCTGCAAAGTTTTAACTTTGAAAATAATACTAACATCTCCTAGCTTTTAGTATTTTTGCATACATTAAAAGGTTAGCACAGGACAGTTAATCATCACAGAACTCTTAACACCAACATCTGCAAAAATAAGGTTCTTTTATTATTAAAAAAAAAAAAAAAAAAAAAAAAAAAAGGAAAACTGAAACAGTGATAGATTTCAGTAGTGGAAACCACATGAGGAAAGCATAAATAAAGTCAGTAAGGTTTAAAACTTTTCCAGGAGCTTACAGTGTAAAGGACATAGTACTTTATGGCTGAAGTGAGATTTCATTTCTCACCTTTGTGTGTTGGGTTCTTTGACTTGCTTTTACTTTATTGCCACAAGACAGCAGAAATTATACCCACAGAGCTGAGTTACATTATAATGGAAAAGAGATTCTCCAATCCTGTCCCAAACTATGCAGTATCACAACCTGCTTGCTGTGCTTTCAGACTCAGGCTTCCCATGCTAGGTATACAATGGACTTCCCCAAAAAGCTGCAGCTTATTTTTAAAGCTACTTATGACAACACTGAGCTACATTTAAGACGGCTCTTTTGGCTATTTTGTTGATTCAGGGCGCACAGCCCACTTGGCACGCAGACGAGGGCTCTTCCACCACCTTCCACCGCCCCACGGTGGCACAGCTCAAAATTCAGAGGCCACCCAAGGCCACCAGGGCCCTGCTGCTCCCCCTAAAATCTCTCCTGCAGCAGGTCAGCATGTCTCACGAGGGCAAGGACGCGTCCTCCCTGTCACCTGCTGTCACCACCGGGACTCCGTGTCCCTGAGTGTGACCAGAAGTGGAGCAAAGGTCAGCCTCAGCCCTGCCAGCTCGCTCCCAAAGCCACTGGGGCCAGGATGCTCGGGGGGCTCGCCCAGATCCTGGCAGCCCTCCTGCGAGTGGGGCACCAACATACGCATATAGATAGGCACCTGTAGATGTATATATACACATTTATATAGCTAGAGACTTGTACCTGTGCCTAAAAGTTTCCTGCTGCATGAGCACATGCCTATAACCCCTCAAGATACATACAGGATACATAAAGACATGAACACTGCTCACACATATGAACACATACACGTACATAGATGGGCACACACACTGTGAGTAACCCCACAAACACTTACACACCCACCCCCACACAGACAGGAAAACACACACATTTGTGCCTAAACATGCACATTGTACATCTGCCTAGCCATCTGTGCCCCCACATAACGCCCAACGAACAGACACCCCCTTCTCTCAGCGCCTCCCCAATGGGCTCCTTCCCCCTTCCAGCCCCAAACACTGCCACACGGACACCCCCACACACACCCCCCACCTGTCCACGCCACCCCCCGCACCTCGAAGCCCCCTCAGGACCCCCGGGGCCGTGCCCACTCCGCAGCCCGGCGCCACCCTACCTGGCCTGGGCAGAGAAGGGCCGGGGGCCGGCGGCCCGCAGGAGCCCACGCAGGCGGAGCAGCCGCGCCGCCATTTTGCGCCGGGGCGTGGCGGTGAGGCAGCGCCGGGCCCCCGCCGCCGACCGCGGCTGCTAGGGCGCCTCCCCGGGGGTTGATTTTATATTTCCATGCAGAATATATAATCCCTCGGTTTGTTCAGCGGTAGCTTGCAGTCAGGGAGGCGTTGCTCCCCTCCTTGCCTTGTGTTGTAAAGGGAAGGATTTCTGGTTCCTGAAGGCTGTCGTGAAATACGCGCCTGTGTGATGAAGCGCGCTTCTGCCTACCTTCGTTTATAAACTCCTTCTAATCCATCCGTGTTCACAATAGGATTATGTTGAAATAGCTGTGCTTTTTTTAAGTGTAGTTTGGAAATCACGTTATGGAAGGAAGCGAGGAAGCAGAAACAATCGTGGCTCAGGTGAAGAGGGGAGTGGGCACTGGGGTGCAAGGGGCTGCGCACTCAGGGAGTTACTGAAGGGTTATTTGAGAGATTTCACCGGGCATGAATCCTTCCCAACCTCTGGGAGGCCTTTGATTCGGCTCTGTCCTGCCTCCTCTGAGGCAATGTCCCCTCAGGGATGGGGCTGTGCC
The DNA here is from genome assembly GCF_009819795.1 of Aythya fuligula. Lineage (NCBI taxonomy): Eukaryota > Metazoa > Chordata > Aves > Anseriformes > Anatidae > Aythya > Aythya fuligula. The sequence goes on from NC_045564.1 coordinate 6,846,621, forward strand.
CAAGAAGAGCCACCCTTCACTGTCCTTCTCAGCAGCCAGACAGCTCCACAGGCCCCAGGTGGGTTTTAATTTACAGAACAAGTGTGCCAAAATTTTTGGCGCTCTTATTTTTACCTCACGACCACATCCCTGTTATGCCCTTTCTCGCAGGGCTTTGTTGGTGGCGTCCCCTCTCTCCTGGGTCAGCCACCTGGGAAAGTTTTGAGGATCAAAGAGCATCTTTCCACTCAGGAAGGAGCTCCTGCCTGTTTCCTTTAACAAAGCCCTGAAATACAAACTACCTAGAAAAAAAAAATAGCACCAATTAACGGTTGTGATGAGGATTGGGTTAAAACAATATATAGCGCCAGGCAGTGAGATTTTACATGCTTTCCTCTCTCCCCACATGGTGGAGGGGGAGCTTCAGGCATTATCTCCTGGAGTCATGAGGTGGCACAAATTCGTAAGCAAAAAGGAGGTTTCAAACCCTCATATTTGCTGAGAAACAAAACAAAAAAACTGAAGTGGCTCAGAACTCAAAAGCATAGTGACACAGAAGATAGCTTTCAAAGTCGTTATTCTAAAGCTAGTAATTTACAAGGAGGTGAATAGAACATAATTCTCTGAGAGAATTCCCATGATCTGGGTGTTTCTGTACATCAGGCCATAGTCTAAACCTGTTGTGTTCTTTTTAAGACAAAAATTCCTCATTTTTGTTCAGCAATGTTGTGCCTAAGCCACACGATGGCGCCAGAGGCATTGCTGTTGCTACTGATGGGCATGCTGAAGGGACTGTTGCTTCTCCTGGTTTTGGTCTGACACTCTGGCAATGCAGAGTTTGTGCTACCAGAAGCACCCTTACCAGAAAACTAACTGCAGCCAGAAAATACACACCATTTTTTCACTCAGGAGCCTGATCCTGTATTATATCGGATTAGGCAGGAGAGAAGCATGCAGGAGAAAGTGTTAATGTAGAGGGGTGTCAAGAGGAAATGAATAAAACAAACTGGTGGGAATTGCTGAATCTGGGTACCCAGAGGTAAGATTTGAGCCTGCCTGTGAGGTCCCATCGTGCATGGAGTGCACCCCATGAACTGGCTCCAGGATGAGTGTAGCACCTTGGTCCTGGGTCTGTTGAGGCTGAGAAGGAGAAGATTCATGTTCTTGGGGGTGCCCTGGTTACCCTGCTCACAGAGTTGGTGGTTTTGTTGCAGCGATGAGATCTGGCAGGACAAATCCCACTGCCCACACACAGGATAAAGTTATAAAAGAGCTATGAGATGGTAGCTGCTGCCCTAAGCCACAGAAAAACAGGCTTTGCCTAGGCTTCCTATGTCAGTTCCTGAGGTCGGTAAATGCCTCAGACAGTGGCAAGCAGAGTGATATTTTTCATTTTTTTTGGGGGGGGGGGAGGAGGGAGGAATAAGGGTGGTTGTGAAAAAAAATGGACATTAAGAACAATTATTTTCTTTTTATTTATTTACTTACTTTCTGCTTGCAGAAAACAGGACAGAAATAGTTACCACAGCAGAGCAGAAAGTGCGGACACATCTCCGGCCTTCTTCTAGATGCTGTTTCCAGTTTGGGATAGTGCTTTAATTATCACAGCCTTCTGCACGTTTGCAGGGACACAGCACTGTGTTAAGTGACAGTGGTGTACACCTTCCTTCTGGTCTCTGCATCTTCGTTCCTCATGTGGACATAGTCACAGGGTGAGTCTCTGATTTTGATTTTCCCCCTCTTCACGGTGAATCTTTCTCTTTGTTAAGGTTATCTGCCATACCAGTAAATGGCCTGTCCGTCCATCCTGACCTGTGGTACAGGCAGCTCAGGGGAGAGATGCAGATTGCCATACATACATAGTCATAAATTCTCTTGAACTAGTAGCTCTCCTGCTCTCATATTGTGTGGCTAGTGCCAGACTTTTTCCTTTAAGACTCCAAACTGCTAGAGCAATCTGTATTATACCAGTAAGCACTACAGTCCCCAGTCATACGCAGCATTAGTATCACCACCTTTCTCATACCATAAGTGCTCCCAGCATGTCATTAAGGCACTGATTCAGGGGGCTCTAACACAGTGTATTACTGCCCTGATCTGAGGACACTGTGACATTTGGGCTTTGTTGCAATTTGGTTTGGCTGAACCCCTCTTTTGGGTCACTATTTATGCTCTTTTTTATGATTTTCAGCATTTGTAGGTCACTGCTACAGCTGGAAAGAACCCATAGTCTCTTCAGTGCCTCCTTTTTTGGGAACAATGTCAAATGTGTTTACTAAAAGGAATGTAATTTAAAGCATTATAATGCTGAAAAAGTGCATGGGGCCTAGCAAAATGCAAAACTTATAAACAAGGAAGTTGTAGGTTACCTGGAGAAAAAGTGTTCAGGTGGAGATCTGTGGGTAAGACAGATTAAATGAAATTTGTTCTGGTTTTGGTCAAAATGTTCCTATTTTTCATCTGAGGAGTATATCTTCTCCAGATACAAAGCCTGTGCAAAGCTTTCCAGGTCTGAACAGTTCTTTGTCAGGAATTTTTTTTTTTTTTTTTTTTTTTTTTTTTTTTTCAGAGTTATTCTTTGCTGTCTTTTATTTCCACTGCAGGTAAACAATTATAAAGGAATTGAGCAAACAAATCCCATTGCATGCATTTTTTTTTCCTGTCAAATAAGCCATCTACAAGCTTCCACTTGTGTTCCTGGGCTAGGACATCATTAATCCTATGACATCTGCAGCAGCAACTATTGCTGTGCAAGCATGTTCTCCTCTAGGAATAGGTGTGTTGGATTTAGTTTTGACAACAGATGATTTTATGTGTGGAAACTACACGTAACTGCAGGCCTTGAATGCAAATGTCCTAGTTTTTCTTAGAGCTCTTCCTGTGCAGTTGGCATGTATGTGACTTTTAAATCATTTTTGATATCCAGTTTGAAGTGGAGGAACCACTTGCAGGCATGTTTTTCACAGCTGATCAGTCATTGAACAGAGGCCTTCAGACAGCAGGTAAACAGTGGGAACAAGCCCTGAAGGTGACGACTTCTGCCAGAGGGCCTCGGCTGTCTGCATGGTTGGGTAACAGAGACTCCTTTTAAAAGACCTATGATTCAGTGTATTCCTCTGCCTTGCTACATGTAGTGGTGCTGCTGTTTGTAAAGTCAAGCTGCAGGAAAAAACAGAAGCTTCGAAAACACACTAAGGGACAGCACTGAGCCCTCTCACAAAGCTCTTTATTCCCTTTTTAGACTTTCAATCTCTTGCAAAGAGAGTGCCCAACTATTCATGTCTGATATGAATACCCTAGAGCTTTGGTTTCTGAGTAGGTTATTTAAAGGTTATGTGCTGTCTTCTTTCAAGAAGAGCCCAGGTGCCAATTTAGCATGTCTGGCCATCAGGGGACTTGCATGATCTTTGTCCAACTTTTCTATGTTGGCATTATAGCGCAGGGCAAGCTTGAACAAGATGCAGGCTCTCAACTTACGTCTCCTCTGATATGTGACTGTCCTTAGTGAGCCTTTGCTTGGGGTTACACGGTGTTAATATGCGTGTGTGATGTGATGTGACAGAGAGACTGTGGCCGATGAGTGGTGGGCCTCCTTTGGGGCACCGATAACCTTCCTCTGTCCTGACAGAGCACCATGGTCAGGCTCTCACTTGCTGACCACACGTAGCATATAGACACACCACTACCAGGAGATCCAGCTCCTTCTCACTGGAGAGACACCGCAGCCCTCCAAGACCCTTATGGGAAGTCAGTCAGCCGGGTATCAGCAAGGAGAGGGATGTGGGAATCAAGTGTGTAAGTCTCATGAGTAGAGAACATGGCTTGGCCTGAAGATGATGGAGAAGATGTCCATCCAAGGGACAAGGTTTTTTTCCTCATGTCTTTTTATGAGAAACTTCAAACCATCATGTTTAAAATGGAGTTGCCAATCTAGGGTGCTGGGCTTGAGTCTGTGAAGGCTTCTCATGCATACATGTGCCAGCACATCTTCTAGGAGTTAGGCAGCTGTCAGCAGTTTTCAACACGTGCCGGTACTGATTTGGAGCAGGATTATGTGAGTTACTCAGAAATTTTTTTTCAAAATCATTTCTATCAGAGCTCAGGAACAGCAGCACTCCCAGTGAAGAAGTTGGAGGGGTTTCTACTGTAGGGAGAATTTAGTAGGTCTGTAACCATAGAAGGAAACTTCAGCTACTGAGATGTTCATCAGTCTATGTTCCCTTTGGCACATGGCATGGGATAAAAGTTCGCAAAGATGGCTGTGAAGAATTCAAAAATTCAGCAAAGTTTGTTTCTTACTCAGATCTGTTGGCCTATGTACATCAGTCACAGATCATTTAAAATTTACTTATTTTTCAAGTGACACAGATCAGAGCTGCAGTTTCTGAATGTAAAAGGCACACAATGGCATTTACTGAACACAATGGATGTTAATATGTGAAATTTATATTGCTGGAGGTTGAAAGTATTGTTGTTGTCTGAAACAGGGCTGTGCACATATGGCCTCATCTCCCAGAACTGGTTTACTGCCTGCGTATGTAATCAATGGTGTATTTATACAAGGATGAAAATGTACTTCTTTGCTCTCTATTATATCAGAATCAAGATGAGTGGCATCCTGTGTGCTGGCAACAAGCACTTCCAATAGCATTTTAAAGTGTCTCTCCTCAAGCAATATCAATGCTTACAGCCTCAGAGTTCGCATTCATTATTTGTTTGGTATTTGAGGGAAAGCCATTCCATTCGACTGCTTTAATAGTGCTCAAATGATAAAGTTAATGCTGAGATCAGTCCCATTAGCTGTTTCTTTATAAGTGCCAAGTAACTATGATGCTAAGGTCTCCTGATTCCAAATTATGTAGCTTTTCTATATAAGCTTAGGTATTTTATTTGCAGAATACATTGCAACATTTCTTGTTTTGTTTTGTTTTGTTTTGTTTTTCAATTAACCATCTCTGAGGGTTTGAATGCTGTAGTGCTAACGAGATACTCAGCATTTCCTCCATTTCCTTCAGGGTCTTCAGCTGAGATCCAGCCTAACTCAGGCATTAACCAAAAATGTGCTCACCAGTTCAGTGTTAGTGGGGTGAAATGAGCTTGAGAGGTCTCAGTTGCAGCTTGTGCTATGAATTCATTCCCCTGCTTTGTGCTAATTGTGTTAGACACAGAGGCCAGGAGCCATTATTTGCCTGCACCTATTAGTGCAGGCAAATAGAAAAGTAAGTTTTCTTATCTACAGTGTAGCAAGGGGCTGGGAGAGAGTCAGTCTGTATTTAATGGAGTCGTGCAGAACTGGGATGATGAAAGCTCCTACAGACTTGCACAGATTAATGTAGTCACTTTAACATACACTGGGGAGCAAAGGATTTCTTTAACAGATGTTTCATAGCTTTCAAGAACCTGAATCAGCTGAGCACCAGTCTCACACAGGTGTAGGTGTTGGGTTTAGAGATTGCAACCATCCCATTATACCTTTCTGCATTGCCCTGTAGTGCTTAGCAGGGCTATTTTATGGTAGTAGGGCTGCAATCTGAGCTTGTGTAAGTATTGACCTCCCTTATGGGTTTGGCTTATTACAGAACCTTAGCAAACTTGTCAAAAAAAAGTAGGTAACTCCTGCTCTTTTTAAATTGTTCTTGATATGCGTGATGTGACCTGTATGGTTCATCTAATTGATGGTTTTTATTTTATCAGGGAGGTGCAAAAAATCCAGTAATAACATCAGTCGTCCCTTAAAAGATCAGTGATGGTCCCGAATTATAAAGAAATTGAGCAGAAGAAGCTTTGTTAGTTAAACAAAGGCAGAAATGTTTGTTGTTGATTAAAACCAAATTTAACTTTTTGGATATGCAGGAACATTACAGATGATAAACTTTGGACTGAAACCACTTCTTAAATTAATGAGGTGGTAAATAAGTGCTGTCATTTGTGTGGAGAAAAGCTTGAAAAACGGCAGTGTTTGGTATAGTGTGGAATAAAAAATGAATCATTTTTTCTTTCACAAAGACCCAAAGAAAGCTCTTTCTTGGGCAAGCAATCTGGAGGGCGGCTGATACTTAGGAAGACAAGACAAAACTTATTTTGTTTTTCTGACTCCAGTTTGGTAGACCTAAGAAGCGTAACAACTAAAGGACAGAGCCTAAAACACGCATCCCTGGTCTCCCCTGGGGTACTAGGTGGATGGTGTGTATTAACATACATGCTGTTTACGGAGGGATGTGCAGTTTAGGATGTGCATGTCCTCTGTTACTAGGGTGTAGGAAGCAATAAATTCCTTTTACCTGGAAAGAGAGAATTTTCTGTTACTTTTGCTAGGGTTTTTGAGATTTAACAGGGCTTGTGTCTGCCCAAGCCCTTGGGGGGTGGTGGTGGTAGGAGTTTAATGGGGGCTGAGAGCCTGGGAAGAGGATCTTCTCAAAGGAAAGAGACATTTTATTATTATGGAGCACAAGGAAGTCTGGAAACCTTGCTTGCTTTGGGAAGTGAGTCTCTAAACCACTTTGCATTTTTGTGTATACTTCAGAGTATAATTACGAATACCTATTATTATGGCTGTTTCTTTTAATCAGCATGAACTGTCTGTCTCGTAATACTTTTCATGCTGCTAAGGAAATACATGCACATGTCTTTATTGCTTTTTTTGTCAATCTCCCTTGTACGTTTCTTAGTGCAAATCCTTTCCAGAGGATTGGCAATAGCCTTTCTTTTACAACAAACAGTTTGATTTAGGAGTGCTGCTGCCCATCATTGCTACATTAGTGAAGAAATGAAATGTTTATGGGCTAATCTATACCATCCTCCCAAACCATAGATTTTGGTAATGGAAAGTTCAGTTTAATGCTCTAATAAACTGTGCTCTGATATCCATGTATGCTGTGCCAATTAATCTAGAAGGTAGATGTGAGAGTGAAATCCTGTATCTTCAGCAATGTTTCAGTCTTCATTCTGAAATAAATGTAAGTACCTGGGTAGATGGGGAAGCGTGGCATTCTTCATGATAAAATAAATGAGAAATAATAGGTTACTAAGGAACTGTTCTTTTTTCATGAGACACTTAAGCCCTTCCTTGTACCCCTATAAAAGTCAGCCTCCCTGGTGTAAGAAGGATGCGGGTTTAAGCTACATCAGGGCTACATGGACAACAAGATACTGCTTGGAAAAAGACTGAACCTGTTCAGTTTAAAAACTGAGATTAGTTTGAAAACCTGCTGAAGTGGAGTGGTCTTGTAATAATGGTATGAAATACTGTAAAAGGGGAGCTGTGTGGAAAAAAAGAAAATATTGCTATGGGAGAGCAGGCTTACATCCCTGGATGGGTTATATTAGAGGACTTTGTTCAGTCAGGAGCCTTGTACATGCAAATTTTTCTGCCAGAAGGAGGATGTGTTTGCTGAGCTTCCTCATTGGGTTTTCCATGGTGGCATGTGTTGGAGCTACCTTTCCTCAGTTGTTCTGCCCTTTCTGCCTTGGTTTTGTATGGTGCCCCAGCTCTCTGGTATCAGTCACCCTCCATGGTGCTGTGTGCCAAGGGCCAGCGTTTTGCAGCTTGACCTTTCCCTTGGGATCTAGCCCTGCTCCTGAGGAGTTAAACTCAATTGCTTTGAGTAATGGAAAGTATGTTCATTAACAATGTTCTATTTAAAATACAAAGCAAATGCAACGATAGCAAGAGGTGTCAGATGACCAAGACTGAGAATCACTCTTTCCATTCAGAGCCTGAGCAGATGCAGGGCAGCCTTCTGCAGCTGCTGGGGTCTCCGGTCTCTCTCTCTGGGGTGAGGAGGAGCTGAGGAGCTCAGCACTGTGCGAGCACGTGCTGTATGGGAGTGCAGCGTGGTGCTGCTGGTGCTGGGCACATCTTTCCTCAGGAAGCAAAAAATAAGGAGAGGAGGCCTTCTTTTCAGGAGCATCCCCCAGGATCAGAGCTCTGAGCAATGCAGGGGTTACTAGCATGTGGGCAGTAGGTCAAATCAACAAGTTTAACTTTTTAATTGTTTTTGAGGCAAAGCAGAAGGTTTGGCAGCTCATAAAAAACACACCAGAGCTTTTCATGCATTTCCAAGTTGTGCTTTCAGGTTGGGTACCTGTTGGGATGGGGTTTATCAATGGAATTAAAACTGAGTGATCTGGGTTTGTTCTTTCTCTCAAAGCTTTTTTTTTTTTCTTTAAATTGTCAAAACATCTTGTTTTCATTGGAAGATATAGTAACAATTTTCTGGTTGTTGTCACAATGGTTGAATGAGAGTGGCTGGTTGAAGCTGTCACTAGCTGGAAGAGGCTACTATTTAAGGAGTGGGTCTTTCTTTATAAATGGCTGAATGAAGATAATCCCCAAATGTTGTCTTATCAGAATATGGACATTATTTTTTAAAATTTTTTTTACAAATAATTGTTTATATTTGGGAAACTTTTAACTACCAAAACTCTATCATAAAAATCCATTCCCTGTGTAGCTCAATGAAATCCCTTCCCACTCAGAGTGTTTAGTGGGAAAGGAGTATTCTCTTTATTTTCATCTGTTTTATCTGAAAATTATTTCTGCTCTGATCTTACTGTAGTGGAGTAATGTAGGTGACGTTGTCCTGATTGCTTGCAATTAGAGTTCAGAGAAGTATTGTCGAGCTGGTTATGTCTCATAACATGGGACTGTTTTAAAAACATGATTTTTTATATATATATATATTTTTAATGGGTAGCTTAATCCAGCCTATTTCTCCACAAATGAGAAGTCATCCCATTCTGCTACTAGTCTGGGGTTGGGCCCCAAATATCTGAAAAGTTAACTGAACTTGCAGTTCAGAGAGGAACGAGCGATGGGAGTTCTGGTCCTTCAGGCCATGTCCAACCCTGGACTGGGCTGGCTACGTGACTGCGTGTCGGGGTAGTGTAGCAAGGAAGCATCAGAAGGAGCCTGACAGTGTAAATGGTGAAGTGTTTTGCTTTTTGTTTGCTTTCCCAGCAACTGAGATCCATGGTTTCCTTGGAAGGAGGAAGCACACAACATGTGTGTATGCAGTATGTTCAGAAACAGAAGGGTGTCCAGCAGTCCCTTGAGAAACATCCTTCAGGCTGAGGCCCTATAAATAGTTTGGTTAATGCATCTCACGCTTTTTTTCCTTACCTTTTTAGGACAGGCTAAACAACCACCTCCTTTTTTTTTTTTCCTTCTCCCTTTCTATCAAGGTTTTTTCCCACTGCATGAAGCAAGCACCTGTAAACTACCTGCTGGCATGGGTCTCTGGGCAGGGCTCATCTTTGGGTCTCTCTTGGCCCCATTTGCCAGCATGTTGAGGGTTTAAGTGGGAGACTTTTTTGGGGAAGCCTTGGAAAAGAGGCAGCTGCTGCTTCACTGGTTGTGCCGTGGCTTATTCTCGTACCAGCTGCCCTTGCAGCACCTGTTGGCTCTTGAATTATGGTTCTTGGGTAATTTAATAAGGCTAAGCCGGATTTTTATAGAACAAGCTGACCCTCAGAAAGGAGGGTAAGGCAGTTTTGGGAACACTCAAGGAAAGGAGCAATGAGCTACGCTTAGGGCGGGGAGGTGTGGGTAACAATACAGCTCTGAGAGCTGGCTACTCCTGTGGTTATTGGGCTCCCCAGGCCTGGGGGGTTACAGCCATGGGGTTGGTGCCCCCAGTACAGAGCCTGTATGAGTGGCTGCTGTTCCACGTGTCCATAAGATTACAAATACCACAGGTAGTTAGGATCCCTTCCTAATTGTGCTGCGGACCCACTGTTGTAGTGTTAAGGAGGAGATTTTGCCAGGAAGGGGGTGGCTCTGAATGGCTCCCCAAATTAGGGTCACCGTGGTTGGTCTTGCCTGGGATCTCAGGGCAGATGCCACCCCAGGGGCTGTTCTGGTGCCAGGTAGCGGGTGTCCTCCCCAAAACATTCAAGTGCTGATGTAGGTGGTGGCTCCCTAATTGTTCCTTCTGCCGGTCCCCCCCAAGAAAACCCTTTTCATCCAAACTAAGTAGAGTGACCTCTGGAAGAAGTTTAAATATGTTTTTTTGTTTTTTTTTTTTTCATAAAACTTTATTTTGTGGAATACAACATACAGAAATAAATTAAGTGCTGAGTTCTGCTTTGAGTAGGTTTGAACTGCTTTAGGTGGGGGAAAAAAGACTTTATAGCCTCAAAGTGACCACAGGGTTTTATTGATGCTTTAATTTTCCAATGGATTACATTGCTTCATGGGAAACAACATGGAAAGAGATGCTTGGGATGGATGAATGCTGGATGGTAGCAGCTTTTCCATCTTGCTTGCCCTGATGAAAGTTCAGTTTTTGGAAGTGTAGCGACCCAGAGGCAATACCTGTGGATGCACTGGTAGAAATTAGTGGGCTTAGAGGCACGTTGTCCAGTCCTCTGCAGTCTCCATGTTGATGGTGCCTGCCAGAGCACGAATTTCACTTGGGCAGATCTTAGGTGCCATCTGGTCTTTCCGAATTTGACTTGTTCTAGGAAGGAATGAGAGAGTTGAACTTGAAGTCACCTTTGGCTGAAAAAACACTTGCAAAATAACAATCGGAGCCCTTGATTTCTATCTTGAGGTGTCTGTTTCTTATGAAAGTTGAGACTGTCTTTCCCAGGATACAGTAACAGTCCAAAAGGGCCCAAAAAGCCACGGTATTTGTTTTTGCACTTTAAAGAGAGCTGCTGGCCTTTGCTGTTGACAAAAGAGAATCATGTCAGGGTTGTGAGGTTTTGCTCTCTCTTTGTAGAAATACTGCTAAATGCTCAGATACTTCTGAAGCCACCTTTTGGCTATTGATCATGACTTAAAATACTTTTTTTCAGGTGATTACTTAATTTTATTTGAAGAGTAGCTCACAACAGTATTGAGGCTACTCTCTACAGTAATCTATATGTTGTAAGGTGTTGCTTAGACTTGTTTTTTCTTTAAACAAATATTCTCTGTGATTATAGGATAAATGTCTTAAGCTGTCAATTTTCATAGTGTAAACTCCAATTTTGTATGACAACAGAAATCTAAGATGATATTTCAGCTGGTGTTTGTGATCATGGATAAACTGAATTTTTTTTTTGTTTGTTTGTTTTTTTCCATGGTACATATATCTGAAAAAAATGCACTAAACACTGCCTCAGTTTCCAGCCAGTTGTGGAGCTTGGATTAAGGCCCAAGAATCTGCTCTCCTGTTTTCCTTGCTCTTGGAAAACAGTTTAATTTTATTGTATCATTGGGGAGATGGTGTCATGTTGATTTCATAACCTGTGTCTGTAACCATGGACTTGTAGGAACCTTCAAGCATAGCAAAGAGACAAGGTTAAGACTGCAAATATGAAGAACCTACCATTTCATATCTGGGGATGTCCACTTAGACAGACAAGATGTGCTTTACAAATGCTGTGGAGAAATACAAATGCGATGGTTAGAAGGAGCAGTAAATAGTAGTTTGGGAAATACTCTTAAAGGCAAGAGCTGGTCAGGAGCCGATGGTGTCGAAAAGGCACTTCTGATTGAATTTGATTTGGTAATGTGATAGGAAGCTTGAAGAACTTAATATTGTACAAACTATATTCTCTTTCTGCCTGGGTGTGGTGAGACCAAACTGAGTGCTTTGCCTAAGCCATTTGCCGTGGGTTAGTTTACTTCCCCCCAGTACAGCTTTCCTACAGAAAGTCAGAGCCTAGAGACCCAGGGCTGACAGCAGTAGCCTTCTCTGCTGTGACCAAAGCGAGCCTTTTCAGCAGTGTGACTGCAGGCTAAGCGTGTTGCAGTGCTTGTTTTCATGCATAAACCTTTCAACATAACTCAGCTGTAGCTCTGTCGAGCTGGTTTGCCGGAGAAGCTAAAAGCCAAGTGCAATGAAACTCAGCGCTGAAATGTAGGACAAGAGAGGGTGTGGTGAGCCCCCACACCTACCCTCATAGTTGATGCAGCCGTTGGAGTCTTCCTGACCTTTCATCAGTTCATCTACTTCCTCTTCTGTCATCTTCTCGCCTGGAGAACAGACACAGCCTGGTTAATTCTTACACAGACACATGATGCTGGAGCCTACAGCTCTTCCAAATGCTTCCTGTTTTCTAGGTTAGTGAAAAGGCCTGCAGCTGAACTGAGATTTATTCATTTTAACTCTCTTTAGAAGTTCTGTACATGCACATAGACACAGCAATTGTAGTTATTTCTACAGAGTGAAGAAACTACACAACAAATCCTCTCTCTGTGTGCTTTACTTCACTGAAGTTTACAGCCTGTTCTGTCTATCACTCAAGAAGGTCTCTTGGCACCTGGTTTGAGTTTAGAAGTAATAAAGCCTTTCTTTTAAGTTTTCTATTGTGTTTTATATCACCTTTCCCTTTGGATTCCCAGGTCAGAAACCCGATCTTGTCTGGCCTTGTAGCTTCCTGTCTCTCCAAGCTAGTTAGAACATCTTTCCTTTCTCTCATGCCTTCAAACAGCAGCAATTTAATGTTCAGAGGTGATAATCCCTTACCCAGCGTAGCCAGTACGTGACGGAGTTCAGCCCCCATGACTGTGCCGTTGCCTTCCTTGTCAAAAACACGCAGACCTTCAACGAAGTCTTCATAGGTACCCTGGTCCTTGTTGTTAGCAGCTGCTTGCAGCATGGGCAGGAACTCTTCAAAAGTAATTTTCTTGGCATTCATCTCTGGAAAGACAGCACCAGTTGCTATGCTACTGCACACTTCAGTGTGTGTTCACTTGGGGTATTCACCACCACATGCAGGGAAGCCTCCCACCTCACTTACACGCCTTGTTCTCCAGCTTACTCCTGCCTTTCCCATGGGATTTGGCAGTTTCTCTGTGAAATCTGAATTCCCTCTTACCATGGGAGCTAATTTTCACATCCATATGAGTTTTCACATACTTCCTCAACTTTTCACACAGTTTTATAAGCTTACACTTGTTTTTTTTCTTTTTTTTTCCAGGAATGAAGCTTGCTGTATGAGTTGGTTGTTGCAAAGATTTTGATGGGTGGGAGCTACAGAATATGGTAAAACGGATCTTGAACCCCAAGCAGTGGGGAAAGACAACAGGAGTGGGATGTTGGGACTTAGGCAAGCCCCTGGGGCTGCCAATATCACATTACTGACCTCTTTGGGTTCTCTTGGATGTAGAAGCAGAGGCTATTAGCAAAAGAATAAGCCAATTAAGAATAAGAATGTCTAGAGGAATATGAATATCCCACATATTCAGTGTGGAGGCTGAAGGCCTCACAAGCTTAGTGCATCTAGCCCCTTTCTTTCCGTGAGCCAGAAATTGTGGTTTCCAGTGAGGCCTTCCCCATGTGTTTTTGTTAGAGCAAGGCTGCTTAAACGATCCCTTTCTTTTTTTTCTTACCTGTATCTTTGCAAAGAGCAGTTTTCATTTGGGCAGGAATGAAATATAATAGATGGAAACATAAGAAATTTTTGAACGTAGAGTTGTTACTGAAAGTATTTTGCTACCTGACTATATAAAACCCCTGACAGGTATTGCTTTAGTCACTTACAGCACCTTGCTGGTTTCACCTCACTGTTAGTCCTCTGCTTAGCGCTTCCCACGGGTGTTAATGCTGAACTCAGGACTTCTGAGTTGTTCCTTAGAGCCTCTTCTGCCAAATGTAAGTGTTTGGATATGATGTAGCCCATCTTAATAAGTGACTGCTTGAGCGAACTCAGGGATGTCCCGTACCTAAGCTCTTGTGAAAAGATTATCACAGTATTCACCGCTCGTATTTCTAAAAGGGGGAGGAAAGGAAATAGAAAGTGGCAGCTAGTAAAAGACCACTAACAAAACATCCAGCCTACACCTCGTATGTCTATGCTTGTACTAGTTTTAAGCAGAACACCCTGTTCAGCTGAAATATACAGATGGGCTGCCATCCTCTTCAAAAGGAACTGGTGAAATTCCATGTGTTCCTGCTTGAGATCCCACCTGACTTCCCTATTGGAGCAAAAAAATCCTCTCCCTCCTACTGTGAGTACCAATGTTGCCTAATTACAGTTCCTCAGTTTGAAAAAGGGCCTGGAAGAGACTGCAGGGCACTCACCCTCTTTGCTGGGGTTGCCCAGGATCTTGTTGATCTCAGCATTTGTGGGGTTCTGCCCCAGCGCCCGGACGATGTCACCGACCTGGCTCAGGGTGATCTTGGCATCACCAGTCCTGTCAAAGAGGAGGAAGGCCTCCTTGAAGTCTGCAAGGGAAGAGCAGTGGTTAAATCAAGCCAGACAGCTCTGCAGTGACAAGTTGTATGGACAAAGATGTGAGCCTCTTGTCTCCTGGCACCGTTCCAACGACTCCCGGGGAGTTAGAAGGGGAATCTTTGACCCATGGTCCCAAGAAAAACTCCTCTCTTCTGATGTTTTGGTTTAACTATTTTTAAACTTTTCCTGGCTTTAATAACCACCAGTAGCTTTGTGATTGACCCTGTAGTTATTTCAAGCACAGAGGAAGATAAGCTTTCTACAGACTTTGCCATTCAAGAACACGTTTCTTTATAGGACATGGTAGTAGAAGGTAAAAATATTATTGAATAATCCACTCCATTTTATCCTGCCCAAGGACTGGGACTCTTCTGCCAAAGCACATAGGAGTGCAAAACATTTGCCTGCAATTCCAGCATCTCAGCCACACAGTACTAATGGGAAACTTGAAGGTAGATTTCAAATGCTGCTACTCTTGCTTTTCCATAAAGCTGCCTTACAAAGACACTTCTACTTTATTTGCTCTCCTGTCTGTCCTCACTTCTTACAGATGGGTGAATATCCAGCTTTTTTCCAGTGGCAACACTTGCATTGCCTTATTCTGGCACGTTCCCAGTGCATACAACTTTGAGACTTTGCTTCTTTCGGTGCTGCCAAATTATCAAAGTTCAATCATCTCCCCCCCCCGTGCTGCTGACAAAGGACTTAGGGGTATTGACACTTTTCCTATACAAATTGGTGCAAGCAGTTGCCTTCAACACATTGCTTGTTTTCATTTTCTGCTAAAAAACTCCATGCTAATCTTACTGTATTCTTCAAGCTTTTTAAGCTGTTTATTGCAATGAGTAAAGATATCTTTTTTTTAATTAAAAAAAAAAAAAAAAGAAAAGTAATGGGTTTATCTAAAAGGCCATTTTCAAACCTCATACGTCCTGAGCATTTTGGTCTGTGCTGTTGTTTTGGTCTTTTCCTGCACTGCAGTGCCTAATAGCTCAGTGTTTTAACTCCGAGTAAAGCAGCGCGATGTCCTTCCCTTGGCTGTCATGTTCTCCCAGCAGCTAGGGAGAGGCTTTGTGTCCCGCAGTGCGTGTAGGTGGAATGTTCTTTGTGCCTCGGGGCAGATTTAGGAGCAATAAACCACATCAAGTCATGTCCTCATTCATCTTGTGCTGGGGATATCTGACAGAGGTACTTGGTTCTTGCTCCAGCCATCCATACACTGCGTTAGTGGAGGAGTTGCTGGCACCCAGTAAAACTGCTGATACAGGATGTCAGCCTGCTAGGCTGTAATCTAATATACCTGAAACTAATCTTCTTACTGTTTGATGTGTGAGACCTATAACCCTTCACTGCTAACCCTCTCCCCTTACAGCTATTATTGCAGATGATGAAATCAAGGCCTTCTGAAGCTGTGTAGAGCTTCCCCTTACAGTATCCCAGCTTCGTATCAGCCTGTGCTCTAGCAGACAAGGTTGATGGAGCTGTGCTGATTTATACCATACAATCAGATCTTTCACCTGGTGCATTCATGACATTTAGCCAGAGCAAGAGATAAAATACAGTTCCAGTCTGTTATTAGCAAAGTCAGTGGGAGAGTTCCTCTTTTTTTGTAAATCCCATGGAGGTTTATGTTCATTGGGCTCTGAACACAGCTCCTTAGCTCAGAAGAAAATTTTACTTTTGTCTCAGGCATGTGCTTCACTGCAGTATCTTTTTTTTTTTTTTTTTTTTTTTTTTTTTGTTAATAGTTAGTCCTAGTTTATACCCCTGGAATAAGCAAATCTAAAATCCCTCTCTAAGGGGGGCAATGCCGAGCAGCTGGTGTGGCTGGAAATAGCTACTGAGGGTGGGACATCTCTATTCCAGGGAAATCCTCCCTCTCGCAAGTGGTTATTAATTGCTTCTCTGCTTGCTTTAATCAACAGTGTTTTAGCATTAGAGCTGAAATATGTAGGGAAGCTGGAAGAAAAATCTGCTTTGTTGTACATGCCAGCAGTTTTGAATTGATGACATTTCTCTATTAAACCTTCCCTACCCTTCTGTAAAATTTCCAGAATTACAAAGTAAGGAGGAGTCTCTTTCCTTTGTGACCAGGACTATTTGGACTGCCAGAAGAAGGTTTCCATGCCCACTTGCTGCACAGTACCTCTCCCTGATGATTTTTATGGTGCAACCCGGAGAAGGCTGGTGTTCAGGAAGGTTAGAGCTCTTAAGAGCTACTTCAAGCTGTTCCTCTTCCTCTAGCTTTCTAGTAAATCCCTGTATTTTCTATTCTAAATACATTGTTCACAGTGAGGTCTGCTGTACTTGATATGGAATTTTAGACATTGTCTTTAAAAACTACATTATTTAATATAACCTAAATGCATCTTCTAAAGTATATAAAAAAATTCAGCTTAAATTTTCAAGTCTTCAGGGGGAACTGCTCACATCAGGATTTTTTTTTATCAGCACGTCTACTAGATTTGAAAAAAAAACATTTGCGACTTGGTGCTCAACAAATCCCCACCGGGAAATACAGCAAGATCCCTGAGAATTGCAGCATAATATCCAGTCTATTCCATTATAAGCAACAGGTTGCACAAGTTGCTTATTTGCCAAACATTCCCATGCTTCATGAATATATTTACAATAAAACAGACTCTGTGCTTCCCCTTCCATAGCATCCCCCAGCAAAAGTGACAAGTGGGCCGTTGGTGGAATCCCATACTTCTGTTCATATAAAGTCCCAGCTAAATGAAATTTTTAACTCTTTCCTGTTGTACTTCATCTGTCTATTTCACTCATGGCTTAAAAATAAAGACCACTTTTCAGCACCCTTTAGCACAGCTGAAAAATGTTCAGCAGGTAGAGCTGGTAACACCACGCTATTTCCACTCAAACAAGCTCATGAACTTCTCAGCTTGGGCCACGCATAAGCACACGGATAAATTGCATGTAAGGCTGAGGCCACGTTCCTGTTCAGTGTAAGTCAGCACAGTTTTTCTGAAGCCGAGTTTGTGGTGACTTTTACTGGCTGAAGTCCTAGCTCATCTTTTGGTAAAGGTTAAACATTTGAGCCTGTAGCTCCTCTCTGAACTCACATACATGTAAAACACATTGGCTGTCTTGTAACTTACCATCCTGTTGCTCCTTGGAGAACTCGATCTGTTGGAAGGAAATCAATCACAAAAAATAGCTTAGGAAGGGGGGGCTGGGGGAGAACCTGCTTGTTTTCTAAAGCATCCAGCTCAATCCGTGAGTATCTTCCAAAACAGCAAAAATACGGCCTGTCAGATGTGCAGAAGTAATGCAGATAGCAAAAGAGCTCTTAAGACTGGTGAATACTTAGTGTTCAGTAGCCATTATGTTCCCCCTCCTGCCCCCGGTAGAGTTTAATTTTTGTTTCACTTACCATTAATTTGGTCAGGAGTGAAGGACTGCAGTTGGGAAGAGAGAGAGAAAAAAAAAAGAGAGAGCTAGTACTGCTGAAAATGCACTGAGAGAAAGCAAATAGCACAAGGTAGCTGCAAGGTAGCTGAGTGTTCTCACTTCTGTCTTGCCTAATTAGGCCTTGCCAACCTAAACTAGCAACCTGCCTTGTAAAAACGCATCACCAGGTCTGTTTTTAAAGGTTCTGTTAAAATCTGCATCCTGGGGAAAGCCAAGGTTGTGGCTAGAAGCAATAACAATCTAAAGCCTCTTAACTAACATACAAGTCATTAATGTAGCATCAGGTCGCTTACTGCTTTAGTGTAGACCTGCTTTATTATGACCATTTGAAATAATATCACTTAACAAGCAGCTTTTTATACGTTAACAAAGAAAATAAACCATGCCCTTAAAGTTTGTTTCCAATTAGCTTTTGACAGTACATTGTTTTATAAAGTACTAAACTATAATACTTTCTTATATCAAAAATATTACTATTTTCCTTTGCCACTCTTGCATTAGATTAAAAAAAAATGCTTATAGCACCAGCAAACTGTAACCCTTCTGCCTGAAGCTGCAGGAACCACACGTCTACCACCGCCTAGAGCAGAGCTTGAGGCTGACTGGAAAGCCTCCCACAGTCCTTTAGGCTTGAGGAGGAAAATCAAGCAACCCTAAGCTGTCATCTTTTGGTCTATCTTTCCCACTTAGAACTAAATTGAGCGAGAAGCTGGATTTAATCATGTAAAATACGCTGGCTTGCTGCGAACTACTTTAGCTTTCTAGTGGACCCACCATGATTGAGAGTTGGAAAAGTAGAGCGGCGGACGGGCAGGAGGGATTAGCTGAGATGTCTCTGAGAGTGGTCCTGCTTTCCTGGCCTTTCTTCCTCTTATTTATCTGGCAGCGCTGACGGCATTGCCTGGATTAGGTGTCAGAAGGAAGCTGCCCCTCCCCTCGGTGAGTTCTTTAGCTTTCTTAGGGCAAAGTGACAGGAGGCTCCATGCCTCGATGGGCATCTTACGGCTATTTTTAGGAGGCTGGAGAGGGGCAGGGGAGTAGCAAGCAGTAAGTTTGAATCACGTCAGCAATTTCTGGGTCCGGACCGTCAAGCAGGGATATTCCCTGTCCAAGCCTACCAAGAATTCCCTTTAGGGAAGGCTCCTATTTTTCCGATAAGCTATTAAGTCAGCGACTGAGGAACACTTGGGGCAAGAGGTGCAAGGCGTTTGCCCAGCTGGCTGTTTTTGCCTGTAGCCTGCAGGTTGTGTGTAAGGTGTAGCTGGATGGTGTGCTTTGGGCTTGTTTCAAAGCCCATGAAATCTCTGATAGTCCTTGCACCTTCACTGGGCTGTTCTCGACCCCTTTTTTGGATAATATGGTGCTTTGCATTAGATGAGTGGCGTTGCTGCTTGTCTGTTTGGTGCAATCAAATGCTGCTGGTTGGGTTTTCCAAATTTTGAATGATTCTAAGAGAAAACTGATGCAAGTGTCTTGCACCCAGCTATATTAGTACTAGGCTTGCATTTGATGTGCAAGTTCCTTTCAGAGCAGTGGGACACTTAGGATACCCTCCTTCTAGTGGTTGGGGTAGGACAGTAGTGTGCCAGCTTCAGAGCTCACTGGTGTGGTGAGGAGAGCAGCTGCTGGGGCCAGAATTGGAGAGGTTTTTGTTCTACAGGCATGTGGAAGAAGCCGTGATGGAAGCAAGAGCCTCCAGAAAGCTTTGGGTATTGGAAGGGTGACTGTTCATGGTGGGGAAAGGTGGCACTTGCTTTTTGGGTAGCAGACGAGGTCCCGTTGGGACTGCAAGTGGAGAGTTTCAGGGTAGGTTTGAGGAGGGAGGTGCTGCAGTTTCTTCAGTAGCAAAGACCAATTCCTATCGTGTACCGTCTTATAAGCCTGTATCACAATCTCCAAATGGGTGCTGTGAGAGGTAAAAGAGGGAGAAAAACTGCTCCAAACCTTGCTCCCTGTCACCTCAAATGGGTAGGGAGGGTCATGAAGCTGGCGTGGAAATGGTTGTGACAGCAACAGACTCCATGTTGCAAACATCCCCTCTCTAATTTTTTGTTATTTTCCTTTGCTGTGCACTTGCCACTCTTTTTCTAATGATAAAATGTGATTAGTGAGAAACTTTCTGCTGCAGTTCACTTAGTTACCCTGAAGATAAGCATAACCTTTTTGAATATTCAGCTTTTTTCAGTCTGTTGAGTGGTCTGAAAAAAATAATCCGATCCAAGCAGACTGTTAACATTTTTTTTTAAACTGAACAATCAAAATAAATCAAAATATTTAGTTAGATTTGAGACTTTAACCTCCTACTTCCCCACTTAAAAACTAAAGATACAACTGCAAAGAAGTTTCCAAGCTAGTCATTTCAGTTGGAAAACACTCTGTCCAAAAACATTGTTTGCATTTTGGGGGAATATGGGGAACATATACTGAGCATGAAAAATGCTCTGCTGCCAGTTCTTCACTTTTGATTCCTCTTCTACTTGTATCTGCTCCTATTTTCATGTGGGAGCGGGACCGTATTCAGGACAGAGCATGGCTATGGGGCTGTGTAGCAAAGAGGTTTGATGTTTTTTGTCTGAATTATCCAACATAGGCTTAGCACAGTTCAGACCTTCTAATTAAATACTGCCTGGGGCTGGAGCACAGGCAGTGAGAAAGCTAATATGGATCTTGGCCATCAGTCCTGATGCATTAATAGAGAAGCTTTCTAAAGACTTTGGCAGAGCTGAAATGTTGCCTGGGTCAACGTGGTGTGTTGCCTTTTGTGGAATTTTCCTCCTGCCCTCAGCCTCTTGCTGTCCAGTGCTGGCAACTGGAAAATGTTCCCCTGGAACAACATGATTGAATTTGGTTCAAAGAAAACATTTCTTGATACCTTCACTTCCTCGTCAGCTCTGTGGTTGGCTACAACAAAACCTATCCCAAAACATGTTAGATGACAACCAGAAAATAACTGGGGCAAATTTGTCTTGAATATAGAAAACTGATACCTGGATTAAGTATCTGGCTTGAATGGTTTATCAGGTGTGTATAAATGGAGAGGGGTCTCCATATAAGCCAGCTGAACTCTTGACTGTATGAGACTTTGGCTCAGGTTTTAGATGAGGAAATACCTGGGCACCACATCAGCCCTTCCTTTCATTACTTGTCAAATAAAAGTGTCCTAGACAGAATTTTGCTGGGGAGTAATTCTCTAGCATGGGCACATCACATACAATTGAATTAAGAATCACCCTGCTTTAAGCCTGTGGGGTCTGTCGGGGGCTTAAAATGCTACTCACTTTGAGTAAGTGCATCTATAAATGCCCTCAGTAAAGCAAATGCAATAATCCTTTAAAAAAATCATCAAAGGTAAGACTTGTGATTCTGTAAGAAGCTTTCAAAAACTTCCCAAGGTAGAAAGGAAGATCTTGCAATGAGGAAACCTTTGTTCTGTTGGAACATGTTGTAAGATAGGGAAAAAACAGCAGGAACTGGATTTCTCTAACTTGATTCAGCCCTTACT
This sequence comes from Aythya fuligula, assembly GCF_009819795.1. Taxonomy (NCBI): domain Eukaryota; kingdom Metazoa; phylum Chordata; class Aves; order Anseriformes; family Anatidae; genus Aythya; species Aythya fuligula. Next base: position 6,867,703 of record NC_045564.1, read on the forward strand.
TATGGACTAAGTTATTATCCAGGAGGATATCTATACCAAGGAGAAGTGCTGTTTATTTTCAGTTAATGCTCTTCCAGGTATAGCTTGTGACCGCCTTCTATTCCTCTCATTGCAAATTAGAAGTGTTTTGACCAGAACCTGGTTATATAGGGTAGGATGAACAGGGTTATATGCAACTCCCTATCACCAGATAAGCAGAAGACCCAATCCATCCAAACCTTTACTTCCAAATTCTTATTAGTTCCTAACTTTTCTCTCAAAAAATCACTGGTTCCCGGACCCCTGGTCCAAGTCTTTGTTGTGTGGTGCTGTTCTCACCAGTTTGGGCTGGTGGGCACTCTAAATACAGCTGTGCTGAGCCACAGCCACTTTGTACTCGTTTTATGGGTCTGGGCAGGGTGTGAAGGCCCGGGAAAGGATGCTGCTAGAAGCTAAAGATGCTCCATCTGCTTGGTACCCTTTGGGTGAGTTACAGAGAAGAGAATCATTTTAGCTGGGATTTGCTTAGAGAGCCCCCAGGTGGTTCAAGGTGCTGTCTCCATAGAAGAGACTGAGAATTCATTGGATGTTTGGGAAAATCAGAGAGGGGAATATCAGAGGGTCCCTGAGGATGCCTGTTATATGTTTAGCAGTTTATACAGGCCTTAAAGGATTTCCTTTAATTCTGGGTGGATATAGCTAGGGTTGTGCCTGCTGTAGTTCACATAGTATCTGCTTGCCACTACTGCCTGCTCCTCGATTAATACAGATGCACGGATTTTCTAGCAGCCATGACGGAGGGCAGGATTACAGAGCTCTCAAACCCCGCTGGAAAGCAGGCAGTCGTTGTGCTGACCCTCACCCTGGTTCAGTAACTGGTGCAATCGATGCTGCAGAATTCATAGAGGCTGCTTCTCGTTTAAGTAAGAATCAGCAGCCTGATGCATTTAGCCTCCTGTCTTTTAGAAGGCAAATAAACGCTAAATGCAGGTTTTGAGAATGAAACTGCCTGAAAATATAATAGAAGAAAGAATAAAGATGAACACTGCTAATATATGGGAAAGAAATGAGATACTACAAGGTTTGGAAGAATAGTTCAAAATCTCTTAGTTTAATGGACTCAACATAGATGAATTGGGTTAGATTTTCCCCTTCCAAGTACTCTGGGTAACTTCCTGGTTTGCTGACTTTAGTTTGCAACTTTACAATTAGGCAAAAACTTTTAGATGAACCTTGGCAATTAATTGAACATGCCCTTCTGAAATGCCTGGGAGTGAAATGTGCTGCAGCTGCTGATCTTACCATTTTGCACAGATTGTATTGGCTTTATAGGGGGAAGGACATTCAGATGTGCTCATTTGTTAGTGTGTCCCTTTTCTAATTGCATTTAGTTTTGCATGAATGTGCCTCAGTGAGGGGATGTGCAAGGAAACGTGAGGCTCTGGAGCTCTGCTCTTTGAGGCATCCCTTGTTTTAACGTGCCTCCCAGTGGCAGTGGTAGAGTATTAACATTATTTTAAACTTGCTACTTGACATTTAAATGCTATGCAGTAAAGCAGCCAGCTGAAAGCACTTTTTGGCAGTGGGTGTAAGATGTAATAAAGCCTCAAGGAGCCAGGGGCAAATTTCCATCTTGGCTGTTTCATATCTCCTTACAGGCAACTTCTTTCTTTACTTGTCACTGGCTAAATTAGTCACCTTCTTCTTACCTTATGTAAGATAAACTCAAATATCTTGTTGCTGTCTGTAATGATCTCTGTGCACTGAGGGGTTTAAAGCTGTTTTAGCAATACTGTTAGGTTCTTTCAGTTTATCTGGTGATGGGAGAAAGTCTGTACCATGTTAGCACTAGAAAGTACTCTAAGTGAGCTTTTGAGATGCTTCTCTCTCTGTCATTTTCTCTGAATTCCATTGTTTCTACCAAATTTTGTCACTCTCCAGACCCTCCAAAGGCTATAGGCATCTTTTAAATGCTGCCAGAGCTGTGAATTACTAAGAATGGGGCCCTGTCAAAAATCGTTGCTTTTCAAACCATTTTTCCCATTAGCAGATGTAAGAAAGTGTCTGCTAAAATATACGGGGAAGTTTCTGCTTCTGAGGGACTCCTTGCTTAGCACTTTAGGAGGAAAAGGAGGAAAAAAAGGAGGTAAAGTTCTGAAAAATTTGTAAAGAAAACTTCCTGAGTGGTGGCCGGGGCTGCTCTGGAGTGGATCCCAAATGCTGCCGTGTCTCAGCAGTCAAAGTGATAGGAGGAAGCTGGCCTGGATGGTCAGATAGGTACTTGCACATCTCTCCAGGCAAGGTCGTACTTGTGTTTGTCTCTGTCCTACCTGAAGGGCGCTTTGGGGCTGGTGACCTTGTCCTGCAGGTATGTCCGTCCTAAAGAATCTTTCTGGAGTCATCACTGGGGTCGGATCAGGCATAACCTAAAGGCCTGCGCCAAAAACCTCAGCCAAGAACCTGCCAGTTCCCAAGAAAGCCTTCAGTGCTGTGAGCACAGCTCCTGCTAACCTTCCTGTTCTCACTGTGCCACTTCGCACAGAGTTGGTCTGCAGCGTCGTCGCTCTGGGCGCTTCAGCTGACATTTGCAGTCCTGCTTGCCCTCCAGCCCAGCAGCTTTCTGTCAGTGCATTTAGGGACATTACCTCTCTCTGGTTATATCCAACGCAATGCCTGTTCAGAGGTCACCTCCTTGAGTAGTAAATGTAATAAGAGTTAGGACATTTGAAGAAACACTTTTTACAGCCTTAAGAGCTCTGTATGTAAAAGCAAAACAATCACACAGGTTTGTTTGCCATGCAGCAGGCTCCATCATGCATCACACGGTTGCACAAGGCCTCAGCAAGTCTTTACTAGTGGATGGCTGTGAATTACTTTCCCCTGTGCATATAGGTAGCTTATCTGCAACAGGGCTTAGCATGTTTGGTCCCTGTCCATGGAATTTCATCTTGAAAGCAGCAGTGTGGGAAGCCTCGTGCACCAAATGAGTGTCCCTTATACTGTGGATACTTGCAAGTACCCCCAGGTGTACCCTTGTAAGCAAAGGGCCTGGTGAAACACTGTGTGTTCGGGTCACCTTTTGCAGAGCAGGAGCCTACAAAGCACTGAGCTCAGCATCTCCAGGTCCCAAAGCCTTAAGGCCAATGCTGTGAGGCTGGGCAGGACCCTTAGATTTCCAGTAAAAAAAAACAACAACAACAAAAGCACACTCTGTGTGTTGGTGATATGGACAAAATCGAACCCAACAAACCCTCTCTACCTGCTTCTGATTTGGACAGTATGAAGGTTAGGCATTTCTCCCTGCCTCTGCTGCAAAACCCAACACGTGAGGAATCCTCATCAGAAGTGGCCCACAGCAGCGCTGTTCGTCAGCTCAGAGTTTCTTGCTTAGGTGTGCATGGGAGAAAAAAGCTGACAAAACAAACGAGCTACGTTTTGTGAGAATGCCCTGCCTAGAGTCTTAGGTTAAAAATAAAAAAATCCAGGGGTCTCTTAACAAGATGACCCAAATGGTCATTTCTCTCTTAATTGTTGTTGGTTCCTGTTCAAGTCCAGTTGGTGACATTCCCTTGTGTCCCTCACCCTGTTCTTTTCCTGTCAGTTATGATGTAACTATTGACCCGTGCACCTGACATTCAAGTCCCAGGATGCCCAAGTGATAAGGAAAATTGGAAATATAACTTAAGGCCAGAAAGATTTGTATAGAGTAAATTCTGAGTTTTGTTTTCTTGAGTAGGAGGAAGAAGGGTCTTTTACTTTTCCACATCAAAACAAATTCCTCCTCCTCCCAGTCTTTGCCTCGATTCCCTTCCTGTGCTGGTTATGGCGAGGTGAGGTGATAAAGGGCTGAGTTTAGATTTGAGTCTCTGCAGTCTGGTATTCCTGTTACTCGGTGCTGGAGTCAATAGGTGGTGCTCAAAAACAGAAAATCTGCTACTAGGAAATCACCAAAGATTTGCTTTGATTTGGTTAATTTAGGGTGGAGGGGGAAGAAAGAACAGACAATATTGATTCAAGAGGGTGAGAGGCCTGTCACTGCTTCTGGGGATGCCAGGTGGTTTTGGGGTGCCTGCTTTTGCAAGAACCCAGCTTGAAACTTCATAAATAGGGCTGGCTTTCAAAGCATGCACCCTAAGAGGCCCAGAACCAGTTTCCTTGAAGGCAGACCAAGCAGGGCATCCAAGGGAAGGGGTGCCCCCAAAAGAATCCCCTGTCATATTGCTAAACCTCTTTATTGTTTGTTTTGGAGAACGTTATTTCGGATGACAATTGCAATGAAGTGCACAGCCAAGTTTGGATTATTTAGCTGCTGTACCCTGATCAGGCAGCTCCACTCTTCCCTGCTCCAGCTGTAAGATATGGAAGGAGCTTGGGGGAACTTGTGTAAAAATTACAGAAGCTTTTCTGTGCGTCTGCCTGCTTTGTGACCCCCCAGATTCTCACCGGCCCCACAGCTAGGTGGTCCCAGGAATCCCTTGTTAGCAGCAAGCTGCAGCACGGCTGCTAATTCCCCTGGTGAGCACAGGGGGGCCGTTTGGAAAGGGACCTGTTGGGAGGGCTGGAGGTTTTGGCTGGTAAATCAGTGCAAAGAGCCCCAGGACTTGGGTTGTTTACTGAGAGTCCTGGTCAGAAGCTTAGCTTTAAGTACTCTTTGGCTCCAGAGTTTGGCTGGAAATGGTGCTGTGCTTTTTCTTGTGCTGATGCTTTCCTGGCCAAATGGAAGGATTCAGGATTAATTACTGCTAAAGAAGGGATTGAGCTAGAAGTCAGAAAATGTGAATTATGATTGCTGACTCTGCCACACATATATCTCCCAAGCAAATTGTTTAGAGGAGGATGCTATTTCCCATCCCTGCCTGAGGTCTCAAAGAATGCAACCGGGTAGCCCAGGGTGGCTGGTTGGGACCTCAGGAGGTTTTCCAGCCCCTGCTCCTGTTCCAAGTCTGTGTCAAAGGTGCTGTGGTTGTTCCTGGTGTCTTCCCAAACAGCCAGCCCTGGAGGTGCCACAGTCTACCTGGGCAGCTCTGGCCTGCTGTGGAGGCTCACATAAGAGGGGAAGGCTGGGGACAGAGGGGACACTTCACCCTCACAGGCAGCGCGGGCTCCTGTGTCACCCTGTGGTGACTGCTGTGCCATGGGGTGGCCCCCTCAGTGCTGGGGGGCTCCGTCCCTCCTTGCAGTGCCTCAGGGCTTCCTTGAGGTCAGGATGAAGAGCAGAGGGGATGCTCAGAGAGGGATCTACGACAGTGACGAGCTTGTGTGGCAGGGGCTGTGCCAGCAGCACATTGCAGGGCAGCCCTGCACCATCCAGCGTGCTGCTCATAGCTTTACTCATTTGCAAATAAGAACAGTAATGCTTATGTGCTTCCACTAATGGTAAGGGAATAGTTTTGTCTTACGCAGCCCAGGTTTTTCTGCACATCACAGAGGAAGAATAGTGTCTGATGGTATCTTTCAAAAGAAAGAATTTAGGAAGGCTATCTTTTCTCAGTCCCAACGTGACAAAACCCAGCGTGTTCTCTCTGCTACCTGTATATATATCCTGCTGTGACAGAGAGCTGCCCGGGTAGAGGAGTAGGTTGGGCTGAACCACGGAGATGCCTCAGACTGCAGCTGGCCATTTTTCAGCGGGTAATACACTGTTAAGTCTATTTATGTAAAGATAGATTAGCTGGGATCACTGGAGTTGAAAATTCTATTTTCCCCTAATGAACTGGACACAGAGAGCTATCAAATCATATTAAATTATTTAGTAGGCAATCTAGCTTGCGTCCCCTTCATCTCTGGAGATGGGTGAAATGTGAGGTCTTATCTAATTTTCAGACAGTATTCTCAAAAACAGTGGCTTTCTTTGTAGCCTTTACTAAGATCACTCTAAATATTCCAAAGTATCTTTTCCCACCCCCTCTTGCTCTTGGTTTTGCTTTGCCAGTGAGTTCAGCTTCAGCCTTGCAAGAAACTATGTGCTCTTTCAGCAAGGGACTGGCTACTGGTGGTGAAAGTTAAAACTTCCAGAAATTTTACCAAATGGGTCACAATCCTGGGACTGTATGGGTGACAGACTGTGTGTACTAAGGCACCTGAAGCAGAATTCATCGTGAAATTAAAATGAGTAGGTCCTACTAGGAGACCTTGTACTCCTTCTTTTCTTCCTAGTGGGCATGATTCCTTATGCAGCGTTCAGCAAACTGGCCCCGGGACCAATCAGCTTGTCAGGTAGGTGGAGAATAACTATGTATAGTCATGCCCAGAGAAGTGGGTCTGTCCCTACATCTCTTTAACTGCTTAACCTCTCTCTGCTCTTTCTAAATAGAGAATTTCCCTTTGAAGGGAATTTGAGGAATTCTCTTTGAAGGGGCCAGGCAGCAGTTGGTGATGTCGGGTGGCATGCAAAGTCTCGATTCAGCCCAAGTTCCAATGGATGTGCGGTCAAGGGAAACCTCTGCAAATCTTTTCTCGGTTACTTTCAATATGAAGCAAATTGCAAATTTTGAGTAAACATGAAGAGATGAGGAGAAATCACTTGAAATGCTTCCCTTCGTGGCTTTCTAGCTCATGGGTCTCTCTCAATGTTTGTTGTGCAAAGAGAATGAAAATAGATGAAATTGGCAAATCCTTTTCATCTCTGCTTTTAAAGATAAGGAGTGCTGATCTCAGAACACATGGCCAAAGGGTTATCAGGTATTTGCAAAATTTTGGAAATAAATTTGAGGGGAAACTGCAAAATAACATCTGGTTTTAGTACCGTGCTATGGGAAAACATTTCATTTCACTTTTCAGTAACCCTTTCTCATGCATTTAGGTCAGGGCTTGGGGGTTGAGGATTTTTTTGGTGGAACTTTAAAATTCAGCTTTACAAAACAGGTCAGACTAATTCTGATTTGGTAAAAAGTTCTGAGGGCCACCTTCTACAACACGTTTGAAATCACCAGGCTTCGTTCTTGCATTAAATCATGCGCCATGCCTCGCATCCCTCCAGCTGCTAACACAACCGAAAGCTCAGGCAGATCAAGAAATCAATCCCTGGGGGGATTCATTCATTTCACCACAGTCCCCAAGCAGGAAACAAACACACACAACGTTTCCCTGCCAGTTTCAGCAAGGACTCTGCTAACTTTCCCCTTCGGGAGCGCTCGGGGTCAGCGCTCAGCACACGTTCATCCATTTACCTTGATGCTCTTGAGATCAATCGCTGGCTCTTTGGGTTTAGCGGGCGCCGGTGCTGGTGCTGGCGCGGGTGCTGGTGCTGGTGCTGCGGCCGCCGCTGGTTTCTTTACGTCCTTCTTTGGTGCCATTTTGTGTTGCTTAAACTTGAGAGTAAAGGTAACCCCCCCCCAAAAAAAAAAAGTTTAAAAACCCTTTAAAAGTGATTCCTGGGAGAGAAGCAGTGGTCAGAATGAGCTACAGCCTGTGCCCTGGGGGTGGACCCAATGTGCTAAAATCTAAAAGGGCATATATATATTTCACTTAGTGCCTTGTACAGTCCTGACCCAGGCAGCTGGATTGGACAGCTTGCTAATCAAGGGGGATGTCATTCCAGCTCGGGCTATAAATGGAATGTAAGAGTTCAGGGCTTCATAAGATCAAGGGACCTCGGTGGCTTCCCCCCCACCCCTCTTTAAAAACCCCAGCCACCTTCCCTGCGTTTTTTTATTTTTATTTTTTTGAAGGTGTGGAAAGTGGAGGGGAAACGTGACAAACCCAGCTTCAGATCTGCTGCAGACATTCGGACATGGGTTGAGCGGTCCTTTTTTCTCATCAGAACCTGGGTTCTGCTGAAGTAATAAATATTCTCTCCTTCCCTCCCCTTCACCCCCATGCCTGTGTAGTGCTCCAGGAGGGTTTGGTTTCAAGCAGGAATTTTGACTTTAATGACTGGGAAAATCATCAATTTCCAGCCTCGTTTGCCTCTCTCCCCAGAGCCCCGTACTCCTCCTCTGCTTCCTCCTTTTACAAGGAAGTGTTGATCAAGCAAAGGCTCTGGGTGTTTAAAAATAAAGCAGACAAATATGGAAAACACCGCAGTGCCTTCAACCAAGGCGTCTCTCCAAACCCTGGGCATTTCTCAGCTGCTCTGACTTCCTTTCTATCACATTAAGACCCTGTTTAAAATTTAAAATTGCTTCCTTTAATTTCTTCCTTTTGATCCTTTTTTTTTTTTCCCTTTCCTTTGGATAAGCTGAGCCCGAGATAGACCGGAGATCAGCTGGATGCCATGTTTTCCCCCACAAAAGGTTTCCTTCTCCTACAGTAGTTATAATCAGGAACTAGCCACCAGGCACAGGAGGAGTTTCTGTTGTCCCCTTGTTTGGTTGCCCATCCTGTGTCTGTTTCTCCTTCTACCCCGCAGTGCCCTGATGGCCCGCTGTGCTCTCCAGGTCTCACTGGAAGATGCAGCTTTCAGCAGGAGGCAGCTTTCTTGTCAACAGACTCTTCAGCACAGCAAAGCGGCTTCTGACTTTCAAACCTGGTTTCCCTGGTCTGTATGATTGAGATCTTCTGCAGAGAAATTCAGAGCTGCTCTTTACTCTTCCCTGGTCCAGCAGTCTCTCTTCCATTCACTCTTCAGCCTCCCGAGTGCAAGGCTTTTGGTGGGGCCATTATGAGTTTTGTGAACTGCACTCTGCAAGTGCTTAGAAATTCAGACCTCAAAGGCCTTTGTGTGATGCTGTTGTCCTACACTGCACAAACCAAACTTTTGCAAAATCCACCAGCAGAAATGGATCCTGGAGATGTAACTTAGTTGGATTTTTTTTTTTTAAATGCATCTCTACACCTATGAGAACTTTAATTGCAAAAACCAGTGACACAAAAAGTCCAGTAATTTCTGCAGTCACCAGAGGTTTGCAATGAAATAGTCCTGAAAGCCAGCATCAAATATTTGTTAAACTAAGGAAGACAGGCTCCCAGAAATGAAGCATGAATTTACTGCGTGGCCTAAGAAAGCAGATGGCTGTCAGGAAAAGAGATTCTGTGAGGAGCTGCCACAAAATAATTGCATATTGATCAGGTGGGAAGATGAGCAGGTGCAAAGAAGGAAGTGGGTGGCAGGTCCTTATTTTACCAGCTGGGTTAAGGATTTGGATTCTGTCACGTTTCTTGGGACAGGGTGCTGTGGGTGAGCTTGGATGTGCCCCAAGGCATCCCTGGGAGCGCGTGTGGTGTGCCCCTGCCTGTCCCCAGGGAGCAAAGCCCCAGGTGACATGGAGGAGATGTGTCCCCATGCTCTGGGGCCAGGTGCTGCAGCAGGAGGGCTCCTCCTGTGCTGTTAGCAGCCGCTTCCCGGCCTCACGCTCGCTGGGATTTGCCCAAATCCACTTCTAAGAGAAAGCAGCAGCAGCTGAGGATGCGAGGTATCGCTGGCATCTGTCCTGCCGGGGGTGCGTGGGCACCTCCATCCCGCAGGAGAATCCCGCAGCAGGGGGAGGCAGCGTCAGCAGGGAGAGGGATTTGGGTTTCACCAGGCCCCAAAAAATGCAGCAGGGGGAACGTTGTTTGTTTGGTGCCGTGCTCCGTGAGTCCTGTCACTTGCAGAAACAGGTTTGGATCTGCTTGGTTTTGTTTTGTTTCCTTTTTCCCAAAGTTTGATGAAGATGCGGTATTGGCCAATGCAAAACTTGATGCATTTGGGCCAAATTTGGTTGGTTTAATAAAGAGAGGTGCGTTCTTCCCTCTGAAGCACTGATATGATTAATTCTGACACTTTCAAAATGAAGCATCTGGCTTCTTCAAGCCTGGGTCACAGAGATGGTGCTGATGGCAGCGCTGGGGTGGGAGGGCTGCCGTCCCTCTGCAGTTGCTTTTAAGTCTGCCTTTCTGGGCCAGTCTTTACCAAAATGCCTCTGCCAGAGGGTTTCCTATAGCCCAGGGAGCCAGGCGCTCCTTTTGGAGGAGGGAGATGCTGGTTTACATCCAGGCACAAAGTAGCAGGCTGGATCTGTCGTATGCTAGGGGAATGGGTGAGCTCTGGAGCTGTTGGATGCAAGGGTGAGTGCCACTGCTTCTGCTCTGTCTCACAGTGTGCTCCCTTTGACACTTCTGCCTTTTGCTGTCTAAAATGACTGAGGATGCAATTACCTTGATTCCCATTTTCCTAGTAATTAAAAAATGTATATACTTGGGTTTTTGATTGTCTAGGAAGGACCTTCGTTTTCCTCTTATGCTTCTGGTATGTCCACCAAGGCCCACACGCTATAACGAGTGCCCAAGAAACACTTGTTTGCTGCTCCCAGCATACCTGCAGCATGTTGCACAGGGATCAGAAGGTAAAGCCTGCTTCTTCCCATGTCGATTTGCTCGGAAGGGCACAGGCCAGTGGTTTCCCTCTGGGTGCCTTAGGCTGCCTGATATAGCAGTCATTGGGAGGGCCCAGGGGAGCTCGCTTTCAGGCAAGGTGTGCAGCACTCGGCATACAGGCAGTATTTACAACTACCTATTTCGGTCTCTTCTTGGAGCATTTCTGCTGCCCCGTACCTACTCATCTTCTACCGTTTCAGCTGTCTGACATGTCCTTCGTTTCCTGTGATAAACTCCTGCCTGACACCTGTTGCTGTTGAGCATTTGCAGTGTTCCTCTGCTGAAGGTTGGGTGGCTGCAGTGTCAGCAGGAAAAGCTGTAAGCGTGTGTGTGCCATTTGGCAAGCACTGAGCTTTGAGACCGACTGCAGCGGCTTGGAGCTGTGCCATGGTACAACCACCTACTTTGTTTAGCTGATAAGTGGGAAGTGATCCTATTATCCAAAGTCACAAGGCGCACAGGGAATGCCATGGAGAAGCTTGTTGAAACCACACAAAGGAGGGTCAGTGAGCTACAGAACCAGTATGTGAGTACGGTGTTTTTTCCTGCACCAAGCTGAAGCTGTGAATCTTGTTGCCAGGGGGACTACCTAAGGCCAAGAACATAACAAGATGTAGAAAGGAATCAAACATTTAGGCAGTTATCGGAGTTACTATAATTTGTAACAAATTGGGAAGGAATATAATCCATTTCACCACAATAAGCTGTTCTTGAGGTGATAGAGACTAGTTGCATCTTTCCACATCAAGATGCTGCAAAGGTTCTTGTGCTCTCATAGATGTGGGATTTGGGGTTGTAAGAGAGATTTCTGCCTTGGCCAGACTGCTTGTCTGCTTTGATTCTCCCACGTTTCACCACAGGCTTAAAGTAACAAGCTGGGGATCTGCTGCCAGCAAATTCTCTCAAGATCTCAGCTTCAGGCTACGATGCTGACTGCGTGCACCAAGGCACCAAATTCTTCTACCAGTGGTTTGGCTTTGTCAGTGCAAGGTCCTTTCAACACAGAAAAGCGAAACCTGTTCCTACCTGAGGCACTTGCAGCTACGTGGCACCCTGGCCAGCTGGGGAAGGAGTCTTGCCCAGTAAATGGTTGGGTCAGCATGTTCAGAGCTGTCTTGGTCGAATGAGGTCTTCTATGCACGCGTGGTTACGGGCACGTGGCTGTGCATTCTGCTGGATTTTGGCTAAGGCACCATAACAAGGGTGAGCCTTCCCAAAAACCTTTTGAGCCTGCATGTTGCCCTGTCCTTGGACGGGCAGGGGAGAGCACAGGAAGGTGAGCAGCAAACAGTGCCATGTGAATGGCACGAAGGCTGGGTTACGGGCACAAGTGAAGGGCTCTGGCTGGAGGGAGGCGATGGGCGTGCCAAAGGAAGGAGGATTTGTCTTCTGGCTCCTCCAAGCGCTGTGTAAGGCACTGGCACGCTGGGCTGTGCCTAGGCTATCAGTGGTGCAGGCTGAAGTCAAACAGCTTCAAAGGAGCAGGCAAGGGAATGGATATCTGAAAACACAAGCCTGCTGTGGTGGATTTGGTTGCGGGCAGCCTGAGAGAGTGCGTTTGCCCTTTACCTGCACGGGGGATGCTTGAGAAGGGCTGGGGGAAGCGTGCATGTGCCCTGGGTCGGGAGGGAGGGAGGGGAGGCACCAGCTGGTGTGCCGCATATAGCCTGTGGCTGACTTAGCACTTGTGCCCAGTCGCCCTGCCTCCTGCTCAAGGTTTTCTAATTCTGTCCCAGACGATGTCAGCGTCCCCCAGCAAGCGGTGGCGAGACATACAAGGCATTCCTCGAAGAGCTCAAGAGCATCTCCGTGCCCCCAGGAGGCTGCCCGGGGAGAAGCAGCTCCCTGAAGGAGGTGCTGGGCTACTCGGGGCCGCCTCTGGCTCACGTTCAGCCTCACAGAAACCTTCCCGACACTGCTGTTCTTGGGGGAAGAACTTGAGTTGCCCAAGAGCTCTTTGCAGTTTGCTTTTCACTGTCCCATCAAACTCTGTTATTTTTGGCCTTCGTGGCTGTACAAGGTTTGTAGATCACACAGCAGCTCTGATGTGCAAGCCCCTTGGCTAAACGCAGCCACGCTGTGCCTGGCTCCTGCTGGGCAAGGGCAGGACACGTGTATCAAACTCTGCCAGGCAGGACTCTTTACACAGGCCCTGAGGAGTGCTGTGTGATTTTAGATGTGGAGATTAAGTGCTGCGTGAGACACTAATCCTGGCACACTCTCTCACACAACATACGATAAAATCATGCTGGTGCTGCTCTGGACGATCAGGATTCCTGGCCCTGAACCCTGTGTGGGAGCTGCAGACACTCACTGCCTTTCCCTTCTTCCCTTTTCCTTGGAGCGTGCGGCAGAGGAGTTATGTTACTGCTCATTTAAATGAACCGAGTCTTTCTCAGATCCCCTTTCAGTAATCTACTAGGAGACGGAATGGCTTCAGCCTTGGAAAGGGCACTGAAAGATAGCTGATATAGGGCACAGAGTCCCTGTGTACCTGCATTGCCTGGAAAGTCTCAAAGTGACTTATGGGGCAACGACCTCTTTTCTTTCCCTTTTTTCTCCCTCTCCTTTTGGACATAATTTGATTTTGGGGAAATCTAGTGTTGTAATCTCAATCTTTCTTCTTTGGCCCTTAATAGGCTTCACGATGACTGGAGGTACGGACAGCCTTCAGGGTCTGCAGCTTAGAGATGCGAGCATCACTCTTTGATCATACACGTGCTGTCCTCTTCGTTGCCATCCTGCCTCTGCCAAGCACGCAGTCTGTGTTTGCTTAAATACTGCCAAACGTCCAGGCTCTCCAAAATGTGCTGGGTACACCAGCACGCCCTGATTTCTGACTGCATGCACGAGTCCTTGCTGTTTTAGAGTTGAGACAGCCCAGCAAGAACAAAGCTGTAGGAACTCATTTTTTTCAGTTATTTCCATGTCTTGCAGTAAATGCTTTGGATTTATGGGATCTGTATGGGTTTCAGGTAATACTTACGCATTTTGGATCATATCCCTGAAGATGATGCTCTTCTGGGAGAGAAGACTATAGAAGTATGCTATCAGGGGATGGATTGTATTGCACATATCTCAGAAAGTCCTTTTAAGGGTCTAACTTCATTGTCAGGGCTTAATAAGCCTTGACAGAGATCCATGGAAGTATTGTGGACATAATCTGTGCCATGGTTGTCAGGCTGGACACGAGTACAGTGCTTGGGAGCAGCTCCTTTCTCACAAATCACTTGGAGCGTTTCTGAGCATCCCGTGTGCCTCCTTAGCGTGTCTGTTGCTGCCTGGGAAGGATCTGTGGCAGAGAATCAGCATGGAGACATGGAGCTGATGTTTTGATTGGGAGCTTTTGAGATTTGAGGCTGTTATTTTGTGTCTGGTGGCAGGGTGTTGCCTGTAGCAGCCCCGTACAGCTGACACTATGCCTTTTGGTCCAGCCTTCTGGCCACCACCATCCTCAGCCCGGTGTTGATGGACTTGCTTTCTCCCATAGCATCAGCAGGTGCTGTCTCATGGCACCTCTTACCCTGGGTCCCGTAGTGCTCTCGGTGGGAGAGGGGAGACTCAGCAACCCCTTGTGCTGCCACATGGGGGGACGGAGCATGCAGGGAGGTTTTCCTCTCAGCACTGCCACCGATTCCCTGGGCAAACCTGTCCAGGTCACTTAAAACTGTCTGTGGTGGAGCCTGGCCTTTTGTGTTGTGCGTGTAGCACCTCCTCCTTCCTTCTGCATGTGAAAACTGACCTCGGGAAGGCTCTGAAATCAGCACCTTGGAGCCGTGAGCCTCTTTTTGGGGAGCAAGAATGCATATGCGTGCAATGCCTCTTCTTCAGGATGTCAAGTCGCTCTGCTGGCTTTCTTTAAATAGCCTGCTGGTTCTGCACCCCTTATTTAGCTGTAGGGAGACGAGTGACACACAGGGATGCTCAAGAATGTCATTTTGCTTCTCGTGTGACCGATGAGATCAGAGGTTGTTAGCGGGAGATGTCCAGTGACCCTCCCCGAAAGTGCAGCTGGATGCGGGACCTGGAAACCCAGCGGGGTGAGGCAGGGCGTCAGTGCCTGGGTGCTGAAGGACCAGGGGGACCCTCTGGCCACGGGGAGCTCCTCAACCACGACAAAACCTTCGTGTGACAGTGCTTGGCAGCCAGCACAAGCTGCCTCTGCCTCCACCGAGAGGCCTCAAGCATTACAGCGAAAGCTGCTGTCCCCTATCAGGTATTCAGGGCTCCGGTGGCCCACCTGCAGGGTGCGATATGAGCAAGGGTTCAACCTGAGCCCCTTGCGCTTGAATAGCTGGCCCTGAGGTGGTTTTTCCTGCTTGTTAAACTTCTGTCAAAGTCAGCCGCTTTGCAACATGAGATCGCTTTGGAGCTGCCAGCGAGCAGCTGCTGACATACTTTATGAAGACTGTTACCCCCAAAGGTAGCTCAGGAATGCCTGTTATTTGCATTACATACTTTTGTCCCAAACTCATCTCTCTCAAGCAGCTCCATTAACTCAATAGGGTTGCAACGGTTTGCTGTTGGGTGCTGTTTGCACGTGTGCAGGTACAACTTCTATTTTTAACCCTTTCTCTTATGAGCTTATATCTTTTTTTTTTCCTAGAGAAAATTCAGAAACAACAAGTGCAATGAGTGCTGACGCTGATTTGGATGAATGTTTGCAGAAAGACCAGTTTGAAGCGACCGTGGTAAGTGCAGCATAGAAGTTATTGCTTTTGTAGTTTTGGGGCCTCCAAAGTCAATGTGAGAGATCAGATCATGGAAGGTGATGCTGCCACACGAGAGTTGCCTGACACAAACTCCAGCCCCACAACTTCTTAAAATCGGTTGTGCCACCCTTTTTGTTTAGCAGTGGTCACATTGGAATTATTTATCTGTTCATTTTGGCAAATGAGTTTTAGTTTCTGGATTTGTCAAGGATGGGGAAAGGTAACTATTCTCAGTGTAAACTCTGGGCCATTTTGATTAGCCAGTAGACTACGTAGGAATTTATTTCCTGCAGATTCATCATTAGTTTTCAGCAAATATTGTGAAAAAAAAAAAAAAAAAAAAAGGGTAAGGTGAATAGACTTGGCGAAAATTTTGCCAAAGAATATAAGGCGTTTCAACTAAACTGAAGTGATTTAGAAATTCAAATGATTATTTTGTAGTATTTCTTTCATATTCATACAACAACATTGTCCAATAAGGAAGGAATTTAGTGGGTTTTTGCAAAATTCAAACAAGCTTCCATCTATTGTGTAGAGATGAAATGCTGGTTTCTGGTATTTATCTGCCTTTCCAGCAATAAATGGTACCTGTACCATCTCAAAGGAGCAGGAATGTTTTGCAACTAACGTGATGAAATGAAATGAAGGTAGTTTCAACATAAAGGAGCTTCCTCTAGTGTTGCAGTCTGAAATGCCTTGTGGCTTCAGCCTCCCTGGGAGAAAGATAGGATGGGGCCGTTGGATCGTGTAACCTTTTGTCTCCAGGCATTGCATGCAGTGTTTCTGGCTGGCAGGGACTGGCTCCCCTTTATCTGTGACATGTTTTGTTGCCGATTCTCTGTGGCAAGTGGAGTTGGGTCTGTTTCCTGGTAGATGTCTAAAATAAGCATTTTAGATAATGTTTGAATACTTTTAACTGGTAATAACATGAAGCCATATGTGCTGCAGTGAACTCAAGCCAATGCTTCTTTCAGAAAATATGAAATCATTTTGTTTGATTTGCCATTGTAAACGTTACGTACAGATGATGATTAGAGGCACTTGATTAATTCTTCTCTTATTGTGCTTACGTAAAGTGGCAGGGGCAAAGGAGATGGCTTAGAATCAAATCACAACCTTTGGAAAACTTAGTATTTGTATAAAGGCCATGTAAAAAGATGTGTTCTCCTAACTTATGCTTTGTTCCCTGCCATGAGTGTACAGGATTTCTTAGTGTGATAAAATCCTGTTGAAATAATGAAGGGTTCTGAAAATCAAGGCATCTGGAAATCTGTCTATTGCTAGGGGTGGAACTTGGATCCAACCTTTGTGTTGTCGGATGCATCTCCCAAGGGATGGGAAGCGATGTCATCTTGGCAACCTCCCGGCAGTTCCTCCCTTCTCTCTCTTCCCATGTTGAATGCCATTTTCACACAGCTTTTAGAGCATAGCTTAGGACTGGAGGGGACAGCTCTGTTTTTAATACCAGCGTGGTTACTGTCCTGAGAGGTGTGAGGCTGCAGTGTCATGTTTGTGCCTGCTGTGTTTGACAGGAGTTAGAGTTGGGGAGTCTCTCTCTTCCCTTTGTGCTTTTTGTGATCTTAAATCAATTGAGACTCTAAGCCATCTTAAAATGCTGGCTGGGGCTTATGCTCTCGTGGAGCATCACTGTGGAGATGTCCCCAAGAAAGCTTCCAGCAGGGATGCATTCCCTGCTGGCTTTACTTGGCATCACCTTTCATTTATTTTGTCAACCTCTTCCGGTTCCCTTTTGTTCTCATTATGGAGGTGAGTTCATCTCCCCTTCTGAAAAGTTCCATTTCCACAGGGAGTTTTGTGTAGTGTTGTTCTTTAAATACTGTTACAATGATAACTCTCAGCCTGCTGTGGGCTTTAACGTTTAATGCCAGTGTGCTGCTTGTTCTTGGCTGCACGTTTGCTCCTCTACCTGAGGGTGCTGAACACTGAAAAGCCTGTCTGGTTTAGCAGATCTTCTGCCTGCGTGCTAGAGCTAATAGCTGACGTTTCCCCTGTTCCTAATTATCTTGACAAGTGCGTTTTGTCCCACGGTCCTGTCCTTTCCAAGCGAAGGAGAAACCCAAAGCTGCAGCGTGGCTGTGAGCGCCTGCTCCCGCAGGAGGAGAAGAGAGCTGCTGCAGCTGGGGGTTAGACAGCTGGAGAAAAGAGTCCAGCAAGAAGTGATGGGAACGACTCTTGGGACAAGAAGACATCTGCCAGGAGGAACGTGGTGTTGGCAGCTGAGGGCTGCTCTTCTCTGTGCACTCTGCTGCAGACCTGCTTTCCCTGTCATCCTTTGCTCAGTAATGAGGATGGTAATTGTTATTTATTGGCCAAGGAGTCACAAGTGATTTTCTGAGACTGATTCTGTCTTTTTCAGAAAGTGATGAACATCTTCCCCCATTAAAAAAAAAAAAAAAGCAAAAGAAAAAAAAAAAAAAAGCAAGCAGCCTCCTTTCATGGATTTTTAAGTCAAGCATCTTCCAAATCAAGGTGTCTGAAATCACTTCACTTTGAAGCTGTGTTACCAGGGATGGGTTTCTGAAGAGGAAGCAGCAGCTGACTCTGCTCCTAACAAGGTCTCTGGGGCCACAAGATCGTGTAGTCTGCTGTACGCGTGTGCTGCGTGATTAGGGTTCAAATTAAGGGGAGATAAAACCTAATGGGAAACTACCATGCAGGGAGGATGAAAGCAAAGGCGTAAATATGGTCAAGCAGTCTGGTAGGTGGGTTTAAGGAACAGGGTAGAGCTCGAAAAATGTTTGAACAGGGTTGTGGTACCCAGCACACTGAAGTGGTGTCGCTTGCAAAGCCTTGGATGTTGCACTGATGGGAAGGGTTTAACTGGGCTCTGGCACACCTTTCCTCTCTGAGCTCTGGGGAACAGGGTGACCATGTCGGGGGGCCTGAATTCCCATCCCAGTGCTGCCATGGGACAAACAACAAGTGCTCAGCCCCTTTGGAAAGCAAAGATGGGGATTTTTTATCTTTTTATTTATTTCCAATGCAGTTTGGGAAGAACACAATTCAGCATGGCTTCCAGTTCTGCTTTAGGGTCAGAGGAGACTCCTGGTACAACTTCTGTTTGTTGTTTTTTTGGCATGCATTCATGTGTTTCCACCTTCTGTGTGTTCCTGACAGATGAAGCTTTTCACCTTCCCAGGGCCACTACGAACTGCCAGTTGGATTTCTCTGTGTTGTCTTTTCTCCCAGCCCTAATTTCATGCCCACGCAAGACTCCCAGCCCTGTGTCATCTCTAAAGGTTACGTCCAGTGATTTAGCTGGAGCTGAAGCAAGCATGCCCAGCAGCTAGCTGGGGTGCCTGGGCTGCTGTGGAATAGATGGCCAAGACATCCCTGCTGTTTTTAATAGCTCCCTGACACTCTTGGCCAGCAAATGTGGCACATTTCATTATAACTTGGTTTTCGTGCAGGCAGGTGACCTTTGCAGCAGTTAAGCAAAGCACCTCTCACCATCAACTTTCACAGTCCTTTTACAGAGCTGGTGGCAACTTCCTTGCTGCGGAGCTGTGCTCCCCTTGGGGTTCATCCAGGGCACGGGCTTGCACGTGGGCAGAGGACAGGGTCGTGTGATCTGCATCATAACTAATCCCAAGTCCCTGGGACCTGCCTTCACAGTGCACATCTCCTGCAGGCCTGCAGGGCCGGGCTGTGCAGGGTTGCCTGCCCGGCTTTCCCCGTCTAGCTGCACCGGCAGGCATGGTCAGAGAGGGAGAGGGGAGCTGTGCAATAGCGGGGAGCTGCGAGACGTGGGATGCTGCTCTCTTTTTCTCTGCATGGCTACTGCAAATCTGTCAAACACCCCACTGCCACGGCTGTGCCTCCTGGCTGCAAAGTACAGGGAGAAATCGGTGGCTTTTGAGCATTTGGAAAATGCTGTACAAAAGTTACTACTTCCCCTAGGACAAATGCGAAGAATTATTGCCAGATTCTAAGCTCTGACTGGGGGCCCTATGTTACATACAATAAATAGTGAGAATCCCTGCCTCAGAGATGCTGTAAATTAATCTAAAAGAAATAGGAGAAAACTGAAGCAGAGAGCAGCCACATGACTTGCTGGAGCAGCCCCAGCTTCGCATTTGCAGACAGAGGACAGAGATTTGTCTGCTGAGCCCCAGTCCAAGGTGAGGCATGTTTATGGGAACATGCTCCCTCTCAGGAGCAGCTCTCAGCCATCTCCTCCAGCCCCTGTTCTTTGAGTTTCTTCCTTTTTGGTTGAAATGAAGATTAAAGAATTGTCATCAGGGCATCACATAGAGGCTTTTCAGGCTCGAATCCAACCCTTAGGTCTGAACTTCCTAGGTGGACCCAAGCAGACAGAGGCTTTCTCCCAGTTCCTAATGGAGCTCCCCAAACTACTTCAGGAGTGGTGTGGGATTCCTGCTGCCTCTCCTGGCAGCTCAGGAGCTGTAGCAGGATGGCATGTGAAACTTCTGTTGTTTGCAGCTATTAAAGGCTTCAGCTTTGTCTGCATGGACACAGCATGAACCTTTTACAATAAAAGGCGTGTCTCAGTCAGTGCACAGATCTGGTACAACCACTATTTCTACTGCCCGTGTCCTGCAGCAGCTCCCGTCAGAGATGCAGAGGATTTGGGATTACTCAGAATGAGGAAGAATTAGGGAAGGAAGGCACAAAAGCATGGTAATTCATGTGCCCTGTCTTTAGAAGTGAGCCAACCTGTGATCAAATCGTCTGCCTTATTATAAAGCACCTCATATTAAACCTTAGAGTGAGAAAAGCAAGGAGAGGATACTGGGCCACTTCTTTTCTTGCTGTGAGGAACATCTCTTTGTTTCCCCCTCACTGCTACCTCCTGTCACAAATCAGGACAGTGAGTGCTAACAGCTTCGCTCCTCCATTTTACAAGGCAGTAACTCAATACCTGGATTCATAAACCTCTCAGAGGAAGGCTGGGTGGCTGCTGGTATGAATGAATTCGATTATTGCTGATGAAAACCAGGGAACTGAAACTATTGCTATTGTGAAAATAATGAGAGGGGGAAATACGCTTGTCTTATCTTAAATAGGATCCAAAAACCAGATCTGTGTGCTTCCCAAAGCCACGGCTGTGAGTACTCATTTGGGATCCCTACAACAGGCTCAGTCTTTTCTGTATGCTCCTAAAACACAGTCAGCCTTGCTGGACAGGGATATTCCCCAGCTCTGGGGGGCGTGAACCCCTTGTAAATGCTCTGGGCTGTGGTCTGGTGGGGAGGTGAGCCCTGTTCTGGGTGATGGGCTTTGTCCTCTTTCCCAGAGGGAGAAATGTGCTACAAATCCCTAATGGGGGTATCCTGGATGTGGGATGTGCTCTCAGCCAAAGTCTGTGACTTTCTTACGGTCTTTTAGGCTTTGTCTTCTGCAGTCTCACTCTCGTTTTTTGCTTATCAATTCCTTCCTCTCCACCACCAGGAGCATCCCTGAGACCGTGGAGATGTCAACACCTCAGTGGCAGAGAAAGTGCTCCAAAACAGCCCCAAATAAACCCTGGGAACGGGGCAAGCCCTGCAGCTAAGAGGTGCTCCGGGGGTCTCCGGCAACAAAGCTGCTTGGTGGTGCCGTGGTCTCCCCCTCGCTGGCAGGAGCACGCCGTAAGGAGGGGGCAGCTATAATAAAACTTGGCCAAGTGGCGGAAACATGATCGACCCCTCAATTAATCCGATCAGAGCCAACAGCCGCGATGTGGAACATTTGCTCCTGCCCCGTATGCAGCTGCGTGCCGCGGTGTCACTATTTATGGGCCAGGCTCCAGCGGGATTTATGGAGGATGAAGCCCTAGCAGCAGATTGGGTTACCGTCTGAGATCACTGCGATGCTGCAGCAAACTGCAACGGTCGCAAAATGAGGGCTGCCTGATGCGGGTCCTGCCGGTGAGAAATTCCCTGGCCATGAGGAGATGGAGTGAAACAGCTCCTCTCCGGCACAGGTTTATTTTCTCTCCTTCAGGCTTTCGGAGCACCTCAGCGCCTTCTCTGCCACTGGTTGTCTTCCTCACCACGAGGAAGCCAAGTTGTGCCCTATCATCTACACAAGCAGCTGGGTATGGATGGCAGGTTGGCCATTCACTACAGCATCTGGTGGCCTTTTGGGGCAAATTTGTTGAATTTTCCCCTCTGGAAAGAGCAGAGGGGATGCAGAGCATCTGAGGGTGCAGGGCTGGCTGCAAGGTGTCCTGTCCGGCATGGGGTGTTAAAAAGAAATGTCCCCCCCGGATTTGAGGGCTACATGAGAAAGGGTTTATTCATCTTCTCCCCTTCTGCTGGAACCTCGTAGCATCTAGATTACCCAAATATTGAGCAGCAGCCGAGAATCCCAGGCTTTGCGGGTGATGCAAAAGCAGGCTCTGCCTTAAGGCAGCAGCTGTATTGACAGCTTTTCTGTCCTATTTTCTCCCCAGCAGCTTCCAAGGGAGCGGTTTTGATTCTGAAGCAGCAGAAACCCCCCGGGATGTGATGACGGGATGGTCCCCTCCAGGTCTCAGAGCAGCTGCCCAGGTCTCGGTGCTCACCCTCTGCTTTCACAGGTCAGTGACACCCTTGGGTTGGTACCAGGATGGTGGGTGACGCTTGGCTCCAGACACCATAATTCTCACTCCAGAGCCACCAAGAAGCTCCCTGCCTTTGCCAGAGGGCTTCAGCGAGTGCACATGGGATATCAATATGTTTGTGTCAAAGGGAGAGTGTTGGGTCTTTTTTCCAGCTTATGGACAAGGGGTATTTGGGAGCCATTCTGCTGCTGCGTCCATGATGGGAGAGTTCACCTGTTCTTTCCAAAAGGGAAAAAGAAAAACAAACACAAAACCAAACCATGCCTGTCATGTCTTAGTCACTGGGTTCCTTTGATTAATATAACAAGACTTACTTTTAAGGTCAGGCACAAACAGGTTTATTAGGTAGGCCTGAAATGTGATCAACCATTCAAAGTCAATTAAACTCCCCCTGACTCCTACGCTCAGCTGTTGCAGAAGGGCTGGATCCTAAACTGCCCTAAACCAGCTTAATGCCATGGACTTTGCTCTGCTCAGGCACTGGCTCCAGATCTGACCCACAGAGATGATTTTTCCACAGCATCACTGCTACTGAGAGAAGCAAAGGTAATAAAGAGAAAAATAAAAATATTACCAAAAAAAAAAAAAAAGAAAGAAAAAAAGCAGAAGGTATTAAATGTGTTATTTTGATTCGTTCAGGAAGAGAGTAGTCAATGAAGCAATGTGTTTTTCCAAGCCCCATTTTGAGGCTGTGCACCACTTCTGAGGGGTCTCCACGTTTCTCAGTTCCCTCTCGCTCCTCACACTGTACGAATAGGGCCTCCCCATGGGCTTTTTGGTTTCTTTGACTTTCCCAGGGCTCTAGGTGAACTGAATCCCAACTCTGTCAGGCATGATTTAGCAACTGAACTACAAGCCTCTTCTTTCTTGCTAGGTTCCCTGCAATATTCCTGGTGGTTTAGCAGCCTGCTGAATTAGCCCGTTCTATCCAGCACAACATTTCCTCTGATACCTGGAGAGTTCGTTGCATCTATCAGATATTTGCACTAAGCTACGGGTCACTGTGAAGCTTGCTTTGTGCTTGGATCAGGTCATGTTATTGGAGGTTTAAATTTAGATCAGGGTAAAAAGATTTTCTTTGGGAATTCTGCTTTGCATGGGCTTCTCTTTCTTCCTAAGGCTGTAGTCTTGGAGAAGTGTTCGTTCCTGGTAGCAAAGGAGGAGAGAAGGGGCTGTGCCCCCCTCAGATTCTCCATGCCCTCACACCCTGCTCCACTAGAGGGGGGACATACCCCCTGTATGCTGTTAAAAAGAATTCCTGTTGCTTTTAAAATCAGTTGCCTCAGAGTAACTCCTTACTGGAGGCTCTGGCTGGACGTTTTGGGGTGGTGGTGTCTTCTTTGTGAGCACAATCTTGGTCACAGCCTTCCTCGGCCAAATCAGGAGGGGCTAGCTAGGAGTAACTTACCCTTTTCACGGCCCCTATTGGCCCCAGATCAGACATTTCTGTGTGTTCAAGCTGTTTTAAGAGCTGCCTGATGAAAAGACTTCATCTGTTCCTGCTTGTTGCATTATCGCAGCTTCAGGTCAAATGAGAAGCCCTGGGATGAGCAGGCAGGCCCTGGCAGGGTATAGCAGTGGAGATCCTACTCCCCCCTCCATACCGAGAGCTCCTGGGGCTCAGGGTGGCTCCAGCAAGCTTGTGCTGGCCTGGAAAGCACAGAGAGGTGGCTGCAGTGGAGAGGCAGAGCCCTTGGGGTGCTGCAGGAACCTCGCAGGGCTCTGCCCTCCTCGTGGCAGCCCCATGGATGTGGCTGCCCAGCTGCTGGGCTTGGCTGCCTTAAGCTAAGTGCATGCAAAGCTCCTGTGCAAACCCCATGCAACTGGAGCCAGGTAGGGCATTGGCACAGACTTGCCAGCAGCAGTCGGGCTGCATTGCCACCTGCTGGGGGGGACAAACCCTTTCCGAAGCCACCTCCAACCAGGCTTGGATGAGAGCAGTCTCCAAGCCCGCTCCCCTGCCAGGAGTAAGGCTCCAGCTCATTGCCTCAGCCACAGAGTTCAGGCAGCTCTCCCCTCCTGCATTTACAGTTTGCTACCTTGTACTCTGTTCGATTTTGTCTTCAGGCACGGGATAGTGTTATAACTCTTGGGGGCTTGGTCTGGGTGCTGGCCTTCAGGTCAGGGCTTCCTTCCCTTGGTTGCTACAGTAAGAAAACCCCACTCAAATTTGGCCAAGTTGTTGCCCTTTGGACAAAAAAAATAAATAAAAATAAAAATAAAAGAGGGGAAGGGGATAGGTGATACCATGGTGGGGATCCTGGCGAAAAGTGGAGTCTGGCTGGGTAACTCATGTAAAAGAAGTTCTGTGCCAGTAATTTTCTGCCCTACGTAGCTGCATCTCCAGCAGCAGCTTTTTGGGGCCCCAAGCCTGCCCTGTACCTAAACTGAGTGTGGGAATGGGAGCTCAAAGAAAGATGGGCAGGGGGAACAGTAACAGATTTGTCCCCTCGCACTGTCCCTGCCTTTGTCACCTCATACATCACTGAGCCTGCTGTCATTTCTTCAGAGCTGAAACCACAACAGGGTTTTGTGGGGGTTGCACACCTGCAGATGCTGTTTGGCTGGCAGCATTTGGGACATTTTTCATCTTATTGGCAACAAAAATGGAGCTGGATGGCAGCGCCTTCAAGTGTGGTTTTCATTTATTTCTTGGGAGTATGCAGCACGAGGTTTTTAAACCAAAACAGCACAATGAGTAACGTAATTTGTAGTTCTTAGTTGATGGTCACACGTGTATGCTTCTGACTACAAAGTCTATGCAACTATGGTTGTTGGAAAGAGAAAGCACCTGTGATAAAGCAGCTTTGGACTGCTGCAATACCAGGCTCAAACCTGTCTGAAGTGCCCCAGCAGCATTTACCTTCTGAAGGTGTTCCTGTAAGCCACAGGCACTGTCCAGCTTACGGATGCATCTGGGAACATTTCAGCAAATTCACCAGCATGGTGGCTGTGGCTTATCTTGATCTCTTCAGAAATGAATCCTTGTCACAAAGTGGGGGGTAAAATAACCCAAAGCCTGGTCATTTTAGTGTTTGATTGAACAGCTCTCCATTTGTCAGCTGTGTCCCAGCCCTGGTGATTTACCTGATTGATGTATGAACCCTGGGACGCGGTGCTGCCGCAACATCAGGCTGCATGAACTACCTCCTGTGCAAAAGGCTGGGCTTTGAAGAAGGCAGCCTGCAGGGAATGCTTTCTACCCTTTGCTAAAACAACCCTTCGTGGAGGTTCTTTCAGGTCTGCCTACCCCACTGTTAAAGAAGAGACTGCCCTGCCTTCAGACACACGAGCTAGCTGTGAGCGTGTCAGCTGTGGTCCTCGGGACAAGTGCACTACGCTGGCTGGAGAGGGCTCGGCCTGCTGCTGCTGCACGCCGCCCTGCAGCCACTCACCTGCTTGTCAGTGCCCTCAGGCACTCGCCAACTGCACCCTTGGAAGATCAAACCCACGTCCACCCCTGTGCGGGCCATGGAGCTGCCATCAAACAGCACAAGGGAGTGACGTGGAGTCAGTAAGGTGCCCTGTGCTCAGTACTTGGGTCATGCTTGGTGCTAAGAAAGTGATTGAAGGGGTCAGGTCCCCACCTGCTGCAAATTAGCGTAGCATCAGCAAAGGACAAGGAAGCATATTTACCCCTTGCGAGTATACGGTGTGCTGACAGGTCAAGCCTATTTAACCTGGGGCGGATTTTCCAGTTGGATGGGTACACTTTGCATACTGAACTCCAGGAAGCAGTAACAAGTGACTCAAATTAACCGGGTTCAGGAAAGCTTATTAAAAGAAAGCCTTGAAACAACAGCTACACAGGCAACAGGCTAAACACTGAGAGGACTCAGTGGAATACATTTCTTTTCCTATGCTGCTGCTGGCAGCCACCTGTAATATTCACATACAGTTTTAAATAAGGACTGCAAAATAAGTTTTCAAAGCTAAGCAGCAGCAACCACAGCAGCAAGCAGTCTTAGCTTACTTAAATTGGAGTTTTCCATTAAATGATCAATGGACTTCTGCAAGACAGCAAGTAAGCACAAAAACTAGTGGATTATTTATTCGTCTGTCACTGGAAAAAATGCACAAAGGAGCTATACATAATAGCCTTTGCCTATAAAGCACAGGTGTAAATTTTGGACGAAGCTTTGGCTTGTCAGTTCCAGCTGCGCCACTTGCAATCTGACATTAAAAAAAACATATATAAAGACTCCACAGCCCGTCATACTCACTTCTTATGGAGCAGCCCAGCTCCTAAACTACCTGCTCCATGGATGGTCAGAAAGAAAACACTTAAAAGCATATTGCAGGGCAATGGTCTCAGTATTTCATCTTTTGTTTTCCAAAGGCAAACATCCTGCAACTATTTGTCAGCACAAAAGAAAGAAAAATAAATTAAATAGGCAAAGTTACATTCAATATAAATCTTTCTCCCACAAAATGGGATACAGAAAATAGCAAAACTTTGTAGCCAACAAAATACTGTACATTTTCCCCCAGCTCCCAACTGCAGCCCCACATTTTCAAGAGACACCAGCAAATCCTGCATTCTGTGTTTTAAACTGAAACAACGCAATGAGATGACTGGAAATATTAGAGAACTTAGCGTGCCCTCTGAGGGATGGGTGGATGTTCGGTTAGGTAAACAACGATGAGTTTGGAAGGAGGAGAAAGCAGCGCTGAACTGCTCTTCCTAGTGCAGAAGGATTCAGGCAAGGAGCTGCCAAGCTCAGGTTTAGAGTTCAAATGCCGGGAACTTGGCCTTGGTTGGCACCAGCAGGTCAGCAAGAAAGTAAATGGTTCCAGCCATTCCTGAGAACAAAAAAACAGGCAATGAGCTTCGGGAGATTCTGTATGGGCACCAATGCTATTGGTTATCCAGGGTGTGAATGAGTCAGGAAGATGGAAGAAAGGGAAATGTTTTCAGAAGGACCTAAAATAATTTCCAAAGTTTCCCAAGCAGCTTATGTACTTCTGTAGGTAGAGCAACCTACATTTATCATTAATCAAATGTTAAAAAACACCTGGGAAAACATGATGGGTCTCCCCACTTCCAGCCCCATCCCTTCTGGCTTTACCTGGCTTAAGAATCTGAACATCTTTGCAAAACTTTGGACCCTGTGATATCCTCACTGATGCAGCTGCCCTTGTTTGCTGGCCTGCAGCGAAGCTGGGGAGACTTAGGTTACCTGGGGAACCAGTTCTTTCAGCCTTTAGCAGGAGTGACAAAGTGCTACAGGAGCCAAAAAGGCCTACAAATGCAGCCTCACTTGTTCTTCACTCATGTTTGAAATAGAACTAGAAAGCCCATGGAGATTTTTAATCCTTAAAAAGGCACAGAGGAGAGATTGCCTGAGAAGCCAGGCTACCATAAGGCAGACTTTGACCTGCACCCATTAATGAATTCCCCTTGAGATCTGTGTGCAGAATCTGTGCAGGAGGCCCAAGGGGACAAGATGCTCCCTCTTGCTGGAGCTCCTGGCCTGTCTTACAAGAATCTGCTTCTGGGAAAGAGTAAAATCAGCGAACACAATTTCCCTCCCATTCTTTATCGAGTTTTGCAAAGCCCTCAGTGGATCATGCATTCAGTTTTTTTTTCTGTGCAGGACTGGCTCAGGCCCAGGAGCAAAACACAAGCTCAGAAATGGAGGTTACCTTCAAAGAGTGAGAACGGCGTATCTGGAGTCCGACACCCGTGCTGACCATAGCTTAAACACCACTCGGCAAACTGGGAAAAGAGGAACAGAAAGTGTATAAATTTTCCTGGATATGTGTCGTAAAAGAAATACCACCCTCATCTTCACATTAACCCTTTGCAGAACGAGGCTTCTGCAGGACATTCCTTCTGTGCAGGCTGTCAGGCAATGACTGCACTGCTCGAGGACTATGCTGGTGGAACTGGTCAGAGCTAGCTGCACCTCTGCCATGCTGGAAATGAGGTTTCAAAGGAAAAGGCCATGATGTAAAATATGCAAAAGAGAATAATCCTCTCCCTTCCTCACACAGGCTCTCACCTTGCAGGCCCTGTACAAGTATTTCATGTTCTGAGTGAGGTTGTACAGTGCTAGGAAACCATAGGCATTGCCAGCCGTCCCGTGACAGAGGCCGTAACCCTTCTTCAGTAACCCGTACTGCCAGATCACTTCTGCGCACTGCAGGGCATCATTTAGGTACTGCTGCTCCCCAAACACCTGTAGAGACACAAAATATTCCCCCACGCTGAGGCAATTTCCTCCACACAGAGAGAGCAGCCCTGTGTGAGCGGGGAGGCCTGGGTTAATTAGCTCCTCTCCTGCCTACCAGTGTGACTTTGCTGCCTGTTTTGGAGGATGTTTGGATGTGATGCATGGAGCTGTGTGACTGTTACTTACCACACAATTAGCTATCACCATCAGCCAGCTGCAACGGGACACCCTGCAAGACTGATGGGTTATTTTCAGAAATAAATTAAAAAACGTAATTTAATATTTTTTAAAACAATTTAATTATAAAAATAATTTAAAAAATGAAGTCTTTAAAACATGAACTGGGTCAGTCAGTGGGCCCTGCGGGGTGATGATGTTATTTCTTTGTAAGAAGCCATCCTGCTTTCAGGCAGGAGGGTCTCGCATGTTTTCTGCATGATGAAATTCCACATTTAGGGGCCCCCAAAGGATCTTTGCAAGATTTGCGGTACCTTGTAGGCCTGGAGAAGCATGTAGATAACACCCGGTGCCCCATGGCACCAGTGGACGAGCAGGTCTCTGGTATCATCGATGCAGGGAGGGTAATTGCCCGATGGGAACTTGAGCTGGCAGACGTAATCCACGCTGGGTTTGACTGCATTGTGCAGCTTTACTTGGCTCACTCCCAGGCCAGGCTAAAAGAGAGAAAGTGTTAAATCCGGGAGACCTTTCTGTCTCTCCCTAAAAGGTCCAAAATCCACTTAAAAGATAGAAACAAAGCCACCTATGTCCCTTCTTGCTCCTTGTAAATTATGTGTTTTCTTTAGCCCAGGCTTTCACGTGTCCCAGGTACCTGCTTGGCCCCAGGCTGCCCTTCAGCAGGGACTCGTTCCCAGATACCTCGTGTATCCCCAAAACAAAGACTTCTCCAAGAGTGTAATGCAGCCCTCAAAGCAAGAGAAGAAAAGTCTTTTCCTGAAGATAAGGAAGAATAGTCTTAGGTACCCAGCTTTGGAGTAAAGAGGTTAATTGTATAAAAACAGCATTAAGGGTGAATACCAGGAATGATTCCAAGCACCTCAGCTCGAAGCTGCTGGGCCACCCCTCCGGAGGGGTGATGTTGTGTTTTCACAGATGTTTCTAGGTAATTGCAAGGCCTCAGATGAGAGCAAGGGAGGGGCTTCGGTTTCCCCTCCAAATGACACTGCCCGGTACGAAAACTGCACAGCTCTGACCTCCTGTGGCAGGCTGCAAGGAGGACTCCAATCTAGGGATCACGCTGTTCCCAGGCTGATGCCTTGGAAATAAGAAGTCAATACTTGTGCTGTAAAAGCACTGGAGACAGGAGTCCAACATCCTCTGTGTGCCCCTTGTCTGCTTCCCCCAAGGGTTTCTGTACGTTATGCTCAGCTCGTCTAGGCTCCTTGTGCTTCACACAGCACGGCATTTTATGGGAGACTCAGACTTTACAAATTTTAAAACAGCCTAAAACTCAGTGCAAATCTGAGCGCACAGCAGCACACTGCTGTCTTCCTTGCCCCCAGTCAGCTGTTCTTTACTCCTGAGCAATAATCACCTCCCATCCTCTTCTGCAAAGCTCCTTCTGCTTCAAAAGCACCAACCACCCCTTACTCTGAGTCACGTAAGAGAGGTAAATTCACAGGAACTCCGCTCCTGCATACAGGCATTAGCTTTGAGGCTCCTACTTCAAACGTGAAAAAAAGCTCAAGCCTTGGTGAATTTTTTCCACCTGCTGTGAGTTAGGTCTAAAAAAAAATACCCCAAACCCCCCACACCTATATCTATGAGCCTTGCTATGTTAAAATAATTTGCATCGCTCAGTGGGCACTCTTAATGCTTTGAAGATGCAATGTTGTTTATTGCTGTTATTACAGAGCTTAAGCACTGTAAATTTATGCACAAGGTGACCCACACAGGGGAATTATCACGCTGATTTCAGAGCTAGGGCAGGGAAGATTCCCAGAACTCTGCTGAGTTGTATAAAACTGTAAGAAAGGCAGCTTCAAAGCAAAAAGGCACTGCAGCTCCCAGATGCTTTATGGAAGTAAAAAGTCCCACAACTTTAACATTTAGATAGAAGGCCTGACCTTGGAAGGCATTTCCCACTTTTCTTCTATGCATATGATCTCTTTCACCATGTTTTTGTTACAGGTTATTGTTCTGTAACGATCTGAGATTGCTCCCAGTAACCAACTCAACAAAATAATGCAGAAAGCCCCCAGATACCAACAAAGGGAAATACAT
This sequence comes from Aythya fuligula, assembly GCF_009819795.1. Taxonomy (NCBI): domain Eukaryota; kingdom Metazoa; phylum Chordata; class Aves; order Anseriformes; family Anatidae; genus Aythya; species Aythya fuligula. The sequence goes on from NC_045564.1 coordinate 6,897,678, forward strand.
TATAAAGATGTCTTGCCTAGCCTGACACCGCCCTGAGCCTATTCAGAAGCCTCTCCTTGTAGGAAAGTGGAACAAGTGCTACCAGCCTCTCCCCTCCAAGTGCCTCTTACCTGCATGAGATAGTAATAAATGCCAGCCAAGCCGTGGGCTGCCCCGACATAGTACTCCTGGTACCACTCGTACATCAGCGGGCTCTTAGTGGTAAAATTCCTCCTTTTGGCCAAGCTCTCTCCAGAGGCCACAACTGCTTCGCAGACCTGTGGGTGGGAAGAGATGTGGGTGAGGGAAATGCTGCTGTCTTGGAGCCAGCACAATGGGTATCCCGATAAAAAACAAAGCTGCTTTACTGCCCTCGTGCAGTGGGGAGCATGGTTGAAGGAGTGAGAGTGATGTCAATTCAGTCTGGGCATTTATATAGAGAGAGGGGGGGAGGAGGGGATGTAGTGCTGCTTCTCTTAAAAAGAACAGCAGGAGGGAAACCTCAAGGTGGTTTCTCACTTGTTGCCAGAATTGTCTGCATCTGGCACTGATTTTTTACCTGCTCAAAGGTGAGCGGGATGGGAAGAGACAGCTAACGAATCAGCAGGTGGCTAATTCAGCCTCTGCTGTTGAGAAGCCGCAGTACCTGCTGGATGTGACTTTGAGGGATCTTTTCCTCTCCGAAGTGCTTGTTCACAAAAAGCAGTGCATAGAGGTAGCCCATGCGGCCATACAGCAGTTCGTCTGGCACTCGGGGGTCAACCTTGTGTAGGTGGAGCAAACTATAAAGAAAAATTCACGAGGGTGATCAGAGGACAATCAAAGCCATGTACACAAGTTGTGAGACTGGAGCTAAAAAAACAAACAAACAACAAACACCAAAAAAAAACACAACACAACACAAAACAGTTTGTCCCCCACTCCTGCCCACGCCCTGAGATCTGTCAGACAAGTCCCCGTGTCTCAGCATCCCAGTTATGCAGGGTACAAAATCTCTCCTTCTCCTCTGCTTTTTGTTTGGCTTAATGCTTTAGTCTGTTTAGTTCCCTGCAATGCTGCATGCTGGCAAGTCAGGCTAGTGCTGCAGGTATGTGAGAAAAGCTCACCCCTTATTCTCCAAAGTCCTGACAGCAAAGCCCCTTGACTGCCATGCCTGCAGGGCTCCAGAGCTACGCTGTCAGTGGCGGGAGCTAGAAATCTAGGTAAGAGGTGGGGAGAAGCACCTGGACATGCTGTTTAACATCAAGCTTCTGTAGGACACGGAAGAAGCCTTCTCTAGGAAGAGTTAAACAACAGTGGGCAGCTCAGGAGAGCGTGAGTGCTGTGGGCTGCCTGTGGGGCAGCCCCACGATGACAACTGCTGGGTTGGCACCAGGCTTTAGCCCACAGCTGCAGAGTGGGAGCTCTGCTGGAGTCTGAAACCTTCTGAGCCATTTTTCTGTTACGGTTTTGTGAAGCTGGTGATATTCCCGTTGTGCTAATGGTGACAGAGCTCTTCAGGATGGTACTCCATAGACTGGAGGTCCTGCCGTGTCAGAGCAGCAGGCAGGGCTGGGACTGGTTCTGGCTTTATTTTCCTGTTCGTCTCCGAGAAATGATGGCACTCTGAAAAATGCCATCACTTTTGAAACACCACCAAAAGCAGCTCCAAGGCTGCTTCTTCAGCTGATTCCTGCTGCAGCTGCAAGAGGGAAAGGGCTAAAACAGGAGAGCACTGTGTGCAGGGCTTCCCCGTCACAGCAGCGTGAGGAACAGAAGATGCACTTTGGCAGCCCTTGCTCCCAGGCAGAACGAGGTGCTGTGAGGGGAAGAGGCAAGCAAATGTCCCGGGTACCCTCAGAGCAGAGAGAGGACGCTGGGCTCTGACTCCTTTTGGCAGGAGGGTTTCCCTTGGCACTGGACTCAAAGTGAGCAGAGATATCAGAGGAGAAAGGAGAGAACAACATCTCGAGGTGGATTGGCCCTGTCTCCTCTTGCATCGCTCCCTGGGGAGGTTTCTTACGGATTAAACCCAAGAGACAGCTTTTGCACACGAGGCTAGGAATAACCAGGGGCCTGGCAAGCCTGTCTGGCAGGGATCCTGCTCCCAGCTGCGTGGGCTGAAGGGAAAGCCCTGCTGCTTCCCCGTGTCCTCTGTCCCCACGTCCAAGGAAAGCAGATAACAAGGAGGGCTCCCAAGGAGGAAGGCGGCGCTTCAGCAGACGGGCAGTGCCCAGCAGCAGGCTGGCAGGAACAGATGCTGGCTGGTGATGATGCTCAGCTCCGAGGATGTCAGGAAAATGTCAGGTGCAATAGCAGCAATGGGTGGCTGGATAAAAAGTAACACCCATGCTAAGGATTTTCAGCAGTGTGGATGTAAAATCTTCTCTTACTGAGGAAATCTGGAGCAGCTGGAGCTACTGTTCTTGCTCCCTTCACGTTTCTGCTTCTAGCTGCCCTCCCAGCCAGGGCCATCAGGGGAGAAGCTTGCCAGCAGTTGCTGTCCTTTTAGATCCATGGGGCAGGGCTGCACAGCATGTGTGCAGTGAGATACCCAGGCTGCTGCTGTACAGACTACAGTCCGAACGTGTTTCTCAGGTGTGAGGGGGATAAAAAAAAAAAGGGCCCTGAAAGAAAGAGCCACTGCTCGCAGATCAGGCTGTTATCTCAACTGCCAGAAATCACTAGTGTCTGGTCAGAGGGAAAGTGAGGCAGCTGCAAAGCAAGAGGGGGGATTTGTAAGCCACTGGCTCTAAAAGCACACCGCTGACCTGCTGAATTGGTGGGGGACAGCAGGGAAAAGAGCTCCTGGAACACAGCTCCGATTTTCACACGGTCTCGGAAAATGGGCTGCCCTGAAACGTTACTCTCCTGAGCATAAAAGCACATTTCTTGGTCATGAACTCATTTAGGCAACAGCAAGGCAGAAAAGTAAGCTCCTGTCTTTCCCACTGCAGGGAGAACCTGGCTGGTGAATTCTCTCCTCAGCACCTGAAGATGAGGCGCTTTAAAAGGCAGAACACAATGGAGAGAGGCTCTCCTTCCCCACAGCGGTAACAGAAGGCCACTTTCCAGGCACTGCATAACTTAGCAACCCTTCTGTAACTAAACAGCATATTCAAAACCCACTGAAGAGCTTTGATCAAGGGAACTACTTCTCAAAGAGAAATACTCTCTTTTTAAAGGTAGCATGGTCAGGCTAACTGCTCTGGGAATTGGTGGTAGAGCAAGGACGGTGTAAATGTTCCTTCAAAAATGCCACAATTTTCTCTTTCTTCCTCTCAGATGTATGAAGAAACCCATTTTCAAGGCTCTGCCCTCATTATGCCATTAGATGGCAGTGCAGGATTAATCACGACTTTCCATTCTGCCACAACACTCTAAGCAGAACAGCAGGGATATGTGAGGGGGAGATTACAGCAAGAAAGATCACGGATTTTCCATAACTTGGGGCTTATGTACTGACCACAACTGGCTGCTAATAGTTGGCAGATCAGTTGCCTTGTTAGCAAATACATTAATCATAGTGAGATTCATCACTTGGACACAGTCTTACGGAAAATCCAAACCACAGAGCATTTTAAGAATAAAAAAGGGAGATCTGTCTTCAGACTGACCACATCTATGTAAATGAGAAGCTATTCTTAGTTGAAGGAGTGGGAACGGGGTGCCCAAGTCATACTGGACCCTCAGATAGCCATTCCTGACGTTTTTAATCCGTATCATGCATGATGTTTTGGGAGCTCATGGCTGTTTTAAGGACATTCAGCATCATTCTGAAGTGCCTGGGTTTTGTCTTGTTTGTGTGCTGACCACTCATGAACAGCATCTCTGCGCAGGGCTGTTTCTCACCCTCTCAAACTTATCTCCCTTAAGCAAGAAAAGCTCGCAACTGCAATCTCCTCCTCTCTTTTTCTTTCCTTCCTCTGCCATTTGCTGATCTGATTGTAGGACTGCTTCTATGTCCTGTTTTTTCTTAAGTATCCAACAAAAATACATCTGAAAACAGTTGAAGGAAGGCAGGAAATAGAAATAAATGAATCATAACCAGCTGCATTCAGCAGTTGAAAAGGATGCTGTCAATCGTAGGTCTAAGTCAAAGCCAATTAACAAATAGTAAGTGGAAGCAAGTGACACATTTCTCCTTTTCCTCAAAATGGCAGTAAAGCTAAATTTAAGGGTTCCAAAAAAATCCCAAACCTCCCGTTAGTTTTATTTATTTTTTTTTTAATTTGGGCATTTTTTTCCCTGTGTTACCTGAATTATTTCTGAAGTGGCAATGCCAGCTAAGCACTATCCTTGCTCCCCTACCTGCAGCCCCAGCCAGGCAAGCTTCTTCAGGGCAGACGTTTGCGTTGCCTTGCTATGTGAATGGATTCCCTGCCTCTAAGGCTGCCAAAATCTACTCAGGCTTGGAGGAGAGGGCCTGGAACAAGCCCAGACCAGTTCTACAAGCAAGTGCAGGATGAACGTCAGGTCGAAGACATAACCAGGCGTTTTACCGAGTGATGCAGTCTTCTGACTGCTTCTGGTTCTGCAGTTTGTGGTAGACGACAGCAGCCACTGCCAGAGGCCCGGCATCGCCACACAGGAACGTGATGGATCGTTTCGTCAGGCAGCTCAGGCTCTTCTTCACGTACTCCTGGGCCACCTGGAGGTAGGCTGGGTCTCCGTACACATCGTAGAGGTGCAAGTACAGCAAGGCAATGCCTGCGGAAGGAACACTAAGATTGTAACCCTCAGAAAACTTTGCATCTTGGTTGTTTTAACACTAAAAGCCTGGCCCTCAGCCCCATCTTAGGCATAACCCCCGGCGGCAGCATCCACACCTTCTTTTCCTGCTTTGTGACCTCTTTGTGCCTCATGCCACTCGTGAGTGGGCTGCAAGTGGAGACAAACAGCAGTGTCTGACCCAGGAAGGCCTGGAGGACAGCAGAGCCTCTGAAACACAGGTTACATGCTGTTTTAGGAGTTGGGAGCAGAAGAGGAGGCCTAGGCAAAGCCACCTAAACCTACAAACTGTGCCTGGGACTGTGGTGCAATACAGTGAAATTAAAACAAAACAAGCCACCAGAACAGCAGAAAACATCAGGCAAGACAGGACTTGTGGCAGAGTGGTGCTGAGCTGTTTCCCTGTCTCAGCTGCTCCTTCCCATGCCAGGAGGTGAAGGGCTGGGTCCCTTAGCTTGGATCAGATTAAAGTGACACATCATCAGCACTGAGAAGCATCCTATCGGGCTCTATTTTTTAAAATTTTATTATTTTTTTTTTTTCCCTTCCCACTGGGAAGCATGAGCAAGACTGCTACACATCTGTGGAGACCAGCTGCTGATGAGCAGGTCCCAAGCCCTACTAGAGGGGCTGGTGCATCCTACAAAAGAGAAGAGGCTGCACATTGTTGTCAAGAGTAGCCCTGGTCTGAAAAAGATAAGCTACCTGGAACGCTGGAAACAGCTGTGTGGTCTTCCCTGGATGTTTTCAGTGGGGTGGGCAGTTACAGCAAGAGCTCTGCTACTAAGAAGTCGCAGCAATTGCTGTCCCTGGGCAGCAATTCCTGCCCTGCCCTGCCTTCATCCAGCTCTCGAAGCTTTTAGTATGTAGCTGCATTTGAAAGGTCTGCCACGTTCAAACATCCTTCTGATCTGGAAAGCATCCTCAAACATGCACTGGAGAAAGCTACTGGTCTGTATCCCTCTGAGAAAGGCTCCTTTCTCTCCTCACCAGCAACTACTTCTGTGAAGCCACAGATTCTGTGTTTAAGCCTAAATTAATTGAGCCAACCTCTGCAGATTTTGGTGTTGCAAGGGGGGCAGGGTAGGAAGAAACATGCTGCACAATTACTTTCTACGGTACCGAGGACAATTTTAAATTTAGATCACTTTCTCATTTTGCACGGGTAATCTCCAAAGCTTCGTGCTACAGACAATTCAATTTCACATGTATATTAAGGGCAAATTTCCATTTCCCGCTGAAGTTAATAACCTTGTCCTCTCTCAAAGCAGTTTCGTGTCAGTATTTCCAGGGAGAGAAGCCCAGCTGCATGGTACCATCACTCAGCTTTATAAGAACGTGGACACGAAGCCTTGCTTTAAGGAAAACCCTCCTCCTTCAGCCAGCAAATGCAAAGCAACTCCCCTTGATTTATTTAGCACCTAGCACAGCCTCTAGGCTCTTAATAGGCCTGATAGCTGTCTGAGCACAACTTGCACTCTTGAGTTATCTGCTTTAATATACAACTTTTTGCTTTCTAAGTAGCTTCTATTCCCACCGCCATCATACCACCCTAATTACGTACGTAACTACCACACCAAGAATGATGCTAGGACCGAATTCTGAGAAAGTAAATGTCTCACCATTGTTTTCCTCTGACTTCCTCGCCTCTCCTCTTTTAAACATTTCTCATCCTCCTTCCCTCCCAGCCCAAGCATTCTCCAACAATCACTCTTTTGGAAAAGACTCCAAAAAACATTCATCTACGTTAAGGGATGGGAGTAAAAGCTTTGCTTGCCCAAATCATTTGTCTTTCCTTCTTCTTTAAAAAAGAAAAGCTGTCAAACTGCATCTAAAGACAATTTTCTCAACTCATGCCTCAAGGAACTCATGCTCCCAGGATGATCAGCAGGGCACGAGGCAGAGCTACCTGCGAGCCCACAAGTAGGGAAAACCAGCAGAGAGCAGAAGCACGCACAAAACCGTGGTATTTACAGATGCACGTAGAAGGATACAAAACGCAGCCACCTGTGTGGGAAATGTTGCACGCTGACCTGCCTGCCAAGATGCAGATGGTCATTTCAGAGGCAGTGTGGTTTGCAGACAAGAGTTTCCCCCGATGGAATTGGCTCAAGTAAGCTGTGCTGCTCTGCAGAAGTTAACCCACGACTCTGCCTCAAGCCCTCTCCGCTACCTTCCTCACCCCAGCTGTGAGGTTTGTAGGGTTTGCAGGCTTACATGATGGGTTTCTGGTATGCTTTCCGTGCCATACAAACATCACATCCTTGATCAAATGGGACCCTGTAGACAGTGGATCTGCTCCACTACCATGCACCTTGGAGGTCTGTGTTCAGTGTCACCGCTGGAAGTGCCTGTGACCTGTTTTTGTGACCTCTGAGACCCCCGATTGTTCCCAGCAGAATTGCCACACTGCAGCTGTCATCTGCTGCTATTGCCAAAAATTTATGGGCTTTGTTCTGTGTATCAGTTATCATTGGTCTTTCCTCTCTATAGTTTCTCCAGACTACATTTTTTTCTCCTTGCAGTGTAAGGCCTTGCTGCATACCCACAAGTGACAGAGAATGCATCAGACATCACTTGGTGGTGCAGACAGCAGTGAACATGTGAGTTATCGACAGCACATCCTTTTAGTAGGGCTCTGATCACCAAAACTGCCATCCCTAGGGTGCAGGGAGCCAATGCACTGGAGAAAGAATGACCGAGTCACCTGCTAGCTGCAGAGAATCACGAGGCAAAAATCAGTTTTGTATCTCACATCAAAGCCTCTTTATTTAACATCTTCACTAGGACTGTAAGCAGCATCTCTCTCCTCTTGCCATCCTGTATCAGCAGATGTAGAGGGTTGCTTTGTGTTAAAGGCTTCTTTTGGGGAGGCATAGGAGGAGACTTAAATGCACACAGTGGGAACAGATGTGTTTGCACCAATCACCTAACGCTGATGGTCCTGATTTTAGAAGCTATTGCCTCCAACAGAGCAGACATTGCTGTAGACAGAAGACAAGTTCTTGCTGGAGAGCTAAAGTGCTGCAACAGGCTGAAAAAAAAAAAATCTCTCTCTACCATACGACCATTCTGTTGGTCAAACAGAAGTAAAGCTCTGTCTGGACTTGCCCCCAGGTTCCTTCTGTTGGGTTGCACCACCACTGCCAACGGTTCTGCTGGCGGGAGACAGTGAGACAAAGCTTCCCCCTCGTGCTGGATGAAGGTGAGGAGGAAGCACTGCTGGGTGTCAGCTCTGCTGCAGTCCCTTTGTTGACAACAGCGGGGGGATGCCCATGAGACTGCTCTGTATGTGCCTCCTTTCCTTTGTGGGGAAGCTGCTGCCCGTTCAGGTGCTGGACAACACCAGCAGCTGACCCAGCGTGGGCCTTTCCCAGAGGTCCCCAGGTTGGTACAGGAGGAGATTTCTGGGTCACTCAGCCAGGCAGTACCCTTAAAGCAGGATGTCAAATCTAGAGGGAAGAAGCACAACATGATCTCTGCACGGAGCAAGAAAGCCTGATGGTTTTTAGTGGGAAACCTGATGACATTTTAATGAGTCAGGCATGGGGTAAAAGTTACAGAGGGGGTGGAAAAGCTCTACTGCCCAGCTCAAAGGATAATGAGCATCTTTTCTGGTGCAGAGGTGTGGGATGTCATTTCACACTCACAAATTCATGTCAAAGGCGTGTTGAATGGGAAAATGAGCTGTCTTCTATAGAGGGTCTATTGTCCTGTGTTTGAAACTGCCTGGGGGCTCACAGGTGCATTTTATTGCAGCTTGCCTTCCTAGTGTGTTGTGGGATATGAGGTGTCTCTCAGGATGCCTCAGATTCTCCAACAAGAAAACCTGGTAATAACGCTTTTGTAAAACTTACTTTTCTCCTTCTGAGAAAAAATAAAAAAAATAAATAAACAACCCAGCCCAAACCAAAATACCCTTTACCTCATCATCAAATCCTAGAAGAGGCTGGGTTAGAGGAGACATACAGAGGTCATCTGATCCAACACCCAGAATTAAAGCCAACTTCAAAATTACACCTCATTGCTCAGAGCCTTGCCCAGTCTAACACTTAGCATCTCCAAGAATGGAGACTGCACAAAAACTGCCCACCAGGCACCCGGCAGGATGTGGCTTATGAGGGGGACACAAAGCATTCTCTCTCCTCAAATGTAGCCCTATTGCATTTTACTCTGTAGGGATTGTCTGAGCATTTCTGTTTTTCTGAACAGAGCTGTAAGGGGATGCAAGTTCTCTGGGTTATGAGGTTAAAACTAGGATATCACACTGAAGTGAACAAAAGGCATTTTTCCAGAACCTCTCTTGAACTGGTACAGTCAGAATTTCTACTCGTTCTTAAGTGGCTTTTCTTTCATCTGGCGTGTCCTTTGAAGAGTCCTTTCAAAAGGCAGCTCAGCCCTTCTCTGCTCCACTTGCCCAGAGGCCAGCTGAAAGCTGCGGCAGGGGCAAGCCACCTGGACTCACTGGCTTGGTTCGAAGGCCCTCAAGCTCTAAAAGCCATGGCTAGTACACGGCTCAGGAAGGGAATGCCTGCATGGGAAACAAATCCCAAAAGCACTGGCAAAATGGGCGGGCAGGAGAATCTCTCCCTTCCACAGCATTTCAGAGGGCAGACCACCCCATCATCTTGGGACATCAACAGCCAACAGGGAGCAGACTCAAGAGCTTCCCAGCTTTTGCAGTCAGCAAAGAGGTGCCAGCAGTGAAGTCAGACTTGTTCCATTTCTTTTCCACCATCTGTCCTTCCAGTCTAGCTGGTCTTTCAAGCACAGCCTCCTGCACTACAAGGAGACCAACACATATCTGTAACTCTTAGGCATCATCATGTTTGACAACAGGCAAGAGTGGCATACTGCTGCAAGGATTTGAACCGCTTCTGATTCAAAATTAACTTTGGGCAGTTTACCTTCCCTTGGTCAATACTTTGGTACCAGTGAAACAGATTAAGACCGCAAAAACTTTTGCAGCAGTCTAGCTAAACTGATTGTAAGAGAAAGTGGAACACAACAGCTGAGCCTGCTCTACAGCCAGGCACGTATCAGGCTTTGCCTACAGGGCCCTGATCTCTCTGGGGAACTGAATGAAACCGTAACAAGCAGATTCAAACGTGTTCTGAGGGCATTCAGCTGTACACTGCATAATCTGGATCCGAAGTGCGCTGTCACTGCCTCTGAGCTGAAAATCCAAGTCCTACCTTCCCTCTGCTCCAACTTCACGTGCCAAGAAGCTGTGGCTGTGTGGGGGAACAGGGCTCTCAAGTGCGTTGGGAAAGAAATAGGCACCAAAGCAAAATGCCAGCATATGCTGTGTATTACAGGGTGTAATGTAGTACGCTCAAGTATGTTACATTTCACACAGAGTTTACGCTAAGAGAGGCACATTTCAAATCTCCCTTATTAGCGGCCACAAGAGTGCGGGTTGATTTCAGACTGCTGGGCAATGATTTACATGAGAAGATACTCAACAAGCCTCTTCTACTTAAGCAATTAAGGGAAAAAGCTGCTGTCTTGGCCCAATTAATTTGCTCTCTGGAAACCAGCACTGAATAAATTAATATAGCTAGGATTAGAAAATAAAGGAGGATGACTCACATACAGCGTAATATCTGCAAACTTCACTTCTCTGGCTGTGACCCGCAGGAAATCTGTCCACAGGCTTTTTCTAATCCTATTAGCCAAGGCAAGAATGTTGTATGCCCAATGAGGAATGATCCCAGGGAGGAAAAAAAAAAGAGAAATGCCTCTCAAGAAACCGCTTTCCAAAATAATAAAAAATTAAAAAAAAAAAAAAAAAAAAAAGCAGAAATCCTACCAGAACTCAGCCACTGTCACTTTCCAACGTGAGGCTCCTTAAGGCCACCCGGCCACCCTATGAAAAGGGAAGTGTTTACCTTCCCCTGCAGACTTCCAGCTGGCTGTCCTGCTTTACCTCCTGAATTCCTCTGGCCAGAGGTAGACTGCTGCCAAGCCAAGCAGCATCATCATACCTGAAGGCCATCATCACATCCAGAGTGCTCTTCACACAAAGGGAGCTGAGGGAAGGCTGAACCCCTCTCTCCCAGATTAAGCTCAGCCAGTACTGAACAGAAATTCACACACAGCAGCAGCAAAGTGCTGCCAAGCAGCAAATGAAAAGAAAAAAAAAAAAAAAAAAAAGAAAAACACGCAATAGTCTTCTCCCACGCTAGAATTCAACAGTGGCATGGTAGCATTTCTTATGAACTGTGTTGGAGTGGTCTTACTGCTTGTTTACCTTACCAAAATTTTCAAGCAGCCATTTCTGGCACTGCTTTCACCAAGCTGCAACATTAGCTTAGCATCAACACAATGATCACTGTTCTTCTAGCAAAATGTTGGCATCAAGTTCCATCGCATCTAAGCACAAACTAGCCATGCCCAGATTACAGCATGGAAAATTGCCATTTAGGATCACAATGTATTGAGGAAAATAAAGAAAAAAGCCATGACAGCAAAAAAAGAAATAATAAATCCTTCAGCAGTCACAAAAGTAACTGCACCTATCCCAAGATCCCTCCCTAGAGCCTGGCACAGCGCAGAAAGAAGCGCCTTGAAAGCTGACAAAGCACACAACAGAATCCAAAAGCCAAAAAGGATGAGGCAAAGAAATGTGTCCTCCCTGCCTCCAGGGGGTAGAAATAGGGTGGGGAAGGTAGGGCACACTCCTAAAGTAGGAAGAACAGGTTGAAAATGCACCACGGGAAAAAGACAAACTCCTGGAAGCTTAGGACAGAAGGGTTTGTGCAAAGAAGGCTTCCATCCATAGTTATACTTGCATTTCTGCTCCCTCTAACAGCTCCTAGAGCAGAACTAGCCCTGGCTGAGTGGAGGGACACTACCTAGGGAGAAGGAATGGTGCAATTTGACAATCAAACATCGTCACAAGATAAAACTCAGCCCAAGCCGAAAAGATGGACATTAGTTCAGGCTCTAAGGTCATGCCTGCCACTCTGCAAGAAGCCCTTACAGGAAAATGGCCTGCTATGCACATAGGCCTACTTCACAGAGTAGTAGTTATAAATACCCTCAGCACAGCCATATTTGGAGCCAGTCTCTTCAAAGGCTTCAATATTTGCTCTCAAGAAGATGCATTTCAATCCTCTCGCTTTATTTGTTGCGGAAGTGTGGCACTGTTACTCAAGATCTAGTCTTACTTACCTTGCAATGCTATGGTCCTCCCTTTGCAGTTTGAGTTCTGCTGCCAAAAAAAGGTGAGTCACTGAATGACAACCCCTTGGTTTAACAGATTAAACCATCATGCGGGAGAAGTGCCATTTACGATACAAATCTGCTGTCGTCAAACTACAAAGAAACAGGGGATGACTTAGCCTAACCTTGAGGACAGTTTCAGAGGGGTTGAGCTCCCTTCTCAGCAGATGGCTGATTTTTGTGCCCAGGGGGCCACCCTACCTGTCCAGCCAGTGTAAGCCGTGCAGTCATGGGGGTCAGCACACTTGAGGCCCCTCTCCATCTGCTGGAGCAGCTCCCTTATTTTGTTGTTCAGACGCTGCGTGAACTCAGGCGTCAGCTGTGCAGAATCAGGAAACACCAGAGAAAGGCAACATCAGCACACCGGGAAGGTCTTGGTAAATGGCTGAACGCATGTGAAAGCGCCTGGGGGAACACACCAGGGATTTTCTCCAGCTGCTGGCAGCATTCACCTCCTAGCAAATATCCAAGAAGTCTTTGCCAGCAACTGCTACCCCACCACCACCAGGGCCATGCCCTGCCCTGAGGCTGCAGTGCCAGCACCTGTAAGGCCTCAAAGCCATGCTGGAGGAAGATAATTTCTTGTCCTGGCTTTAAACCACGGACAGAGGTGGGCAGGTTGGAAGCTATCTTAGAAGCCCTGGGCACCTTCTTCTTTCTGGAAAGCTCTGCTGGGATAGGATTGTCAGGTCTTTAACCTCTCAGGAACAGCTGGGCCACCACACCAGAAAGAGCGAAAAACCTGCAAAGGGTTTCTGTGACCTCAGGTTTTGCCAGTGCCACAGGAGATGCTCCGATAACCATCCACCTTGGAGGAGGACACAGCGGCCGAGCTCTCACCTTACCACGGGCGTACGAGGACCACGACACCACACACCCTCACCCGCTGCCACCCCCTGCCACACAGCCCCTCGGTACAAAACACAGTCACCGAGATCACCCCAAAACCTTTTATTTTGCTTTAAAAAAAGACCAGAAAGCCCACTTCTTTTTTTTGCTGTTGCTTAAGAAAGCCCACCCTGGGAGCCCCCCCAGGGCACCCCCCAGCCTGAGGGGCTTCTCCCCGCAGCCCCCGCCGGGCGCGGGGCCGCGCTGGGAGGGACTCGGCGGGCGGCCGGGGCAAAGCGACAACCCCCGGCCGCTCCCCCCCTCACCCAGCCCGGTCCCCGCGGCCCCACTCACCCGCCCGGCGGCATCGAAGTAGCCGGTGGCCAGGGATTTATCGTAGTCCGCGTAGGGGTTGGGCAGAGCCCGCTGCGCCATCATGGTGCCCGCCGCTCGCTGCCCGCCCCGCCCAAATGGCGGCGGCCGCCGGGAGGCTGCGGGAGGCCGGGCCGGGGAACGCCGCCCCACAGCGCCCAGCCCCAGTCCCAGCCCTATAGCGAGGTGTGGGGCTTGGGTCGTGGTCTGAGTCCCCGTGTGGGGCCGGATCGCAGGGTTTTAGGAGTCCTCTGAGGTTTTGGGAGCCATTTTGGCTAGCTCTGAGGGACGTAGGACGGGGGAGTTTGTGGGTGCCTTGCTGCTGGCTCTGGGGGGTTTTAAGGATCCTCTGGGACTCCTTATAAATGTTCCTGTGGGGTTTGGGAACTCTGTGAGGTTTAGGGGATGCCTTTTGGCTGGAGCTGTGTAATTTCAGGGCCCTATCTACCTGGTTGCCTGGAGTTTGTAGGTGCTGTGTGGTTTAGGACACCATTTGGCTGGCCCTGTGGTGTTTAGGGGGCCCTGTGAGGCTTAGGCTGTGTGGTAGCTGCATGAGGTTAAGGGTCCTGGTGGGGTTTAGGGATCCCATGTGTTGGGCCCTGTGGGGTTTGCAATTCCTGTGGGGCTTGAGGCTCCTTTCAGTTAATGCCAAGGGACTCTGAGGGCCCTGTGAGGGTTTGGGAGCCATTTTGTCTCTCTGAGGGATGTGGGGAGTTCATGGGCACCTTGCACCTGTCCTTGTGGCGCTTAGGGGCTCTGTGGGACTGAGGGGTTCCCTGCAGCAGTTCCTGTGGGGTTTGAGGTATATTTTGATTGTTTCAGTGGAGTTTGGGGACCCTGGGGGGTTTGGGCAATACCTTTTTGCTGGACCTGTGTGATTTGGGGGCAGTGTCTATTTAGCTGTGTAGGGCTTGCAGCTGCTGTGAGGTTTGGGGCACCTTTTGGCTGGCCCCAAGGGGTTTAGGGGGTTCCATTGGGTTTAGGGATCCCCTTTTGTCTGGATCTGTGTATTTTGTGGGTATTATGTTGCGGATCCTGTGGCATTTAGGGGGTCTTGTGAGGCTTATAGCTGCATGAGGTTACGAGGCCCGGTGGGGTTTAGGGGCCCCATGTGGCTGTCCCTGTGGGGCTTGGGGTTCTTGTGGGGTTTAGGGAATCCTTTGTGGCTGGCTCTGTGGTATATGGGGCCTGTTGTAACTGACCCTGGTATTTAGGGGACTCCTGGGGGGCTTAGAGGCCCTGCGTGGATGGCCCTATGGATTTTGTAGGCCTTGTGGGGTTTGGGGCTCCTTTTGGCTGGCTCTGAGGAGTTTGGGGGCCCAGAGAGTCAGGCCTTGTGGCATTTAGGAGTCCCTGTAGTATTTAGGCTGCATAGGCAGCTGCATGAGGGGGTCCTGTGGGGTTTGCATGCCCTACTGGGTTTTAGGGGCCCAGTGGGGTTTAGGATTCCATTATGGCTGTCCCTGTGGGACTTGCAGGCCTTGTGGAATTTAGAGGCCCCTTGTGGCTGGCCCTGAAAGATTTATAGGCCCCCTGTGACTCTGTCTTTGAAGCTTGAGCCCTGTGGGGTTTCAGGGGCCGCAGTGGGGTTTTGGGCCCCACATAGTTAACGCAATGGAGCTGGAGGCCCTGTGGACGTGGTGCCTGCCTGGTGCAGGTGGTGGCAGAGAGTCTGCCCCAGGAGCACGCGTTGGGCCCTGCTTCCCTCTAGCAGCAGCACTTTACCCGGCTGTGAGGCCTGACACAGCACAGATCTGCACTTGCTGCTCACCTCCAGTGCTGCTGCTTTTTGCCTGTGCCAGCTGAGCTGCTTCAGCTCTGTGACAGAAGGGTAGGTGACCATGACTTCCAGCCCTGAGCAGTGCCACCTGGCCTGCTTTTTATCCCAAATGCCCCATAGCAGCAGTGTCCTGGTGTTTGGGGTCTCCCTGCAGCCCTCCTGTGATGTGTGTCCCTGTGTACCAGCTGTGTAAAGCAGAAGTCTGTGGGACGGTGTTCATTAGCCTGAATTGGGCTAAGTTGCCCTTACATGCTGTGTTTCTGATTCTGTCTGGGGTCATGCTATGCCCCATTCCCTTTTAAACCCCGCAGGCCTTTGGCACAGTGTGGGAGCCCTGCTTAGGATCTGGCTTGCTGAAGTGCACAACTTGTTGGGGGCTTCTAGAGAGGTCTAAGTGCAGTGGCATGCTCTGGTGTGGGAGCTGAACCCATCTGGGTGGGTTGGGGGAAAACATCTGCTTCAAGAATTTTCCTTTCAGTGGTGGTCAGGAACACCCATGGGAATTCATTAGGTGGTTGCATTCATGTTTGGGGCAACTGCTTTATGTTAGAGATTCTGGTTTTCTGACCATATGCCTGCTTATTATAATTTGTAAAATCAGAGCTCAAAGAAAAAAAAATAAATTGCAGGGAATGTTGAGAAACAAGCACAAAATAATGTGGGGCCAGGCTCATAGCCTGTGTTAGTCTTCCATCTGCAGGTCAAAATTATATTTCCAATTATATTTCCTACCTTCCTTCCCCCAGGCACATTTCAATATAAACTTCTAGTGTAAAGTATGCTACTTCAGCTTTAGAATCTTTGTCTTGTCTTTGATTCCTTCCTTATTTTCTTTTCTCTTCAGATCACTTCAAGAAAAAGATGCTTCTCCCCTACTATATTGCCTGTTCTCCTCACCATGACCCCCAAAGAATTTTGTTTCAGTGTTGTTTTCTAAACATCTGTGGTCGCTTTAGGCTTTGATGGAGTTCTTGCCCAGGATACATCCAGAGCATCTCACTGTTGCTGTCACCTGGAGCCCAGGTAAGTGACTTTTAGTAACTTGTCTGTGCAGAACAGGACAGGAAAGAAGCAAATGAGCCGGTGAGGGAATCTGTTCCCATGTTCTCACAGCAATTTCAGTCATTTTGAGGTGTTTGGGTGTGGAGGGGCGGGGGGACTTTCTTGTTGCATCTGTAAAAGATTATGCTGGATTCATCGGGAAAAAATGATGAGAGGAAATATGTTCAGAACACATCTAGAAACTACTTTTGTGTGGAAGCAGCTGTCAGAGTAGACAGAGGAAATGGAAAGAAAACAGGCTTCAGTTGGTCTTCCTTGCAGTCCCATCCCAAAGTTGTTCTTAGAAAAAGTCTCTGTTCCTGAAGTGACTTGCAATCGGTGGCTGAAAAGATGTCCCAGAATCTTTCTACAAGTGAGAAAAGAACAGTGTGTAATATTTCCTTGTCCACTGCAACAGCTAAAATACAAATCTTTACCACATTTTAGCAGCATAAGGGTCCTGGCTGTTGGTGGTCCCTACTAGCCTGGTAGCGTGCCTGTGGGTCCTGTAGTTATGTGACTAAAATTCATATTTCATGGTTCTCCCTGAAGAAAGCATCAGGATGCCTGAGTGTGTTCCTTCCTTATCCCGCGATGATGCAAATTCCAAGCCTTTGCTGTTGCTCCAGCTGCCTGCGGACTGCCTGGCGCCCTGCCTGAGGACTTGCTGGCCCACCTCCTGCCAGAGTGGAAGTGGCTCCTCCTGGGGGCTCTGCTGGTAGGGTTTGTAACCCCACCTACAGCTGATCTCCTGTCAGCAGGTGCCAGCTTGGGCAGAGTAGATGCAGACTCGCACGTGGCCTTTCCAAAATGGTGCTTTGGCATCTACCCCTCCTGTCAGGGTCAGGCTGACCTCAGACAGCGGCCTCCCTGCTGTGGAGCAGATGGGCTTGGCGTGGTAGCCCCGTAACAATAATGCAAGGCTTGCTTGTTCTGGTTTTGCTACTGTGTGCTGGATGTGAGGGAGTGCTGTGAGCAAGGATAACTTGTCCTTCGGGGCCTCCTGAGACAGAAAAGGGGATTTGGGAAGCTGCATGTGGAAGTGCCTCACAGAGCATGGTCTGTGTGTGTGGGGGGGGGTATCACAGAAAACTGCCGAGATGAAGCACTTGGGTGGTGGGAGAACTTTCACCTGCTGAAAATCACCCCAGGGATGTCTCGGGGCTTTACGAGAACTGCACTACAAAATTTGGTAGTTAAGGGATGGGATCAAGGTTGTATTCATCCCTCCATCTATGTTTAATTTTTTTTTTTCATTTTTGTATTGGCTCCTTTGTGCTCAAGCTTCAGACAGTACGTGGTAACATCACAAAGCTTCCCATCTGCATTGATCAGCCTCTCTTACACATTATTTATTAAGCATCATGGATAACGTTACTACATAATTAGGCTTGGAGTCCAAAGTGTACAAAGAAAGATATGAAAGATCAAAACCAGAGATGTCCTTTTCTTCCTTAAAAATTACAATAAAGAATATCGGACATTGTTTTCTGTGTATAAATACTGTGTATAAAACAGTGATAATTCTAGAAAAATTCTATTCTTTAATACTAGAGTTCTGGCTCACTGTATTTGATCTCAGTAAAACCTCAACATTATATTAAGAGACTGAAAATTGTAATGCCATTCTGAAGCTGAAAAGAGTTGCTTTTGGAAGGTAAAGCAAGTATGGTATCTTGGCTTTGTGATGACAAAATTTTTCACTTTAGAAGGACATCCAGAAGGGGGAAAACTATATTTTATTCTGTTGGTTCATTCTTTCCAAGTGCACTGTAAGCATGATTGCAGATAGCATTGATTGTTTTGTTTTAGCAGCTTCTGTAAAGAGATCAAAGCTTGAGTATCGGTCAGAGAAGCTGAGTGAAGCTAGTTGATTATATTGATAGTATATCTGGGGCAAACCCCGCCATATCCTGCCCCCATTTATTGGGGCCAGATGGTAAGCTGAGAATTTGGTTTTAAAAAAAACAATCCTGTCTCTGTGCACACACAGTGGTGGGCTTTGAGCAGTGATTATCATCCAGAGAAGAGACCTCAGAGATGTAGTAGGTGGTTCTGCTGCTCAGCAGAAAGTCAGTTCTTATTAGGAAGGGAAAAGAGAACAAATCTGAGAGCGGTGTTATGTGTGTCGGTGGCTCACCTGCTTCTGAAATACTGCATTTACTTCTCATCTCAAAATGCATGGCAGAACTAGAAGAGAGGTGCAAATTACAGAACTGAGCAGGCCAAAAATAAGCTGTGTGGAATGGCTTTATGTACACAGAGTAAGTAGCTGTGCTTAGGGCTGTTCAGACTGGAAGAGACATGTCAAGAGGGGTCTAGGAGATGTCTGTGGGCTTTGAACAGCGTTGCAGACCTAATGGGGAAAGGTGGCAGGCTGGCTTTCAAAGCTGACAGACATCAGCTGAAATGATGGGGCAGCCTTCCAAGGTGAAGATTATTCACGTTGTTAAGCCGTGGCAGGCTGTTCAGTAAAAAGATACCTCTGTGCCCGTGCACAGGAGGTCCTGAGCCACGGAGTTAGGGGGTATTGCTGTGGGCCTTCACTGTCCTGTTCCCTGAGCATCTGGCGTGGAAGCTGCTCTGGGAGAGTTTCGGTATGCCTGATGCTGTGTGCTTGTATTTTGCTTTACGTGTTAGAGCAGGTAATAGCCTGAGGGCCCTGTAACATCTCCGTGCCAGCAGCAGCCACCTCTCACTCCAGCTACAACACATCCCTCATCGCAGTGTGGGTAGGTGCTACCTGCGGTGCCGTGGCTCTGCCCTGCTCTTCGGGGGCTCAGCCACTAGGTGCCCCTGTCCCACAAGCAGGAAACCGGAGGAGACTTTGCAGCGGGAAAGCAGCTGCTTCGTGTGGCTGTTTTCGCAGTGAGCAACGAGTGGAGATGAGTGGTTCTGTGCATCGAGCCACAGCTCTTCGGAGATCGCAGGTTGTGATGCTCTGGGACATTTTGTCATTTGTCATTTCCACCTCTCTGAGGCATCAGCCCGCAGCGCACCCTTCAGCTGCGGTGGGAACCCATCCTTTCTTGGTTAAGGAGAGAGTTTGGAGAGCAGACCTGGGTGAGAAGAGATCAGGAAGGGCTGCGTGTGGGCAGAAGCAAGGAGAAGCAGGCAGAAAGCTGCCAAGAGCTGGATCGAGCTCTCTGTTTTGGTGGTGAGGTCAAAGCCAAATACATCTGGAAGGCAGTGAGTCTTGCTGTGGCTTTAATCGACTCTGCTCCCCGGACAGAACTGACATCACATCAGATTTATTTTGCTTTGCTGTAATGACTCACACGGTTCTGCATCAGGCACTTGCATCTTCAGTGATGTCTTTAAAGTTCAGTGTCAGGATTGGGTGTGATCACCAATGAAAACATGGTGTGGATATGGCTCACTGCTTAGCCTGACTCTGTATTTGACATCTGTCTGTACCCGTGCTCACCTTTGCACGTCTGGAGGGTGAGCAGTGCACAAGCATGACTGTTGTCTTGTTTGCTTAGCTGTATGGACAGTTTAGGGTGGCAGTGACCAGGGTCTTCACGACATTGAGCAATAAAATTAAGCTTGGCAGGTGACCTAAGGTCTCTGAGTAGTGCTAAAAGCCCCTGGTGTTTCATTTGGTGCACTATGAAGGTACCTGATCCCTTATACCTTGTAAAATAATGCATTGCTCACAGTGTGCAAAGAATTTGGGGGTCATGTTTTTAATGAACCTACAATATGGAGTGCCTGCCCCCCGGGACACCCTGGCAATGTTGCAGGGCCCTCTCTGATGCAGCAATTCTTCGGCACCCGTGCCAGTATCTTGATGTTCATTCTCCACAGCCACCACTAGGGCAGTAGGTTTGCCTGGACGTGTCCTGATCAGTAAATTTGTGCTCTGCTGGGGTTGTCTCCAGGGAAGGAGCTGCCCCTGACCAAAGCCCTGCTGAAATGCCAGCATGGACACTTGACTGTGACGTGAGCTTGGAGAACGTGGCCATACCTCAGCTGTGCCGTAACCCCGTGTGGTTTTTCTCCTCATGACAAGCAAGCTGCTGGGCTGAGGCTTTCAGGGGCCTGGTCCTGGCTGGCACGTGGCCACCCCAGCTGCCTGCAGCTTGGCCCCGAGCCGTGCTGCCTGTGCCAGGGTGCAGCACCAGCGGGACATCTGCTGATGGGTCACTGCCTGGAACACAGGGACAGGGCTTGCTCTGTGCTGGAGAGCTGCTTGCTGCTCGTCTTTTATGTATTTTGCTATGTTTTTGTATTCCGACAGGCTTTTTAAAGCTAAGCTTTTAAGGATTGAAAATATTTGGCAGCTCATAACATTGCTTGAAGCAAAGGGGCAGTTTCCTTGCAAAGTTTCCATCCTCATGGCTTTCAACCTGACACAAGTAATGCTTCATCTCAGTTCACTTTCTTGTAGCCTCTTATGATGGAGATGAATCAAAATGAACTGCTTGTGGTGTAGGTGGACATGTAGTAATGAAGATATTTCTCCTTTAGGATTTCTGCATCCCTCCCAAGGTGTTTTCAAATCAGCAAGCTAATAAGAAACCTGATGCATATGGAGGTACTCTTCCCAAAGAAGGCTCCTGGATTCAGGGGGCAGCAGAGCTCAGATTTTGGACACTTAAAATGTGAGCCCGTCTGCAGGTTATCGTTCGTTCACTTGACTAGGTTGGTTGATACTGTTTCCTTTTGGAATGAGGAAGGTACAGCGACGTGGTCCTTTGCTGGCAGGCTTGGAGCAATCTGATGGAATCATCCCATGCGTGTTATTTTAGGCTCATATAGGGCGGGAAAAGGGAGTGTGCAACACCACAGCAATTCCCGTGTGGTGAGTCTGAAAGCTGATGACTGTCACAACATGAAGAATTTCTCAGTCCTTAGTTTTCTTGGGTGATTTTTAGTTGTTATTTATTTGCCCGTTGGAGAAGCCTAAAATAAAAGTTGCATTGTGACATTTCTGGGGGGATGCAAGCGAGGAAAGTGGGAAATTCATCTCACTTCCCCTCCTGGCCATTTGTGAAATGGGGGAGAATATCTGTTAGCTGACTGGCAGGATGGATGAAGATGTTGTTAGGGACCTTTACTGGGGATCTCTGTGGCTAATGTTAGTAAAATGGATGCGACCCCTACTGAAGGAACGTAGTTTGAGATTTAGCACATCTTTAGCTGCATCTTATGTATCCCATTTCCCTAGAAAACGCAGAACTAGCTGCAGAAGGCAGTCTGAATGGGCTGAAGTAGAGGTATATTCACAGCTGATGCTGGGCTGGATGCTCAAGCACAGCTTTCCATGTTTCTTCTGAAATCCTTGGGATTTTTTTTCCCTCTGGGTTCTTGCTGCTGAAGCAGCAGCCCTCCCCGCTTCTCCCACCCAGTTACTGCATCTTCTTGTGCCTACAAAATCTCCGTGTGTCTGTTGTAGGAAACTCATGGAGGGATGACTGTGGTAAACACAAAACTAGAAGCATTTGGGGCGTACCAGCACTGCTGTTCTACTTGCTGAATCACACAGGTAAGTGTGTTAGGGGCAGAGCTCTGATGAAAAGTGTGTTTTGCCAGGACAAGGTGTTGTGGCAAGGGTCGGGAGAGGAGCAGGGCTGGGGCGAAGCCAGGAACTGGGATGAGCGGAGTTGCTAAGCTTCATGCAGATCAGCAGAGGAAAAAGTTTGGGTCTTTTCCAAGGTCATTCTGAGCCTGGCTTGAGACCAATTTCTTCTGTTTTTGATGCTGGAAATCAGACCCATGCTGCCCGAAACAAGCTTCCAGATTCTTCAAAGCATGCTCCTGGGGGTGCCACAGCTGCCGGGGGGTTGTGAGAGGTGGAAGAGAAGGATAGAGAGGATTGGGTTGACTGGAAAAGTTAAATGTGATTGCAGGAGTGTGTCACTGGCTGACTCCCTGACTGGAACAGGAAAGAGCTAACACTCGTGTAAAGCACTCCTGCAGCTGGTGTTCCTGATGACATTGTTACCCACACTGCCTAGTGCCTGATGCAGTCTTTCCCCCGTGTCCTTTCTAAATATTGTGTGCTTAGTTCAGATGCTGATTTCTGTTCCCCGGACTTGCTGCTCGCAGGCAATTTGCTATTCAAGTGCTCCCACTTCTGAGGGATCCACATTTTTCAGCCTTCATTTCCTTCCTTTATTTCCCAGAAATCACAAACTGAGGCTCTTCCTAACCGTGTAGCCTGTGTAAGCCAGCTCCTGATCTTTGCTGAGGTCTCACAAGCACACAGTCATTGGGACCTCTGCAGTTGGACTAACGAGCTGAAAACTTTCCGAGTATATTTAGATCTTGTGGATTTTGTCACCTTACTGCATTGGATGTGGTAGCTGACGATTGCTTTGGCTATAATGGGTTGTAGCATGGTGGAATCCATAGGAAGTGGAAATAAATTAATGAAATCGATTTTATTTATGGCAGTTGATAAACACGAAAATCTGAGTATTTAGATGACTTAAATCAATACAGGAAAGTGAATGTGCTACTTCGGTTCTGCTTTCCTTTACAATTCGATTGCTTATTTGCTAATATCTGCTAGCGGTTTAATTGCACCAGTTCGTGAAGTTAACTAGCTGAACACTTGACTCCTGTGTTTAGAGCTCTCAACTGAAGTAGGCATGGACCAGCAGTTTCAGTCAGTGTACATTTGATATATTCACACCACAGCTTTGACTCTCACGAGGTGGAACGAATCCCAGACTTTTTTAGCTTTTGTTTTTTTCCTGCTACTACCGTACCGTGTTGATACTGTCAGGAGTGGCTGTGTCAGGAGTTCAGGTGGCTGTTGGGGGAGCATTCACAGGTGGGCCTCTTCGATGTCTCCAGCTCTGTGGAAGGAGTTGCTGTGCTCTTGTGCGGGGAGCTCTGTGCTCAGAGGGAGAAAAGGCACTGTGCTGCTTCAGCCTTATGAGTTGGGACTGGCGTTCCCTGGTTTTGCTCTGTGATCATCTGCTTTGTCTGTCCTGAAGGTGAACGAGACGACATGGTTGAGTATTTCAGATCCTGCCTGCCTCAAATGAACAAAGAGCTAGGACCCTGCTGCCTTTGGGTATAAAATAGGTTTCTTTCCATGGGGTGGTTAATTTAAATCCTGCTGAACATTTCTTAGTGCCAGAGTGAAAGGAGTGACAAGGACGCCCCAGTGTCTCTTGTCCCCATGGATGATGATGCCATTACACAATTCATTCCCTTACCCTTAAAATTTCTTCATTATTATAAAGATATATTAAAGATATATTAAAAAAGAATAAATTATTATAAAGATATTAGCTGAATAGACAGAATTGGGGTTCTTGGGTTAAAGTCCTGAAAGCTTACTTGGGAGCATCAGTTATTTTTTCAAACTTCTTTGCTCTTCTGCTCTTAAAAAACATTTTCCAGTTTGTCAAAATCGTGTTCCTTCTCTGCTAAATGGCATTATAGATCCGTATCGCCTAAGTTTGCTGTCCTGTTTAAAGAGAGCCAACCTCGAGCAAATGTATCTGCTTAGTGCTTATCTATCTGTAAGTTGAAGCAAATGCTTCCATGCATAGCCCTGTGTGCAGCATTTGAAGCTTTTTATCCATTTTTTCCTCCCCCAGGGTAACCATAGGAAGGGGGAGGGAGTAGAAACAAGAAGAATTAAAAAAAAATCAGTCAAACAAACAAAAAAAAAATAAAAGAGAATTTTGCAAATCCTTCCAGTCTGGGGCACCAGGCATGAAGCAACAAGGCAAGTGCTGATTGATCAGGGATGCTGTATATATGGTGAGAGGCCAAGGCCACGTTAAATAACACCTATGAAATGTTAACTTCTGCTCCTACCAAACCCAGGAACATCCAGCACTGCCTGGATGCTAAAGGGGGTAAAAGGGAGGAAAAAAAAAAAAAGATATGAAACTAGGCCGGAGAGATGATGTGTATTTCCTTTTCAAAGAGTAACTATTTCTAAAAGGGAAGATTAAATGACTCTTAAGCTGTTCAACTTTGGGAAGAAACTTTTTGTGGAGAGCTTTCTGTACCTTCTCACATGACATTTGTTGCAGTAAAAGAAATGTTAAAACCTATTAATAGCAAAGTATTTCCTGCTTAGGATGAGTTAGGTTAAATAAGCAATATAGAAATATAACTGTCCTAGCAGTAGCAGCACCCATGAATTGGATTTCAGCGCTGGTCACGAAGCCCTGTTGTTCCAGGAAACGTGTCCGTCTGTGACCTTCTGATCTGGTGCTTCTCTCTTCTGATGGATGCTTGCTTGCTCTTCTCAATTCCTGGCTTCCCTCTTGGGTCCTCCAGAGTCCTGAGGTCCCAGCCTCAGGAGCTGGTAGTGAAGGGCCTTGCCAATGTCCTCTGTAGGTGTCCACCGTGAGGTAGTACTGAGCGGTCTGTCCCACATCAAAACGTCCATGAAAACAATTTGGTCAGAAAAGTTTTGGTTTCAGTGAAGTTCTATTTAATTGGGGAAAAACGATTATCAAGTCAAAAAAAAAACAACACAAAACTGTCCCGTGTTGTCCCACAGTGTGTGCTGGTGTGAATGCAAGTAGAAAATTTTGAGTGGATAAATAAGCAGCTAAGGGACTGTTTACATTGTGGCCTTTATTCTAGATAAAAATCTACTTATTTACAGTCTAATCAAGGGCATGGCAGTTTTGTTTTCCTTTCCTGGAGCAAACACCGGGGTATGATAACCTATCAAATATTCACCTCTGATGGGACAGCCACAGAAGGCAGCGAGCATAGCACGGATCTTGAGCAAATGTAGCTAATCTTGCGTTGTAAGGTCATGTTATTTTTAAACTGGGTGAAGAATGAGTAGCGCAGGGGAGACGGTGTTTGTGCAGCCCTTTTGATTTGTTCCTATTTCTTAAAGCCAGTTTGGCCTTTTTAGTGATCCGTGGGAACAAGCCGGTGGAGTGGCTGAGCCTCTGTAACCACAAGGGAAAAGGGATGACTCCGAATCCTGGCCCTCATCTGTAAAAATGTCTTTTTACAAAATGTCAGGGAAGGACAAATCTTGTGGGCTCCAAACGTCATCCAGTAAGTTGAGTTCAGCTCTGGACTGAAGTCAGATGCTGCAGGACTCCTGTCTGGGTGGCTGTAGGGCTCCTGGGGCTGGGCTCCCTTAGTTGTATTGCCATGAAAATAAGAGTTGTGTTTGAGGTGTGGTGCTCAGCCGGGCGCTGGGAGCAAACTGAACTTTGTATGGTCATTATTACCTTCTCTTCTGGATGCCCTCACTTTTAGCAAAGTAAGGGTTTTCTGAAGCTGGCCTATTGGAATAATTCCAGACGCTCTAAGGGTTTTCTTTATTTTTTTTCCAAGTCAGCTGATCTAAAAGGAGCTGCTAATCCCAGTGGCAATGGAATTCGACCCATTTTCAAGACTTTGATTCTTTTTCTCTTGCTGAAGATAAGAGCCTTATCTTCTGAGTTTGGGTGAGGCATAGACTCCATATTCCAGACAGCAGATCAGCATGCCCTGAGATACTCAAGCCTGAAAGAAAAGTTTAATCTCCTTGAAAATGGATTTTCTCTAACCTGAGAATAGATATAACAGTCTTGTTGTCGAGCATTATATAAACCTTCCCGGTCAGAAGCTGTCTGGATCACAGCTTGTATGCAAAATTTGGAAAAGAAGAGAGGTGCC
This sequence comes from Aythya fuligula, assembly GCF_009819795.1. Classification (NCBI taxonomy): domain Eukaryota; kingdom Metazoa; phylum Chordata; class Aves; order Anseriformes; family Anatidae; genus Aythya; species Aythya fuligula. Next base: position 6,923,224 of record NC_045564.1, read on the forward strand.
ATGGTGGGTGCAGTTAACAAGAAATTCACTCTTTATTGTTTTGTAAAAGCTGTCTCTTTATGTGATTTTGGTTTGAGATTTTCAATTATTTTGTCACAGTTTTGTTTTTCCTTTTACAAAGTCAGAAGTCTTTGTTGTTGTTCAAAAGCGTCACGTAAGATGTTAAGTGAAAGTGTCACAGGGCCCTGGTGATCAATGACTGTGTCCTGAATCCCTTTCCTATTTGCAACTGCCCCTGGATACTTTGGTTATTTGGAGGCACGATTCCTTCATGTTGTGAAACCGTGCATTGGCCATGAGAGTACGTTTCCAGAGCTGTTTACCTTGCAGACCTAGGTTACTACCCGCTGCCAGCTAGGCCAAACCAGTATTTTTGAAGAGAAGTGGAACTGCATTCCAGGTTGGTTCTGATGCTTTTTGACACGTCAGTTTAAAAAAAAAAAAAAAAAATCAAAATCTTCATTTATTTCTTAACTTGCTTTTTTGGTTTCTATTTTGTAAACAAAAAATGGAAGGAAAATTTTAATTTAAAAGGAAAATTATGTTTCTCCATTAGAAAAGAAAAGAAGTTCAGCAGAAGTTCAAATAACTGCTTGTCCAAAATCTGATTTTAATGAAATGTGACAGTTCCCTTTTAAACATTTGTTGTTGTTGCTCTGTTTCTTTGGGTTCCCAAACTTTCAGTCAGAACAAGAAATATGGTTTGAGTTACAGTTGCTGTGTTTTCCATCCAAAAGTATGAAGGTATCCCTGTTTTCCTCAGACTAAGGCATCTGAGGCAAAGACCTATGAGGAAAAACAAGCTGAATTTTGCACTGGATCTCAAACACTTGCCAACCTGAGCTTCGTGCATCTTATTGAAAGAATAATTGCACGTTGTGTTTTCCATTAATGTAAGTTGTCTCAAGGCTCGGCTCTGTAAGTTCTCCTTCACTCAGACACGCATGTTGTTGTCAGTGAGAACTGCAGGATTGGGATTTAGGAATAAGATTTCTTTGTGCTATTAAAACTGGATTTTGTGCTCTTTCATATTGAGTATTCCCTTCTGCATTGAGCTGTTATGCTTCAGTAGGATTCCTGCCATTTCTCGTGCAAGGTCTGCTCAGCAGAGACGGGTGGTCGGAATCTGTCCTTGCAGGGAAAAGCATAAAATAAAACAAATACGAAAACAAGGGGAAAAGGTGGGAGTCAGTTCTGCTGGTGAACTTGTACAAGCCAGTTACAGCTGTCAATAAAAGCTTTACATCTTTGTCTTTGGAAGCAGGTAAACTGCCCTTTTGTTCTCTCCATATTTAGCTGTCTTTCGCTAGTAAATACAGATGATAGGAAATAAATGAGAGTAAAGGTATAAAAAGGCAAACAAAAATTGAACACCTGATCATGTAACTGATCTGAACTTGCTATCGTTATGATGGCTAGGAGTAAGATTTTTCCAGATGGTTCTCCCTAACAATTTTTACTCAACCGTGTTATTTAGTAGCTGCTTTTCTTCAACAGGAGGGCCTTTCTCAGAGACACTCAACTGAAAAGAGCAGAACAGATTTTTTGAAACTCTCACGAAGTAAAACACTTGTTGTGAGGAAACAATGAAGTGGACTTGTGGAGGACTGCAGAGGATGGTGCCCTGATGCATTTTAATCTGGTGGGTGAAAAGCTGTGTTTAAAAGTTTACGGTTAAATGCTGCTGTGCTTACAAAGTCATACATGACTTTAAAGACTAGACCTGGTGAAGGCAGCATGCTTATTCGTAAAGTAAGACATCAGCTGCCCTGTCAGGCTGATGTGTTATTGATTAACAGATCAGAGGGATCACAGAGATTTTTAAGGAATTACAGAAGTGTTCTGTAAAGCACCAAGGCCATCACTATGCAGGCAAAGTCCAAAAAAAAGAAAAAGCAACATCTCATTTGTTCATTTTTACTTTGTGTCGTGTTCATGTAAGTGGGAAGCATCTGGGGAAACTGAATTCCTGCAGACAGGGAGGGAGACTTTTCCTCTGACTCACAGGACCATTTAGTTGGGAAAGACCTCTAATATCATCTAGTCCAACCATGAAGTGTGCTCAAGGGAAAGCAGCTTTCAATGCCCATAAAAAAATAAAATAAAATGTGGTGGTCCGGAGGGTCCCATCACGTAGCTGGGAGAAGGTTATTCGTGCAGAGAAACCGCAGAAGGAAGCAGAGAGCAAAAATCCAGGTCTCAGGGGCTGAAAGGACTAGGGAGAGGACAGGGCAGTTTGCAGCAGCACAACAACAGAATGGGGTAGCTGGAAAACAACCCGCAAGCAAGAGTGCAGCTGGAAGGACATGGTGGGAAGCCAGGTGTAGGGGCAGTCCCTTTTTAATTCCTGTTCTTGATTTCCTTAATGCCTGGAATTGTTTCCAACTAAGAAATATAAATCATCATGGTTTCTGTAAATTCCTGTTTGTTTTTTTTTTAATCAATTTAGAGTTAATTTGGTTGTCTTTAGGAAGCTCAGGGAAGAGTAAAGTTTCAAGAGAGTCCTAGGTTATTTGGGCTGTTGTTGCATCCACTCTCTGCTCTGCTGAAACTGGAATAGTGCAAGGAAGGCTCACACTTTACCCAAATGCAGTCAGGTCAATGGTAGGATAATAAGTAAAAGAAAGGTCAACAATCAGCAATGTTTGGCTTTTTGGATAACTGTCATTCTCTCCATCTCTGAGGAACAAGCAGGTGGAATTTTAATAAGCTTTGTTTGGCTTGTCACTAAGTTAGGCAAGCGAAGGCAATGGTTATCAATTTTTTATGCCACATGAAGGCACTCTGAAACAATAAGAGAGCACACAGGCTTCAGTGTGTGCTGGTTGTTCAAGATGCCGCTGAAATGGAAGAAGAATTGCTACAGCCAGACTTTCATCTCTCTTTTTAATCTGTGTGTATTAACTTCTGTCAAAGGACCAGTTGTCAGGAGCTGTCGGGTCCTAGGTGTTGCAGAGGCCTGATGCTTCCACAAAACTTGAATCACCATGTGCAAGTTCTAGCCAGTCATTCTCTGCAGGCAGAGGATATAGTTGGTATTTCTAGCTGTGCAGAGATCCTGAACGAGTATATAAAATCGTCAGCTTCTGCTAATGCAGGATTTTCGTCTAGAAAAAAAGAGGATCTGGCAAGACTTGAATGTGCAATCATTTGAAATGTAACTTTTTTTTTTTTTTTTAATTAATCTTCTATGCTGTGGTTGGAACTGTCCCAGAATTCTTTATCACATCTACAAACCATTTTTACCTCTTCTATGAGGGCTTAAGTTCTCTAATACCAAACTGATACTGTATGGCTGGACTTCAGGAAAAAGGAAAAACATCAGGTGAGTTGGGAAGGGTGAATCAGAATGCAGCTCCCAGATCTGAAGGTTTTCTTTTGATCTACTGTGAACTTCTGCCATTAAATTTTAAGATGATATTTTCCCCAGACCTCGTCTGAAAAAAAATAAAAATTAAAAAAAACCTACATGGGGGAGAAACATTCTGGCTGTGGCTTAAATAACAGAAGTCAGGAGAGCCAAGGGGTAGGGCTTGTACTCGATTCTTAATCGTTTCAGCTTCTCTTCATACACTCAGGTGAAGATCAGCCCTAGTTTTGAAATTCTTGGCTTCTGGCACTTTGCATCACAATTACTGTGGTTTTTAAACATTGTGGGTTGTGCTTGAAATGCTTCATTTGATCTGAGATCGGCTGCAACAGCAGATCTGCAGGTGTGACTGAGCACGCTTTCTCTCCTGCAGCAGTCCAAGAGGAAGAGGTGACAAGGGATGTCTGGATGCTCTTAGTTCGTTTGTAAGGGAACAAGATCATTTTAGGTTATTTCCCCCCTCTGCTATACCAACAATAAAAAGTTGTGGTTTCTGAGGTAACGGGTTTAATAGAGCTGTTAGCAGTATGTTGTGGGGGAAAAAAATGTTACCCATCTTAAACTTAGTGTTGCATCCACTGCACCGATCTTGTTTGATAAACACCTGATAAGAAAATGGATGGGAACGTTAGCATAATTCCCGTGCTTTTGAAACTTTTCCTCCAAGTTCCTTGGGAAGCAATTGGACCTTCCCTTGAAATGGAAGGCAGCATTTCCAAATCACTTTGAGGGCTTTTCTGCTAGCTGAGGGAAGGAGAGCATTTGTCTTGCTCCCTGTGGCAGCAGAGAATTTCAGTTTTGCTGCCACCTTCAACTACTCTGCTTTTCCCCTCACGATTTCTGGAGTGTGTTTTAGTCAGGGCAAGGCAGGGCGGTCAGAAATCAGATGTGGCCTGACAGATGGCTGGGGAGATTTTCAAAAGCATCTGAAGGACACTTGGAAAAAAACTCCCCTCTGATCTCAGCTGCAAGGAGGGAAGTCCAAGCAATTCCTGTGGGCTGCTTTTTCCACTGATCCCAATCCAGGGGAGATCTGTGCCACCGGAGCTCTGCTGAGTTGGAGGCAGTTACCTGGGACTTGCACTGGTGTGGAGCTGGGCCAGCATGCCTACAAATGAGCTCTGGTCTCCTGTCTTCCAGTAAGAACAGAACGGGTTGGGGGTTTATTTATTTACTTACTTTACAGAGAACATGGAAAGGACAGTCTTGTGATTGTGATGGCTGTAGAAGTTGACATGGATGTGTGGATAGATCCGTTACTGGGTTCTGCGAAGGCAGCTAGAAATTGCTAACCGTGGGTGGGGAGTGTGTGGTAATTGCTGGGCCAGGTACGGTCTGGAGAATCTCAGTTTTTTTTCCCCTTCTGTCACGGACTTGAAAAGTTGCTCAAAATTTAGGAATTCATAGAATTACCCTGCCTTCGTTTTCAGAGTCGTAATCCAAATTTGTCCTTTCAGCATTAGGAATCTCCGTGCATTTGGAGAACTTCCTCTGAGTTCTTCCAGAAGAAAGCAGTGGGCTGTCCCTGCACATCCCTGTGGTGCTGGCTGTGCAGAAGTGTCTTGCTGCTCTCCTGCTCATGGGTTTGCTGCAAAGCACCACGCCGATGTGGAATAAAACAGTGCTAAGCCACAGCAAGGGATGTCCCCTGATGGGCACAAACAAAATTACAGAGGGCAAGCTACTCCTGTTTCCCATTGCCAACATCTGCCACCGTGATGCCAGGCCTGATATGAGCTGCTGCTACTTCTGCTGCAGGGAGCGTTGCAAAATGGCAGGCTTGCAGCATTTCCCTCCGTGGAGGGCTGTTTAATTTGGCCTGGTGACAAGTTCTTCCCCCTTCCCTTTCCTTTACCAGACACTTCCTACTCCCCAGGAGATAAGCACGTGCAGCATGGAAGTCCTGCAGAGCTCGGTGGCTTCTAGCAGAGCCTCCCAGCTGGGACAAGCAGCTTCAGGAGCTCCCTTTTTTGGGGTGCCACCTAAGCAGGACCTCAAATACTGTCTGAGCACTTCTTTTCTGAAAATCAGGCAGTTGGTTTTAAGCCTCTGAAAGCATAGGCACTTAGTTTTCTTTGAATATCTTAGCCTTGGGGATTTACAAAGCTACAGACCATTGACTTTGATTTTACGGTACAGTGGTACTGTATGATGAATTTCATTTCTGGTGTTTTTCACTTGTAAACAGTAAGAAAAAACCTTCATTTTAATGAGCACTTTCCTCTCTCTGCCCTATTCCCTATCTGTGTAGGATATAGAACAAGTGAATTTGAAACAAAATGCAGTCTGCCTTTCTCTAAACAGCTATGCCAAATAAATCCAATGGTTAGGAAGCCTAACTTTTGTTTACTTTTTAATGTAATTTCCTAGCATCCGAGCTGTTCTTGTCTGAGTGATCATCTGCCTTCATGGCTTTACATTCCTGGCTTCTCTGATATGTGTCCTTCCTCCACAGCCCCTGTCCAAGCTTCATTTCCTGAAGAGATGATACAAATTCAACTCATGTACTGGCAGGCAAGTTTAAAGCCTATGTGCTCTGGTTGCATTTCCAGTAAAACCATTGTTTTTTTGTTGTTGTTGTTGTTGTTGTTTTTTTTTTTTTTTTTTACCATCAGTTCAACCTCTACAGAAGGTATTTGTTAAATGCAGCACATATTTAAGATCTGTAGCCACAGAAGGCCTGCTTGTACATTGACAGGCTTTTCTGAACTGAGGTTTCTGTCGGGAATACCTAATACGTAAACTGTTGACTCTAAGGCCAGTAAATTAATCTCTTTTTTAGTGCGCTGGCATGGCTTGCATGCTTTTTCCTGGTTTTGGTAGAAGTTCCTTTTGCCTTGCGTTGGTGGTGGAAGCTTTGGAACATGGTTCTTGCACTGAAGGAATAACCTTTCTGATCTCAGAAGGTCTGAGGTGGGCTTTATCAATCAATTCTCATACAACATGGTTGATGAAAGGGAAAAACAGCAGGGTAGAACCCATAGCAGTAGGGAATGTGGCATCCTTGCTGTGGAGGTGATAAAGGGAAGTATTTTTTTTGGCTGTTGTTCCCCCATACAGCACTTCACCTATAATATACAGCTGCCACAAGAGATCTGAGCGTGTACTGCAGATCCCTGACATATTGAACCCAGTTCATGATGTGGTCTTACAGCTGTTTTCACCTGCCAAAAGGTGCTGCTGTGTCCTTTTTCTGCTCACTCCCGTCCCTCTGTTTCATGAACGGCCTCACAACAAAAGGAAGGGGCTTTTTAGCTCGATCTGTCTGCCTCGTGCACCCGCATTAAAGCTCCTGTGGTGGAAGGAGAAGAAAGTGAGGATCTGGCAGTCAGGGTGTTTAAACTAGTAGCGTGGGCTGATTCTGGCTCAAATCCACGTGTACCTGGTGCTCAGTGTGACTTCTCTGCTGGTAAAAAGGGAGTGCAGGATTAGTGTTTGGTATCGCCATAACAAAGGGCAGTGATCGTAACCTTCCAAACACCGTGTGTAGCAGCATAAAGCCGACGTAACGTGAATTGTGGCTTTAAAAGAAAACTAGTTTCTGAATTGCATGTGTGAATGCACGTGTGTTTGGATATTAAGCTGACTTCTCTTGTGCAGGGTGTCTTTGTAGTCCATTCACTTACAGCTGTACCTCTGCTCTTTGTACATCCGTTCTCCCATGTGCGTCTCCAACCTGGATCACTACAGGCTAGAGCCAGGCACGTAGAGGACTATTTAGCAAAAAACCAATTCCCCATAGATCTTTGCTAAAGAAAAAAATTCCATGTTTCCACGTCTCTCAAGCTTCTTCTATGAGTCGGAACGATTGTCAGGTATCTTCCTGTTGGAATAAGGTTTCTTTCCTAAACCATGCTCTAGTCCCCAGGAAACGTTGTTGGCTTGCTTCTCTCAGCTCTGCACACTTGTGAAGCTCATGGTAAATCTGAAGTCTTCTACAGTCTGTCTTCAACTATATTCTGTCCATCTCTTTCCATCGTCTGGATTCAGGCTTTTCCTATGCTTTTCTCGTCCAGGTCTCCAGTATGCTCTCCATCACAGAGGGCACCCAAGCCCATGGTCCTCTCTCTGTCTCTTATTCTGTGTGCCATGGTGCAGCTTGGTGCTGTAACGAGCTGTGCAGGAAATGCTTTCAAGTGATGCTGGCATCAGCTCAGGCTAATCTCAACTGTGTTCAGAGAAGTCCTACTTGGTACTGTCGGTGATGAAAAAAGGTTTCCTAAATCCTTAAAGCAGTAATTGTCTGGCTGAAAAAAAAATGCAAAAGAAAAAGCTTTTTTTTTTTTTTTTTTTTTTTTTTTTCTTGCTCTGTGCTAATTGAAGCTTCGATCAGTCGGGTTTCAGAAGGTGGTGCTCCATTTTAGTTCATAAAGAATAATAATGTGCATGCTTCTCCCCTAGCTTTTGTCTTCATTAGGCGTTTTCCTCTCTGGCTAATGATGACCATGATTCTGAAGACTGCAGTATAGGGTTATAGGAACTATGATAGTTACAAAGGCCTGCGGTCAGCTAGGAGATGGAACATTTTGCCTTATTTCAGCTATTGTCCAGTAGCGTTTTGCCAAAATGTGTTTTTCCTGTTGCAGCTGTTTGTTTTTCCCATTGATGTCTTTTTCATTTTCTTGTGGAGAGGGGGCAGTACTTTGGGACCTGTGCTGGGGCTGCCGGTGACTGTGTACTCAGAATAAAAAGACTCCAGCTTTCTGCAGGACTTAGTCTTCCTCCTCTCCATCTTCCAGTACAAGAACTGGACAGCCCCAGGCTGTCCCACTAGCTAACGGTGGACCCCAGGTCACATGTTGGAAGCACACTATGGAGAGAGACTCCGAATTTGCACAGACCACGGGCTGTTACAGGTTCTTGGTCTCTTACCAAGATGTAAGGTGTGAGTTCTGGTGTGTGAGGACTGTCTTCGTTGCTGTGGGTGCAGTTTCTCAGCGAGCTTTGCTGTCTTCCAGTAGGTGAAGCTTGTACCTGGCCTATGACGCAACCCCTGCTCACAGACAGACCTAAAGAAAAGTGTTGCAAGGGCTCTAAGCGAGCACCCCTCCAAGGAGGGGCAGGAGGAGGTGGGTCTACAGCAGAGACTTTTAATGGCAGAATAAATGGGAAGGTGGAGGTCAGTGCTGTTCGGTCAGTCCAGCACAGCAGCTCTCTCTGTTCTCTTCCCCGCATTCTGCAGGAGCATATTATCTGCACTAAATCTTGAAGAAACACATACAGGTGGACTTTTTTTTATTTTTTTGTTTTCCCGAAACTTCAGCTACCCATCAGCAACTCTCAAGATGACAAGAATTTTGACAGCTTGCAAAGTGGTGAAGACTTTGAAAGGCAGGTTGGAATTTTGCAAAGTGTCTGCTGATCACTGGAGTTTCTCAAGGACTGGTACCAGGTTGTTGAGCATCAAGGTAACAGTAACTGCTAACAGGGAGCTCCTGTGGTCTGATAGAGGTGTTTGGCATGCCGAGAGATAGCTCGCTGCAGATAACAGGGTTTACCTAGGCATGTAAAACTAAACTGAAGGAGGTTTGTCTGAACCTGAAGCAAGGGGTTTGCTTGGCTAAACAGTTCTATTAGATAAGCCAACACATTTGTGTAGTCTGGAATGAAAATTATAGGGTAAATAGCACCAAAAGGTGGAAGTTCAAGGTTTTGGTTAATTATTATATAGTATTTTCTCTACAAACACCCCACCTTTCTATAGGACTGATAGCTAACAGAGCAATTCTTTCATCCCATGTCATCATGAATCAATGAGGTATTTAAAAGCAAGCGTCGCTTGAAGCATGTGAGCAATCCCAATGGGTCTGTGTGGGATCCATTGTCAGTGTATTGCAAACCAAGCTGGCTCAGCTTAGTCAGAGAGGTAGATGGCTCTTTTTGGACACATCATGGTATCAGCCCTTGATTTTAGGGGCTTGAACCCCTCGGTTCACATCCCCGCTTTCTTCAAATGCAAAAGCTGCATTTGAGCAGCTTCGCTAGTGCAACTCACGCGGGTGCAGCCTGGCACAGGGGGGAGCTAGGACTTTGCCAGTTCCACAGGACTTGAGGTGCTTTGGCTCTTTGCATGGAAAAGGGGCTCTTGCACGTTTCTGTTTGTGGATCACCGGTGTAATAGGATTAACAACGTGAGGAGTGATGTTTCAGTGGGTAGTGGGGAAAAGCTCTGGGAGATCTGGGCTGTGGATACCCAGAGGGTGCCACCTTAGCTGGCTGGTGGAGTAGAGGACTGATTAATATCACTTCTGTCCACTGAGGACTCAGGTTTCTCTTGTTTATCCCATGGCCACTGATTTGCAATAAAAAGTTCTCTGAGCTCCTGGCAAAAGACCCATTATTTCTTAAACAAAAATTGGCTGCAGAGAAAAACTGAATTAGGAAGGAGGCATCCCTGTTCTTATCTCTTTTTTCCAGTGTGTGAGTTCTCAGTTCAATTTTGCCTCATGCTTTTAAAGACAGAGGCTGTTTTGTGACTGGTGTACTTGTTACTGGACCCTTCTTCCCCTCCCAAAGAGTGCACAGCAGTCATGAAACTGTTGCCTCGTTCACCATCTTAAAGCACAGCCTGGTAATCTTCCCCTTCCTCTGAATTCAGATCTGGCTGAGGAGGATGTTTTTCCTCCTTGTGATTACAACAGGAGTCCTGTTTGGGAACTGTAAAACCACCGTGGGTACCAGTCTCCCCTGTCACACTATTTGAAGGTGAAGTAGGTCTCTGACATGGGAAGCAAGTTCTTCTGCAGTTCCTTGGGCTGCTGGAGCTATGTTGATTTGACAAAAACACGTTAAGACAATTCAATCCCTCATGTGGGGCAGTTCCATTTCTTACATCAGCTCTTCCAGGGCAGATGCCAGCTTCTGTGCCATTTTGAAATCTCAGCACTGAGCTCGAAAATGTCTAGTGTGACAGAGCAACACACTTCCAGCCACCTCTCCTCTCTGGGCTTTTTGCTTCAAATTGGAATGGGCCAGGAGAAAATGGAGACACTTTTACTGCCAGTGTTGCTGGATAAGAGGAACTGTGTATGCACTGAGAGGTGCTGTTGGCAAAAATCAGTGTCTGAAGTATAGGAGGCCAGGTTTCCTACTTTGTAGCTTGGTTTATCCCTGCTGACAGAGCAGAACGTCAGTATGCTGATGTTCTGCCTCTCAGAACAGGTATCCATGTGGATGCACTTAAGTCCCTGCAGATACACTAGGGTTTTAGACACTGTCTAGCCATCTAAGCAGGACTGAAGAGCTCTGCTGGAAGGCCATCCCTGCTTGTCTCTTGCCTTTGATAGCTATCTCGCTGCTTGGAGCTGCTTCAGTCACTTCTGCCGTGTTCTGTAGAGTGCAGCAGCTGGAAGTCCTGTGATGCAGAGAGAGGTGAGTTCAAAGGCACTTCAGCCTGTGGCTGTAACAGTCTGCTACAGGAAGAGGTGTCTTCTGCTGGTAAAGCTGTGTAGCCCCTAGTTAGGATTGCTGGTTCAGATTTTGATGAGATACCATCTTTATACATCCCAGGATAATCCTGGCAGGAATCTGTAGCGGGCTGGATCTGATGTGTTTTTCTACTGATGGATTAGGACGTGAAGTTTGGATTTGGCATCTTAAATGACAGATTGATGTGTTAGGTGGATGCTTTGTCGCTCATTCAAGGACTGCACAGTGACAGACCCACAAGGTCACACCTTGTAATGCTGAGGTGCCCAGTTAAGAAGTTTCAGGCTCATGGAAAATTGCTGCCCAACTCTGATGGAGTTACAGCACCAGCTGGTCTAGCATCTACCTAATTCTGTGCTCGTGAAGTGAGTGCTCAAAGCCAACACCACCAATTTCAGTGGTGAGGAGAATGAATGTATGTTTTAAAACCAAAAGACAAGGCCAATGAAACCCTTGGAAACTATTTAACCTCAGTGCCAGTGATAGCAAATGCCCTCCCCAGAAGCATGAGACTGAATGGGGTCCATATGTATTTCACGGTGTGTGACAGGACCTACTCCAGGGTATCCAAGACCTAATGTGCACTACAAGTGCTGAGTCCGGTGGAGTACCTGCACAGTGACTGGCTGTGGTGCTAGCCAGCCAGCCCCAGAGGTGTCTTTCTGACATTCTGTGCCTTGGCATTGACCCTGGGGAAAGCTGTTTCCATATCAGACTTGATTTTTTGAGTTTAATGCTTAAAGGAGTTTGTGCCGCCCAAGCGGATGCTTGAACTCACAGAAAGCAACGGGGCTGACAAGTAGTTTAATCTGAGAGCTCAGTTCTTATTTCTAACTCCACCTTTGCCAGGGGCCACACGTGTGTTTGAATTCAGCATCTGGTACACAAACTGTTGAACCTTTCCTGCTCGGGGCTTTTCTTTAAGGCCGTGCCAGGCTCATACACCTCCTTCTATGGCAAGTACAGAAGCAGAAGTCAGAGACTCTCTAATATACATATGCAAGCAGTAAAGCAGCAGGCCTGAGGGAGAATTTAAGGATAAGTGGTCCTAAAAGGCCGACCTGTTGCCTAAGTTTGCCTAGGAGCAAGGTGGCTGGCTGGGCTTGTGGCACAAGGGGCTGGGTTTGGTGTTCAGCCATCATTAAGGGTAATGGATAGAGGTAAGAAATTTGGAGAAGGTTTGAAATGCAGAGTAATTAGGGTGTGTGGGCTAATGGCAGTATAGGTAATGATCCTATTCTTGCATTATTGTAGGCTTAAATGAGTGTTTAGTTGCCTTTGATTGCTCTTTCTCAGTAGGCTATTCTAGGGAGCAAAATAAATGCAATGAAAACATATTTCTGATCTCTGTATGAGCTAAGTAGAGTATTAGAGAACGTGAGGGAGAGGTGGTAGGTTTAGTAGAGTGCCTAATATTTATTCTCCCAAGTCTGTTTTCTGTCCAGTTAAGCTCAGCGTATGTGAGGAAACATCACTGTACGTGAGCAGTCTGAGGTACGGGGACTCAGAGGTTCCTATTCCCCTGCTGCATCCCATCCGTCAGTTCTGCAGGAGAGATGGAGCATCCATGGGTGGAAGGGGGCACGGGGAGCAGAGCTGAGACCCCTGTGGGCTCTCGGTAGGGCTGCTTAGCATCACTGGTTTCAAGGTAATCACGCTTCTTTGTAATTCAGTAATGGGCAGAGAGACCGTAGCTCGAAGCTCGTATCATTTAATGCTCATCTGAGGCCCGTGTAGTTATATGGGGGTGTAAAGAGCGGTAGGAGCAATAAATAGGTGGCTTGTAACAGTATAGCTGGCTCAGTAAGGAGGGGATTGGGAGAGCTATAAAAAAGAAAAAAAAAAAAAAAACACACACACACCAGGAGCAAGCTAAAAATATAGCTAGAAATGAGAGAGAGCAAATTTTTGAGCACTGGCTTTAGAAACTATTTTAGATGAGTGTAAAAGGATGCTTCAAATATGTTCTGAGGCAGGTGGAAAGTAACTGAGAAAATGACTGGGAAGCAGATAGGTGGGTGAGGAGGTAAAAGATCACTCGTAATTCCGCTCCTCTCCCTTTGGAGGTGAAAGTGAAGGGCTGTGTGTGAAGTGGGGCCCATTCCTCCAGAGATGGGGGGAAAAGGGGATGCTCATTTCCTCGGGTGCTTCACGACTCCCACTAGCTGCCTTGCCTGTCTTGGTTCCCCTTCCCCCTCTGATTTTTGTCAGGACCAACTATCCGTGGCGTTGTTGTGAACAGCCTTAAGAAGTTTTAAGAGTTCAAATTGTAGGAAAGGTGACTTTTCTGCCCTGGTGTCTTTGGGGTGGTTCTGGTGTTGCTTTCTCTTTGACACGGACAGTGATGGAGCTAATCCAAAGCTTCTCCCTGAATATAGCCTCAGAGTGAATCATCTTGGGGATATACAAGACCTTGAATTGGTTCTTTATTCATTTTTTTTGTTCCTTTCTACTTGTTAATTTTAGCTAGAAGCAAATGTGATAATATGTATTTAAAGGAGAAAAAAAAAAATGCTGGCAAAGGAAGCCAACTGTTAGCAACGTCCAGCTGGATCTCCAGCCTGCGGTGACAGTACACACAAGAAGACATTTCTCTAGCTAAGGTTGTTGCTGGTTATTTGGTCTGGAGAGAGTGCAACACGACCCTGGCCCCAGCCTTCTGCTGTGCTGGAAATCGGGTGGCTTTGGGCTGCTTCTGCACTTGCTGATCCGCTGCCCATTATGCAGCCAGCCTGGTCTGTGTGCTGAGACGTGTGCCAGAGGGGTTGTGCTGGGTGGAATTGCGGCCTGCCTGAGGAAGGAAGGAGGCGTTTCCCCTGCCACACACCAGTGCCCTCTGTTCTGGGGATCCATCTTCTGCAGCAGCCCAGCGTGCAGGGCTCAGCTTGGCCTTGCCGTGACAAGCTGAGGGATTTCTTTGGAGAGGAAAAACTTGACTTCTTTGACTGTTTACTCTGTGAGGCAAGTGTGAAAGAAAGAATATTACCTGCTTGCTTCCCAGAACAGGCGTTTATGGCAGACACGCTTCAAAAAGCAAATCACACTGCAGAACTTTTTGGATTCAGCAGATCTTTATCATCTATTTTGGAGATGGGAAGGGCTGCTAGAACAGGGCACCCACCAGAACTAAATTCATTTATTTGTTTATTTTTAACTGCCACAGTGCTTTTACCTTGCGTGTGAAGTGCTTAGTGAAGCGGGACCTGAGCCAGCGAACTCTTCAAGCTGCTTTGGAAAGATGCACCAAATCTTGCAGCAGTCCCCCTTTCTGTTAGCCACCTTTGTTCTTCAAGGGCTCTGCAGCCTCTCTGGAGAACAGGGACCTCTGCTGAGTTCCAGCCTCTGGTGTGTAGGGAAGAAATGGGATTGCAGTGGGGCTGTGCGTGGAGGAAACATTTAAGCTGGGACTACAGCAGAGATCTGTGTTAGACGACATAGGGATGCTTCTGAGGAGTGGAGACAAAAGGACCTCGAGGCAACTCTGGAATATTTGTTTATTTCTTGCCTTTTTTTGTTTGTTTGTTTGGTTTGGTTTGGTTTCAAATGAAAATCTCTCCAGCTAATCCCTGATGGAGCCAATTGGCCTTTTTTATAGCCTGTAAATCACTTTCCACATTAAAAACAAAACTGAAAAGACAAGGTAGGCTGGCAGCTGAGGGATACGGTAACACCTCTGCTGGATATGTAGGCAAGAATAATTGCTTCAGAAATGCTCAACAAACAAACTAAGCTCTTAATTAAGAATAATAAATCAAGGAGAGGGGGGATCCATCTGAACATCTATCCCTTCTGTAGCTGAACTTGCAGGCAGGTTATGGTAGCTCAGGGACATCCCTCTGCATTACTTGAACACGGTGTAGGGGCTGTGATAGTACAGCGGGGCTTCTGTTCGGCAGAAATGATTTCTCTGCTGGTCTGGTGCAGAGAAGGGCAGGAGGTCTGCGGGAGATTCCTGCGAACTGCCACGATAAGGGCGAGACTCGAAGGTCATGGTAATTGTGCTGGATTTTAGCCCTCAGGAGCTAGATGAATTTTAGATTTCCTGGCTATTCCCCCATTGTTGAGGATCCTGCCAGGCTGTGTTTGCAGCTGTGGCTGCTTCACGCGATGACCCGACTGGCTCTGGGTGGTGGGACTTGCCTGAAACCGGAGCTGATATATGGGTGGGCTCCAAATACTTGCTCTGCTGAGGGGAGGGATCTGTCTCTTGAAGCCAAGGCTGAGGAAAGCTGGTTCTTACAGTCGCTGTCCCGTGTTGGTAATGTGGGCTGGATTTTGAGCAGGCTTCAGAAGGGGCAGAAGTCCCATCCAAAGCTCAGTCTGAGGCACCCAGGTGCTTTTCCTTCGTAACGCCTTCAGTGTGTGGCAGCTTCCTGTGGTGAGAGGCTTTTAAAGAGATTAGGGGGCTGGCCAAACTGTAACTCTTATTTGGGCTAGATCTAGGGCCATCAAAATTGTATAAATAACTGTGGGAGGATCGTGGTGTTGCTGACTGTCCCATCCAATCATACAAGAAGGCTCAGAAAGTGATGGCTAAACCTTTTGAGAATGACTCGATGTTTGACGTTAATGAGGAAAAAATGCAAGGCTAAAACCATCCCAGATGCACAGAATTCAATTACTTGGCAGTGTAGTTTGATTCTTTTTTAGTGTATTTTGCAGTACATTAGTAATTGATCTGTGCAGTATTTATAACTGCAGAAGAGCTGGAGATGAATGTTTGCTGTGATTGTTACAAAATGTTCAATGCTGGGGCTGAAATGTCTCCTTGCTGAGATTGTTCAGCTGATTTACAGCTAATGGAAAGTAGCTCTCCTGCTCCTTTCTGCAGCAAACTGAACTTGATTCTTTTTAATAAGATTCCAACATAAGGAGTTCTGTTTTTAACAACAACAACAAAATAGCTACAAAAAAAGAAACGCAGACACACCCTGAATATGCAGGTAAGAGCTACTGCCTGGTGGACAAACTTGGTGGATGATCGAGGAGATTGAGCCCCTCCTTCCCTGGCTGGTGCTTGCTGGAGGGGGGGGAAAAATAAAAATAAATAAATAAAAGTGATCTACAGAGCTGGTTTCAGTAACTTGCTGCCTCACAGCATTTATTTTAAATTCAGGCACTGTACCTGTGTCTCCTTGCATGACAGGGAACCTGATGCTGATCAGCAAAAAGCAAAAGCTGCTCCTGCCTTCAGCTCCCAACAGCACTGCTAATTTTGTTAGGGTTACCAAATTCTGGCAGATTATCCCATCAGAACCCAGCATCCCTGCTTCTTGGTTGGGACTCCATTCTGCTAAACGCTCTTTGAAAGTGTTGCTGCTTATGGGAAGCTTTCCTCTAGGCTGCTCGTTAGGTAGCTCCCTCTGCCAGGACAATTTAATCCTATCCCGGAGGTAACTGGGACCATGAGCGTCTGATCTGGGAGCTCCTCTCTTCCCGTGTCCTACAGCAGGATGGACTTGTGTTGTGAATTTTGCCTCCTGACACCAGTCTGCCTATGCATGCACTGCTTTTTGATGGCTTAGCTGTATGGTTACAACAAAAGTTAAAAGTAGAAACCCATGGCTGGATGAGAACCAGTGTACTCAGCAGCTAGCCTTGAGCAAACACTGAGGAGAGGCAACTCTTTTCCTACAGAGTTAAAGTATTGGTTAATTGCAAGATATGCTGAATGAAATGAACAAAGCGATGTGGAAAGAGCCAGGGTTATCCAGTAGTAAAAGGAACACATGCTTTGCTCATGGTGAGGTTTGCCAGCTTCCTTGCCACCTCTAGGAGCACAATGTTTAAGTGTTAGAAAGAAAAAGAGCATTAGACCAGTAAAAGAGACAGTACCTTGGCGGCTGGGAATGGGAGAGGGGCAAAAATACCCAGAGCATGAGGCAGGAGAGGCAGGTGTCCTCGGTGTGACTTGTGTAAACATCAAGCCTTTTCCTCCTGTGTTTGAGTCTCTTCATGTGCCTTTCTCTAGGCGCAGACAGCGAACTTGGTGCTGAAAGATGGAACGAAGATGAAGGGCTATTCTTTTGGCTATCCATCCTCCACAGCAGGGGAAGTCGTATTCAACACTGGTATTTCTGGGTAAGGCAAAAGCAATTGAGAAATAAGGAAGAAAACTGTTTTGGGAGCTTGTACAAGTATGAAAGGGGTAGTTGGTGCAGATGCTTTTCTCCAGATCATAGGGTCCCAATCCAAGGAAATGATGTGCTGTGCAGAAAACACCGTGCTCTAGGGATGCAGAGAGGGAGCCAGTTACCAGTATGACTTCAGGCATCATCACGTTTGTGCTGATGGGCAGCTTGAAGGACTCGTATAGCTAACTGTGACAGTGAGGTGTGGAGAGAGCTGCTCGTCTCCCCACGAAATGCAGCCCCTGCTGAGTCAGAGCAGAGCTGCTGCTGAGTGACACAGAACCACGACAGCAAGAACCTTCATCTGATGTGTCGTTGTACTCCCTCCCATTTCCAGATCGAGAGTAAAGGTTTGAAGTACCTGCAGCCTCCTGAGTGATGTGACACGGCCTCTGAGTGCAAAGTTCTTAACTCCTAATGTTCCTAAATTGGGTTCTCACATGTGAACCATCCTTCTTGGTGTGTGGGGGCTCATAGCACAGCTGAGGATGTGTTTGAGCCCTCTGCCCTTCCCAGGGATAGGGGAGGATCAGGTTTGTTGCTAACCTGGCATGGCTGCGTGTCCTCTCAAGTGACAGAAGCTGATAGCTGGCTTAGGATTGCAACCCAGGGCTGCGAAGTTGAACTGCTTGAGCAGAGAAAAAGCTGCCCAGAGGATTGAGGCTGTGGGTTAGGAGAGGGATATGTTCCGGGGAGGTGACACAGCTCTGAAGCTGCTGGTGCTTGAGCTTTTTCTGCAGCTATCCATAGCTGTCTTTGCCTGCAGACTTTCATAATGGTCTTTGCCCAGCTGCCTTGTATTCCCCAAATTCTGCTCTCCTTTGGAGAAAACAGTGCTCACAGGATGAGTTTTAAATGATCTCATTGGTGAGGATGTTAAATTGCTGCAGAGGGGAATCTGTTTGCAAAGTTTTGCATTAGGAGGCAATTATTTAAGTATTTTGACAGCACTAATTACTTGCTGTGTTAATATACCTGCCAACAAACAACTGTTTAATATAGATCAGAGTGATGGAGGGCACCAGAGTTCTCTTCTCTGTGATGGATTATGGGCAATAAATCTTGTCACATCACAAAAGTCAAGGAGGACCTGATGGATTAATTTCCCCTCCACATGTTTCTGTGGCAGCAGAAGCTGTTTGCTCATTTCCTAGTGATTTGGAGAGGATGCCTGTGAAAGGAGAGATCTCTTCTGGGCTGGGGAGCATATGGGGATGGAGAGAACATTCGAAACATCAGGCTGTGTCTTCAGAGCGCTCTCCAAGAATGTGAACTCGGTTGGCTTAGAGAAGAGGAGGATAAGAGCTTGCAGCATTGCTATAGATCGTAAAAGTGACAGGATTTGCTACCAGCCATGGCATTGCTGGCCAGTGAAAGAAACCCTCCAGCTCTGCCTCGTGGTCTTGAGCACAGCGATCAGGACCTCACGTATCTGACGGACCCCACTGCCTCTCCTCCCCTTAGCAGGAGGCCTATGGGAAGGAGGTGCTGCACTAGGGCTGGGGCCTTTTGCAGGCTGTCTGGGCTCGTAGCAATTAGCGCAGCCAGCAGGAGGCTAATGCAGGGGTGGTTTTTTAGGTCTCAGACCACTGCTTTCTGTGGACTGGGTGTTTCTAGACCCTGAGCGGAGTCAGCGTGAGCTCTGTGTGCAGACAACCGGTGTGCTGCTCTGCACCTCGTCTGCTCGGCTGGACTCCCACGTCCTGATCCGTGCCAGAACGGGGAGCCTAAGCACTTGGTGTACACCCAGCTTTCAGGGCTGAATTAGCTAAAGCTGGCTGGAATGTTGTCAGATTACCCTAGAAGAGAGGCCAGAGAGCGATGTTTTTGGGGTGCGATGTTGAATTTTCATTAGAAGAGCACGAGGATGAACTTCTCAGAAGGGTTTGGAATAAAAAATCCTAGCATTTAGAATGGGGCAGAGAGAGGAAGGGGGGAGGTTTTCAGTTACGGGTTGCAATTCTTCCCTCAAAATGTTACCGTGCTTGTATCAGCTCAGTAACTGCATTTGCCTCCAATGTGCCTGTGTGTGTGCCTCACAGGATGCTCTGGTGAGAGCACTGATTGATGGGAGTTTACTGAAGTCAGGCAGGGCCGTGGGCAGGCACAGCAGGGGTTGGACCTCGCAGCATCTTTGGAGCTCCTGCTCCCATCTGCTCCTCTCTGCCCCACGAGCGTTGTGCCTGCTTAAAGGGCATTTTGTCTTAACACAGAGCTGCGCCTTCACAGCCCAGCTAAACCCAGTGGCTCTCTGTCCTTGTTTGCTGATTACAAATAACATGCAAAGGTTAATTACATTGCCTTTGTCATTACCAGAGGCTTTGGGAAGCATAACCAATTGACTCGGAAGGAAGGAGATGCTAAATGTGCACGTCGTGCGCTTGCTGCAGTTCTGTGATCGCGCTGCACTTTGTGTGGCTGTTCACCTGCAGCAGGAGGTATAGATCTGAACAGCAAGGGAGGCCTACCTGGAAATACCTCATGGCCATTGTTGATTCGATGTGTCATTCCTTAGAGCTGGCTGCTGTGCTGCGTTGTCTGTATCTGCCTGCAACCACTCCGGGTTTTGTGAAGAGTTTCCCAGTGTTTGACAATTAATCTGCTGGCAGTAAGTCCGAAGCACCATAAAAATGTCTCTTGTGACTTGCTGATATCTGGTAGACGGCAGGAGTTGCCAGTTATGTATTGTTTAAACAGTGATGACAGTAATAAATTATGTTTTGTATGGGTCAGATTAATTCTGCAGTGTCTTGATGCATTTGGCTTAGTATCTATATGGATAAGTTCATCTGTTGCTGAATTACAGCTGCTTTTGAGTTGAAAGACAGCAAATGCTTAACAGATTGGTGCAACAGTATGCTAGAGTGTAAGGGAGAAAGTGAAGGGCTGCTCACTTTGAAGCTGCAGAATTAGGAGCACGAGTAAGTAGAACGTATTTACCCTGTTTGGGGTTGGAAGTGAGCCAGGATCAACTGGATCCACTGATCAAGAGCTGATCCAGTAGACTATGTGAAAATTGTAGGTTTGATCCTCCATTAAATTCTGAAGATCAGTCCTCCATCGCAGGAGGACGTTCCACTGCACTTGTAGATCTGTCCTTGCTGGGAACAGCGCTCAGGCAGGTGCTGGAATGGAGTCGCAGTCTCTGGGGCTTCTTCCTCTGGCTAAAGATGAGGGCTTTGGGGCTATGGGACCAGCATGGGCTGCTGAACCCCAAAGCATTGTCTTCAGCCTGCCTTTTTTCAGAGAGACACAAACTGCCTTCAAAGCACATAGGGATCTGGTCAGGTGGTACGTGGGGTGTCCTGCAGATGGGATGCAGGAGATCGCCTGGAAGGGATGGCAGGCCTCTGTGCTGGGAGAAGCTGCAGAATTGGTGCCCTGGCAGAGCTTGCTGGCAGAACAGGTAGGAGGAAAGAACCCAGAGAAGTAGTGAGGAATCATAAGGATGATTGTAGCTGCTTCCCTGAGCCCAGAGAAAAAGGTAGATGTTAATTAATCCACCTGTTCCCTCACGGAAAGGGCAGTTACAGCCCCAGACATCTGAAGACTACAGGCTGGGGAAGGGAGCAAGACTGGGCAAACAGCTGTGTTGTCAGCTGGCTTTTCAGTTTGAGCTTTCTACCCTTACTGAGAGGGAAGTTCTTACACCACGTGG
Organism: Aythya fuligula; assembly: GCF_009819795.1. NCBI lineage: Eukaryota > Metazoa > Chordata > Aves > Anseriformes > Anatidae > Aythya > Aythya fuligula. The sequence goes on from NC_045564.1 coordinate 6,943,811, forward strand.
AAGGAAGGGATGGTGATGATGGGTGCCCAGGGAATGGCCAAGCCCCAGCTGTCATCTGTGGTTCAAGTGATATGTCAAATCGTAAGGGGTCTGAGTTGAACAGCTCTCGTGCTTTTCTTCAGTGAAGCAGGAGAAGCAAAAGCCTTTCCTTGTTCTCTGTGTTGAATGCTTAATTGCAGATAGCAAGGATGAGGTGTGTTCACAAATGTGCTTGCTACGAAGGATGTTTTCACATAACTACTGGTTTTGCCTTTTGTCATATGAGAAATCAGAGCTGTCCTCTCACTGCCTCTTTTATTTTCTGTTCAACTTCAGAACAACGTACTTTTTCTTATGTTTCTTCTTCACCTAGATACACCGAAGCCTTGACAGACCCCAGCTACAAAGGACAGATTCTTACTCTGGCTAACCCCATTGTTGGGAACAGTGGGGTGCCTGACACAGCTGCCGTGGACGAAATGGGCCTCAGGAGGTTTCTGGAGTCCGATGGAATCAAGGTAATGGTGGCAACACAGGAGCTGAGCAGAGGACAGTGCTAGCAGCCTGAGTGTGTGTGAATGTGTGTGTGTGTGTGTGTGCAAGAACTTACTGGCACTTCATAGAAGTTAAAAGGAGTCAGTGATACTCAACCTTTCTCTTTCTTCCTCTGGGTGTTGTCTTCTGGAGAAATGGTGACAAAAGGTAATCACTGTGCTTTCTGCACCTGGCTATGCACTGTCTGGAAGTGGTGCCTTTCCCCTCGGTGGTACACATGACACAGTTTTTGTGAACTGCTCCCCTTGTTGACTTTTTTTTCCTCACATTCCTATCTGCTTCATATTTGTCTGGGTTTGGCCAGGACTGGTTTCCACAGGGAGAGCAAATGCTGTTGAGAATGAGAAGTTTCTCTGTGCAGAAACTCTCTTCTCTATGCCTGTTCTGCCACAAACAGGGGAGGTGACAGCTGTGTGAAGAAGGCTGCCCTTACTAGCGCAGGAACTAGTTTGTGTTTTGGCAACAGGGCACATAGGCTAAGACCAGGACTGTGTCCGTGCTGTTGTGGCAGTACTGAAAAATGAAATAAAACCCATGTAATTGCAGAGCCAGTTAAATGTTTTATCTGTCCTGAGGTGAAATGACTCCTTTATAAACTATCTAACTCCACTGGAAAATGAAGTTGACTTTTGAAATGAAATGTCACTAAGAAAGTGAAAAGCTTTCTTAAACAAAAAAATGAATCAAAATGGAACATTCTGTCTTGTCTTAAACTTTCATTTTCTTTCTAACAAGAACTGTTTTCTCCATTCAATGCAATTTGGAGCTTTAGTCAATTGGAAGCCACACTATTCTATGGATTTCATAAGTAAAATGGTCTGGGTACATTAATGACAAACTGCTGATGTCTTTACCCCTCTGCCTGATACCTCTTCTGTGCTCTCCCACTGTGCAGTATCAGGTTTGCTGTCTTCTCGTTCTGTCAGAGCAGCCACGCCAAGTCTGCCTGGCATTGTGTCTCATGTGATACGGTTTGCAGCAGATGAATGTACCAGAAGGCACAGGGCTAGTCCAGAGTCATTCTTCAGTGCAAAATTCCATTTCTTCTCTCTGCAGGTTTCAGGTTTGCTGGTGCTGGATTACAGCAATGAGTACAGTCACTGGCAGGCTACGAGGAGTCTTGGGGAGTGGTTGCAGGAAGAAAAGGTGAGGAATAGTGGGATAGCTACATGGAGAGAACAGGCCTGCGTGTCTGGGAACAGGGGAAAGAACAACCAGCTTTGAGTTGCTAACCACTTTTCTCTTGAGATGTCTTCACCAGTCTGTACTGTGCTTGTTCTGTGTTCCTTAGTTCTCATTCTTTGGGGATGTTTGGTTCTTATTAAAAAAGATCCATGTTAGATTATATTCCAGCTGAATATCCATCTGATATTCCATATATCAGATGTTTCTGTAGTGCTGCTCCTAGTGACTGCCACAGTGCTAACCTCAAGAGCTGTTAGCTGCAGGAACCCCTCTGACGTGAAGTGGTGGGAGTCGAGGACATGCCAGTAGAGTGCAACTGACTTGTAGCAGCTGGGAGGGTTAGGTGCTCAAGAGGAAGGCAAAACGTGGCTCAGAAATGAGACCAATATTTGCCAGATAAGCTTTTTATTTTGAGCTCTCTAATGCAGAAACTAGAAGTCTTGAAGAACCAAGCTATTTATGAGTGGGGAGTGGGGAGGAAAGGTGAAGAACTGCAAGTGGGGCAGCCTTGGCAACAGAGCTGCTAAGAGCCAAAGCCCTTTACCAACAAGCATGTTCTTCTCAGCAAAGTAATCTGGCTGTTGTCTTCACGTGCCTTAGCTGCTTGTTCTCTAACTTATACTTATCTTGTGATTTCTTCAGGTGCCTGCTCTCTATGGGATTGATACCAGAATGCTGTCCAAATTAATTCGTGACAAGGTATGATCCCCTTTCCTCGACCCAGTTCCATTAACCTTGCCGTTTTCTGGGACATATTTCTAACAGCGCAGCAAACCTGAGGTAGCAATGCTACTGCTGGGTTGCCTTGACCTCAGGTGCTGCTCAGATCCTCATCCCCTTTGGAAGACTAAAGGTTCTGGGTTTCCTATTCCACATGAGTGAACCAGCACGTGCTGATGTACATGAAACTCCTTTGGTAGTGGTGTCAAACACAACAGGCTGTCGTGTCACTTGCCTGTTGCCTCAGGTAGTAACAGAGATGGCAACAAATCTGTGACATCTGTTGCATATTAGTTCATAGTCAGCATCAGCTTTGGTCAGTGGAAACTTTCCAGTTCCTCAGAGACTTAAGGAATAGCTATGTTAACCTAACCTGGATTCCTAACACAGGCTGGTTTTCTTTGACTGAAACCTTTCATTATTTTTAATAGCCATTACTTTTCTCTGCTTTCTGAGAGCTGACAATTGAAGGACATCGGCAAGATTACATTACTGAATGGAAGGTAGTGTTAAGGTACTTTCACATCTGCTCAAACGGTGATCAAAGCCATTCCGAAGGTAAATTGTTGTGCCTCGGAGGCTTTTCTTTTCTAATGGATTATATGAAGCTGCTCTATTCTTCAGTTGACCAGTCTGCAATCTGTAGTGCAAGCCCACTCCCCCATTCATTCCACAACCAAAATACGAATAATCCAGCCTGAATAGAGGAATATTTGTAGAAATTAATTCTTATGGGAAGATAAGGGTTTGTCCTGCTCTTACAGACAGCAGACAAGTGCAGTTTAATGCAATGGGAAATGGCAATACATTTTTCTGCTTTCTTGAGACACTTCGTTTAATGGATCAGTGTTCCTTTCATCCAAAGTAAATACACTTTCAGTATTTATCCAGTAGCTTATCAGACAGTGTAGAGCAGTAATGCCCATTATACTGGGACTGAGTGGTATAGGTTTATGGCTTTTAAAATAGTGGATAATGTAGCTTTGTCTCCTAGACTTCTTAGTCAGACTGGGGGGAAAAAAAACAAGAAACACAACACTTTATAAACAGACATGGAATGAAATATTAATTGGGGGAGAGAATGGGGCTTTACTGTGATAAATGCAGAAATGACCAATGACTTGTTAAAGCAACTCTAAAGATAAATTCAGGGCAGCATTTGGCTGAGTAATCCAGTGGCAAGGTAAGACAGAGTTCCTATTTGTAAGAAAGGCTTTAGGGCTTTGTCATCAGCTTTTATGGGACTGGCTACTCAGTGGAACTTGGCAGTTTCTGTGGCTCCCAAGAACCCGACTTATTTAAGGTGATGCTGACTTGTTCGGCTCCGCTGCACACAAAGCATTCTGGAGCACCTTGTGGTGTAAGGTGCAACCTCAAGGTGAGGAAGGATGTCAGTCGCTGTTAAGATCTGTCTTCAAAACTTACCCTTAATAGTGCACATGGCAGTGCATGGTTATGACACTTCCCTGTCTCTAAAGAAGATGACAAGGATACTTCAGGTGTGGCCAACCATGGAAGTATCTCAAAGAAGTATCACTAGAGCTAGTGAGCAGTCCCAGCCTTCACAGGGCAAGCTGAATGTTGTGTTTTATCTTGATAGTGTCATGTGTTGAGAGTTATCACAAAACGTTGACTTCCTCTGCTTCACCATCCCCTTCCATCCTTGGAAAGTTCTGTATTGCACACCCTGTCCCCATGCTGCAAAGAGTTTAGCCCTAGGTTAATCCCACTTATTCCAGGAGTGGAGAAAAGCCAAAATGGGGATTTTTTCCACTGAACTTTAATGAACAGAGCACAGAGTAGGATATGCTGCTGGCAGATCAAGGGTGTCCTAGCTTCTGTGAGGTGATAACAGCAGTAAAGAGCAGAGCTTGCTGGAGGTGATTTTTTTTTTTTTTTTTTTTTTAACAGATTATTCAGCGAACAGCTGTGCTGACCTGCCTCCCACACAGCGTTGCTTTACAGCTCTGCTGCCTTATAGCTATCCACAGTATGTGGCTGAAGACCTCACAGTGGGTGTCTAAAACCAAAAAGCTGCAAACTGCCTTGGGGATTACTCCCAGATCTTATTTGGGGATCTGAAACCTGATCCTCTTGGAAGGCAACCTGTTTTACTGTCATTAGACAGCTTGCCAAGCTGTTCACAGATTTTACTGGTGGCACTGCCTCTCCCTCAGAAGAAGGATGTTGAGACTTGTTTTTAATACTAGGAAGGGATCATAACTTCTGAAGGTGCTGGAAGTGGCTATAAGCTGTCAAGAAACCATCTCTAAACAGCTGTTCAGGTTGCTGTGCCTGTCAGCACCTTGCCCCAGTGTTCACAGTTTCTTTACTTGTGCTTCTTTGTTTACTGGTGTATTTCCACAGGGCACAGTACTTGGGAAGATTGAATTTGAAGGTCAACCCACAGAGTTTGCAGACCCGAATAAGCAGAACTTAATTGCAGAAGTTTCAACAAAGGTGAGAACTTCCTTTAGTCCTAGGTCTGTACACTCCAGGTATTAACTGCTCCCCATTTGCTCTGGGGATCACCCAGTTTTTCTAAATAATCTCGGGACCTCTTTTAAACCATTCACCTTTCTAGAGCTTTGGAAGGCTGTGAACTCAGCATGGGCCTTGTATGGTCCCTGTGGCTTACTAGGTGCTGTGCTGAAGCTGTAAAATAGGCTACGTTGAGCTGGATGTACTCTGAACAGTGCTCGGATCAGGGGATTGTCTGTTCCAAAGACAGGAAGTCTTTGAAACAAAGAAGTATTGGGGATATAGTTAGAGCTGGTGTGGGTGGCACACTTTCAAAAAATTAACCAAAAGAACGGTTGCTTTACTTGAATGAATTTCAGGAAAGCTCACATTTGATAACTTAGGCACAGGCATAATTCTGTTGAGGTGATGCCAGAAGGTGTTTGTAGGCCTCAAAAAGAGACCAGCATAGGAGTTCCCTGGCTCTAATATTGCTGGCATTAGCTGCTTTTTGTGTATCTGTGGACTGAACAGCAGCTATATTTGTACTGCTGTTAGCAGGGCATGCAAACTGTGCTCAACCACAAGAGAAGAGCACTGTAACTCACCAGGTCATAGTAAACCAGGCTTACACTAAAAATGGTAACCATTCTTCTACCAATGCAAGGGGCAGTGTCTTGAGTCATGGACCCTTTGGGGTTTTAGTTATAGGATAGAGTGCCATAGGTGCATTGACTGAGATGACAACTGAGCATGACTCCCATTTGCGAATTGCATGCTTACTGTGATGCTTGCAATTCCTTTAAGATCAGGGAGGCTGTGCAAGAGCTCTGCAAATAATTACTTGTGTACGATTCCTCACACAACCTGGTGTGTGTGGCACGGGTGGGAAATGGAAGCGCAAACCTGAAGCCAGGCTTGGATTTCCAATTGTAACAGGTTACCTGAAATGCTACTGGAATGCATAAGCAGCTTTGCAAGTTAGAGATCTCGCCAACTTCTGCTATGCTTCCACTGTGTTTTGAGTTAGTCCTTGTTGCTACACAGAAGGATGGCAGTTGCTTCTTGAGGTGTTTGTGATCTGCAATTGCAAGATGCAGGTGAAGTCATTTTGAGCAGTAACTCAGCAATAGGTAAGGTTGATGCTAAACTCCGCAATTACTAAGACAGAATTGCTCTGAAGATGCTGAAAATGGCTTCTAAAAGGGCGATATAATAAGATTAATGGAGCTTCGGTGATCTCGTTATGTTTATAACTTCATTTTGTAGGCTTAAAAAGCAACATCACAAATGAAGCTGACGATGAAGTAAGCTGTTCGGTGTTGGTAGTTACTGGCCAGGATAATCTATCTGTTTCTAAACAGCTATTTTTGTGTTAATCCAAATACAGTAAGACCTGCTCGTCAATTGCACCTTTGGAGTGATTTTAATCATTTATTTTTTCTTCCTGTCCCCCACATCCTTAGGTATTAGTGACAGAGATTCTATAGACTAACACTACTTCTACAGGACAGGGAGTGTAGACAATTGCCAGTGTTTCGCAGGAACTTTTGTTGGAGATTTATTTTGGTGCCTGTGATGTTCAGGGTCCTGGACCATGTGAGAGGTATATAAATGCTCGAAACTGATAGGTCACTTCTATCTAAACATAGAGTCCCATGTAGTTTTTTGCTGTTACCACTGTTGTCAGCAGTTTCTCTTCTCCCTGCCTGCTGACTCAGAACCTTCCTGCAGCATCCTCAGACTGGGAAGCTTCTTATAGGTTGTGCTGTGACCACACGAGGGAAATCCTCTGGCTTTTAACAGTTCCCTGATTGAGTTTCTGGTCTAGCTTCTCTGTAGACATACTCTTGACCAGATGGAGGGGTCAGTGCTCTGCAGTACAGAGGAAGAGTAAGTGAGAGAAGTGGGGGAAGGCTTGTGAAGACAGCAGCACCTAAAAGCAGTTGGGAAAGGTGTTAACAAATCATAGCCTAATTAATTGGACAGGGCGAAGTTTTGAGGAGGAGGCAATTAAAATAACTCAAAGAAGTTTTGTTCCACAATTCTCCCTGGCCCTTAGAACAGCCAAGGAGAACATTTGAGGGAGATCTCTGGTTCGTAATGTTTCACGGATTTTTTTAGTAGGGGTGTTGTGAGGAACTGAGGCGTCCCCAAGAGCCCTTCTAAAAAGGTGTGTGAGTTTTTCTTAAGGGACTCTGACACATAGCACAAAATTAATTTCTGTGAAAACTGGGTTCATCGATTCTCTTGAGATTGTTGAACTCCACTTCCTAGAAGCTTGAAGGGCAGCAGGTAGAAGACCCTTGCAGTTGCTTTGCAGCAATGCAGTTCCACCAGCCTGTGCACGAAGAATCTGCTTGTGTACTCCTGACTGAAGGGACTGTCATACCTCTCAAGACCAAGTTTCAATAGCAGATTCACCGTGCTCATTCTCAAAAAAGGGATTGTGAGGCACTTTGCCATTGCTTTATGTGGTGTGAGCTATGAGATGTTCTGATACAAAATCCCTTTTCAGTGTTGCAGAGCAGGAGTCACGACATCAGTGGTAACACTGCTGGCTCTGTGCTGATTCTTGTCCCGTTTAGAGGAGGAGTACAGACCAACTGCTGGCTCTTGAGCGGCAGCTAGAAACCTTGCAGTGAAGGGAGATGGCTTCTCGCAGCCCAGCTCTTTCACCTCTGCTCCTGAAATGGCAGGCAGTCACTCCTGATGATGATCTGAGACGTCCTCACACAGGACATGCTCTTGCCTACATCATTAAAAATCTATTCTTGTTGTTTTGTTTTCTTTTGAGTAGAAAACAATTCAAACAAGAACTTAATTAGGATAACAGAAAGGGAAGGACTGTAATATTCTGCTAAAACTTCATTTTATGCTCCCTGTAGAGGGGATGTTTTTTCCTTCTGGCTGGTCCTAATCTTCCTTGAAAAGATTGTTTGTCACCAGTACCACGGCATATTGGGAATGGATTTTAGCATCTCTTCATAAAGGGGCCCAGCTGTGAAATTTGAATGCCAGGGAAGCCGATTAAAAGGGAGTTGTTTAGCTTACAAAAAAAGAAAAAAAAAAAAAAAAAAGCGGTGTATTGCACAAGAGGAAGGACACTTTATCTAAAGTACACTTATGAATATCAACTTTCAGAGTTTGCTTTTAGAAAGCAGAAGCCCACCTTATGTGGTTATTGATGAGCGGCATCCCATGCTGGCACTAACTGCAGTTACATAACCAGTAAGATAATTCAGCAAGCTTCAGAAAGAAGCCATCCATAAAGAGCCCTATATCAGTGCCAGAGCCTTCTCTTAATGTCTCCATGTTGCAGTATCAAGATTCATAAAATAGACAGTGGTTTGGCTCCACCATCTTCCATCCTGGTTGCAACCAGGAAGATAAGTGGGTGTACTGAAATGGTCCAGAGGCAGGGGATGTGCAGGGACAATTTACTTTGCGGGATGGGAACAGCAGCTGGAAGAGAAGGTGCCAGAAGTGTAGAACTGTGCACAACTGCTGGTGCCACATGAACATACGTGATGCTCAGTGGCACCCACCGCAGGTCTATCACAGAATGTATCACATCCAGCCACACTGGGCTTCGGTCCTGCTGTGACAGGAAGCTCAGGGTTGTGTTTCATGTGATGGAGCCATAGCTGGTGGGCGTGAAGCAGCCTTGCTCCACTGGCATCAGCACGATGACTTCCCTTCAGCTGGAAACCTCTCCCCATGTGTCTGGCAATTCTCTTGGGCTGCAATGATCTGTGAGAGCTGACGTGCTCCTTCACTGCTAATGAGGTGAAACACTGGAAAAAAGGTTGTCATTAGCTATGGAAACAAGTGGTTTCTTAGGGATTGCTGTTACTGCTGTAATCAACGGTATATAAAATGGTGTTGTAACTTTTATTTTAACAAAAAAATGAAGTGTTAACATCTGTGGTACTTCTGGAGATTTCTTTGTAAGTTGACTGTGAAGCACCAGTTGCTGCATGTTAGTGAAGAGTTATTTGGCTGGCCGCCTTCCCTGTGTTTTGGGGGGCAGGAGGTGATCTGTCACTTACAGCACGGCCTTTCTTTTTGTAGGAAGTCAAGGTATATGGCAGAGGGAATCCAATTAAAGTTGTAGCAGTTGACTGTGGGTTGAAGTACAATGTTATTCGTCTGCTGGTAAAGGTAGGTCAGTGCTTTATATCCTTCTCTCCTGTTCTGCTTTGGTAAGAACCTTGCCTGTACTCAGTAGCCTTCTTTTCAGCTGTACACATTCATACCAGTAGCGGTTTCCTTCCTAAAATGAGGTACAGGTGTTTTTGTTTTTAGGATGATTTTTATGGACTGTGAGGTGTTTTCTGAAATTGATGCATGGTATTGAGGGGGGTGAGGAAGAGGAATTGTGCAGCAACCTTCCGGCCTTGAAGAATCCCAAAAGGTGATCTTTAGAGAAGCTGTGGTGCCAACATGGCCAAAAATGAATAAATGGGAAAAATTTTGCAGTGAGAGTGGTTGGAGAATGGCTGAAACAGGGAACCAGAGAAGTTGTGGAATGTCTGTCCCCAAAGATGCTGAAAACTGCCCTACAGTGGAGGTCCCTGCTTTGAGCAGGAGTTGGACCAGATGATCTCCTGAGCTCCCTCCCCCCAAAGTGATTCTTTAATTCTAGGATTCTTTGAAAATCTTTTGCTGTTGTTAGCACTGAGATGGAGCAGTCCTTACTTCTCTAGCCATACTGGAGGAACGAAGGTGGTGTCCTCTCATTCTCAAGATGCACAAGGTTCACGTGTTTCAGTTTTCTGGTTAATGTGTATGTTCATCCCCTTCTAGGCATGCAGGACTATTGCTGGCATGTTGAAGAGGCTGAGATCCCTGTGTTAGCAGTTAGGATGAATACATTGTGTGACAGTGAATGTATTACTTGTGTATATACACACCTATTTTGCATTCAATTACTAACTTTCAATCTCATTAGTGAATTTCAGAAATACTTGGCAAACACTGAGGTGGCTCAAAGATGAAAAATCCTAGCAGGCTTGTGGAAATAATCTGGACATAATTAATGATAGCCTTGTTATCGTTCCTGACAAGGGAATGGCTGAAATCCCAGTTCAGCCTCCAGACATGCATTCATTTGTTCCTTTGTTCCCCTCATTGCTTGTCTTTCCCTCTGATTTTCTCCCAGCGGGGTGCCGAGGTACATCTGGTTCCATGGGACCATGATTTTACCAGCATGGACTATGATGGGCTCGTAATTTCTGGAGGTCCAGGAGATCCGATGAAGGCCCAGGAGGTGATTCAGAATGTCAGAAAGGTAGAGTATGATAGCCACAGGCTATTTTTTCATGTTTATTTGTCATCTTTTCCTAGTTGTCTGAGTTTGGTCCTTCAGCACCTTTGTGACCTTGTGAAGGAATAGCCTTGATTTCACAGTGCTCCCATTTGAAATAATGTCATGTGTTAATACAAAGCACCCCTGCTCATTCCCCTTGAGTAGACCGAGACAGCAAGCTGTGCTCTGAGCTTTCCCCCTGAGGAGAGGAGGAATCTGTCCTTTGTAGGCTGTTGCCAGCCTTGCATTCCACCCGTCCCCTCCCCAGCTCCCAAACTCTGTGTGGCTGCTGTGAGGGAACTGCAGCAGGGCTAGGAGCATAGCATGGGTAGGAGCATAGCATGGGTTATGCTGGAATTGCTGAACAGTGACACTCCAATATCTTTTGAAAACCTTTTCATTGTAGGTGCTGGAGAGCAATCGCCCAGAGCCTTTGTTTGGAATTAGCATGGGGCACGTAATCACTGGAATAGCAGCCGGAGCCACTTCCTACAAGATGCAGGTGGCCAACAGGTACAGCAGCTCTTCTGCTCCCCAGGGCCCAGACAGACCAGTTCAGTGCTTTGCAGTTATTTCTTCATTCTTGCCATTCTCCTTCCTTTAATTTAAATTGCCTCGGTGTGCATTGTTTGTTTTGAAGGTGCCTCAAAGAGTTTGAGTAACTGGTCCCCCACCAAACTGAAGGACAGCGAAGTTTTTCCCAGGATTTATCATTTTGAGATTGGTTATCAGTAGCAGTTCAGCAGTAGCCGTTCACTATGTATAGTTCCTCAGCTATGAGCTCCTCCACATTATGGCATTTGGACACATCCAGCACTTCTGTCCCGTTCTCTGACCCTTTCCTTCTCCCTTTCTCTTTCAGAGCGCAGAACCAGCCTGTCCTGAATGCAGTGAATGGACAGGCTGTCATCACTGCTCAGAACCACGGTTATGCCATCGACAGCTCTACCCTCCCACCTGGCTGGAAACCTCTCTTTGTCAATGCCAATGACCAAACAAACGAGGTGAGTGCATCCTTTCTAGATACCTTTACTTAGCAGCCTCCAGTAAAGAAAGACTATCTCATTTTATTTTCCCTCCTGGAAGCATGCAGTCAGGTTACAATTAGTCATCAAAACTAAACTTGATGACGTGGCCATCTCCTTTACTCGGGGTCCTTCCTTACAGCCAAAAAGGGGGTGAGCCATTACCTCTGTCCATGCTAGCCCAAAGCAAAGGACTGCAGCAGTGACCTCACGATTTCCCTGGAATTGTTGCCTTATTAATTTCTGTGACTTCCCCACTGCAAGGGTGCTAGCCTGTGCCACTGAAATGTGTTGGTTTTGTGTTATACAGCACAGAAAAGGGATATTACCGGAGTCTGATCTATTTTGTTAATGTAAATAGAATCCCAAGGCCTAAAGGTCAGGGAGGAGACAGGCAACTGCCTCTAGAGAACAACTTACAGGATCTGATGTAGAGGCCTCATGCCAAGTAACACTCCACGTGCGGGGGTCTTCTGTTTCATATAAATGCCCCACACTGAGTCTGGCAGAATGGACAGTGCTGTCCTGGCATATCCTGGCTATAGTTTGCAGGATCAAGTAGCGGTAATTTCCAGCTGATGGTTTGAGAGTAAGTTCGTTGTTCATCAGTTCCTGTTGTCTTTGTCCTTGCCAGTGTATTTAAGCAGAGATAAATGTTGCCAAACAAGGTATTAATACAAAGGATTTACAAGTGTCGTTCAGTTTTTGAAGTGACTTTGGTTTGGCTGTGTTGGCACACTGAACCCTTCCATTCTCAGGCCTTCCATGCTTGCTTTAGCTAAATTCTGGGGACATGTGTGATGGTGTTTTTGCCTAAATCAGGTGGTAAGGCTGGACATGAGTCTTCTGGATCTAGAAGCATGATATTCTTTCATGTGACCTGAAGAAAGCATTTCTGCTACCCCCAAAGCAGCATCAGGCTCCTAAACCTTTATAGATTTGTCCATACGCTGGAGAGGGACAAGAAACATTGCAGTTCTAGCATGGAGTGCACCAGCAGGAACAGGACTGGATGGGCTCTCCTCTGCAGTCCTCTATTTGGAAGAGAAGAAGCACTTCCTGTGACCGACCTGACACAACACAGTTGGACAGGGCCAGCACAGGTTTCCAAATACTGACAAGCTATGGAGCGAATATATTTTGAAAAGGTGTTAGTACGTAACTAGAAATAACATGAGCATTCAGGGAAAATGTGGCAGACTCAGGATGCTCTTTACTCTGAGGGCAGAAACTCTTACTGTGGGCAGGAGCTCATCTCCTGTCCCTGTCCCATCCCTGCAGCCCGGGATGGCACTGTTACTCTGTAGGAGCTGCCGTGGCTCCTTTGCCCATTTGTGGGGGAAACGGGTTTATATCTGAGCTATTTTTCTGGGATTCTCTCTTAAGGGAATCTTGGTTTCCTCCATCTGGAATTGAGCCATGAGCAGTGACAGCTACAATGTAGTCTGCCAGTGGCCTGCACTGCCTGGTGCTGTCAGGCCATGCAAATGAGAGATTTGTTTTGCCTGGCTCCAAGTAGAAATACAAGCACCATCTCCAAACTCAGCTTAGGTCTTTCATACCATCCAGAGCAGTTCGTCACAGACCTGCAAATGACCCAGGGCATGGCCTTGTGTCAGCATTTGAAGTGAGTTATAGAAGTAAAGAGCACGACCAACATTTCTTTCTTCTGTAACAGCACGAGCCAGATCAGAGCAGTAAAAACAATGAAACAGCATTCTTCAAAGTGATCTTTTACTTGCTCTGTATGTTTTTGCTTCTTTGCCTGGTCCAGGATCTCCTCTGGAGGGAGACCAGCCTATCTGCTCTGCTAAGTGCATGCAATTTAATAGGGTTTGCTACTGTAATGAAGGTGATGTCTCTAGCATGTTTCTCAGCCACGCACAGCTCAGTGGGTAATGCACGCACTGGAACATTAGCAGAAGATAAAAAGGCTCCATAGTAAGGCTCCTCAAGTAAGACATAGTTTGAAGACTGTGCATGAAACAGGTTTCAATTTAGCAGCCACTAAAAACATCTCAGCCCCTTGGCCTTCAGTGCTTACAGGGATAACATCTGGCTTTCTGTTCCCTTGCCTACTTTCAAGGAGTCATCTACGCTGATTTTTTTTATTCCCGCAGGGAATTATGCATGAGACCAGACCAATTTTCACAGCACAGTTCTACCCAGACGCCAATCCCGGGCCAACAGACACAGAGGTATTGTATGAGGATTGATCTGGGCTTACTTTTAGGTGACCTGGGGAGTGCAGATACATATCAGCTACAATAACAAGTCTTTATGTTGTTGATGGTCCTAAATCTTGTTTTCGGAGAAGTCAGAATCCTCACAGAGGACCCAGTCATGCATAGGCTTGTGTCTGCTTAGCTTGATCCACAGCTAATTACAATCAGCAGCAAGGCGTCTATTGACTTCTGTGTGCTTTGGATCAATGATTCCATTCACATGATGCGCATGCTTTGAGTCCTGGTGGGATTATTTGTGTGTTGGAAGTTACTGAAGTGCTTAAGGCTTTGCAGGATCAGGCTCAACTATCTTGTACCTGGGGTGATTGCAAAAGGAAAAGGATTTCATCTTACAGAAAAAACACTAGCCAGATGTTTTGTAATAAAATCATTAACTTTCTAATACATTTTAGTTCCACTTTCAAATTTTATAATTACTGTAGAGTTATGTAAATGAATGCGTACTTCCTCACTCTGGTTCTCCTAAGTGAAATGAAATTTTAATCCCCCATCTGTGACTTCGCACAAATTCTATAACAACTGATTGCGTAGTCACAGACTATGACTAAGCAGCAGCAGGGGATGTGGAAGGCAGAGAAAGCACGTCTGAACAGAAATACACGTAGCGTTTCTTGAGAAGGTGGAAGAATACATGGAAGTGCTTATTTTATTCTTAATTTGATGTTGTTGATTAAACCTGCAAGTAAATCTCTTGATATCAAGACGTTTCCTACCAATCTGACCTGTAAATCTCACAGAATGTGAAACGACCCTCGGCTCTGGCTTCTCCAAGTATGTGCACTTCCACTGCTTGGATGGATTTGGGAGCCTGGACCCCTTGCGGACCCCATCAGTTGGGTGCAGTCACAGCCTGCCTCGCTGTATCCTGCTGCTGCCTGGGATGAGGCACATGGAAGCCAGAAAAAACTTTCCTCACAGCTGCTCTGGGATCTCTGGAGGGACCAACCAGCTGACACTTAGACACACCTGTTCAGACCCCAGCTCTGCAGCAGGCTCCATTCCACGTGGCTCACTGGAGCTAGTTAAGCATCTGCTCTTCTGTATTTTAGCTTTCAGTGCACGCTCTTTCCTTATGCTGCCAGCCATATATAAGCAGAGCTCACAGACATGATTTATAAGCGTTTTCTCCCTGATATGACCGCACTTTCTTGAATGCAGCTTTGTCAGATACAGCAAAGTCATTATAAATAATGGTCCCCTCTTCTCCGGTGGTGTGAATGTGCCTTCAGAAGGCAGCAGAGCAGAGTTGATAGCTGGAGCTCGCAAATGGCCTGTTTGTTTGTTTTTTGTTTTTTTTTTTTTGTTTTTTTTTTTTTTTCTTCTTTGCATATTATTTGTTTAGTTCCACTTTGGAGATTAAATTCATGTGTTTATTTTTCCTAGTTCCTGTTTGACTCATTTATTTCACTGGTTAAGAGAGGGAAAGGCACTACCATTGCTTCGGTCCTGCCCAAGGCTGGAGCAGCAGCTTCTAGAGTGGAGGTCAGTGCACAGATGCTCTTTGTTCCTGCCTGTCAGTAAGGCTAGGAGCTTGCTGACTCCTGCTGAACCCACTGTGCAAAATGGCATAAAAAACAGGCCATGGAGGTCAAAGGATTCCTCCCTGTACAAAAGGCCTGTCCTAGAGTTGTCTAGCTTTTCTTGTGTTGTTGACTCCCTTTTCTTTTGGAAATTTGTAAGATCTGACATTTTATGTATTTTTCTCTCAAGTTCTCCCAAGAAAGGTGCTCTCACAGCAGTATAGGAGGTGCCCAGGGATAATCCAGCCATGAGATCTCGTGCCAGCATCATAATATTGCTGCCCTGTTGCTTGGCAAATAAGTCTGAAATTCCTAGCGGGAGCTGAATTTCAGACAGTTTTGCTATCTTAGAAGGCAGCTGGACTTTGTGGGCAGCCAAAATGAGGCATGGTTGTCTATGAGCACATGATAAAATCAACACATGTATTGCATGCCTTATGCATGAGCTGTGTTTCTCTAACCAGAGAGATATGGGACAATTCCTGTAGAAATATTCTTAGACGTAAAAACTTCAGAGTTCTTGGAGGTGACTTTTATTCTCTTTTTGGAACTTAAGATTTGTTCTGTGCTGCATTCTCTGTTTATTTTGCTATCCACCACCACGGGACTGACTTTTTCTATACTCTTTCACACCTCCAGGTCTCCAAAGTTCTCATTCTTGGATCCGGGGGCTTGTCCATCGGTCAGGCAGGGGAATTCGATTACTCTGGATCTCAGGCTGTGAAAGCCATGAAGGTGAGACAGATACTTCAGAAATGCTAACTTTATTTATTTTATTTTCCTTTGTCACAGTGAATGTTTGCCCAACTCTTTCATTGCAGGGGCAGGGAAGCTGGTAGAATAAATAATAAAATTATCTATTTTTGGTTTGAGTTTGTTGGTAGTGTGATATGAGTTAACCACTCAGAATTATCGACTGGAGAGTGACATTCTTGAGGTTTCCATTGCAGCCTTCAGCTGGTTTGTTATTTTTGTTGTGTGACTGAGCACTCCAGGCTTGTCATATCGTCCTGCACTCTGGTCGAATGAAGAGGAGGAAGATGGTTAGTGACACCTGAGCTGAAATCACTGAAACTTGTGGAGTGCTGGCATTGCAAGGCAGGCAAATAATAACACCAGCAGAGCAGTTGGCTGCTATCAAGACAATTATGCAAAAGATTTTGAACCCCTTATCAAAACAGGTTTTCTAAATGTGTTTATTTCAAATGGAATGAGGGTTTTAAAGTTCACATATGCCAAGTTTTGTTTCCAGAGTGAATTCATAATTTTGAAAGGAATATATGAAAAGTCATCCTTTTGGATGACTATTGTCCAATAAACTTAATGTCCCACTTCTGAAGTCCCCTTTCTGAAGCCTGGAGGGCTGTGTTATTCTCCTAATTTGTAGAAGGAGAGATTGTAGGGGTCCGTCTGACAGAATCAGAGCAGTTATAGCTGCTCTGACAAGGTGAGTATTGTGATCTGCACTGAAGCTAACCAAAGTCAGGGCCATTCTATTCTTGTGCTGACCCCAGAGTCAGCAAAGGGGAAAAAATCAATTACAGTAATCTTAAATACAGTCTGGGGTAGGTCTGCATCGGTCCTAATGTTACAACACATCTTGTATTGGATGTGTTTTGTGTCCTGTATTGCTATTGCTGGCTGCTAGCTTGAAGTGGCCATGTTGTCAAGATGATGACAAGGTAGGAGTGGAGGATCCCAGAGCTGGTGAGTGCCAATAATGACCTGGGTTGGAAAAGAGGCCTCTCTGTCCCTTCTTCCCCTTTTCTCTCTCGTCCTTCAAACTCAGCTCCAGTTTGTGGGGAAAAAAAAATAAGTTTTTTTTTTTATGTGTGTATGTATTTTATTTTTTATTTTTTTAATGATAAATCTTCCTAGCTTGACCTCCCACAGTGCTCTTTCCCTTCCTGTGGCCATCAGCCAGCTGCTCTGATCTGCTGCAGGCTAATCAGCCATTCCAGCAGCAGCGCTTGCTCTTCCTGACCTTGCCTCTGGCAGTGTGATTTACAGCTGCATGCAGGAGAGAAGGCAGTTGGTCAGTAGCTGCCAGGAGAAAGCTGCAGAGCAGGGATGGGAGAGAACAGGGACAATTAACAGGAGACAAAAAAAAGAGATTTCTTTCCCCTTAGACATCTTAGTTTTATTTTCGTTTAAAAAATCGATATTGGTTCTCACTGCTGGATGTTCTGATTCACTCTGCGACGCATTGCTGTTCTTCCTAGTCTACTGGATGCCAGGTCCTTACAAGAAGGTGCTGCAGTTCACATCCAGTCCTACGCAGTTACGTGTGTGCCTCTTTCTAGAGTAAGACCCCATGGAGCTGGGGCTGCCCCAGTCGGTGAATTTGTATTTGCAAGAATATTCATCGAAGGCAGGAACAAACTATGAAGCGGGAGGCCAGGAAGCATCTGTGAACAGCAGAGAATGGCCTGTGGCCATCTGAAAAATCTTCATGATTGCTTGGGCTGGGGATTCTCCCAGCTGTTCTGTGTACAGGTGGCTATTGCACAAAAGGAAGAATCCTTCAGGAAGACTCCATTATTGATTCTCTGTTTTAATTAAGTTGTGATAAAGATCTCCAGCTAGGATGGGTGGACATTGTGCGTAGTGTGTACAACAGCAACAACAAAGAAAATTAAAAAGGCAGAAGTTGAAGGAAAGGGTTACAAGAGCAAACACCAAGTGGATTAAAATCTAGAATCCCAAATAACTAGGCCTGGGGATGTGATATCAGTAAAAACTTCTCTCTTAGCACAGCATGCGTTAATTCTGCTCATTAATTATGTTCCTCATCACTGCCAGCTGGTCCTTCAGATACCTTGTCCCAGATAAGTAGGAAAGAAAAGGCTGAGATGTACAGATACGCCGGCTTATTGGAAAGTGCTGAACCTTTCCCCTCCCCTGTTCATTGCAGCAGAACTGTAGCTCTGAATTTCTGAGCATATTTATTATAAAAGAATGTTGTGGTCAGTGAGCTACCCTTCTCCCTCAGCACCTGCAAGAAAACTACCCAGTTTGGAGTCCTTAGTCTAAAACTGAAATCTTCTCTGTAAGGATTTTCTGTTTATTCCTTTCCCTGCTATGCACGTTTTCAAGGAAAGCAGAGTTTTCTGTTCAGTGGAAAAAAAATCCAACTTTTTTGGGGAAAAAGTGTCAACAGAAATTTACAGTCAGTCTTTAAAGCAGTATTTTAAGTTATCAAGGGAGAAAGAAGAAATGTTATCCAGTAACTGAAATAAGTAATCAGAGAGAGCACTGAGTAAGAATCCCACTGCTCCAGGTGAGCTGTGTATTTGTTTCCCCAAACCAGTGGGTCAAGCAATCACAAAATGTTCTCGTGTTTTCTGTGAACAGAAGAAAAATAGTAATTTCTACACCAGTCCCAGCAACTCTTCCATACCATTTGCTTGAGGAATGGTGGCTGACTTAATCTACCAACCCTTTTCCTCTTTCTTCTTTTCTTTATTTCTGCTCACAGTTCCTGTTTGTTCTGAAAGTTTCTTCTCTTGTTTTTCCTTCTGTCTAAGAAGCCTCCACTATTCCTATATGGCAAATATTTCCCTTAAAATGGATTTTGCATCCATATTTAGCATTGTTTGTAAAGGGTTTATTCATCTGTAGAAGTTTATTGCCTTATCAGACGTTGATGGAGATTATAATGAGTTCCCATAAAAATGAGGCGTGCATCCCAGTACACCTTTTCAGCAAAGCAGTAATGTGTTGCTCTTTATCTGCCTGTGGTTGGTGTGTTGGCCTTTTTTGGGGGTTGGTTGGGTTTTGTTTTTTCTTTTAAGCATGACCATATTCTGGCCTCTTTAGCAAAACTTGGTTGGCATCCTCTTTATGCATTGATATTTTGAGAGTGAGAGGAGTTGATCTGCCCAGCTCTGTCTCAAACTTTTCCACTGTTGAGCAAACTGTAGTGAAATTCCATCTGCAGCCCAAAGAGCTGTAAACCTCTTACTGTTACAGCAGGAAACATGATAAACTTTACTATCTCTTTATCTCAGTTTCTCATATGTGACAGAGAAAAAAGTGTATAAAGTTTTGGCTAACCTTCCTCTTGCATATAGAGGCAGAGTTTATACAATATCATCAGGAACCAGGCTTTCTACATTCTGCTGTTGATGAAGCTGCTTGTTGAACACCTTCTGTCCTTGCTGCTGCTGTTAGCTCTTTTTCCATGTAGGCCTAGCTTTAATGCAGATTTCGATGTGTTTTTTTTTCAGGAAGAAAATGTGAAGACTGTCCTCATGAATCCTAACATCGCTTCAGTGCAGACCAATGAGACTGGCATAAAGCAGGCTGATGCTGTCTACTTCCTCCCCATCACTCCCCACTTTGTCACGGAGGTCATCAAGGCAGAACGCCCTGATGGATTAATTTTGGGCATGGGTGGCCAAACAGCTCTCAACTGCGGTGAGTACAGTGCAGATAGATGCCTTGGCAGCCCTTGCAGACCAGCTCATTGCTCTCACCACACGTTCAGCAGACTCCTCGTATGCAAATGTGCAAGACCTGTGTCTTACTGTGTTGCCTAGAGGCACAGGCAGAGATGCTGACCATGGCAGAATGAGTAATTGCTAAGCTATGGACATAGCATCTAATCACTGTTTTCAGCACTTGAAAGTAAATCATTCTGGAATCTCATCTCCTGGTTACCGTAGCTGAATTGGGGGTACTCACACCACCCAGGCAGAGATCAAAAGGAAAAGTTAGCTTCATTTAACCTTCTTGCAGCAGTACCTACCTGTACTGCTTTGTCTCTGAGATGACTGCCAAGTAGCAACTTTAATAGTAATCCAGTGGTTCTTAGATTTTAGGGAAGAAATGTCTGTGTAGTGGTTCTGAGTTCTAATATTGGCAAAGAATAATAACTGTTGATTACGCCAGACAAGTGGTCAGGTAGTCAGATATCTTCTGAACACTTTCTTCTTCATTTACCATCAGCCCTCAAAGCTGTGGCTTTGTTTGCTCTGCAGGAGTGGAACTCTTCAAGCAAGGAGTCCTGCAGCAGTATGGTGTGAAGGTCCTAGGTACATCAGTTGAATCCATCATGGCTACAGAGGATAGAAAGCTTTTTTCTGATAAACTGACTGAGCTAAATGAAATGATTGCTCCTAGCTTTGCAGTGGAATCGGTAAATCAGACAATTTTGAAGATGTGATTACTTTTATTGTTGCTAGAGTTATTTAAAAATAAATATTTCTAGTTTTGTTCAGTGAAAGCTAAATACAACTGTGGATACTGTAGCTTGTACACTTTCATTGGCACTTCGTGGGGATTGGTGCTGGTTCACAGTGATTTAAAATGGATGAAAATGTAGTTAAGCACTTGGAAGGCCTAAGCTAATTTATCCATTGAAAGGAAGAGTAAATTCAAGTTGGGTGACTTCTGTGCTGCAGTACAAAGGTTTATAAAATTTCAGTGGCCACTTTTTTTTTTTTTTAAATCTTATACAAGCCATTTAAGCTTAGTATTTCAAGTCCTCAAAAATCCCTAGTTCTGAAATCCCTCTTGAGGATGAGAGTGTGAAAAAGTAATTAGTTAGTGGAAGGGTGGAAGGTATGTTTGAGTTTGGAGGAAACAGTCTCAAAGCAGGATGTCTGTCGGAGGGGTTATTTGATGCTATAGTCTGTGAAGACAGACCAGGTAAGAACACGAGAAATCAGTGAGGAAGGCCATGGTGAGGACAGAAGTCACCTTCTTGAGCCTATGTTCAATTTTTCTGCTGTTGGGCAGAACAAAGTAATGTTAAAATGCCAACATCATTCTTTTCATTTTGTCTTCAGACAGCTGAATGTCTTATTGATGGGATTTCCAGTTAACAGAGTAACCTGAGTTGGTTGACTTTATTCATCTGAGTTGTTCTCATTGTCTCTGAAATGTATTCCCATCTCCTTTAAGATTGAAGATGCTTTGAAGGCAGCTGAGAAGATCAGCTACCCAGTCATGATACGTTCTGCTTATGCCCTTGGTGGTCTGGGGTCAGGCATATGTCCTGATGAGGAAAGCTTGCTGGACCTTGGTACAAAGGTAAGTCTGTGATTGCAAGCTCTAGGAATAGTCTGGACATGTGAGTTTTATTTTTATTTTTAAATGGATATTCACCTGATAGTCACAGATACTGGAATTGTACATACCCTGCCTTTCATCTTACCTGTAAAACGTTATCCTGATTCCTTCTAATGCCCTTCTTTTTTTTTTTGTTTTGTTTTGCTTTGTAATTCCTGCTACTGACTTGGGTAATAAAAATGATTAAACTAGTGTTCATCTGAGCAAGTGTTTCAGCAATTTTAGTCTGGGAAGAATCATAGTGAATTATTTTCACTTGCTTTCAGGAGTGAGTGGCACATGGCAGATGTCAAGGAAGTTGAAACCTTTGAAGAGCTCAGTGATAATGTAGTGTCAGAGTCAGAAGAGCTGAGAGACTTGGGCCTCTGCTGTATTTCAGTCTAAAGTATTTTTGCTAAGTCAAAAGCTCGTGTAAAAATTTAATGGGATTATGCTCTTCGTAATTTGACATCTACCAGCTGTGTCTGGCTGTGAGGAAACAACTTTCTGTAGGAAATCTGGGATTGTTTTCTTTACATTTGCTGTGAAAAGTAAAATAATTTGGGAAGATCAAAAAAAAGAATGCTTTTTTCTTCCTGCCCCGAATCCTGAATTTTAGGAAATAAGTCTCCACCAATGTCTTTAAAATTCCTGTTTTTCTCTTTTCCTGAATTTCTAACGACCTTAATCTTTCATGTATCTCTAGAAAGAAATACTGCTGATAGCTTTAGGAGCAGTAAATGAAAATAGCTTTTTTTCTCCTTCACACTGTTGTCATGCAAACAAATTCTGGGGCCAGAGTAGACAGTGTTTAGCAAACATCTGCTTAGGCAATGCCTGTCCCCGGGAGGCTCAGTGGACAGGACTGACAGATGCAGGAGGTGGCAGCGGGTACTGTAACCCTATCTTACGGATTGATGGCTGAGGTTGGAAACACTTCACTCACCCAATCTTATACACAGTCTTCTGTGTAGAGGAAGCAGAAATTCACCCAGAAAGCTTGTGAGTGCAGCTGTCTGGAAGGTTTATATCAAAAAATCTGTTTCAGTAAGAGAATGTGGTTTTGATTGGCACTTTTTTCTTTGTGGTTCAGAACGTCTCCGCTTTTCCATGACCAAATGTAAAGCAATAGCTTTTCATAAGCATCTTGCTTTTGTAAAATTTGAGGAATGGGGCAATGTCATATTTTAGGAAAATTTTGGTCTTTCTGAAACTTTATTTTTACCAAAAGTCTGATTCTGTTTTACTTTAAATATTTTTATTTTATTTGTTTTCAAAATTGATACTGAGAGCTTCAGCATTCTGAATGAAGAACGATGTTTCAAAGTTGACAGTGAAAAACAGTTTGAGTGGGTTTGGATTAGCTCAACTTTCGGTTCTCATTTCAGCAGCTCAGCAGAAATACTCTTCTTTCCATTTCAGCTATGGAGATGGTCTGCAGTAATTCTGTGAACCACATTATCAGACACTGGACTCTGGGCACGTTCAGACAACTGAACACCTGTAGGTGTATTTCTTCACAGCACAGCTAGCTCAAGTAACCTGGCCTTGAGTTCATGTCTCCTGCATCAGTTCATTTTGAGTGAGGGGAGGCAGTAGACAGTACCAGAGGAGAAGCACAGATTGTTCTACAGGCACTGTTAGGTGTTCCTGATACATCACCACAAACTCAGTGCCTCCTCAGACTGGGTGAGGTGCCACTCTTCAAACTGTTTCTTTTTTTTCTTGTGCCTGAGTTTGGCAACTGTCCTAAGGGTAGCATTTGAATAACAGCTTGAGCTGACTGCAGAGGGGACAAGGCTGAAAACTGATTCATGTGCTGCATTAAAAGAAGAAGCTTTGCTAAAGGATGGATTGATAATGTGCCCGTTACTTTTGAAGTTTTTAAGCGAGACGTGATTAATGTTTTCTATCTGCTAATATTAAGGCCATTTATTCACTTAGATTATGCTCATTTACCAACAAACTGTATTTTTCATTTTTGTCTCTTGTGCTGAGGAGTGCTTGCAAGATTAGTTTCAGAATAAATCACGGATCTTGCTTCTGGTTAGTATGCCAATGATAAGCAACATTATTAGTGCTATTAATTAAGTAGTGTTTGCTGGCACCCACACTTCCCATCACTTAGTCATTTAGCATTCTGCAGAGTTATCCCACTGAATTCCCATGAATATCCCATGGGGCTGCCCATATGCACAAACAAAAGCATGTGTCTATTGTGTGATTGGAGCCTTAGATAGTTTTGTACTCCTATTTGTTATTTACATGCCATTGCGAGCCCACATGCCCTGCTTTTTTAACCATCTGATCACATAAATATTTTCTGTGCCTTTCAAATAAAGCTAATGATTTTTTTTTTTTCCTGAAATAAAGCATGGAGTGCTTGTCATGGGTGCTATGAACTTCACTTATATTCATCTTTCAATTTTCATGTTGGCCTGGGTTGTCTGGAGAAGAACAGAAGCCTTAAATATGTTCTAACAAGGTGTAACAAAGCAAGTTCTAACAAAGTTTTCTTTTCTACTGTTTTTTTTTTTTTTTTTTTTTTTTTTTTAACCTATTCCTAGGCATTTGCAGTGACTAACCAAATTCTGGTGGAAAAGTCGGTTGTTGGCTGGAAGGAGATAGAGTATGAAGTTGTGAGAGATGCTGCTGATAACTGTATTGCTGTCTGCAGTATGGAAAACATCGATGCCATGGGAGTCCACACAGGTAGGCTTGGACATAGAGTGACTCACTGGAAATTGTGCTTTTTTATTTTTATGCAGTAGTTTATGTAGTTGTGTCGATGAAGTGGGCTCTAGAAATGCTCTTCAGGTCTCTGATGCAGCCAATTAGTGTGTAAAACAGATATTGTTATGCTGAGCCTGTCCCCATGATCTCATTTTTCTTAAGATGGCTTTTGGCTTCTCCAAAATCCAGTTCTGGGACTCTATCTGTGTTTTTCATTGCATCCACACTTCTGAATGTTTGTGATAACTTCATTACTGGCAATGGGTTAGCAAAGAAAGTCACCTATGTGGCTAGAATTTTCTGTTGCTGAACTGCTTCTCATTTTCCTTCTCTGCTGCCTTGTGACAAACAGGGGATTCTGTCGTAGTGGCGCCAAGCCAGACACTCGCTAATGAGGAATTTCAGATGCTGAGGGATCGTGCCATCAAGGTTGTCCGACATCTGGGTATTGTGGGAGAGTGCAATATCCAGTTTGCTCTGCATCCAACTTCCCTGGAGTACTACATCATTGAAGTTAATGCCAGACTCTCGAGAAGTTCGGCTTTGGCATCCAAGGCAACAGGGTATGTTTATGTAAAGAACAATCACAAAACAAACAAATGAGCAAACAGAAACTGAGTGGAGAAGATCAGAAAGAGAGTTAAGGCAATGACTTGGGTTGGGGTATTTTTTAAATACGTAAGTGACAGCTGCAAGGAGGAGGAGCTCTTGAGTCTGCTGTCCATGCCATTAAGACAAGGAGGTGCAAGCTTAATTTGTAGCACAGAAGACTAAAGGTGGCTATTAGGGGCAACTCTGGAGCAGTCAGAGCAGTGAGATGTAGATTCCTGCATGGGAAGTTTCTAAGGATGGTGGTTCCTGTCAGCACTTCCTGGGAATGAGATGGGAGAATCAGTCCTGCAGGGAGGTGGAAGAAGGGGTTAGTGAGCTCTCCAGGTCCATTCCTGCTTGCTGATGCTGCTGCTGCAAATGGAAAAACTCTCAGGAGGCGTGTGGGAGGGGAGCCCACTAGCTCTCCTTACAAAGCATATCCACTGTATCCATATGTTGGCTGCAAATCATCTCTGGGACCCAGAGGACACAGTTATTAACGAGCTGTCTGTCAGATTGATGCAAATGGTATTGCTAGCTGCTTTGTTTTGTTGGCTAATCATAAACTAATCAAGATAAGGATGGTCAGAGCAGGCAGTTTAAAAATTGGCTTCCTAATTGCACTTTGCAGATGCTGTTGAGAGGTGCAAATTAATCTGTAATTTGCAGTTTTCAACAACTCCTGTGTTGTTGAAGCGCCATAGCAGAGCGGAGATAAGCCATGATGCTGGACGGTGGGCGTTGCATTGTTTTCTTTTTGGATGACAGACTCGCAGCAAAACATACCTGTTTGTGTGGTCTCGCTGCGGGCACGATACATCTTTAAAATGGTGGCTTTGTGGATAATAAAGCGAGATCCAGGCCTAGGTAGGTAGCTCTGCAATGTATTAGGGTAGGAAGTAGTACCCATCTGTTGCGTTGAGGAGGGACAACCACCAGCCAGCTGGGATTCTCAAAAACCAACAAGGATCTCTCTTTTGAATGATGCACTGGAAAGGCTGAAGCCACTTGGGTTCCAGGCAGCTTTGTGCTGAGAGCTTGGGCTCGCTTTGGGTGTGATAAAGCACTGGGAGATTTCCGAAGAGCTGTTGCAGATGGATTGTGTGTGGCTGGAAGCACCTCCAACAAGTCATTGTGAAACTGGCTTTGATGGAAATGTTGTAGGAAAACCCTCCTGAGGGAGGGAAGGGTTTGTGCAGGGGAAGGTTCTGAAAAGCACGTCTGGATTAGGCCTGTGACCCAACGCGATACCTGGATTCAGCAACCCAGAGGCTTCTTGCAGATGGTGCTGGTGACTGGGTACCTCAAATATCCTTTCCAGTGAATGAGTAAAAGACTCTGGAAGATTTATGGGGAAGGAAATGCTTACGGTATCATAGTTAGGAAGTTAGGCTGCTTGATGTATACAGCACCTGATACAGAAGTGCTCTGGCTGCTTACGCAGTGTGTATTGCATAATGGAGTGGTTCAGCTGTCAGTACCCGTCATGAAAAAGTATGGGGCGTAAGGAGAAGATGTGGGGAATATTGCAGGTGATTTTTCAAGATGAGACTTTCCTTCTAATATTGGAATAAAACATCTTGTTTGCTGATGAGGCTTTTCCAGACGACTGAAAATTGTGAAGGATGACATCCCTAGCAAAATGAGAATAACAGGCAGGTTTACAGGCTGACTGCATTCCCTCCGCTCCAGCTAGGCCAGCTTTGCAGACCAGTCAGCTCCGTTCCTATTGCCATCCTTGAACTAAGTCTAATTCTTTGCAGACTGTTGAAGCCCCCAGTATCATTTTTTTCCTCTTGTGATTCCTGTGTTCAAATGATAAGTAACATTTTTGAGGCTTGGAAGAACTCTACAATTTTCTGCAACAGTGTGGGGAAGCCACCTTTCCTTTTGAGGAAAAAGAAAAGGGAGAAGAAAGAAGGGGAAAAAAGTGAAGTTCAATTCCTTCATCTGCTAAATGAAAAACATGAAAGGAGAAACACTGATCCCCCACTTTTGGGGGTCGGTCAGCCATGGTACCACACCAGGTTGCATGTGGTTGGTTATAGGACTGTGTATCAAACACCTTTTAGCTGGGACATGGGGCATCCTGTTTATGGGGTCTCTCTTTAGGACTCTGAAGCAATTAGTCTAAATGTTTTTACTGGTAGACTGCCTGTGACTGCAACCAAGCAGGGATTAAGTCACCTAGCCACCTGCAAAGCATAGTCCAGGCCCTCAGAAGCTCAATGTTTGAAGAAAGGAGAATAAAACGAAACAACTCATAGTTCTAATTTTACATGTGCAGAGTGATGCAGAGGGGAATTGAGAAGTTGGTGGCAAAACCCAGGAACCTGATCCAAACATCCCGAGCTTTAGGGCTGCAGCTTAAACTCAGGGCTCTGCTTTCTTTTCAACAGCTGATTTGTATCAAGACAGTGAAGGCATGCAGGGTGAAATTCTCCTGGTAAGCTGATGTAGGAAGACAGGCTGAGTTTACACTTAACAGAAATGTGCCAGGAACAGGGAACTGCTGCAATTTAGTATTGCAAATACTTTAAATAAAGCAGGTTGAGGGGTTTATGAAGTTTCCTTGTCATTTGAAGTACAAGCAAATTGCAAAAGCAAGTACTTCCCACTCTACTGTTCTCTACCTTTCCTCTGTGGCAGGTATCCACTAGCATTCATTGCTGCCAAAATTGCCTTGGGGATCCCCTTACCCGAAATCAAAAACGTGATGACAGGAAACACCTCGGCCTGCTTTGAGCCCAGCCTGGATTATGTTGTTACCAAGATACCCCGCTGGGATCTGGACCGCTTTCAGGGCACCTCCAACCGGATTGGAAGCTCCATGAAGAGTGTGGGAGAGGTGAGTGTGAGATCCTCTCCTTCCCTTCCCCTCTACCACTTGGGAAAGACATTTCTCTTTCTGGAAAGTCCTCAGGATCTCTATCTTCCTGGGCCCAATGGCTTTTGAAGACGTCAGTTCTATTCAGACGATTTGTATCCAGTACTCTATTTAACTGAAAGGAGTTTGGGCTGTGTCATCTTAGGTATCACAGCGAGGATTCATAAATGGTTTGACTATGAAAGGAAGAGACCGCTTTGGATCACCTGAGGTTTGCTTCATTCTTGACACTCGTGACAGGACTCCCAGAGTTATTCTTTGTTTGGAGTTCTGTAGTGATGGTTCATTTGAGTATAACTTCAAGACCTGTAGTTTAAGATTTTCAGTGATGTAGAAGAACAACAGCTCACAGTTGTTCCCATAGTTATTTGTCCTCCCTGTTAAATCCACATGCCAAACGTTGGCCTACTTCTGCTCTTGAAATCCAAGCACAACATGTGATACGGCTCTGAAGTTCTGACTTACTTATCTTGATGATTAAGTCTCCTGTGTCTGGAACATGACAGTGGGACTTTTAAACCCTGATTTTGAGGTGTCTGGAACAATAGCAGCATTTTCAGACCAAGTTTTAAGAGGGAGGGAAATGGATAAATTACCCTCTTAATTAGTTAATTACATACCAGCTACCAAAGCAAAATAATTAATTTTGTGGGTTTTTTTTCAGCTGCCTTTTTCTCCTAATGCTTTTCAAGTAGCTATTTTATTAAATTATTTTGACATGAGACCTTCCTAACATCAATTCTACCTTGCTCACACAATGAGCCTTCATCACAATTAGAAGGATTAATTAGAACTTCGTTTTTCATTTGCAGTTTTGGCTTTTAATGTCAATGAGCTTTTTTTTTTTTTTCAGTGAGCTGATGCTTACTGATATTAATCCTTTCTGCTTAAGGGTTTTTTGGACCGTTCTGTAGAGCTGGAGCTCCTAAATGCAGTTGTCTCATGAACCATCAGCCGTATGGCCATCGCTTGCTGGCCATAGCCACTTGCAGGGAGAAAATACGGAGTCCTTCCTGTGGCTGTCTGTCACAAAAGCAGAACCACATTATTCCCCGTGCTTCTCATCCTTCTTGAAACAGAATGCTGGGTAAAGAGAGAGGGGAAAGAGCCCCAACTGTTCCAGGCTACCATTGCCAGGGGTGAACTGACACAAGGACAGAGAAGCATAGGAGAGACAGCTTGCTGCTGGCAGAGGCACTCACCAAAAAGATTAGTCTCCAGGAGACGAGGGTGTCTGTGAAGCAAAGGGCTTCTTGCAGCTTTGTCTCGATTAGTATGTCACGATCATCTTCCTAGGCCTGAACCTGAAAGCAGATGGCAGCACCTACTGCATTTTTATTAATTGAACAGTCTGGCTTTGCCTGTTTTTTGTTTTTGTTTTTGTTTTTTCTCCAGAGCTCTGTTGTGCTGGGCAATGGGCTCCGAGCTGTGAGAAAAGAGAAAACAATGTTATTTTTTTCTTTGACATTTTTCAACATTGTGTTTGGGAAGACTTTTATGTTGTTAGGGTTTTGCTGCGCTGGGAAATACAAATGTAGAAATTTGAGCAAGGGCTCTGTTACCTCACAGATTTCCACAGAGAAAATCTCTTTTTCTTACTGGACGTGAAGTCAAGATTGAAGGTGGGAAACCCCAATGCTGCAGTGCCAAGGAGGAATAATGCTTTAAGAGAGCCCTCACAGGGGAGTGTCACTGTTAAATGTAATTTACAGGAAGAGGAGCAGATCTCTTCTGAACCTTAAAATTCCCACTGTGAGTTTCTCTCTCTAACAGGTTGTTAAACAGAAATATCCTTCTGTATTACTACACCCGTGCTGCTGCATAATGCTCTCCATACTGCAGCGCTTCAAAGCAGTTTACGAGGAGAGCAGCGATTGCCTGTATTTTACAGGCAGGGAGACAAAACCAGATAGGAGTCACTTGTCCAAAACTCCCTGTTGGTGATTACTGGCAGAGGCAGGCCTAGCAGTGGGACTCCCAAGGCTCAGCCAGCTGCACCCATTTTAAAGCCAGTGTGGCTATCTTAGGGAGTGGCTTGAAGGCTGTGAGCTTTCTCTGTCTGTCCATCCTTGTGGTTTCAACTTGCACCCATCTGTTACTCAGGGGAGAGCTGGGCAGCAGCTCACCGTACCTGATGTGCTCTCCCTTACAGGTTATGGCTATCGGACGCACTTTTGAAGAGAGCTTCCAAAAAGCCCTGAGAATGTGCCACCCCTCTGTAGATGGCTTCACTTCACGTCTGCCCCTGAATAAAGCCTGGCCAGCCAGCACAGATCTCCAGAAGGAACTCGCTGAGCCATCCAGCACTCGGATATATGCAATGGCCAAGGTAACAAAAGATCAAAAGCCCTTGACCGATGTGCCTTGAATGATTGCTAACGGCTTGGGTCCCCTGGTCTAGTGTTCCTCACCCCCTTGCTTTCCTCTGTCAAGCACACTTGAACTGTTTGTGTAGTATCTTCGCTGCTGTTGAAGTCCAGGTAATCTCTATCACGTGTAATTTCCCCTGTAGAGCACAACAGCTGGGGGGATATATTTACTTTCTCTTGCTGACATCTGTGTTCTCGTGGATCTTCTGTATTCAGGTACCATGTTTGCCTTTTGATGCAATCCAAGTCCGTGCTTGTTGTGTTCCTGTGTCCTAGCAGATCAGTCTGCGGCAGTGTTGGTGGAAATCTGGATCGCTTGCTTTTGTTTATTCCTGTAATGCACTTGCTTGCTAAATGCTGGCCAATATCACAGAATCACAGAATTTTCTAGGTTGGAAGAGACCTCAAGGTCATCGAGTCCAACCTCCAACCTAACGCTAACAGCCCTCCACTAAACCATATCCCTAAGCTCTACATCTAAACGTCTTTTGAAGACTTCCAGGGATGGTGACTCCACCACTTCCCTGGGCAGCCTGTTCCAATGCCTCACAACCCTTTCAGTGAAGAAGTTCTTCCTAACATCTAGCCTAAAACTCCCCTGGCTCAACTTAAGCCCATTCCCCCTCGTCCTGTCACCAGGCACGTGGGAGAACAGGCCAACCCCCACCTCGCTACAGCCTCCCTTGAGGTACCTAAAAAGAGCGATAAGGTCGCCCCTGAGCCTC
The DNA here is from genome assembly GCF_009819795.1 of Aythya fuligula. Lineage (NCBI taxonomy): Eukaryota > Metazoa > Chordata > Aves > Anseriformes > Anatidae > Aythya > Aythya fuligula. Next base: position 6,974,171 of record NC_045564.1, read on the forward strand.
CTCTTCTCCAGGCTGAACAAGCCCAGCTCCCTCAGCCGCTCCTCGTAGGACTTGTTCTCCAGGCCCCTCACCAGCTTCGTCGCCCTTCTCTGCACCCGCTCAAGCACCTCGATGTCCTTCTTGTAGCGAGGGGCCCAAAACTGAACACAGTACTCGAGGTGCGGCCTCACCAGAGCTGAGTACAGGGGGACGATCACCTCCCTAGCCCTGCTGGTCACGCTGTTCCTGATACAAGCCAGGATGCCGTTGGCCTTCTTGGCCACCTGAGCACACTGCTGGCTCATATTCAGCCGACTGTCAACCATCACTCCCAGGTCCTTCTCTGCCTGGCAGCTTTCCAACCATTCCTCTCCCAGCCTGTAGCTCTGCTTGGGGTTATTGCGCCCCAGGTGCAGGACCCGGCACTTGGCCTTGTTAAACTTCATGCAGTTGACCTCAGCCCATCGGTCCAGCCTATCCAGATCCTCCTGCAGAGCTTTCCTGCCCTCAAGCAGATCGACACACGCACCTAACTTGGTGTCATCTGCGAACTTACTGAGGGTGCACTCGATGCCCTCGTCCAGATCATCGATGAAGATATTAAAGAGGACCGGCCCCAGCACCGAGCCCTGGGGGACGCCACTAGTGACTGGCCTCCAACTGGACTTGGCTCCATTCACCACGACTCTTTGGGCCCGGCTATCCAGCCAGTTTCTAACCCAACGAAGCGTGCGCCAGTCCAAGCCAAGAGCAGCCAGTTTCTTGAGGAGAATGCTGTGGGAGACGGTGTCAAAAGCCTTGCTGAAGTCAAGGTAGACCACATCCACAGCCTTTCCCTCGTCCACCCAGCGCGTCACTCTGTCATAGAAGGAGATCAGGTTCGTCAGGCATGACCTGCCTTTCATAAAGCCATGCTGACTGGGCCTGATCGCCTGCTTCCCCTTCAAGTGCTGCATGATGACTCTCAGGAGGATCTGCTCCATGAGCTTTCCTGGCACTGAGGTCAAACTGACAGGCCTGTAGTTTCCTGGGTCAGCCCTCCGGCCCTTCTTGTAGATGGGCGTCACATTTGCTAGCCGCCAGTCGATTGGGACCTCCCCCGATAGCCAGGACTGTTGATAAATGATGGACAGTGGCTTGGCCAGCTCCTCTGCCAGTTCCCTCAGTACCCTTGGGTGGATCCCATCCGGCCCCATCGACTTGTGCACATCTAAGTGCCGTAGTAGGTCACCAACCAGTTCTTCATGGATAATGAGGGCCACATCCTGCTCCCCATCCCCTTCCACCAGCTCAGGGTACTGGGTATCCAGAGAACATCCGGTATTGCTGCTAAAGACTGAGGCAAAGAAGGCATTGAGCACCTCCGCCTTTTCCTCATCTCTTGTAACTAAGTTTCCCCCCGCATCCAGTAAAGGATGGAGATTCTCCTTAGTCCTCCTTTTTGTGTTGATGTATTTATAGAAACGTTTTTTGTTATCTTTAACGGCAGTAGCCAGATTGAGCTCCAGATGAGCTTTGGCCTTCCTAATTTTGTCCCTGCACAGCCTCGCTACTTAATAGCGAGGCTGTGCAGGGACATATGCAGGAAAATATTCAGCCTTTATTTGCACTGGCGGTAGCTACAGTCAAGTTGGCCAGTTTGGCAGGTTGCCATTAGTTTTATGGGAAGGGATGAAGGAAAAAAGTGAAGTGAACTGAAACGAAGGGTGATAGAATGATAAGCTGCAGGCTGAGAGTAGTGTCTTTTTGCAACTGTTGCATTGGTATGGGCTTGAAACTTGAAAGCAATTAAGACTCCACATTAAATTCAGCATCCAGGAATCCCCAGTTCTTTGAAACAGGCTCAACTTCTCCCCTAGTATTCTTTAACCTGTCTCCTGTCACAGAAGGCAAATCACTTCATCTTTCAAGGTTTCTGGGTAAGAGTTTGTGTTACTGTAAGAGGAGCAAGGGTCCAAAATTATTTCTGCCTTCAGTTCCATGGTGTTTGCCTGTCTGTATCTCAGGGTAAGTGTGGGGTTAGTCAATGTACAGAGTAGGGGCAATTTTCTGGTAGGAAACCCCACTTACTGTGTTTTCTATCGCCGACTTTGCATGGCAGAGTCTTTAAGACCTTTGTGCTCGTGTAAATAACTCATTACTCCAGTGGGGAGCTGGGGTTGTACCGTGGTGTCTGTAAAAAGGTTTTCACGTCTCTGTCCCTCTTATAAATGATCTGAATGAAAAGCACAAGATGTTCTGTGAGTGTACGGCTTGTCCAGCTGTTGACTCTTGCTTTTCAAGCTGGGGAAATATGCATCTTCATAAGTGCAGAACATCCTTCAGCAGCTGCGCTTGGTCTCTATTACAGCTTTCTCTTGCAACTGAGGGAAAATCTTTTCTCATCTCTCTGAGTGGCTCAGGGGGCTTTTATAAAGGTTAATCTGAGCCCCATGTTAACACAGGGGATTTAGGCAGATAAAGGTGAGTTAGGGCCATGCTTAACACTCTGGGTGTTCCCAGCTGGTGGCATTTTCACTGTCAGCTATCAAAAAAAGCCAGATCAAAGTCTTAATCCCTCCCTGTAAAGAGCTGCCTCTGTCTGACACTGTGCACTAATTCGTCTCCATTAATAACTGAGGCGAGCAATATCGGGAAGGGGTACCTCCAGCAGCTGGGGCAGAGGGCCTGGAAATCCCTTTCCATCTTGCTGACATTTAAAAGCCAACAGCTAGTCCCTATTAGCCCTCAGCTTTGTTTGAAACTGGATGCAGCCTCATTGTGTCTTCTCCTCCCCCCCCGCCCACAAGCCCCACTTGCCAGCTCTCCAAGGCTTTTTGCTCTTTCTCTCTCTCCTTTTTCTCCTTGACCGATGAAAACAGTAACTGTTCAGGTGAAAGAGAAGGCAGTTCAGCTGTCATTCAGAGTTACTGCTGTTGTAGTGAGACTCCCTGTTGTAATGTGTTTTTTTCAAAAAAAAAAAAAAAAAAAAAAAAAGAAAAGAAAAAAAAAAGGCCACGGGAGAGAGGCTGAAATAGATGACAGTTGCTCTTTGAGCAGTGGCCAAGTGCTGCAAGAGTGTAGCTGCACCTGATGGGCAAGAAGGGCTGTAGCTTATTTTTGGGTTATAACTTGTTTTTTTGGTGACTCTTAGGGTTTGTACGTAAGTGGGTTTATGCTATGGACTCAATCTGCATGCTTTCACCCTGGAGTCATGGTCTCCTAGATGTCCCCACTGCAGACACGTTAGCTTACGCTCGTGCTCCCAGCCACAGCCAGCCAAACACCTCCTCTGGGGAGCAGGCATGAGACAGAAGGAACAAAGGGGCCCTAAAGACAGCACGGGTGGCTGAGCTGAACTACTAAGGTAGCTTAGTTTCTCCTCCCCTCCTCTGCTGAAAGGGAGGTAGGCATTTGTTTTCTTCAGTTTCCCATGAGGACTTTTAAAGGAAGCATTCTAAGCAGAATAAGTGTGTGTGGTCACGTTACCTGCGTGTGTGTGGCTCAGCAACGCATGACTGAAGGTTGGAGGTCCCCAAACCATGCCCATACGTTGTGAAACCAGGCGGGCAAAAGGAATCCCACTGATTGCAGTGTGACCGTGCTCTCCCAACACCCAGTGGCTGCTGGGTGCTGAGGGCAGGCTGCTCATTCAGTCAGCAGCGTACTGCCTCTCAGGACAAGAGAAGGAGCCCTGGGCGAGCAACCTGGGAATCCTTAGAGAAAACAGAAGGTGCTTTGAGGTGGTGTCAGTATTTTGCAGTGCCCTGGGAGAGGACTGTCTCCATCCCAGATTAAATTTAGCTGCTTAATGTCACTGTGGAACACAGCAGTGACGCAGCCCACATTTCTCTCTGCTGCCATAAAATCACCCTAAGCAAAGCGGTGGCAATACGACGTCGTGTCTGCAGCCTGGTGACTGGGAGGAAAGCTGCTGGTGTGCAGTGGCTGAGCTCATCCCCGCATTAATGCTGGAGTTTTCTTCAGCGGCGTTGCTCTGGCTTTGTTCCAGGGATGTTGCCCTGCAAGAAAACAATTAAGCACGGTAACAAATTAATGAGCCTGATTTCTTCATCTCAGCGAAGATAGCGTGCTGGTATTATCATCATGGTTGATTATGGCTGTTTTATCAGGAGAGTTGTACCCATACACCGCTGCTGAGACCCAGGAAGTAGCAGTGATAGAAGATAAAACTGTATCCATGCTGGGGCACTGTCTAGCAAATTTCTGAGATATTTTTTAAAATAGTGTGGTGTCCTGTCAAACGCTGTCTTCTGCATAGCTCCATGAGGATCCTTTTAACCCCATTGTGTGGGTAGTTGGATAAAAAGTAGAAATAAATAAAAGAGCTCCAGCAGGATAGCCGCAGTTACGCTGTAGCTGCAGAGTGTCACCTAGGACTGGACTCTCCACTTCAGAGGTATTTCAAGGCCATGTGTTCTGAGTCAGTCTAGTTTTTCAAAGGTGAATTGAGACTTATGCTCCCAAGCAGTGAGGTGCTCCACAGCTGAGAATCTGGACCTTCCTGCTTAATATTTGCAGGTATGAGGTGACAGTGGGATGGAGATTTAAGTGACCTGGGGGTAAGGGGTACAGCTGTGGAGTTGGTTCTGCAGACTGAATGTGCCTGGTAGTTAAGACACATACTCAGTGGCACCAGGCCTTGCTGCCATCAGTTGAAGTTTGGCTGCTGGCTCTGTAAAATGCAGATTCTCCAGCTCTTCAAACAGGAGCCAGCTCTCGTTACCAGAGGGTGTGCAGAAGTGGCTTGGTCCCTCCCTACGTCCTGCTTGAGGGGCACATTTTGGGTTCCCCTGGCAGACCTTTGATTTTTTGATCTGTGCTGCTACAGCTGTCTCTGTTCCATGGCTGCTGCTGCTGTTTGCTCTGTTTGCAGAGCGTGCGTTCATGCATGGTTGGTGCTCTCCTCTTTTTGGCAGGCTCTGACTAACAAAGTCCCTGTGGATGTCATTCACAAGCTCACGGCCATCGACAAGTGGTTCCTGTATAAGATGCGTGGCATTGTGAACATGGAGACGATCCTGAAGGAAGCAAACAGGTAAGAGAAAACAGCTTTGTCCTAGGACACATTGTTCTTACTGGGGGTCTTTCTGCTGGGAAAACCATGGTAGGCCCTGAGCACTGATGCAGTTGATGCTGAGAAGTTTATTTTGGCACTCGGCGTGAGTGGAGTTCCCTTAAACCCCATCTGACTGCCTCACTCGAACCAAGGAAGTGTCTGAGAATGCTCTTTTGGGGAAAAGAACTTTGAGCGTACAGGCATCTTGCTGCCTGTGGGGATTTTGGAAGTTCTGGTTTATGTAGGAAAACCCTTACTGCATCTCTGAGGCTGGGGCTGGGGCTGGGGCTGTGGATGGCATGCAGTAATACCAGCAGGCTGCACTCACGTACCTAGGACAGTTTCCTTCAAACATGGGACTCGTACCAGCTTACTACACCCGAGGATCAAATGCAGGACTTTTTTTGGGCCTGTCTGATGGATTTTTAATTTTTTCTGCCGTGCTGTGATCATGTGGTACGTGTTGCTTTAGCACTGCACTTTCAAACACCTATAATTTCAGACATATTTAAATATAAATCTTCCTTCCTTAAGAAAAATGACCATCTAAAGCTAAGTCGGAAAGATAGCAGTAAATTAGAGCGCTCAGCTATATATTTCGGTTCCAGCCTCTTGCTGACTTGAGCTTTCCCTTCGTGGTTTATGAGGTTGGGAGCACCTCCTCGCTGAGTTATTGGCTGCGTGTCGGCCAGCTTTTCTGCTTCGCATTTTTGGTGTCTTAACCACGATTCACCACATGATGGCACTGGGAGCGCACTGTAGCCAGCACGTCCCTAACTTCATCTCCTGTGATTTCTGCTTCTTTAACCAGCTGCACGGTTTTAATTGAGCAGCTCTTGGTCTCCTTTGCCCCCCGGAACAAGCTGGATCTGGAGCTAAACAGAAATGAATGTGGAGGGAGATGTCGCAGAGAAGGAGTAGCTTGATTATTTACAGAAGTCTGTTGTTCAGCTGCACAAGCTTTTGCCCTCTAACATCTGTGTCATGTTGCATTTGTCTTGAATGCCTTAAAAACATACATGCGGCTCCTGATGAAGAAGAAAAAGGAAAATAAAAGCTCCAGATCAGTTTGATTTCCTTGCTGTTGGAGTGGCACGCTCTGAATGCTGCACTCTGGACCCCAGAGGTTGGTCCCAGCCTCAGCTGCTCTAAATCCAGCATCACTCCACAGATGCTAATCGTGCCAAACTGCTCTTTATCACTAAGGTTCCTTTCCCTTTCTCTGCTATGGGTGGCAGGAAATAATAGCTCTAGTAATGCGACCAGTAGCCGGTGCCATCCCACACTGTTTTTCATCCTCCTGGTGACTAAGCAACAGGCTGCAGGGCTGACCTGCTCCACCAAGCCCTTTTGTGGTATCCAGCCCTGCCTTTGTATCACGCAGCCAGTGTTGTGTCCTCTGTAAGTGGATTCATGCAACGCAGCTCAGGTGTATGAATGTAGTTCAGTGGTCAGTGCAGCTTTTCAGTCTGGCATCCCTACTCAAACCTTCCCAAGGAAACTTTTAGCTCCCAGGCTGCCCTGAGAGGCAGGGACGGACTGTCCGGCTGCCTTATGCTGAAGGCACGTTGGAACAGAGACAACAAGCTGGGAAAAAGCACTCCTGACCCGAGCTAAGAGGCTGGTCCCGCAGGCCACAGCAGGAAGCACATCTCCGCAATAGCCGAGGGAAAGCTAATTGAGTGATGCAAATGAGCCTTGGCATTCCTGTGCTCCTCCTGCAGCCAGCTGTTTCCAGTCCCCAGCGTGCCTGGCACCGTGTTACCTGTGCTGTGGGATTATTTCCAATGGAAAAGAATGGGCTGTGATACAATCGTCGCTCCAAATCTTCATTGCTGAAATGCAGTTAGCATCAGCAAAAGCATTTTGCTGTTCCCAGGCACTACTGCTGGTTACGGGCAACACTTCTTGTTCAGTCAAGCCCATCCCTTGCTCTTTGTCTCCTGGTTGGTTTGGGGGTGCCCTGCGGCAAGATTTTGGATGTAGCTGGAGGAACAGCTCTGTCCGGAGTCTTGGTTTGGGCCCTGCAGAGCTGTTGTAGAAATGGTAACAAGGAGATGGTCTCTGCCAAGAGGAAGTCCAGAGCTAGAACAAGCAGGTATGGCAGGCAGCTGGGGAAGGGGGGTTGGAAGCAGAGGGAGACGTTTGCGAGCAGTTCAGCAGGCAGCACTCTCACTGCGTGCTGCCAGGCCAGGCCTCGCTGCTTTGTGCAGGGAAGCTGTTTCCATGTGTGAAATGTTATATGGAATAACGATGGGGGAGCAACAGACCTAACTTACAACCATTTGTCTGTTCTCACTGTTGTCCCGGCAAGCCCAATCATTTGCAGAAACAGCAGAGACTGGGAAGGGCACCCATTGCCTCGCTTCTGTTTGTCCCAGCAAACTTCTTTCCAGGGAGGATTGGACCCGGTGCTTAAGAGACCCGGTGTAGGTTGGGTCATGCTGCAGCTGTGTTTCAGTTCACCTTTGCTTCTGGGGTCCTCTAAGATGGAGGAAATGTTGCTTCAGTTGCATTGTTGCATTTTTTTTATCTGTTAACTTCGTACCTTCAGTAAAGAAATCTTAAGAGCAGCCTGCCCACTGCACTTAGCCGTGTACATACACACATGGCAAGAAAAAGTCTGGTCTCGTGCTGCCAGTCCATGACTGGACAGTGGTGGGCTGAGCAGTGGTGTGCAACAGGATGTGATGTTACCAGGAAATCCTTTCCCTAGATTTGGCCTTGCCTGTCTCATGAAAGCAGATGGAGGGGAGGGCCCTGGAGTGACCCCACCAGCTGTTTGTCACGCTGTCAGCTTGTGATCGAGAAGGAAATCTGAACAGATGACATCTGGGTGTCTGAGACAACCAGGAGTGAGACGGGACTTCAAGGCCTGGCTGGATGGGTGAAAAGAAGGGATAGTGGGGTCCAGTTCTCTCCTGGGGGAAATCTGAATGAGATCTAGGGGAGGTTGGGCCGTCTTGCAGCACTCAGAAGTGAGCATGGCGCCCCAAAAGGAATGTCTTGGTATCGATAACAGGCTGTCTAGCTGAATTCCAGCGAGAGAAGAGGAGCATGGTAAACCCCCACTTTGCAGGGGAGCCGAGCATACAGACGGTAAGGCTTACCCAAAGTCTGGCAGAGCAGGGAGCTGAACTGTCTCCTTAAAGCTCAGTTTCTCAGGTGAATGTTAGTAGGAAGAACAGCTCCTCCATTTTGGTGGTTACCAAATTTGCTAGCCCGCTGGCAGTGGGGAGTGCTGACACCACCATAGTTTATAGTGTTACACTTCAGAGCTTGGTCCTGGTGGAGAGCGTGTCCTTGCTCTGTGGACAGGGCATAAAAACCCCTCCTGGCCTGTGGGGTGTTAGAAAGGGGTAGGTGCAGCCCCGATCATTGCCCTTCTCCTTCCTCAGGAGGCGCAGGCTGGGAGGTGGGGAAGCAGAGGAGAGTGGGAGCCCTGCCTCAGCGGCCCGTGGTTCATTGTGAATTCCTGTTCGAAGCCCCTGTCTGTGAAAGGTGTGTTTTGAAAGCATGACTTGATTTCAGAACACAGCCACAGCACTACAGGTGCTGGAATTCAAGCCCAGCTCCAGCAGGTGACCCAGGAAGAAGCAGACAGGCCATCAATAAACCGTGCAGCTCCGCAGGGAGTGTTGCACATCTGCTCTCCTCAGGAGCAGTTTTTTCTGCTGACTTGGGTGTTTTTGGGACAGGTCGGAGAGCCCAGCTCAGATCTTGCGTGGGTACGCAGCAGAGCAGTACCAGTGCCTCGACACGAGGCTGCGTGGGTTCGTGCTGTTTGAGGAGCTGTCGCTGACATATTTGTTGTTTAACTAACTGGGAAGATTGCTTTCGTCTTCCGAGTGAACTGGAGAGCAGGGCAGACCGAGGAACAAACGAGGAGTTCAGTGCGTGAGGGGAATACAGTACCAGCACTCATTCTGCACTGGTTGTGCTTCTTAGGATCCAAGGCAGGAAACTTTCTATCTGTCTTACAGAGCCACTGGTAACTTCACAGCTGTATTTTCCTTTAAAGCACCTGCACGTCTGTGGAAGCTCAGCATGCATTTTCTTCCCTGATGCACACGATAGCCTGGCGCTGCTCTCCAAAAGCCTGGGGGGGATCTCTGCTTCCAGTACTGCTGTGGCGAGTCTGTCGGGCAGCACCCCAGCAAACATCCCAAAGATCTCTCCTCACCTGGGGTGGGAAACAAGCTTGGAGGAAGCATCTAGGGCCCGTCCGTGGCAGTGCTGCTGCTTGAGCTGCTGCTTCAGCACATTGCTTAATTGTAGGTGAGAGTTGTTCGGGTCTTAGGGCACAACATGAGGCTGTAACGTTACTTACATCAAGGATCTCCACGAGATTTATTAGCCAAGGATGTGAACATTAAAGATGCAGAGAGCTGAAGTGGTGGAGCTTGGTCAGTGGGTGAAGCTTGGTGGTTTACAGCTCCTGCTTTCCTGAACCCCCCTTTGGCAGCTTTTTGAGTTCCTCAGGAGGGGAAAGGTGGTGACAATCTGTCTCCTTGAGAAGAGAAGCAGGGAGGGAATTTACACACCAGTCTCACTATTTGAGTTGAAGCATGTTCAAAATTGTGTAAGAACATCAGGAGCAATCAAGGAAGCCATTAGGAAGCCATGAGGAGTCTTCAGTGGAGAGGGACAGAGGGAAAGAGGAAGAAGATGCCCAAACGTGTCCGGGATACTCACAGCCCAGGCTTTGCCCCTCAGTTCACAAACTGATCCCAATTTTTATTTTTAAATTTCATTTTATTTTGCTTCAGGCTCACTAGCATGTGCCTAAGTAATGTGCAGGATGGGCGTTAACACGACGACGTACCTCAAATGAAGCAGAGCTTGTTCTGGGGGCTAAGAAGAGCTCTGCTTTCCATATGGAGCCGGGGCTTTCTGCCAGCCCGTTTATTTAGCTGTACTCCTAAACTGGTGGATCAGATGAAAGCCAGTCAAGTGGAAGAGAGGGCCGTGCTGGAGCGAGCCGCCTCTCCTGGTAATTGCAATGCTGCCAGCGTTCTTCCAGGCAGTTAAGAGATTTCCCCAGGTCCTCTGTGCCAGGTGAAAATTTCCTCATTAAGGGGAATTTATTCCGTTTCCTCTTATCGTTTGTTACTGAAGAAGAAAGGGGTGGATGGCGTTCCAAAGATGCCAGGGTAGGATTTTAAACAAAAAGCACCAACAAGTCAACACTGGGAGCTGAAAAGGGGCATGAGCAAGGTTTGGGAAAGGCTTATATTGTTTATAAACTGAGAAACGTGGGGGGAACTTGGCTCTTTGAGGAAGTGAACAGCCACTAGATGAATGTGGCAGCATGGAAAAAGGCCGATCATCTGGTTCTGAAGCTCTGACCCTCCTGCCATTTTACAAAAGTGGATGTTAAGAGAAGTGGTAGAGGAATTGTGGCCATTTCATCTTCCCTTGTTTCATAACGATAAATTAGCAGGGAAGTTCAATCTTTGCAAGTCTTTTGGCCTGTGTTTGAAGAGTAAGTGATGCTCCAAGGGAAGGTGGGAGGCGCTTATGTAGGACTAGGTCATGCTTTTGGGAACAGCCAGAACTGAGATATTCTCACCTCGTTTTAGTGGGGGATTTCTGGTGAGCTCTTGGAAGGAGCTCTAATCAAAGAGATCAGCCTGATAGTGCCCCTGCTGGCTTCAGTGTCCCCAGCAAGTCTAAAGGGTGGGAGTGGAGGCTGTGGGGACAGAACAAGGTCAACGCTGGATCTGGAAAATCACCGCCCCTTAACCTCTGCGTGTCTTAGTCTTGCTATTGGCAATATAATCATCACTCTACCTACTGTTCGCATGTTTTTTTTTTTTATTCTTTGGATGAAAGTTGGGCTATAAATGATAAAAATCAGTATTAGGAAATGGACATCTCGTGGCAGATCATGGTTTCAAGTAGTTGGAAAGCAGCACTGCTGGGTGTTTGACTTGTGCTGATTTTCTTGGACTGTTATACGGCAAAACTCTTGCTTATATCCACGGGGTTAGGTTGTCACTTCTGACCTCTCCTGCCTCATGGTGATCCTCGTGTGTTTCCTCCATATTAAGCTGCCTTTGTGGCAGTGAGAAAAGAGGAAACCCTTCCTGCCTAGGTGCTGCTTGAACAGACCTTCCCACCACATCCCTTGTATTAAGGATGTGTTGAAAGCCACATCTCTTACCTTCATCATGCACTGGGACTACTAGAGGAAAAATTCAGGTTTATTTCCCGTTTAGGTACTCAGCTTGTCTCTTGTAAGCTGATTGTCCTGTGCAAAACCAGTTCCCTTTTTGCATGGACACCCTGACCCGACTAGGATGTGCCAGTAAATGCCCGGACCCAATTTGAGCTGCTAGCCCAAGGCAGGGGAATCATGTTGCAAAATTATCTGCCCACCCTGCTGATGGGGAGGGCAGTGAAGGATATTGTTATAATGATATATTTTTTTTAAAAAAGGAGTTGAAACCAGCTGCAAATGAAGGCAATTTTCTTTCTGTTGCTAATCAGATGTCAGCCAGCAATGTGTGTTTCTGAGACAGACAGGAGGGGAGAGCAAGGGAGCAAACACACGTTGGAACTGACTCGTTTTCTGGAGATCATCAGGTCTGCTCATTTGTACTTAAGGAATGCCAAATCTAGGAGAGGAATCAAACACGGCTGCATCCTTCCGAACAGCTGGCGATGGCTAGCATCTGCTTTGCCAGGGAGTTGGCAGATTTTGCTTGCTGTGTTTCCTCCTGTAAAGCACTCACCCGTGCCTTCAGTTCTGGCGTTCGCACTTCACGCAAGAAGCCCTGCCTCTGAGCTGTAATCAGGAAGGAGGAAGGGCTCAGGAGAAGCAGGGCAGTTGTTGCAGCGGAGGAGTCCGTGCGTGGAAACTGCAGGCTTTAATTGCTGGGGTGCTGGAAAGCAGGTCTGTCTGTGGGTAAACCTTTCTGCTTTTAGGACTGGATCCCAAACCTGGGAAGCTCACGCTGCTGGGTTAGGCAGGACCCGTTCCTTCTGACAGCAGCAAAGAGCAGGATCTGTTGGAGTAAGGAGTGATGTGATGGGGGCAGTTGGAGTTCCTACCCAGGAGCTGAACTCCAAAGTTTCTGGTCCCCAGTTCTGCTCTCAGAATTAGCTGGCTTGACACTTCTGTGCCTCCCACCTGCTTTGCCTGGCTTTGCTGAGGGCAGTGGAGCTGCTCCATAAGCCAAAGTGGAAAATCCAATGACTCTTTCATGCTTCAGCTTCCTGACACGTTCCAATAAAGCGGCCTTACCCCTCTCCTCCTGCTCAAATAACATAATGCTGTTTATTTAAAAAGACCATCAAGCAAAGGACATAATTCAAAAGCTCTGATTTAGGAAAATTGCTTGTTTGTTAATCATTTCCTTTTTCCTGATTCAGAGCTTGCTTGCTCATAAAATATTGATTTATTGGGCAGGCAAGGATGCTCTTGGCAATGAAGATGAAAAGCAGAAGTGCTGATAAAAATACATGGGCTTTTTATGTTTTTCCAAAAGCTAAGCTTAGAAAAGGTAGCTTAGAAACAGAGACAGGCAGGAACCACCAGGGGTATAGGTGGAGTCAAAACAAAGTGAAACAAAAAGAGCGTGGGAGGAAAAAGCGTGAGATGGAGGGAATAAAGAGGGGATGGGGAAGGTGGAAAAATCAAAACGGACAAGAAACCATTGAGCTGCAGAGATGTCTGGGGGAAAGCAACGCATGTGAAATAAACAGCAAAAGTTAGGAGTGCTAAAAAGTGGGAGAACAAGAACGTGAAGTGATGAGGGACCCTGAACACAGATATGAAACCAAAAAAAAGTGCCATGGTTGACCCTGCCTATTTCCCTCTCCCCCTTTTCATAATGCAAGAAGTAGCACAGATGACACGGGGGGAAAAAAGCCTGCTTGAGACTGGCAAAATGGAAGAAACTACCTCTGCACGTGAGCAGATGAAGGCCAGTTTTGCTAGGCGTCTCTGAGGTGACTTGGTTTTTCAAAGCAGTGGCCGTATCCGAATGCAGAGCAGCCCAAAGAGCAGAAAGAAAGGCGTGTTTGGGATGAATTGAGGTGCTTTGAGGCAAGTTGTCCCACAGCTCAGCAGGGGCATCTGAGTGGGCTTGTCCCAGAGCTTCAGGAATTGGTGCGAGCGATGGTTAGGGAGCCAGCCCAGTGGGGTGAGGCCTGTATTTTAAAATTTGGATTGGGAGGAGGAAAGTGAGGGAGAGATTCAGTTAAAGTTTAGACATGGAGATGTGGGGATAAGGAATCCAAGAAAGGAGCCGCTGCAAGTCTTCTGCGGAGGCTGTAATGGTAAAAGACCACACAGACATGGAGATGGTGACCTTAGAGTAGCTTGGTGGAGAATGCTGCCGGGGAGATCCCAGGCCCGGTGTGAGCCGCTCTTGTCTCAAAGTGAAAGAAACAGCACCTTTCTTCTCAGCACCACTAGGCTACCTGTGGGCTTTACCTACTAGGTATGTGCATAGGACATCCAGCCCAAGAAAAGATCTTTTGTGTATGAGGAGTGCATGGCTTAGTGGGGTCGGCTTCCTTTTCTTGCCTTCAAGTGCATGCTCCTATAGCAACTGCCCCTCAGTGCAGTACGGGAGACACGAGTACTCGTGTGTCTTTTAAGTGTTGCTGTAAAGCTTCATGTGTTTTTCTTTGTTTCACACCAGTGAAGCCGTTCCAGAAGAGACCCTGAGGAGGGCCAAGCAGCTCGGCTTCTCAGACAAGCAAGTTGGGAAGTGCCTGGGGCTGACGGAACTGCAGTGCCGGCAGCTGAGACTGAGGAAGAACATAGCTCCCTGGGTGAAAAAGGTACCGGGAGAAACCTCGCTCTCTGGGGCGAGGACTTCAAAGGGGGCAAGGAGCAGGAGGCTTGTCTGCCCTTAGACACAGTCAAGGAAAACAAAGTGAAAACCTTGGCTCTGTCGTCATCAATGGGAGTTTTGACATTGACGTTAGAGGAGAACAAATTTCACCCATCTAGCTGTTACCTCTGTACTGCACGCCTCAGCGTAGTGACATCAATCTATCGACTGAACATCCCCAAAGAGAAACAAACTATTTTTCATTTTCTGTGTGGCTGAGGTGGAACCACAGCTACCTGGCTTCAGGAAAAGGCTGAGAAGATGGATACTGGCCCACCATGGGGTGACAATGAAAGATGTAATACGTCTTTTGTCTTGGTAGTAACTTTTTACAGGGTAGCACTTTATTTGAAGCGCCCTATTGTTTATGGGTTCATTTGCTATTCATTGTAATAGTACTGAGTGTAATGAGCTCATCTAGTATTCATGGCAGTGTCACAAATGCTTTGCTAGGTGTTCTGTCGCTGCATTTAAGGTATGGTGGTATTAAACTGCCACCAGCTGGGATTTCGTCCTTAAAGGGCGCGGAAAAACAAACCAAGCTAGTCAATGTTTCTGAAAAAGCCCATCTGTATCCTCAGGCCCAATTCCAGATGCCAAATCTCCTTCTGTTCCCCAGCTGCTGTTTTCCTTCTATGTCCTCACCTGGCCTGCAGGAACGTGCCTGCTCTTGCACTGCGTTCCTTCTTGCACATGGCACTGCGGTGCAGGATTGATTTGTGTGCCAAGGTACCCTTAATAAGGTCATTTGACTTATGCAGCAGTTGTGGCATCAAAGCATATGTTTCTTCCTGAGCCATGAAGTACAAGTTGCAGCATTAGCAGCAGTAATGAGCAGCAGACACTTACACAGCACTAATGACGTAAGGTCACATTCTTCATTATTCACAAGGATTTGCACTGCCAGTGGGGATTCATGAAAGTACTTGACAACTGGAAAGATTTTTAAGTGGTAGCATGTAAAAATTCATGTCAGGGCTGCTTTAACATTGTTCCCTGCTCAGTATGCTGTGTAGAAATGTTTCAGCTGTTCATTCAGGGAACGTGAGCAGTAGGGTGACCTAGATGGACCGGTTACTGTGTATAACATGCAGTGAGGAGTTGACACAAACAGTTTGAGCAGCCTGGTAGGCAAATAATTCTTCTGGACTCTCTGGTGACTAATTACATAGGAGATTGTTGAAAACAACATATAAGGGGTGACTGTAAATCACTCTTGCTTTGTGCACCATTTAATTACCAAAGCAAGAGGGATGTTGTAACATAACTATGGAGTACTTGCTGCTGTCCTCTACACAGGGTGATCTCAGAGTGTTATTGTGTGTATGTTTGTGGTTAGTGTGTGAACAAATGGAGCCAGGTGTGTAATGGGGAGATCCAAGATGGCATAGCTAAAGAAGACAAAAGACCTGGAGGAATGGAGGTCTTTGTAATTAATACTGCCAAACTATCCAGAGAACGAGGAAGGCAGAGACAAGAAGGGATGGCTAGAAAAAACGTCTGGGCTGTGAAGATGTTTTACCAAGCAGGTGCAGCACCAAGTTTGCAGCTTTAGAAAGAGAAGTCAGAGCCTTCTGTTGGCTGAACTGCAAGGCCTGGGGGCAGGGCAGGCATTTGCTGCATTGCCAGCACATCGCAGTTAGGGTCACCTTCTGAGGAAAGGCACAGCAGGAAAAATAGTAAGTCAAAAATATGAAAAGATGGGGGGGGGGGGGGGAAGGGAAACAGTACATAAAAAGACTCTTGCACTGGACAAGTAACAGCCCCTGCTCTCCTTCTGCCCTGCAGATCGATACGCTGGCGGCAGAGTACCCCGCGGTAACTAATTACCTGTACGTCACCTACAGCGGGCAGGTAGGTGTGTTTGGGAACAACGCTCTGTTGCTGTCCAGTTTGATCTCTTCCCACTGTACTGCAGTTTTTCTGGAGATCTTGCAAATGCCTCGTTCTCTGTAGAAATTATTTTGAGTGCTATTACATAGAGTCCCCTTTCAGCAGGCCTGGTGCTGTCTCTTGCCTGGTGATCCAGTGCATTTGCTGTTAGTGCTCCTGTGTTGTTATGACTCTGTCTTGTAAAACCTGTACTGACATCCTCTGGGCACAGGTCAGGCGCTAGGAATGCAGAACTTGTCTCACTCACCTCGTTCTAGCATTTTTTTTTTTATGAAAACTTGTAGCTCCTTGGGCTGCTTGGATAGCCAAGTCAAAGGTGCTGCGTCTCCCTTGGTTTGGGTGCAGCACCACCAGCTCCAGTGCAGTAGCACTTCATTTACACCGCCGTAAATTAGATCAGACATGAGCCCTGAAGGATCAGGCTGTTGGGTACGGGCTGAATGCCAGAAACTGTTTGTTCTGAGAAGCACGGAGTTAGGTGCTGCTGAGTGCAGACCCTAATGACTTTTCTCCCTCCCTCCTCAGGAACACGATGTAAAATTTGATGACTGTGGAGTGATGGTGTTGGGCTGCGGACCGTATCACATAGGTAAATCTTTCTTACAGCTCCTCTGTTTTCCTTGCACCCTCGAGCCTTCTTTGGATATTCCTGTGGTTCATTTGTTCCTCTTCTCATATGGTGACAAAACCCTCTGGAGCACAGTGCACAGGACATCAATTCCTAGCAGAAGGTTTGCTTTTTACACTTGCTTGGAGACTTCATTTCACGCCCTGGAAAAACAGGATACTTTTTATTACTTGAAACGCAGGAGCATGTCACCTGGTTGTGATTTCCACAAAGTTTTAGGGAATTTTTTTAACCTTACTTTTGGCAAATGTTGAGGCATTCAGAATCTGATACCTCATGTGGAAGTTTGCTGCTGCTGCACACATCTTAGATAAGTATTCTGTCAGCTCGTGACTACATTGTTGTACGTTATGCATTTTAATGTTGTAAGTATAGGTGGCTACAATAAAGATTTGGGTAACTTCAGCTACTTTTGAGTAAGCAGTTCTCTGTATGCAGCTTGTTTCAGTCCACTCAGATGATTATGCAGCATAAGAGTTTCCAAATGGCTATGGATATTAGGTAGACAGACCATGCTGAATTCTTTATGTGACTACTTTTTTCTTTTCATGGATCCTTCCAAATAGCTCACTGTCATTGACAAGAAAAAGATTGGCTGTTCCTCAGAAATATTTTTGCTCTGCGTCTCACAAGTAATGGTGATGGGTTTTGAAAGCTGAAACACAAACTGCATCCATTTGTTTTGCTTGGATGGATGGGCCGTGTGGTACGCTCCTGGTGCTGTTGGTAGGATGTGTCTCTTTTAACTCAGTTTCCAGTGTGAATGTTGAGATGAGTGAAATCAGGAGGAACGCTTCAAGATTGCACTTATTTTGTTGTGAGTGCTTCTGCCAGTCAACAGGCTGTGTACGATGGCTGCAAAATGTGAACACACAAAGTGTGGCAGTATTGTTTAATAACTTGATCGAATTTATGCAAATGCATTTTGCGCTGTTCGCCTAAAGCTTGTAACTGTTTAGATCAACCATTCAGATCTGATACTGGTCTTATCTGCTCTGTAGCTGATTAGATCAGGACTTTGAAACAAGATCAGATCAATCTTTAAAAGAGATTGCAACTAAATAAGGCCTGCTAATAGGGGAAGCCACGACTTACACCTCTAAAAGATTTTTTCTAGGTGCTCTAGTCAAGTTGATTCTTTTTCTTTGTTATCCTTTGAAGGCAAGTGAGCAGCATGTTTGGCTTTGCTCTGCACCTTCTGAATTACAGCCATAATTGAGTGGGATCAGCTGAGCTTTGGCTGGGGATTGCTTGCCCCTCGCTTCCTGCCAGGAGGGTACCTCCTGTCCTCTGCAGGGAACAACCTGATCAAGCTTTGTGTCACAGGCAGCCCTGAAAAGCGAACAAATAAGCAATTGCACTGAGCCCCTTGACCAGCAGAATGCTCTGCTAATTGTATGATGTACTCAAACTTAACACGATCGAAACCTGAAAGTGAGTTCAAAACCAGGCCTGCATTGTAGTAATTATCTTCTCCAGAGCAGCGTCTGGTTATGTTACACCAGCCATTACCAGCATTACAAATGATTTGTTGTCTTCACTTTTCCCACTGCTTGGATATGGCCCTTACTTGATGCAGCTGGATTTGACCTCTGCATGTTCAGCTGTATTCCCAGGTAGCATCCAAGGCAGCCTGCTGGGGACTGCAGGTTACCATCTTGACCTGTATTTGAGGTTTCTGATGTATAAGAATGCCTGAATAATTGAGGTGGAATAAAAAAGGTGAACGGTGACTGTTCTGGGAAACATCCTGTTTCAAATTTGATTTCCCCGTCTTTTCTGCAGGGTTTTCGCTGAGGCCCAGGCATGTTTTGAGATTCCTGTTTGACGGTAGCAGGGAAATAAATAGTGTGCTTGTCAGTGAGTGACCTGTGCCAGCCATCTGTTTGTAACTAGGTGTTGTGGAGGCAGCAATTAAGCACAGCTTGAATTTCCAATGCATCTTGTCACACAATTATATATATATATAAAAAAAAATTATATCAGTGGTTAACGATCATGTAATGACTGTGAACACATCACGATGAGGTCAAGGTTTTCTTGTAGACCGTTAGCATAACCATTTAATGATGTTCTTTAGTATGCATCGTTCTCTGTTTATGGTACCTCTCTTGAATGTTTGCGTGCAGAAATTTATGGGATGGTGGCTGTTACCTCATGTCTGGACTCTGGCACTGCCTGAAGCCTGCAGCATTGCCAAAAGTTGTGTAGAGCAGGGAACTTGCAGAGTGCCAGTTGACTCCCTCTTTCTCCCTTTCCTTTAGAGGCAGGCACAGTGCTTACTCAGAGCTCAGGACAGTTAGGATGTGCCTGCCACAACGATGCCACAGCTGCTGAGGCATTTAAACCAAGGTAAAAGGATCGCAGAGTGGCTCCAAAAGTTCATCCATCAATTTGCCCTACCTAGAGTCAGTGTGTGGGAAAGTCAAAGCTTGTCACTTCTCTGCTTGGTTAAGCACACTCTGCTTTTCTGAGAGGCAAAAACCACTTCAGTCTTCCGTTTCTCAAACAGCAGCTATACAAATACTTCGTGTTTCCTGAAGTAAACAGCACTGCCTCGTAATGCGCGCTCATTTTGGTCACCTCTAGGTTCTGCCTAGAGTCCTTCTCAAAGTGTGTCGGCTGAGAGGCAGCAAGAGCTGGAGGAGCTGAGCCAGCTTACCTGATGCTCTTGGAGAACCATGTTTGGGGCTGATTACTCTCCATGGGAGGACAATTGGGTTGCTTGCTCTGAGCTGACAGGAAGCACTGTTGGCTTTTTTTTCCTCTTTTTTTTTTTTTTTTTTTTTTTTTTTTTTATTCAGCGTGAATGCTGAGAACGTCTGTTTGTTTTCTTCTGTGCATCCGTCCTTTCCTTGCCCACTTCTCTGTCTCCTGGCAGGCAGCAGCGTGGAGTTTGACTGGTGTGCTGTCTCCAGCATCCGCACGCTGCGTCAGCTTGGCAACAAGACCGTGGTGGTGAATTGCAACCCGGAGACGGTGAGCACGGATTTTGATGAGTGTGACAGACTGTACTTCGAGGAGCTGTCGTTGGAAAGGATCCTGGACATCTACCAATATGAGGTAAAGAAAAGCAGAAGCAGCAACAAAAAGCCACAAAGTGGCCCAAACTTCTCAAAATTCATGTCACCAGCTCGCTTTGGCGGAACAGCTGTGGGCGAGGAGGGGAGAGCACGCTAGCTAAAGCTGTTTGGGTTGGATCCCAGTGTTGCATTTTACACATCGTTGATGTTCCTAGCAGACTGCTCAATAATGAATGCCAAATAAATATTAAATTATTTTGCAAGATGCCATATTGTGCAATATTTACAAGCAGATTTAATTTGCTGCACAGTCATTTATCGCACAAATTGTTCTGCCCTTGCAGTGCTGAGCTTTAGCACTTAAACATATCCTTGACTTTAAGCACAAGTGCTCCCCCTGAAGCAAACAGAACAGCACTTCTGCGTGCTCAGGAGCTTGCAGTCTTGGGCCTTACAGTACGGTGGCAGTGTGGTGAACATTGTCCACGTGCAGGCAGGCCAGAAGGACATTT
This sequence comes from Aythya fuligula, assembly GCF_009819795.1. Taxonomy (NCBI): domain Eukaryota; kingdom Metazoa; phylum Chordata; class Aves; order Anseriformes; family Anatidae; genus Aythya; species Aythya fuligula. Next base: position 6,994,114 of record NC_045564.1, read on the forward strand.
GATTTGCCATCAAACTGGAAGATGGGCTGGCTCCTGAGCCAGACATCGCCCTTGCCTGCTGGGAGTTTTCAGGTGCTCAGAGCTGCCAATACTAAGAAGCAAAGAGGGGTCCCAAGGAGATTTGATAATGGGAGGTTCCACTACAGAAACTGAAGTTATCAGAGGTGCTTACAGGAACTGTAATCTTCCTTGAAATTCAGTGTGAGTTGTAACTTGCTGAAGTGACTTCGAGGAGCCCAAGTTATATTAAACTTGTGATTTTTCTTGTCTCTTTCCCAGCACAAGCCAATTTGAGCTCAGCCCTTTTGTGACTGGGAGGTAGTTCTCAAAAACGTTTTATAACCTGGCTATGTTTTGATCATTCCCAAATATAGGACGAAGCAAAAGCCCATCGCAAGTCCAGTCCCTAGGCCCTGTTCTTAAGCCATTTGCAAAATACTTTAGGGGCACCATTTTTAGATTGCATCTTCATACTTTCTTTTTTTCCATGTTGTTTTACCTCTTCTTTAAATTTTCATAAAGACAGATGCAGTTACTGCAGTGTCGACTTAGGGAGGGTTAAAAGACTCTGGTGGCTCACTGGAGTCTGAAAGGCTAATTTTTGAATGCTTTAGGAGTATCCCCAAGGCCCAGCTCTATAAACATTGAACTCTTGTTTATTTAACCAAAACTGAACTTCTGAACTTGGGGTGTGGAGCAAATTGGTGTGACAGTTTGTCAGAGAAATAACACTGATGAAACACAGCATCTAATTACTGCAGGATCAAAAGAGAAGGTAGGCATAGGTGATGAGGAGCAACTACTCATTTAAACACACAGTGCTGGCAATTAGCAAGTCAGGTAAGAAAAATATGTGAAAAGAATAATGCATGGGTATTGAAGCTTGCAGCATCCTGCTAGTTGCAGCGGGGTTTGGTGAGTTGGAATTCGCATTTCTCAGTCTGTAGGCTGACCTGGCTTGTGCTGGGATGTGCTGTGGATCTCAAGGTCTAATAGCAGCACCCTGTGCTACCTGGAACTGAAGGGGTTTGCTCTGAAGACATGAAACACATTAGGCTCTGAGCCTAAACATCCAAAGTTAGGCTGTGCTGTCTAGTAAATCCCATGAAGAAGAGTAAGTACTTAACTGTTTTAGAGCACTTCTTAAGTAGTGGCCACCGGGAATGGCATCGTTATGCCTAATTTGCAAGTGAGGAAACTGAATCTCTGAGGAGGGGAGAGACTGCGCAGTCTGCCAAAGGATGTGGGCAGACCTGGGGACAGACTCCAGACCTCCAGCAAAGTACTAAAATACACTATTTGCTGTGTCATTTTTTAAACATGAGTGAGCCAATTGCTAATGCACTGTAAACAGAGTATTTCCTCAGGCAAGTGCAACTGGAAGTTGGTCCCTAAGGAAACAACCAAGTTCAAAACTTAGGATTTGATTCTGAAATCCCTCAGAGATCCTGCAAATAACCTCCTCGTTATCCCAGTTTAGTATGGAACACAGGAATAATGCCAGGATTTCAGTCCAGGCTTTTAAGCTTTGCTGCTAATTAGCTTCCTCTAGTTTTTCAGTGTGCAATGAGTAGTGTCAGTGGGGCAAATACTCTAAAAGCCCCGGAGCATTGCTGCACCCTAGGTAAAACCACCAGCAAACAAAGGACAGCCCTCATCCCCCAATAGGGGTGATGCATCAACACTAAACGTTCTTAGGATTAACATCAAACTTTGGGCAACGACTTTGTGTTCTAATTAGACAAATTAGGCTATGTCAAGAGGTGGGTTGACTAACGAGATGATGGGGACCCCAACCTGCCTGCCAAGTACTGCTCGTGGCTTGGCACGGCGCTGTCCCAGGGACGTCCTCAGCTGCCCCTTCTCTTTCTGTCCCTTGTGTCCCCACCTCTCCTTCTCTAGTTGACATCCACAGCTGCTCAGGCACCAGAGACTGGGCTCTGCAGATGGAGCTGTGCTTGGAGGGAAGTTTAATTTACTGGGAAGGTGCAAAGTTAGGTGGTAGTCTGTGAGGACGACAATTAAAAAAAAAAAAGAAAAGAAAAAAATCCCTTCCCTCAGATTTATTGTTTTTTTGTTTCCAGAGAAGATGTTCCCTTTTTATTTTAATATCTCTCTGCTTGAGGGCCTCTTCTGATTCTTTTTCAGTTTCTAGGATCATTCTGAAACAATTCATAAAACTAAAGGAGGCTCTTAGGTACAATTTTAATGGTCTAATTTGTTTTCAAACTCAGGGAAAAAGAAAACCCAACTCTATTACTAATGACATAAAAGCAAGGTAGTAATAAAAAGAGTGATTTTTATAATAAAGGGGAAAATAATTCTCCCCAGACTTCTTTCACTAGATTATGTACAGTGTATATTTTAAGGCTTTCTGTTGGCAAGGATGTTATTCATTTTCTTTATAATTAAAATATGGCTGATGACAAAGTGATATGCGGCCGAGTCCGTTTTCAGTCTGCCCACGTTCCTCAGCAGTGCAGACCTGTTCCCTGCCTGGGCAACGGGCTGCTCCTTGGGCAAAGGCATTCTTTGGGAAAGAAAAGCAGAATTTTAAAGGAAAAAATACACAGCAGCTGGGTCTCGATTTATGGTTCTTTTTGAGTGAAAATGAGCATGTGATTCTTTGCTATCTGCTCGAGAAGCCATCTCCTCTGTCTCTTCGGAGACCCTGATGCCATCCCAGCTTGGACGTGGGCAGCGTTTTGATTTTCGGGGCTCAGTGGCTGGAATTGGTTTAAAGGAAGAAATAAGCAGCAGCTGAAGAGAGGCTGTTAGCTGGGACATTTGTGGCTGAAATACGTTTGGGATACGTTGTGGTGAGGGTCGACCTTGGCATCAAAGCTGGGTTGGGACGTTATCAAACTGGACTCGTTCCAAGCTGTGAGAAGGGGTTTGCTTATTCACGGTCTGGTTCTCCTCCATCTGGGATGCTGACGAGTCCAGGGGCTGGAGATAAATTCTGTATTTTGGATGGCTCTGGAAACTTGAGGGGGTTTTAGACCCAGAAATGAACGGATTTTTCTTCAGAGCTGGAGAAGGAGAGCTCTGATGCCATGGGATAGCCCCAAGTGGGCACCAAACAGCTTCTGTCCCTGCCCCACCCTCTGCTAACAGAGTTTTTCCCTCCCAGGACTAAGCTCCTTCAGATGGCTGCCCTTGGCTGGCAGCTGTACGTCATCCCAGAAACGAATGCATGGAGAGTAGGAAAAAACATCAGCTCCATCACTGTGGATTATTAGCATGCGAGGCAAATGAGTAATCTTGTAGACCTTGGGATAATAAGTGCTGTTTAAATGCCAGGCTTTTTTAGTGGATCCTTATTATGGTAGGAAATTATCCACATTAAAGTTAAGCAGGGTTTGTTCTAGCATTTATCATCTGTTTCTTTCTGAGTCACTTCTAGTCCATCCTGCTCGCGGCTCACGGATCTCCCACTCTAAATCCCTTTCAATCCCTCATTAAGAAGTTCCTCTTCCAGGAAGGCCAGCGGGGTTAGCCTTCTTCAGGAAAAACACACTTGTTAATTAAAAGAACATTGATACTCTAAAGGATAGAGCCAAACCGTGTATCACTGCGCTCTGGATGTTGATTTATGCTTCTCATTTGCTGGAGGTGGGTGAAACTGTGTAAAACACGTTTGGTTCAAAGGAGCCCATCGCTACAGCTGTACTGCAGGCCGGATCCTCCTTTGGGCAAAGTTTCACCAGCTTTAATTTGGAATTAAAGCGCCCGTTATTTAATTACCCCGAATTATTAAATGATCTAAATGTAATTCACATCCTTATAATTGTTGCAGCTTCTCCAAAGCCTGTTATTTTTACTGCTGAAAATTTCCCCGCCAAACTCTGCTGTACTGGAAAGCCTTCAGGGGTTTATGTAAGGAAAAAAGAGGAAAAAAAAAAGCCATACAGCACCTGAAGGAGGCTGTACGTTTATGAGGAAGCTCAGCTGTCTCCTTGTTATTTGACGTTTATTATTTCCTTGCTTAAAACGTTGTGGTTACCCAGCCACAAACACAAAACGTGCCTTTGAGGCTGGAGGATGCTGTGTCACCTGTCCTAACTCATCTGCTTCGGGAATTTAAGTGCTCGCAAACAAGCTGCAAACAACGAGCATGTGGGAGAGTTCGGCTGAAATATTTGTTGCTGTCGAGTGTGCTACAAGAAATGAAGAGCTAGGCACAAATAATGAAGACAAATTAAAATAAAGAGCTGAATGTATCCTGACTCACCACCACGGGCTGCCTGCTGGGTTGGGCTCTGGGGAGCTCGGCTCTGCTCTGTGCAGGGCAGCAAGGGGTCAGCATGAGGGCCCCCTAAAACATCTCGTGTGGTCGTGCTGGGTGTCCAGTGGCTGCAGCAGGGCTCGGTCTCCATGCCCACACATGCAGGAGGAAGGGAGGGAGACCTGCCCCCAGTGAGCAGAGCTGTGAGTTTTCTTGCAGGCCGTGATATTTTTGTAGCACGGCTCCTTTCCTCTGCAAAGCGAGAGAGCGTGTGTCAGCTCTGTGCTTATCCTCCCTGGGAAAGCAGAAGACCCCAGACATGACATGAAAATAAGGTAGTAGTCTGTGTCTCTGACAGAAACGAGAAAATCTTGGTCTGATATCAAAGGGGATGTGAACACTGCAGACTCCTTTGGTTTCCTGGGGAATTTGACCTCAAGTTACTGCTGCCTGTTGATGACATCAAGGAGGACAGTGTGTTTTAGAGAGGCTGCGCTCTGAATCAGACTTTGCAATCTGGGTACCTCCGGATCAGAAAAGTTGTCATCTGCCTTTACACATAACAATCTAAAAATGAGTGATCTGTACGCTGGCTCCCTAATTATAACAGTTTTTAATGTTAAGCTAACTTGGACGTGACTGTGCTTCTTTCTCTCTGCCAACAGGGATGCAGTGGCTGCATTATTTCTGTAGGTGGGCAGATTCCCAATAACTTGGCAGTGCCGCTGTACCAGAGTGGAGTGAAGATTCTTGGCACGAATCCTTTGCAGATTGACCGGGCAGAAGACCGCTCTGTTTTCTCAGCTGTTCTGGATGAGCTGCGTGTGGCCCAGGCTCCCTGGAAGGCAGTCAGCACTCTGGTAAGTTGGGAAATGGTCTGGGAAATAACCAAGTGCCTAGGTGTTGTGAGCATCTGCTGGAGATAATGTACTGCTAATGTTTCAAGATTCTGAAGACATTTGACAGCTTTTTACTATCCATGTTGAAGAACTTTTTGATCCTTGTGGAATGATGCTGTAGCTCAGGTATGGGAGTGGAATGGGAAGTGGAAGGGAAGTGGCTTCATATTATCCTCACACATCATGGGATAGATAACCAGCAAATGTTAGCACCACTATCAGGCTACTCTGGTTTATTCTGCTAGCCTTGAAAACTACTCTATTGTGTGGAGATTGCCAAGGAATAGAGACATGGCAGCACCTTTTTTCCCCGGTGACGCTGTCTGGACAGGGAGGTTCTGAGGAGGACAACTCTGGAACAGTGGAGCTGTGCATTTTGTTTAGCCCAGCCTGTAGTCCCCTACATCTTTCTTTCTATATTTCAAATGCAAATGCAGTCAGAGTGATATTTTGGAATGACTTTAAAATATGTTCTTGTTCACAGCATGTTTTCCCTCCCTGTCTTTAGAGAGATGCAGTTGAATTTGCAGGCTCTGTGAGTTACCCATGTTTGCTGAGGCCTTCCTATGTTCTGAGGTAAGGCTCAAACATCAGAGCTCATCAAGCTGGGGGGTATGAAGTAAAAAAGCCTTTTGGAGGCAAGGGAGAGAGTCATTTTAGGGTCCTTGGAATACGCTGTGCTAGGTGCGTGCAGCAGGAAGCTGCCAGTCTTAACAGGTTGAACGACTGCCTGTACCAGTAAAGGGAGCCAATGGTTCCCTTCTGTCCATCAGGCACAGATCAAAGGCAGAACACATTCCTAAGAACATCTCTTTAGCTGAACTGCCTTTTTCATGTATGAAGACCAAAAACAGGAGCCATCTGGGATACTCCTTAAGGTTCCTGAGCCTACCTGTACAATTAAGCCAGAAAATTGTTTGCCACCAGGAAAAACAGAAGGCAGTGTGCTGAGGCCATTTATTGGGGTTGGCATCTGTTATCAGAAAATGACAGTGTGTCTTTTGAATTCAGCTTCTTATTTGCCAAGCTTCTCTGCTTACAGGCATGTTTTATGTCCCTGCACTGTGGCAGCTGTTTTTCTTTAAATAGACATTGTACAGAACTGCACATTTCCGACAGCTAGACTTTTTGAAGAAGTTACATCAGTGCTCACACAGGTTTTGAATGATCACTCTTCTCTGTGAGGAGTTTCTTCATAGCTGACTAGGCACAAAGAGGCAGTTTGCCGGGCACAATTTACAAGTGCAAATAAATTGGAGACAGGATCCTTTTCATATGAAAAGAAACATATCAAAATGAGGAGACACAATATTCATTTTCAGGGGAGTGAAAAAAATCTTTTCATTTAAAACAGGGGAAAAAAGAAACAGTTCATATATGTTCAACTTCAAGGAAATATCTTTTAGAAGACTGCTGATTGTGACTTTTCTATTCAGTTTCTGAAGCTTGCAGTGGAGTTGCAAAGCAAAGTTAAAAGCCAGCACTCTGATCAGGAGGACAACTTAGAAAGTGCTCCTGATGTCACTTGCTAGATTTTTAGGGCACACTTCTTTTAGCCTGTTGTTTCCATTTCTATTAAATTAAGCATAGCCCCTTGCCATGGAAGTATTTCTTAACACAGTATTTCCAAGGTATTTTGAGCATTTCAAGGTTAGGGGAACTTCAGGACAGATTAGGGGAATTTCAGGGAGATGAAACTGCAGAATGTCAAACTTGAAGAAATATAAAGTGAAAAGCCCTTGCGCAGCATACTGCCTGGCCTCTATTTGCAGAACGGCAGCAGGTCCACAGCTAGACTTCTTCATCCTTTGTACAGATCTGGCCTTTAATATTTGCCAGTTGCCTTTGAAAACTAAATGCATTTCCTCACCATTTATGTACCGTGTGCACCCGTTCACATCCTCAGTGGTGCAGCTGACACAGGTCCCTGCATTTAATTGAACTCTATTGATCTACATCAGCTGAAGTTGCAGTCCAATAAAGTGTAAGCCTGTAGGTACTTGGGGCTATTTATCTTAGGTTCGAGGGCCTGATTTCATGGGATAGGTCCTTCCTTCACTTTTCCCCACAGCCTCTGTGGGCTTGCCCACCAAAGCAAAGGGGAAATCGAGTGACAGTAGTAGAAGTAAGCAATGTTAGATCTTAAGAAACAATTTTTAAAAGATCCTGCCTTTCAAAGGGACTGAATTACTGTCAGCCCATGTTGCAGCCCATTGTCACCTTCATTTGCACTGTCACAACCATCACCAACGGCCTGGCCACTGAAGAGCAGTCGGGCTGACAATATGGTAAAGGAGGCTGGGTCTGGAGTGGGGATATCTGGCTGACTTGCCACCTCCTCCAGCTTAGGGGGGCTTCAAAAGCTTGGGCCAGGAAGGGGATTTCCCAGCAGTGCTAAGGCTGCACAGCCCCAGTGCGTTGCTTGATTTTTCATCATAGTTCTGGAGGTCACCTGTCATCTCTGGAAGGCTGGTGGAGGTTCGTGAGGTACCAGCTCTGCCTTTCTTTCAGTCCAGAGTAGAATGAGTGGGTGGCTTAAGCCAGGGTCTTGCTCAGCCTGTCACATAAAGGTAGTTGTGCTGGCGTGTCTAATGCTGTAATGTCTCCCTTACCGTCTTGAGGGAAGATTATCTGGTTTGGGTTTACCTTTTTTTTTTTTTTTATGTCATTCTTACAGTGGGTCTGCAATGAATGTAGTATTCACCGAAGATGAAATGAAGAAGTTCTTAGCAGAAGCCACCAGAGTCTCTCAGGTACCAGTATTTGCCCTGCCACTGCTTTTGCTTTTTGTGTTTGCTGTGTTTGTTCCACCTGAGCTGTGCTTTCCCTCTGTTTCTGTATTGCTTTTTCCCAACTCTCTTCCTTGCCTGGGGAGGAGCCAGGGAAATTCAAGTTTGACCCCTCCGTTCATTCCCTAAAGGGTGGATCTTCTGTGCAGGAACCTTTGCAAGCTTTTGCTATGACATTTAGCTCTCCAAATCACGTACTGAGTTTCCTTTGGTACAGACGCAGACTGGTGCTTGCTTACTGTTAATCCAGTGGGATTACTGATCTGCAGAGTATGTAAAGCAGAAGATGAAAGGTGTCAGTTTTAAATGTTTTAAAAGTTATTTTGGCTTTTTTAGTATCTTTTTTTTTTTTCCCAGCAAGGGGAAGGTTTTGGTCTAGAACACTGAAATTTAGAAAAGGAAAAATCTGAGCAATTTCCTGAAGACCCGAGTGCTTCAAAACATAGTAAACAGCTCAAGGCCTGAGGTGGTTTTTTTTTGTTTGTTTGTTTGTTTTGTTTGTTTTTTTTTGTTTTTCCATCCTTGCTATTGTTGTTAGTGTGTAAGGGATGTTTGGAGAGCTGGGAGTGTAGGAGGAGGAAAAAGTGAAATGATTGAGCTCAAATGAACGATATACAGAATTTGGAGTCTGACCTTTCAGCAGCCTCTGAGTTTGGCTTGGCCTTTTGGCCTGTTTTCTTGTTCCTCTCAACCTCTCCCCCATTTCTTTTTTTTTATTTTTTTTTTTTTGAATGATCCCTGTTCAGAAAAGTGCTGTAATGCCATAAGCACTGCTCTCATGGGGAATCTCGGAGTGAAGTAGTTAGAGGAGCTCTCTGAATACACAACTGGCTAAGGCAGCAGGCACATTGCTGCTTACTCAGAGGATTTCTTAGGTGATGGATTTCTTAAGTTTGAGCAAGAAGAAAATAAAAACAAACGTGTTTTTTAAATGTATGAGGCAAATGATGGAAGTTTAACCTTTTGGTAAGAAAAGAGCTAGTCAAATGGAGAGACCTTGCAAAGCAGTAACATCCTGAAGGATAAGTTAATGTGGAGGAAAGAAGACCACTCGGTATCATTTGCAAACAATTTTAAAGGGATTTTTGAAAGCGGGATACTACCTCTGTTACTTCTATGGGGAGAAGTCATGGAATTAATTCTTGAAAGGCTTGCAGGGTCAACTGGCGCTGAAAAACAGGCTTTCAGTGATGCTCAGCCACCTAAAACATGGAGCTTCTCTCTGTACTTCATTTGTATTTCCCCGTGTGCTCACAGAGGCAAAGCAGACAGCAGTGCTCAGTGGGACAGAACACTTGCTGTGGGCATCTTTATGATGGTAGTGCCCAGGAAAGTAACCCTTGGTCAGCTCAACTTGTCACAGCTTGATAAACTTGAATTGGGCAATGATGCTCTTCCTTGCTGAGAGGTCTGAGCCCAGGCACAGGAGGCCCTGTGGGGAGCTGAAGGAGAGGAGCCGTGAATTTCTGGGTACTCTGGCCTTGATCCTGCAGAGAAGTATGCTAGATTTACGTGCTAAATTTTTGTGAGTGTAGCCAGACTGCAAAGGGAAGACTTCCTTCTTCATGCAGTGTGTTTGTACTGACAACAGCCTTAGTACAGTAGAAGCTAAGCAGGCAAAAAGCACAACAGAAAAAAGTACTGTATTTTGCTGCTAAATTAAGGAGGTTTTTTAACTTTGTCAAGACTTTATGGGCCATGACTGGTTGCACTGAATTACCTGTGAGCACAGAACTGAATGTGAGCATCCGTGTGGGACACAGAGTTCATTTTTCTCGTTACAAACCCTTATCTATTTTTGCTCCACCCAACAAAGCATCTCCAGATAAAGTGCCTGACCTGCGGGGTTGTGTTGTTTTAGCCACTTTGCGGTGACGGTGTTGTCTCATTATGGTGTTTATGTTGTCAATAACCGTCTAAATTTCTTGCGAGAGTTGAGACAGACTGGAACAGACAAGGTTGTGTGCACATATAAAATCTCCTGGTGAAAAACTGCGGCAAGACAGAAAGTTACACGACACAGGCCACTAAATTTATGAAACAACATAGGCTGTGGCATTGTCCTTGCCTGTGAATTTACCCTTGCACTGATAGATGTAAGGAATCGTGTCTTGTAACTTTTGGAGTTGCTTTATATTTTTTCAAGAGGAGCCTTTTGAGCATGCATAGGCTGTCATTTATTCCATTTTATTCTCTAATAAATAACAGGCAGTTAATAGTGGATGGGACAGGTAAAATGTTGAGACATAAAGCTGGCCTGGAAGAATGCGGATTAGATTTTTAAGCATCTGTTGGAGTGAGTGCCTGGGAGAAGAAAGCATTGGAGAAGTGTGCTCTGGCATCCCAGAGACAGGCAGAAGGAAGAGGAAGGAAAACTCTGTATACCAGGGAACGTGTTGAGACTCAAGGGTAGGTCGTTCCTGGCCAGCTATAATTAGTGGCAATTTCTCCCTGGGAGACTTAGGAAACCAGGCAGAGAAACGAGAAAGGAATAGATAGGTTGACTGAAATATGTGACTTAACTGAAATAGCAAAAGGCAAGTGAGGTGCCCGTGAGGCTCACAGACAAACTGAAGATCTCAGAGGTAAGGAACATCTCTAGAAGACAAGATCAGAGGTCCCTGGATCCTTGCAGGTGTTGCACTATCTTCTTTCTGTCATGGTCTCACCTAAAAGCTCTTTGCATTTTTCTCCAAATATTCACTGTCATGGTGACACTTTATGGAGTGCTTGAGTGGCTTTGGGGAAATTATGCCAAGTTTCCCCCTATTATTTCCTTGGCAAAGATTGCTAATCTTTAGAAATAAGGATATTAATAGATTGGCCTTGTGGGATTCTGCTTCCAAAGGTTTTACAGTGATGAATAGTGAGCACTTGGATGATCCACAAATACTCTCAACTAAAAGCTTTCTTTTGGTTTGTCATCATGACAGGATCACCCTGTGGTACTCACTAAGTTTATTGAAGATGCCCGTGAGGTGGAAATGGATGCTGTAGCCAAGGCAGGAAGAGTAAGAACTTTTGCTTTTCATTAATATTAAACTTTTTTTTTTTTTTAATTGCAAAAAAAAATGTGGGTTTTAATGATTTATTTTGTACAGCCATGGATTTGTGCCTAGAAGAGAAGAGAAACAAGAAAAGATGAATTCCTCTGAGGTTCAAAAACATCATGCTTGAAAAGCTCAGCCTACCTTATTGTATACACCTAAATAATTTTTTTAAACATTGCTTAACCACATGCCTGAATCCTTTAGGATATAACTTCTATTGGATTCACAAATCACTGGCTTCGCAAATGACTCGTATCAGAATTGTCAGCATGTTTTACAGTATTACCACAGTTTTATTACTACAGCTTCGCCTTGCATGTCGTTACTAATCAAATACAGGTTTCACAAAAAACACAAACTTGTCATTCAATAGAAATACTGTTTTTAATATTCATTTTTAACATATAGACAAGATCATTGTCTTTTCTGGATATCAAGGTAGTGCACCTTGATACAATTCATTTAGCTTAAAACCTTAGGGCCTGAGTTTCTCCTGCTTGGTTCTCTCCACAATTAAAACACCATGAAAGAGTAAGCAAATGTTTACAAATGATGGGGAATGACAACTCGTTTGTGTTTGTAGCAAGGAGAACTTAAAGAGCTGGTTTAAAGCCTAATGGGGCCTTACCTTCTGAGTCAGCAGTGTTAGAGGGGGTCGTAGGATCTCCAGACTGTGGTAGCTTCTATCGTTTTCAGTTTGCTTAACCACAGAATGAAAGACACTAACACAATTCCCTTTTTCATATGCCCTGTGTCTGCTGTAGGCTGTTCTTCCCAAAATCTTGGGAGATTCCCTTTTTGACCCATCTCTTTTGACTTCTGGATAGAGCTCTCTTCAGGAGACTGCTGGTCTGTACACAGCAGAGGGTTTGGACTTGGGGGCACAGTTCATGGGAGCGTGTGAGGTGACTAATTCCTATATAATTATTGTCTGCAGGTTATCTCGCATGCTATTTCAGAGCACGTGGAGGATGCAGGCGTTCACTCTGGAGATGCCACTCTCATGTTACCCACACAGACTATTAGCCAGGGAGCCTTGGAGAAGGTATGTTTTGCTCTTGCACTGAAAAGAAAAGGAAAATAAGAGTTGGAATCACCTTTCTCCTTGCTTGAGGAATTCAGGAGAAATCAAATCATCAATGTTTTTTAAATGTCAGTGTAATTTGTGCAAATGTAGGATTTAAGTGTGTACCCTTTGGCTCTGCTGTGCATACTGTACTGTGCTGATCATCTGAACTGTATCCCATTAATTTAAGAAGTAGAGGTACACACTTTTAGATTTTTTTTTTTTAATTATTATTATTATTTTTGTTTCATCCTTTTTAGGACAAACTTTCATAGCAGTGGAGGAGTGTCTAATTGAGTATACTGTTGTCCACTTCTCCCAGTCTTTAAGTGATTAGGTCAGATGTGTGAGTGTATAGCTGCCTGCCTTTTCTGGAAGGGATTTTGGAATGAACGAACCTCACCTAATTTTGACTTGTTCCTCTTTGAAGAATAAACCTAGGAATACAGAGTTAGCTGTCAACATGCATTTTCAAAACGAAATGTGCAGTCCTCCATGATGTCATCCTGCCTGTGTTCCAACTCTGTGAAAATATTCAAGGCCTTGCTTCTGAAAATAGCCATCTTCTGGAGCCAAGCTATTCAAACACTCGTACTGAAATGGTGTGGTTTCTTGACAACCTGGAAAATATGGCCGTAGTGTTTTCTCCCAATTTGTTCCAGAGTATTTCTGCTGACACACCTTCCACTTATCTGTGATGGGACAGGCTTGTTGGTGGAAGACTCTTGGGATGCCTGTAATAGCAAGTAGTTAATCTCAAATGGCAAAACATCATTATTCATTATTTCACAAAGAGAGTTATATAGGCTCCAGTGTGCAACGTAGGAATTACAACAGACAGGACAGGCTTTTATTTTGTCTTTCTCTCTCTTTCTCACATGCACATGAAGCTGTGTTTTTACTTCTGCCCTCAAATGGAGCCCCGGGCTCTGGATTACCAGACAGATTTAACACTGTTTGCTTCTGAAAGATAATGCTCTTGCCAAAATGAGGGTATAGTGAAAAGCTATGCTATAGCAGAGAGATGGGATTTAAAGGAATACACGTGAGGTGATTTATTGATGTGGGGCTATTTTGTAGGATTTTATTTCATATATAATAATAACCACACACATCCTGTTTTTTGTAGGTAAAAGCTGCTACAAAAAAGATTGCAAACGCCTTTGCCATCTCTGGTCCGTTCAACATTCAGTTCTTGGTGCGAGGCAATGATGTGCTGGTAAGAGCTCTCATGACTGTTGGAGGAAATCAGACTCTGCTCTGGCTAGCTTGGTGCATGGTTCCTGTAGTCCCTGGCACGGAAGCTCTGTGGCAGTCTCAGCTGTGGGTTTCTAACCTGCTTTGTCTGGTGTGTGGCTCACCTGTGCCATCCCTGTGACACACAGCTCCCCCTGCCTGGCTGGGACAGAGCAGCCTTCCCTGCCTGTGCAGTGCTGCCACTGAGAGTGAAGTGGGTCTGCTTGCATTGTCTGTCAGCAATAGCTTTGTTTCACTGTAGGCTTCCACAAATCATCAGTGTTTAATGTGATGGACAGCACCAAGACCTGTGTCTCATCCTATAAACTGCATATCATTGCTTTCAGCTCTGTTATCCTCTCTGATCTTTAGCTATTTTGATTGTTAAGATAAGTCTTCCATGTCAATGGAGAGAAAGAAAGACAATTTCAGTGCTTAAGCCTTTAATATAAGCTGTTAAGATAGTTTCCTACGTAGTATGGTCTTAGTAGCTATCAGTAAGAGCAGCATGGCAGACGTCTGACCCTTTACAGGTAACAGTTAGTGCTCTGTGGCTAATGGAGGAAGGTCAGAGGAATGAGAACAGTTTGACTGAGGAAGCAGCGAGTGGAAGGAAATTCTGCCATGGTATAGAAGAGTATGTTAGTGGTGAAAGATTCTGTTTGGGCTATTAGTTGAGAAGAATGTTCTTAACTCATCTTCACCTTTCTGAATAACCATGAAACAGAAGAAACTCCACAGAGGGACAGAATGGAGTCTTTCCTTCCTTGCTGTCCCTCAGTGGTGTTTGCCTTTTCCCTGGATAACCCCTCTTTTTCCTCCTGTCCTGGCTTACCTAGTCTTGCCCTGGTTCGTTACCCCTTAGATCTAACTTACAGCAATTTCTCTCTTGCTAATGAACTCCATGGTGTGCTTCTCAGCAGGGTGCAGAACTTCTGTTTCTTGCTTGGGTCACTGAATGACTCCCAAAAGTAGATAAGGAAAGTCAGTAATGAGTGGTGGCCCGGGCATTTGGGAAGTGACATTACTATGAAAAAAGAAGGTGGACTTCTAAAGCTTGTATCTAATACAGGTGCATCAATTCCCTTGCTTCTTGTGCACGAATTGAATTGTGTATAACACAATTTCCAGAGTGATTTCTAAATTAATCTGGGGTCTAATTTTCAGACGATAGAGCTGAATCTCAGCTGTGGAACCCCGGAGTCCTTCTGTCTCAGACTGTACTTCTCATTCCTCATTGGTGTCTGTAATACCAAACGCCATTTCTGTGCCTCTTATTTGACAATCTGAAGAGCACCTCTGCCAAGAGGAGTAAGGACTGATTTCCAGAACCATGAAGTAATCTGTTTTTTCACTGCACAGTGCCTGACCCTGGTATTTCTCCTTTATAATCCCATCAGGTGATAGAGTGCAACTTGCGGGCTTCACGCTCTTTCCCTTTTGTATCCAAGACTCTGGGTGTGGATTTCATCGACGTGGCCACAAAAGTGATGATTGGAAAAGAGGTTAACGAGTCAACCCTCCCCACGCTGGAGCAGCCCATTATTCCCTCCAAATACATTGGGATTAAGGTATGGTTTCAAAAAGCACACAAAAGAAGAACAAAACTGTGTCAGCACTTACCACATTAATAGGTTATAGTATTTTAATGCCTGGAGAACAATTTACTCATTAGCCAAGGGCCAAATTGACCCTTTCCAGTTTCTGTTACAAGGTATGTTGGGAATTTTAGAGACATCAAAGGAAAAATTTCCAGTGCTTATTAACAAAATCAATCTCCTTTTATTTCTTACTTTGACCCCGCTCAATTATGTTTCTAAACAACCTGAAAAATACGTGCTTGTGGGATTGAATACTGAAGTTCAGGCTTTTTTGTAACACTGTCTGAAATATGTTTGGATGTGCACAAATTTATGTTTTGAGTACCCCTAGATTTTATGTTCAAGATTTAGGGTGTGGGCTATTGGATGCACAGAATCTCCTTTATATGCATGACTAATTAGTTAAAGGGGGTGAAAGTCTTGGATCCTTTGATTTCAGTGGGGCCAAGTTTTCCCTCTTCTTAATTACTGAGCTTATATGGCACCCAAGATACCAAAGTATCCTTTAGATGTTTTTGAAAGCTTGGTGGAAGAAAAAGAATTAGTTGAAGTACCTAATCATAAAAATCTAGAACAGCAGTGCAGAAAATATGATTGATAATGAAAATTGTTCATACAGACACATTCCAGCTTTAATAGCTCCCATAGTAAGTGAAAACTGAGGAAACAGAAAATAGCTAACATCTTTCTGCTAACAAAATCTTCAGACCTATTAAAATACAAGCCACGTCCATGACCATCTCAGGTTATTTGCAAGCCAGTTAGCCTGGAAGTAATTTTACATTTGATTTTGGTGCCACAGATGAGTATTTTTCTGAAATTCTAATCTGAGATTTTTTTTTTATTCTTGAGTCTCGTTTCTATAGATTTCAATTATTTAGGCTTAGGGCTCCTGTGCTGTTGTTAGCTAACCAGTCAAGAGTTTGGTCTCTCCTGGGAGTGTGGGCTACAGAGTGGAAAACCTAGCTATGTTCTTGAAAACTTCACTACAAAGGCTTTTGTACTGCTGGTGTTCTGTATGGATTTGTCAGATGTAAAAACCTGATAATGCCTTTGGAAATGCTAAACTTTGAAAAATATTCCTGTTAAACCCTGTTCTCATTATTTGAGTGTCATATTTTTTGTCCTCTAATGGTTTTATTGCTAGGAATATTTGCATGGAAATGGGATTTTGTTTCTCCAGCAGTTCTTAAGTGCTCTGAAAGGGGAGAATATGAAACTGGTTTCTTTCTCGACGTAGCTACTCCTTTGTGAATTTGAACTCCCACTGTCTTGTCATGTTTGCTTTCGGAGTGACACAAGTACAACCTGACCAAGTTTAAATCCTGGGTAGAGCATCTCTGACTATGTTTTTAAATGAGATTTATTTGCAGTACCAGTCTGTTCCTGCTGATTCACGTTCATGCTTGTGGCAGACAAAAGTTCAGGCAACTAGTTGGAAGGCTTTTCTTGATTGTTCCCTTTCAAGACAAACTATGCATTAAAAATGATCCACCTTGACTGTCAGAGCTTAGCTTAAGAACATAGAGTTGGCTACTGTGAAAATTTTCTCTTACAGGAGAAACAAAACTGGTCTAAAATTCACCAAGGCAGGTGACGTTTATCGAAAAACTTTTCTCAGAGAAATTCTGCTGTCACGTTTTAGTTGGTCATTGTTAGGTGTCGTGAAACAGCAGCTGTCTTGTCTGCAGCATTACCTCAGAGACTTCCAAGCACAGAATTGTGACTCTGGATTTAAAAGCAGAATATTTTCTATGCATCAAGGATGTTGTCCTAATGTAAATACCCATAGTAATTTAGGATAGAGAAGCCCTATAGGAAGTTATTTGCTAGCAGACAGTTGTTTTGGAATGTCTGCAACATGTAGTCATTGGCTCTTTATGAGGGAGTTGTTTTGGCTTTTTTCTTTGTTTGTTTTATAGTCAAGTTAGATGAGATCTCAGAGGCTAACGAAGACTGCAGTGTCCTATATCCTCAGAATAACCATGAAGATAACCAAGAGTTACAACATATCCTTATGAAAGGTCACAAAAGTAGTGATGTGTATTTTTTGGAGGAGAGAAGAAAAAGATGTGAAAATTATTTGCCAAGATTCAGCTACTTTCCACCAAAAGAGTGTGTTCTTGTGGAATGGTTTGATCCTGTGGATGAAAACTTCTGCGGGAGAAATGTTTTGTCAGAAGAGCTGACTTGCTTCAGATAGTATCTCTTCTTGTTTCATGAATTAAACACTTCACACGCTTTCTGTTTCAAAATGTGTCTTAAAAATGATAGTGGGTTATCACAGATCAGAAATCTGCCGTCAGGATGTGAGTGAGAGAGCAAGATTGCAAGAGTTAAGAGGAAGATTTATTGGTGAAATAGGTGTTTATTTGTTCCAGTCCATCGAGATGCTGGGGAAGCTCCTTTGCCAAGTATTCCTTTGCTTATCAGCCTTGACCAGTGCTTCTTTTGGATTAATTCACGTCTGCCTTTCTGTTGCTTAAAATGTATCACTTTTTTTTTTTTTTTTTTTTTTTTTGTACTGATCTATTAAATATGGTTCATCCCCTTCTCACACCCACCCTCTTTCTCTTACCAGGCCCCGATGTTTTCCTGGACCCGACTGAGAGATGCTGACCCTGTTCTGCGATGTGAAATGGCCTCGACTGGGGAGGTATCTTTTAGATTTATTTATTTTTAACAAGTTGTCTGTAAACATGAATCTTTGAAAGTGATCTTATTGCTGCCTGAATCACAATGGCATCTGTAGCTTCTTCAGAAAATTGAAAACATCTTTCTTATCTGTACAAACACATTGTTCTGGAAAACCCGATTGATTCAGCCACTGGATGTCCCTCTTTACCTGCATGTCGGCTCCCTGACTTGGACCTGGTTGGTGTGACAGCCTGAAATGAGTTTGTCTGAGAGCTGTCGGGTTCTGGGAGGTTCTCAGTGCATCAGGCCATTTTATGAATCACCTGCTTCTTGACAGACACGCATGTTCAGCTTTCCAGCCCCTCATTGGCACGTACCAGAATAGCAATATCGAGATTCCAGGTCACGAGCCTTTGGTCTTGGAACGTGCTAGTTACTTAAAGGCAACAACTACATGTGGGGATATTTTTGTTGTTGCCTGGTAACCATCAAGACATGTCCCAAGGCGCAAAAGGTGAGAAAGAACAAATAAAATGCAGTGGTTGCAGTGTTGGCTGTCAGCAGGACGAGGGGGAGACGGGGCTGCTTTACCCACTCTTTCTGCAGCAGGGCTGTGAGGTGTTTCTGAAACGTGTCTGCCATACAAACAGCACGCTGTAAAGGCACAGAGCTGGTCCTCTTCCTGCGTAGGCTCAGCGCTGATGGGAGCCCTTACCCTTCAAGAGAGACATGTTTCTGCATACACCTTTTGAAGGGTTACTAGTTCACATGGAACAAAGAGGTTTGGTTGAGTTCTTCCTGATCTTCCAAGAGCTTCTGCAGACATATCCAAGATATCTCTGAACTTGCTTGCTCAGTTACTTCTTGAGAAGATTGCAATAACGGATTTTTCTCTGGAAAGCCCACTTGGGAAGCGATTAAATCGTGAAGCTATTACATTAGGCTTAACTCTGCTCTGCCATAGCTGGGCAGGTAGCAGAACTTGGGCAGCTTCATTTGACATGAGCTTGGGAATGTCTCCATGGGCTGTTTTCGTTAGAAAAGGCTTACCCTTTTAGTATGAAAAAGCATTAGACCCGAATAAATGGTTAGAACAGCCTTAGGTCTCCTACATCTCTCCAGAATTACTTTATTTTGCTCTTTTTAACATGTGGGAAAGCAGTATCGTGGAAGATTTCCTTTAATGTAGTTAATGCGCAGAAAAATGCCAAGTGACTTCCTTATTTTCAGAACAATGATGACTACACAGAAAACATTTGCCCCCATCCACCCCCCAAAAATGAATAAAAATGTAACTAAGGGCAAGAATTATCCTTCTGTGCTTTATATGGAGTCAGAGATTACCTTGGTCATAAGGGAGGGATTATTAACTTTTATGAGTTGGAAAGATCCATATTCACAAATGCCATAAAATGTGACAGTTATGAAGGTCTTTCTTATGAGTGAAGGAAGGATAATAACTCTCCTCGGGTAAAATGCTCAATTATTCCTCAAAGACATTTTTAACACATGGCTTGATTTGGGCTGGAATTTGTCACATCTACCTGGGAGAGATGTGTTTTACTGGAAGTCTCGTTCCTATAACAGTAGCAGACACAGTCCTGGGGGTTTCTTCAAGTTTTGTGGATATTTTGGTCCCACTGTAATATTAGATAATCCACTCCTGGCAGGGTGAAAGCCCCTGGCCCAAGCATATAGGGTAGGACTCTCCACCATGTAGAAAGTCTAGGAGATGCATAACCCCTCAGGAAATCAGCACAGGAGAACATACTGAACACTCAAGGGTGAGTTTTTAGAGAGAAGCTGAGAAAAAAGTTGTCATGACTTTTTTTTTTTTTTTTTTCCCTTGTGGGATTTTTGTTTGTATATATTTTTTTTTTTCCACTTCAGAAGATCTGGCAAATCACCATTTGTTCTTTGTACGTGACATTCTGGTTTTTGCTCACCATGGTAACAGGGAGACCATGAATGTGAGGGCTCACTCTGTGATGGGAAGGACCATAAGAGGAAAATGGGAGAGCAATTCTCAATCAGCCTCTTTATCTCATCTGTATATGTGTGTCGATTTGTTATTTCAAAGAGAAAAAGCTGGGATGCTTTCTGCTTCTGCCTGTTTTTCAACAAGTGTGGAGTTGGCAAGGGCTGTTTTTCTTTTCCTAAACTTTCAAAAAACCTCTTTCTGTCATCAGAATTCTGGATTTGGATAAGGAACACAGTTCAGTTCTTGCAGAAATAATTATCATCTGATGGTCTGTAAGCAGCTGAGCTCCACAGGCAGTTCTGAGTGATGGAGAACTGCTAAATGACTTTTAATGATTTATCAGGTTTTTACTTGTAAAAAAAAAAAAAAAATGTTATGAATTGGCACATTTCTTTTTGTTATTTTCTTCAGTACATACTGGCATTTTGCTTGAATTTCATGAGTTTGTGAAATTCAAATGGAAAAACATCTTTATTTATTGTGGCTTATCTTTACAAGAAACTTCCAGGAGTGCATGACAGCACAGGTGCAGTTTTATCAGAGTTTGCTGTGTCCACACACAGAAGCATGCCTGCATGCAGAACACTTGCTGGTATTTAAGCATTATATAATGTTAAGCACTTTTAATGCACTTACAAACACTGGAGCAGAAGCTGTGTGCAGCATTCACATAACTCAGCAAAATCAATTGCTGTTACTCCTTGGTGTGCCGTTTGAAACTAAAGTGTTGCCTATTCCTTCATTATTGCTTCATTAAAATTGAGATTTGTCTGCAATGATTTTCTGATTTATTTTTTTCCCATGCCTGCAGACTCTGTGCAAAAGCAGTCTTATTGTGCCTGAAGAAGTCAAAAGAGCATATTTAAATATTTTCTTGTTTTTTAAAGCACTGTCCTTGGGTTGTTTTTGTATTTATTTTTTTTTCCCCCCTCATGCCTTGTTCTTTGTGCCTTTTCCTAGGTTGCGTGCTTCGGGGAGGATGTGTACTCTGCCTTCCAGAAAGCAATGCTTGCCACTGGGTTTACGTTTCCCAAGAAAGGAATTTTGATCGGAATCCAGGTAATTCCTAAAACCAAAGTTGAGGAAGGATTGACAGAGGAACTGGTTAATTGTTGTCTTGTTTTCGTTCACACGTCTGTGAATGTGTTCCTCTGCAATCTGTCTGGAAGTGCATTGAGACAAAGGAACAAACACAATAGGGAGATCTTTACTGGGGCTGGCCCAGTGTTTTTTCTTCTGTCTCCTGGTAGTTTCTACTGAAAGCTGCCGGAATCTGCTGAGGGCAGGACCCTCAGATTGCTACAAGCAGAGACTTTGGAAAGTTAGAAGCCACCTTTCTGCAGGGAATAATGCATGTAGATGATCAGTTCATTGAAACCAATTGAAACCACTTCCTCTCAACGCACCGTTTGCATATCACAAAGCTGGACCTGCTAAGTTATCCCCATAAATGGCAGATTTAATTCCAGGCAGAGCTGTAATGTCATCCCACAGTGCAAAAAATATGCTGCTGCTAGGTTATTATGTGGCTACAACACTGTCAAGCCACTAGACCACTACCAGGTATGGCACTATTGCATTCCACTCCCCATTGGAGTCACGATGGGAATTTCGGGACTGCATCTTGGGTATGTACCCTACAGGTCAAGTGACTCCATATCAGAGCAGACCTTGGAGTCTAGGGATTCATTTTTTGCTGTCTACATCCCTCATCGTTGCTATACATGACAACAAATTAAAACAGTGTAATTTCAAGAAAGTCCTCCAGTACAATGGCTACTGCAGAGAGCCTTTACTTGAGTGAATTCCCAATGGGTTAGCTTTAGGAACAGCCCTGTTCCCTTCATAGTGCTGTGTCAATAAAGAGGATATGCATTTCAGGATGGAAAGGTGGCCAGGCAGAAAAGCAAAAAGGGTTAAATCCTTATCGAGGCATGGTTACCAATGGTAGGGGATGCTGGGGGTAGATAAAGTTATAAACTTTGAGATGTATGTATGTTAGTCAAAAAAAAAAAAAAACACAAAAACAGACATTTCCTCTGTAACTATAACTTAGGCCACTTAAAGCCAACTGAATGCCTCCTTCCATATCTCTGTTGTGCTGGTAATAATTTTATGCCATGATTGCATAAAGCCAATAACCAAATAAGTAGAGCCCATGAATTCTCCTGTCAGACAGCGGGGGTTTGAAAAATGTATTGGGCTGTCTGTTCCAGCAGGGGATGTAAGGGACGTGTGTGAAAAGTGGCCAGGAAGGAACATAACTTCTGCTAACACAGATAACCACTTAGTCCTCTAAAAAAAAAACACAGATTGAAACCCTTGCTCTAAGTTACATCAAATTAGCATAAAAGTCTTTGCTTGCTACCTGCTTTAAAACTTCAGTACAAGACTGGGTAGTTGATACCTGTATATCTAATCACTGCAGTACTAAAAAAAAAAAAAAAAAAGGCCAGGAGAAGGAAGAGCCCAGTGTCTAAAATTTAAGCTTATTTTCCTGATAGCAGCTAAAAGGGAACAGGCAGCAGAGAGTAATTTTTAGCTGCGGAAAGCATTTATGTAGCTTCAGTGTCAGTGTCTCTTAAACTGAGCCAAATGTTCTTTGTACAAAGGTCTTAAGGAAAAAGTAATAAAAAAATCAACCCCAAAAGCTCAAGCCCACAAACCTTTTAAAAATAACAAGATTCTGTCTTTTGTAATGAGTGGTTTACAGTTCATTTTCTTGGGAAAGAGTCTGAAAAACAACAGATCAATTGATGAAACGTCTCTTTCCATCTCGGCATATTTCTTACATAATTAAACTCTGAAACAAGAAGTGTAAAGGCAGTGCTGAGAAGCAGCTATTGCTCCTTCACCACTCTTGAGTTTGTCGCCTACCTGCTTTTCAGTGGTTTGCTTGAAAATCTGCCAGCTCTGCAGACAGAGAGGAGAAATTAAACCTTGTAAGAAGGGAAGGTTGACATCCTGACCTGGACCCGACGCATAAGCTATGAGTGGTCTTCTCTCAGTAAAGGCTGGAGAAAAGAGAAGCCCCTTGCTGCACAGACAAGAGGCACAGGTTGGGCAGAGACCACCAGCAGCCTGGCTCTTGTTTTAATCCCAAACACGAGGTCATATGCTTCAAACTGCAAAGGTGGCAGTGCATCCTCAGAAGGGAAACCCAGGTTCAGAAGGGCAGATACCAGGACACTGCTCTCCATGACTGCTCAATATTTAAAACTGCATGGCTCTGAGGGCTGATGAGGTGGAGGCCCTGGCTTTCAAGCTGCAGGTGCTGTTATTTCCTCTGCTGTGGATGGTCAGCTGAAAACTCCCCTTCTGAAGACTTCATTGCTTTATAATTAGTTGCTTTCTTTGTTTCTTAGGCTGGATTTTTAGGTCTTGCAGAAAAAGAAAGAAGCCAAATGGTGGTAAATTCTGTTTCCCTCAGTAGTGTCTGGTTCAACGTACTGAAGTTATTCAGTGTAGTGTATTTTTGTCCTCAGTTTTAATTACGTAGGGCTGGGAGGCAGCTGCCTAAACGAGGACAAAAGTCACATAGATGCAGTTAACAATGGTAGAGAGGAAGATCTTTGCTTCCTTGCAAATGTTCTGCTCTTGGATATCTTGCAGATCAAGAGTAGTGAACTCAGGTAGTGTACCCACCCTTGCTGAGGGCTTTCTGTGCTGGTGTACTCACAGTTTGTGATTCCAGCGGTAATCCTGTTTCAGTAGCCACTCAAAGCTATTGCTAACAAAGCAATCATCCTCAAGATCGAGTGGGCAAGCACTCCTTCACATCTGCTGGCCAGCACCAGGTGGATCGGCAGCCAGCCTGGCCCGTGAGCCCCCTGGATTGTCCCTGGGTTGTGAGCATTGCAAGCATCAAGGTTCCCCAGAATTTTAGAGGCCTTGTGCCCTCCCAGGTTAAATGGGGCATGGCTTTCTTGTTAGATGAAAGAACTGCTGCCAGTTTATGAGAGCTGATAAACTCTCATATTTGACCTCTTTTCTTTTCACAATTTGGAGAAATCTGTGATGCTAAAACCCTGAGTCTGCCATCAGATAATTTATATTTTACGCAAGAGGAGTTGAAAAGCTCATTTTATTTTCTTTCCTGATTGGGCTATTCAGCGCTATCTCTGGGAGGGAGTGCATCTGTCTTACATCTGTGCTGGTGACCACGAGATGCGGAAAACGCTAATGGAGTATTTTATTTTTAAATCCCAGCACTCCGAGTCTGTTGTTTCAAGGTAACCTTCTCCCTTGGTTCCTTAGGTACGGAAAGCGTAGCATGCTCCGTGGTGGATTTGGATACAGAATTCAAGATGAGCACAGAAGATGAGCTGGCTTCATTTTGAGCCTGATCTTAGTGAGAACTGGCGTAGTGGTGTTTAAAGGACTGAGGATGTAGCCCTCTACAAATAGCAAGATGTGCTAGCAAACATGAGAGAGAGGTTATAACAGAACTTTTGCTATAATGGAAAAAGAATATAATTCTTCTGCAATAAATATCTTCCACTAAATAAATCTGCTTGTACTTTTCACCTTTAGTAACTAATGGCTTCTTACACAAGTTCTCTCAGTCAGCTTGTAAATCTGAGGCTGCTCGGATGCGAGCTGACAGCTGTAATTTCTTTTCATGGAGAGGCTGTTTTATGTGTCACAAGTGTTCAGTACATGTTTGATATAAGTTTATAATACTGTTGTGAAAGCCAGCCCCCTGACCAGAAGGCAGAACGGTTCTCTCTCACTGGGAAGCTGCCAACCCTGTCACATTGTATATTTATATTCTCCAGTTAGTGTAGAAAGCAGGATGGCTTCAGAATGAGGTTCTTTCCAAAGCCTGTACTGCTCAAATAAAACCCTGTTGACTCCTTTTCTTTGTAGGAAATAGTTCACCCTTCAAAACGTTGCACTCAGCCATAAAGGTTAAGCCCTCAGTAGCTTGAGAAGGGAGCTTGCAGTAATCTGACTTGCAAAATGGCCAGATGAGGCTAAAGTTGTAAGCGAGGTTCAGCCAGCCTTGGCAGTGAGTAGGGCATGTGCTGCTTCTGATCTTTTCATTGCTGTATCTTCAACATCCAGACAAAAGTTGTGCTGGGATCAAATGTTTGCTCATCAGTTGCTCTGGAATGGCTTGCTCATGTACAGGTGTCTACAGGAGGTCGTCTTATCTCTATTTTTTCTAAGTGATGTTAGATCTAGGTGTGCAGCCTGAATATTTCCTGGGTGCCTGAAATACCTGGCATCCACGTTCTCATGGGAACAGGGCATTCCAGTCTCCTGAGTGGTGTATTTGAGAAGAAACTGCCCTAATATTTCATATACAGGGATGTTTTGTAATTGCAGTGGAAATTAATATGGGAACACCCTGGTGTTGTAATGAGGTATATCTCAGCTGAGAGTGACTTTGGGCTTTTCAGGATCCAGACGGTTTTCTTGGAGTGGCAGTGGACAGGCACGTTCAGCCATGTGCTGAGTACAGAAAGGTGTATTTGTTTCTGCACAGGCTGGAGGAGCTCTGTGTTGGTATACAAAATCCTGTTTCTAAAGCCTAGCTTTGATACTTTATCTAATTATTTTCCTTTTTCAGAAGTCCTTCCGCCCCAAATTCCTCAGTGTAGCAGAACTGCTGTGTGAGGAGGGCTTCAAGGTAGGTGGTTTCAGTTATTTAAAGTGTGGTGGTTTTATAACACATAAAGCTAGAGAGTTTTCAAAATTTGAGATGTACTCAGCCTGCCATAGGAGCGGGAGAACTTTGGAGTTCATTTGGAGACAGAAAAAAAGGAAATTTTCAAAGTACAACAGGGACTTTTGGCTGAGTGATCTGCCAAGTCACTAGGTATCACACAACTAAAAGTTTCCGTGATCGTTTAATTGAACAAGCAGGCCTAAGTCACGAGTCGTGGCAAGAACAACCCTGGCTCTACTATCAGCCAGCAGCCAGGATGTCACTCTGTAAAAATGAATTTTCCAAGAAACAAACAAACAAACAAGCCAGGAAGAGGAAGAAAGACTTCCTTGTTATAAGGAGAGAAAGTCTTCACAGTGCTTCATCTTCAGTGACACTCACAAGCTGCGGACGTAGGAAATTTGAGGTGTTTACATCCCTTTTGTAATTCTTGCATCATTTTGAATCCACATGCTTACTGAAAGTTAACAACGTGACCACAGAAGACTGGGGAGAGGTTTATAGTATTAAGTATTTAAGCACTATTTTTCTCAGTGGCATTAGTGTAACTACTGGATTTACAGTTTTGCCTTTCAAAACTTAGTGCCAGGCAGGAAAAAAAAGGGCAAAAAAATCATAAGCAGTTGAAAGTAAGCCCTATTGAAATTCAGAGGGATTTAAGTATTCCTAAGCCACTTACCAGTTTCTGGATGTGTTACTACTATTCACTGACTCATCCATCAGCAGACAATAGATAACAGAAAGTTGGGAAAGTCGTGCTGTTCTGTGGGTCTCTTTTTATGTGGAGAGATGCCCTTGTGATGAAAAATGCCATCCGAAATCACCTCTGACAACAAGATTTGTGTGTTGGGTCATACTCACACGAGTTAAATGAAACGTTTCCGTATTATGAGGCACATGGTAACCTTTTCTTTTCCCTCAACAGCTTTATGCCACAGAAGCAACCTCTGACTGGCTCAATGCAAACAGTATCTCAGCAAACCCTGTGGCATGGCCATCACAGGAAAGCCAGAATCCCAGCCTCCCGTCAGTCAGGAGGTAAGAGCGGTTCTCATCTTGTTGAAATTGCATTGACATCCAGGATATCAAATACAAGGGGCAGATTTCTGGTCTTGTTGGGATCACTAATAGTGATTTAATGGGACTTCAGGATTCAGTGCAAAAATCTTACCTGATTTTGCCCAGAATTGCGACAGCAGGGAGGTTTTACTGTAATTAACGAATATCTCGTTGAACAGTCCTATTTAATACAGCATGGATGTATTGTTCCACGTTACCTTTTCATGCAAGAATACGTGGGATCTGGATATGTAGCGTGTAGTAACAGTCTATCACACCTTTAAAAGAGTTGTGCTGAGCTGTATGAAGGCTGAATATTACTTTGTGTTAATGAATAGAACAGAAATAAAACCCCAATTCTTGAGGCCTATCTTAGCACCTCAACCCCCCAGCCCTCCCTTCTTGGGGTGTAAGACTTGACATCAAAAACTAAATGCAAATGAAAATTTTCAGTGTTGTTTACCTGCATGATTTTGTATTCATCACATATTTTCGTTAAGCAAGATACACTGTGATACTATCTTGGGCATTGTTTCTTCAGGCTGATAAGGGATGGGAAAATAGATCTGGTGATTAACTTGTCCAACAGCAACACCAAGTTTGTCCATGATAATTACATGATCCGGAGGATGGCTATTGACAGCGGGATTGCTCTACTCACTAACTTCCAGGTACTTCCCATGTTGTTCTTAATCACAGGAGCTTTCAGAGCTTTGAAGCACTTGGAGTGCTAGGTGCCAGTGTATTTGGACCCTCGTTATTTCTGATAAATAATAATGTGCCAGAAAATCAGGGCAACACAATTGTTTGAGTGTATTTTCCTTTTGTTATTGTGCAAAATAACATTGCTTAAAATGGAATATAGAAGGAAAAAAATATCTTGGGTCCTGTAATGTAGCTGAAATTGTTGCTGTGTCATTTTCAATTCAGAGCAAACTCCTTGCACAGGATTCCCTGCAACGTTTAAATTATGCACGGAAAGATTTTTTTAGTGGGGTGTTTTTCCAGTTCATGGTTCTTAAAGCTTCAAGCAGGACATAGTTGGGCTTTCTTGAATGACCCATGGGTCAGTCCAGTTCCAGAGTACCATCCAAATGGAATTGCTGCCTGTGTATTTAGTCCTGTTGTCCCCAGTTGCAAGTCGTTATGTGTTTGTAGCTCCTGACAAAGCCCATTCACATACTGATAGGGGAAGGGATATTTAGAAATGAAAGTAGGACTCCTGCTGCCAGTGGTAGCTTGACTTCCTTTGCAAGTGGCTTCAACTGTCACAAAAGGGCCTCATCTGGCTCTCATTAAACACAGCGGCCAAATTCCCCTTGATTTCACTGGGCACTGATGTAGAACCCAGTGACTTGAGCTGGTGTCCAGCTGTGCAAAATCTTCTGCTGTGATTGGAGTGAGTGGAAAGCAAAGAGTGCCAAGCTCCAAGTTCCTAGACAGGATGATGCCAAACATAATTAGCAGGAACGGGGAACTGAAGACCCATCCTCTGCCTCCTAGCAGAACACACACTGACAGCCAGAACAGGGCTTCTAGCCAAAATTTATTACCACAGCTGCTTGATGCAGGTGAACACTTCTGATTGCAGAGTTTGACTGAGTTTTAAAAGAACAGCCCTGTGTTCTCTTAAAGGCTTGGGTGGGAGGGGGAACAACAGCTCTCCCAGGACAGAACCATCTTGCCAAAGAAGCCCAACAGCTCTACATCCCTCCAGGTGGGCAGGAGAGCTCCAGCGTGCTAGAGCCAACAGCTACATGAAGCCACCTTGAAATTGGTATCGATGTGGATGGACTTAAAGGAGTGGACCTGCCCAGGGCAGCTCCAGGGTGACGGTGTAGAAGTGTTCCAGGCAGTTCCAGGGTGACTTCTGCAGAAGGCTTTGCAATGCTCAGTCTTCCTCTGCTTTGTATTGACAGGTGACAAAGCTTTTTGCTGAAGCTGTCAAATACTCTGGGAAATTGGACTCCAAGAGTCTCTTCCACTACAGACAGTTTGACAATGGAAATGCTGCATAGAAGAGCTATGTCCAGCCTGCAATCTTACTGCTTCTGGCACCACGGGAGAGGGGATCTCAGATCATCCACCTAACTGTGCATGTTATAGCATCTGCACTGTTTGTCTTTCCAGCTTACACGAGCTAATTCCCAGTGAATACTTCTGATTGTTCATTGGAAACCCGTCCTCTCCTCAGCCTTTCCACCATCTTGTCTCCATTTCCACTTAGGAACAAATATTACTTACTCGAGGGGTAGATCTAGCCACCACCATAGCAGAGGAGATGGAAGGAGATACAAATGCTCCTACGAGGGAGTAGCTCGTTCTTTTGATAACCAAGTCTGTTCCTTTTTAGAAAGACCTTTTTTGGGTTCATACTTCCAGCTGTTCCCATGCTGGACTGCCAGAGCCTGGCCCCAAACTCCCATAGCAAGATGTGTAGCTTCCTTTCCATTGCTAATTGTTGAGGATTTTACAATTTTCTATAATGATTAGACGTCCTCCTGTTCAACTTAACCCAACGATACCACCTGTCATGGTACAGAACTGCTGAGGGTGTTGGGGTGTGATAGAAGCTCTTTAAAGAAAAAGGAACACAAATTCCCCACGATTCCCTACAGTAGCTCTAGCTAAGGGGCATGATTCACTTACTTTTGTTTGTTTTATTAACCCTGGCTAAGCATCTTCTTCTGCAGCCTACAGATCTGATGAGAGACAGAGGCTACGTGTGTGTACTGAATTTCTTCCACATTTTGCTCAGTCCTTCGGGCTTTTATCATTACTGTTTTTAAAATTCTGGCTCATCATTCTGAATTCAAGCTGCCATCGCTGTATTGTAAAAGCCCTCAGCATTGTGTCTGGCTTCAAAAATGGGGAACTCCCTAAAGATGTCTTTGTACTGTGATTGTGGGCATTAAAATTGAATCTTTTCAGAATAAGGTGAAAGCGTTGCAGTGCTTTAATCCTTCCAAACAAGCGACCCCTTCATTTTTACTCCAGCCTTCTCTGCTGCTTTTTCAGCGCTAGCAATGCCTGCAAATGCTGCCCACGGAGCAGACTCCTCCTGTGCCACATGTTGCACATTGCCACGAACTGGTAGTATAGCAGAAGACTTCGGCAGCTCCATGGCCAACAGGACTGCGTGCTGTAAATGTAGGCAGCAGACAGTGTAACTGCCCCTAAGTGTTCACCAGCTAGGGACCACACGCTTGTCTTTTTTCCCCCATGTTGCAGCATGTGCACAGTATACCTTGGAGCTGGAAGATTCAAAGTAGGACTAATGCTAAACCATTTCAGGAATGTTACTAAATTTGATGAGAGCTGTTATTGAAAGGTGTAAAGGAAGGGACGGAGGTTGTGATGACTTTTTGTACTCTGGGAATCCGTGAACAATCACTGATGTGTGCCAGGACCAAATTTAGAGCTAGGTGTAGACTTAATTCCTGATCCGGTTGATGTTCCAAGTGCTCTGATCGTGGGCATGTCATCAGGACTAACTTCTGCGGTGAACACAATCCTGCCTGCTGTGCGTAGGGAGAGCTTTTGCACTTGTAGGGTAGAAATGTTATTAAACAAACAAACAAAATCAAAAAACAAACCCCCCCATCCAGAAGAGGCCAGAGCCATCAACTGCTCACCCATTCAGCTGTGAAAGGAATGACTAACGGTGCTTAATGAAGCAGTACTTCTCTAAATGCATCCTGCACTTTTTTTTTCCAGTGGCAAAATTCCCATTAACAACTGGTGTCATCTCATGTCTTCCCCTCCTGCCTTTACCTCTAGTACTGAACAAAGTGATGTCTTCAAATGTCTGTATTCTCATGTTCTTCTTTCTCTATTTTGTAACTTTCCTCATGAGCTGAAAATGAAATAAATGCCCTGGATTGTCACAGCCACTCATTCTTGAAGTCTTCATTTTTTAATAAAATAGTTTGTTGTTTTTTTTTAAAGCACTGATGACAAAGCTCTACGTGTACATCTATCTATACAGTCCTGTTATTTATTGCAGCATCTGTAGGTACTTAAACCACAGTTGCTTTGGTGTCTACAGGCTCTCATAAAATTAGAGTGGAATTTAGTAGAGAAACACACCACTACTGAATATATGCTGAGTACTCTGTAATTATGCATTAGGGTTACCATTTTGCTGCTGGTGCTAAACACCAGTCCCTTCCCTGCTCCTCCAAAGCAGGCATCACTAATACACTCCCTGCTTAAGCAGACCCATACATCATCCTGAGCTGTCCTTCCCTACATCTCCTTTTGGTGCCTCTTCTTCCCCTGCTGAAGAAAAAAGTTCTTGTTTCCCCCAACTGATGGAAGATAAACTGTACCTCGTATAAAGGTCAAGAGGAGCCAGGAAGTCATCCCCATGCTTACCTTGTGCCAACACTGAATGCTAATTTTTCCTCTATATCCTTTTCTTCTTTGCAATAATGAAGGGGCCGACATGATAGGAAAAATTTTAAATACCTACAGCTGTTGGGATCAATGCAGATGTGTAAAAAAAAGTTACAATTAGTATCTTTCCTACCATGCTTATCTCTGCTTTCAACAGATTCTGCCTTATAAATGTCTCTCTTATTAATCTTGTGGAGAGTGACAATGACTGATGAAAGAAGATACTGTTCAGAGCAAGAAAAGGCCATTTGCTAATCTATGAGCTGTCAAATCGTTTTATGCTTTTTTAGTGTCTTCAAAAAAGGGTTGATAAAGAGACAGACGAAGGTATAAGAGACTGTGAAGCCCAACTTCTGAGATCAGCACAAGAAAAGGTGGCAAGAGCCATGCTGAAATAAGAAGGAACCTAATTTTAATAGCAGGGATGTGTATTTCTCAGTAGTCATGAGTCGTTCCCTGGAGCTGTATCTCTCCAAGGGTGCTAAGTGCTAGGAAGCTCTGGAGGCTCGACTTAGGGAGGTCAGGGTTGTTCAGCTCCCTGAATTTACTCCTCTGCAGTTAGCATCATTTAAATCACTTGGAGATTGGAGCAAAGATAGCTTGGCATATTGAAAGGAAGAAGAAAAGAATGTAAGAGAGGGAAGACAACTCAGTGCTGTTACTTTCTGCTTTCTTGGCAGAGGTCTTAGAAGACAGGGAGAGGAAGGTGTACACTTTATGTAAGTGAAACAAGCAGTGGAAAGCTTGGGAAACTTATTTGCTCCGTTTGTAAGTATCAAAATCAGGTTTCTGAAAGTCATAGGAAGTACACAAGTAGGAAAGACTTCATGATCTAAAAAAGCTCTTGGCAGCGAGCAGAGCAATGCTTTGTTTGGCTTGCAGGTTTTGCTGGGCTGGATGTTGGGTTAAAAAGCCTGTTTGTGCATGGGTTCTCTCTGCTTCCATCAGAGGCATCTTGCAGTCTGGCTAGGAGCTTACCACCTCTGTGTCTGTATGGTAAGGCGATTCCTAAAAGCAGGGAAGGGATTGTTAGCACTACACCAAAACCCACAGCTGCAGCGTGCAGTATCAGCGGCTCAGGGCGTGCCTTCTGCCTGCATCCCAGCCAGATGCAAACAACCACGAGCAGGAAGTCGGGCTCGTGCAACAGCTGAGATGAGGTGGTAAAAGGAAAGGGCACCTCTGTCTCCTCCTGCTTATAGCATTTATAACACCAAATCGTAGTTAGAGCAGCCCTTGACCTTGGGAAGCTTTCAGCAGACATAATTACTGCTGTTGTCTCTGCAAGGACAGGAGGCACTGCAATGCCATATGAAGCATGCGAGTGCTACTGCTGTAGCCATCTGCAGGACGTTGAGATCTGCTGCCAAATATTACCCAAAGCTTCTGGGTTTGTTCCTACTGCATCTTAATATGTAACACTGCATAATGCAATTTATAGGGAATAATCTAGTTACAGTGGAACATTTGTTTCACTCTTACCGTTGAATAGAATTTAAATACGAACCTTTTAATTTGTCCTAATTAAGTGGAGAACATGATATTTTGTCATTAGCTAGGTAGGCTAAACTCTACCTCATCCTCATAATTAAAATGTATTGAATTCAGCGGAGTGATAATACCAGTTGAGATAAACTCTTTTAATTCAGGGAAGTTTGCAAAGATGAAACTGGGAGACAAAAGCATTTGTTGCAAATTACGTTTGAACATTTTGATAATGTACTTTGGGGAAATGACAAATATTTGCCAGGGAGTAAACTAGTGCTTTGGGGTTTTCACAATCTTGGATGAATGCTCTGGTTCATCTAAACTGGTATCCAAGAGCAGCAAGTGCCAACTTTTTTACAGGGAGCTGCGAGGAGTGCTGAGAGTTTGTAGTTCTGGCACAACTCATTTTACCAGGGTAAGTTTCTTGTTATTAAAGGTCAAGCTTTTACTCCTGAAGCATGAAATTTCTTAAACACTCCAGATCTGGTTTCTGTCAGTCTCTACTGAGTTGCTAACACTGGTGCAAAGCCAGCATAATGTGCTGATTTTATGCTGCTTTTAGCCTCTGGTGTAAATGATTGCCCAAGTTATTTATTAAAGGGAATCAGATGCTGTTTTTTCAGGAAAAAAAACATTCGCTCTTCCAGTTCTAGACAATCTTGTTCTTTTTTTCTGACTTCCTGAGCATTACTAAATACTGCCAAGCTCTTGTACTCCAAGATCTCTTATAGTAATGAGACCTCATTAGAGCTTAAAATGGCCTTCTGCTATTCACCATCTCTGAGAGAGAGGCATTGCAGTCTGTCCCCTTACAACAGAAACATCTTAGAGCAACTTTTGGAAAAATGGGTTATATTTTGACTAAGCATCACATGGCATGGGATGAAATGTTTGCTACCTTTTGTGATTTATTGGAGACAGAATGGTGAAGATAGGAAATACGATGACATGGTCAAAAGCTGACCTTTGCTGAGGATCAGACCTGAGCCCTTAGTCAAATTTTAAATGTATTGATGTGGCCAGCTGAAAGCAAATACATAGTGTGTTTTTACTGCAGGCAGGTCTGAGTTCTTAGTGTATCCTAAAATAAGTGTTAAATTCCTTCATAGTGTTCTTCCAGTGACTATAAGGGTACCAGTCTTTATCTGTTTTGCAGCTTAGCCTGCTAATCCTGAACTGAAGGCCTCAGCAGTCCTGTATCATTGACATCTTCTAAGATGCTACATGGACACCCAGCACACAGTGCCTCAGTAACATGGGGAGTGTCTCCTGTGCAGTGTTGGTGCGGACAGCAAAATACAGCTGTTAGATCTTGGCAGAGGTAAGCAAAGAAGTTCTGTAATGATGGAGAGGAGGAGGTATGTGCCCGTGTTATCACAGACACTGGTAACGTGTAGTACAGTAATTAACTATCTGAACCCTGTGCAGGCAGACAGAGAGAATGCAGACTCCTAAGGGCACTTAGGCACAGGTCCCAGAGGGCATAGATGAAAAGTACTGGGGAAGAAGGCCTGGTGTTTAAGCTACTGGGCAGATTCCAGATTTGTTAGCTTACATTTATTACTAAACATCTGATAGATACTATCTGATAGATACCTTAGCATTACAGGTTGTTAGCCTTTGAAAGGGCTGGGAGATGCCTCAAGTGCAAGAGAAGTCAGGCTCTGTAGGGAGGCCACAGCCCTGTGAGCCCAGAGCAGGAGCTGCTTGGCTTTGCTGTGTTCCAGGCTAGCAGCACTGTTACTCCCCAACCAGAACTCTCCTACAGCTCCAAAATGAGTGCATGACGAAAAAACCACTTGCAATTTCTGTTCTTACTAGCATGAATGTAGCTGAAATGAAGCTGGAGACATCCAGCTGTTCTGAGATGGGAGGAGAGTACCTCTGAACACATAATAAAGATCTGAAACCTCGGCAGAAAGGAAAATGCCAATTATACGAAAGCATATCCAAGAGCCGAGTTGGCCAAAGATTGTTTTTTCTGTCCTGTGGAATCTACACTGAGTGCAGTAGCACCATTTCATGTATCGGTGTAAGTGTAGGCATCCTTAACTAAAAGATGACTTTTTTTTTTAATTAACTGCAGGAAAAACAGCCTCAACAAATTCTGTTCGCTATCTGCCATCAGGAAAAGCCTATTAACAATAATTGTTGGGTTTTTCATTTTCAAAGAACCCATAATTAAATTTTATTGTCTCATAAGTGATTAGAATTAATTGCTTCCACACGAGCTCTGGTGCTCATTATCTGCTTTAAATTGGGAGTGGCTTTTTGCAGGATTCCTTCATTTACCACAATCCCTTTCTGTTACGTTCCTCACAGAGTAAATCCATTGCTCTGAGGAGTTACAAAAAAGTGACAGGTGTTGATTCATCTTCTTCAACAGATGAGGATTAAGTGAACAGAATGGCTTCTCCCAGTGTTTAAACAGAAATATTTCGTTTCGCAGGGAAGGTGATGGAGAAATCCACTGCCACATGGGCTGGGTTTTCACACTCATACATTAGGACTGAGTGCCATGTTTGAGTTCTCTTTTAAGTGGTTTTGTGGTGCTAATCTGAGGATTAATCCTGCATAGAGGAGAGGATATTTTACACATCTGCTCATGCACTGCAGTGTAGTAGTTGGCTTTAGTTGCTGTCGCACTGATATAAATCCCCTTTCTCACTAGTGTGCTGGGCTTGACTCTGCCCTTCCAATCCTCAGAGTTGTGCCTTTATTAAACTCAATTTTGGCTACTGGGTGGGACTTGCAAATCCTCCAGCCCTCCTGTGGCACCAAAGTATGCCTGGGAGACCAGCCACATCTCATTCTTTGTCCATACTCATCCCTTGCCTGTCGGGGTTTGCCTGAGAAAGCTCCCACTGCCCCTTGATTTGCAGTGTCCAGGGCCCTTCTAGCCACCATGAAGGGATTAGGCTGTAATTCCTGGTCTTCTCGTGTTGCATGGCATTCATTCGTGTTCCCTTCCCACCCAGTAACTATTTGTATTGGAAGGTGTCTGGAGAACGAACTTGCTTTTATCCTACATTAGCTCTCTCTAGCACTATCTGGGCAGGCCAGGGGCCCAAGCCTCCTGTCCAAGAGTCTCTAACCCACGTTGCAGCTTCCCAAAGCTGCAGGCCGAGGGCAGTGCTCGCAGCAGTGCTGCTGGGGCTCAGGTGAAGAGGAGGGCTCCTCTCCCTCATGTTTCTTCATGGGTTGCTCTCCAAAACACACATCCTGCAGCCTTTCCCTCCATGCATACTGGACCTGTTTTGCCTTACCTCTCTGATATTAAGGTGTAGCAACAAGCAGCTGTATCAAAGCCATTTAGACAGAGAACCCAATCCAAATCCACCCCTAGGCTATTCACATGTGGTTGTTCTCCACTGCGGGAGGACAACTTAAGGATGCCTGAGTCATTAGAGGGCACTGCGTAAGGCATCTGGTGAAGGGGGTTGTATAAGAACTGTATAAAATAGAATATTACAGTGTTTAATACAGTGTGACTTCACTCTTAGACTGTATTTTTAGAGGGTTAGAGTGCTTTAGAGGATGAATTTAGACAGAGATGTTTTCTCTCAATCCAGGATGCTGCTCTTATGGAAAAATCCTGCACAATTTTCATACGCTTGTCATTAGAGGAGTTATATGGGCTCTTTGTTACAAACAAGGAAAATATAGCAATGACTTCCTTCCTCTGAATTGTGATAACTTCTGGAATTGAATGGATTTAATTTTATTATCTGTCCCGTAGAAAGTTATCACTGTCTGTTCAGCTCCAGGACACGGCAGAAGGTGTGAGTGATTTGCTCTGTAGAAATGGGAGTATTAGGGGGTAAGTAGCATAGTCACAGAGAATTTATGTGGACAGCTTCCAGTCCAATTGAATTACTTATGTGAAGATATTAATAAAACTGGTTTCATTATGTGTAAGAGGCAGCGAGGAGTGCCCTCAATTGCTCAGTTCAGCCACTAATCTGTCGGCAGGGGCTTGGGTAGGAAGGAGCCTCAGGAAGACCAGGAGGTGATGTTCTGTAGGGAACCTTACAAGGCCGTGTGTGGAACATGTATTTACAGCACTTTGTGATTTAGCAGCATCACACAATCACTTTGATCCCTGCGGGAGGGGAAAGAACGACAACCTTGAGCTCCTCCACTAGTCCTCTGCAAGGAACTGAGGTCTGCAGAAGTTACCAAGCATTGTCTGGAGACAGCCTGGCCTTTGTTGCAATGCAGTAGCTGCTGGAGTGTGCGTGCCTCACCCATGGAAGTGCCACGGAAAATGAGCCAGCTTCATGGACTGATTGATGTCTTTGGGGAACACACTGGCAGCTGGGACGTGGCTCTGACTCAGTGTCCTCAAGGCCACTTAGGTCTCAGGGCCAGCTCAGAGTTACTCCAAGCTCACTCCCTGGTGATTCCCCATTTCTTTTCCATGCTACCACCTTTTTTTCCCCCCCCTAGGTCTGTCGGTTGTACCACCAACAGCAATTCACCTTTCACTTCCCTGCAAACCTTGCTGCAGGCAAGAGACTGCTGGCATCAGCTGAAAGAGCGAGGTGTTGTTCCTAGGGCAGCGGGCACAGCCCAGCAGCTTGGCTGCCAAGGGGGGGCAATCTCTTTGATGACTTCGTTGCCTTAAGCAGGTCAAACATTTCCATTCTTACCTGGGGTCACAGGGATCTTTGTTACCCTGGAGCAGGATCCCCAAGCAAAGCTGTTTTGCTGGCTGTCCTCAGGCGCCCAGGGCACATCTCTGTGGTCTTTCCTCTAGGCTGCAGTGCTGGAATGCCACAGCAGGCTCTGACGGGGGGAAAAAGATTCACACAGAAATCTTAACTCCTTTCAACGATTTTCTTTTTTTCCTCCAGTGTCTCTGTTTTTAAAGAACACAAGAAAACCAGGAAAATATTTAAGTCATCTTCTGAGGATCGTTTTTGTTTACATTTGTCTTAAAAACATAAAGAAAGAAGCTCCTAAAACCAGGCTCTTCACAGCAAAATGGGTAGCAAATAGTGCCACTTTAGTAAATGTTGCCATTCATTTTTCAATAAATTACCAATTTATACTTCTGAATGCAGTAATAAAAAGAGATAAAAGGCCAGAAGAAGGAGGAAAAACTTGGGAGGTTTATGTTTACTGCCAGGCATTTGGTTTTATGTTTATCTCATGGAAAGTAACTCCATATATCATGATAATTGACTTCACCAAGTACCTTGGGGGGGAAACAAACCTGCTACAAAACAATATCTTGTGTGAGAGGAGACCGTGCATGGTTTTTCCACTAAGTAGAACATTCTCCTTTGAATCAATAGTTTAAGCTTTTTACAATGTTCCTATTTTGTGGTTCATTTGCCCAGTTGGTGGCTGAGAACAAGCAAGGTCATGGCATAAATAAAAGCAAAATGTTTATGGTTCCCTTAAACCCCAAACAAATCATCGCTTATCTACCATCACTCCAGCCTAATTGATTCCTGAGAACTTTATGGAGCGA
This sequence comes from Aythya fuligula, assembly GCF_009819795.1. Lineage (NCBI taxonomy): Eukaryota > Metazoa > Chordata > Aves > Anseriformes > Anatidae > Aythya > Aythya fuligula. The sequence continues at coordinate 7,031,699 of NC_045564.1, forward strand.
AGGCATTTTCCCCCCACTGCTTGCTTCCAGCAATTTGCATGTTCCCATTTCAGCTGCAGTGATTTGCAGGCAGCTCTTCGGTGCTCCCGACCAGGAATTTCGGACCAGAGTTGGCAGGGGCCACTCGATTTCTCCTTGGTGTCGTGGGGCTGGAAACGAGAATCGTTGAGCAGCTGAGACCGAATTTTTCCACTGCTCAACGCAACAAAAGCAAGATTCGTTGCTGAGCTATTTTGGAAACAACATTTGTGGCAGCTCCTCTCTGAGCCAGGCAGGAGAGCAAGAGGATGGGATTGTGGCAGGCAATAAAAAATCCCTGCTGCTCCAATAAGGACTTTAATTACTCACCTCGTTACAGGTGAGACCAAGGGAGGCTGGCAGCAATGCCAGCTCCAGCACAGCTGTGGAGGATTTATTTTTCTCAATGATGAGTGGAAAAGGCTGTAAAAATACTGTACAAGCTTGGCTAATAAACTGTATTTTATTAGCCATACTTATTATGAGTGTTTACGGGCTAGTGTGCTGATAGGCATTTTGATGAGGTAGTACTCCTTAATTGCAATCATTCTGGGATTGCAAAACAAAGGCTGGAAAGCCAGAAAGCTGGAAAACATAGCACATGCATATGTCAGGTCAAGATTTATAGCCAGATAGTGAATAGCTAGCTTGGCAGCAGGTGTTTTAAATTGTTACAGCATTGGCTTCGTCAAGTCATTTGTGGCTTGTTTAAAACAGATTGATGGTGCTGATGGGCAGATATGTGTGATTGCAAGGAAAATGCATTTATCTGTGGGTCTCCTTGGAGCATCCCCTGGGGTCTCGTAGCAGACCAGTGAGCTGCTGGTGCTCCCTTGTTGTTTGGCTTCTGGCATCTCCCTGGTTTCCCTTGGTGCTGCTGGGGAATGCTGGGCAGCCTCCCAGCCCGCCTGATGCAATGAACCCCTTGCAAAGTTGAGAGTTAATTTTTATTTTTTTGGGTTCTAGTCCAACACCACTGAGTTCTACCCTGGTTTTCCTTGTCTGGATTTATGGTACCATTTACCTCTCCTAATTCCTGCTAGCGAGCTGGCCTCTTGCAGGTTGGAAGCATTTTCTAGAGTGCTTCCAGCCCATAATAGCAGCGAGCTTCCTGGAAGCACCACTTGGTGAGGGGTTGTGGTGTCCTCACGTGTTGGCAGCGTTTTGTCTCAGGCTATGATATACCAGTAGCAGCAGTCCTCTAATCAAAGTAATGACAATCTAGTGGGAAATGAAGATTAATCTGAGAAGAGGCTCTGTGAAAACACCTTCCTGCTCATTGTCTTTGGCTCTCTGCTTATTGCCTCTCAGTCACACAATCAAAAACACACTCTGCTTACAAGCACGAAGGTTTTACTGATTTTTTTCTCATTGTGCATCCTTTGTGCCCTCCCTCTTTGCTGGCAATCCTGCAAATCCAACCTGAGCCGCCAGGCTCCTGCTGCTTTCTCTACTCTTTATTTCTAATCTCCAGTAGTAAATGTCTTGCAGGCAAGTGACGTCCTTGGTGGCATCTCTGCAAGCCCGTCGCAGGCTGACAATTCACCCAGTGCCCCCGCATGGTGCTTAGGGACGAGCTGTGGCCATGGAGCAGCTCCCTGCTGCTGTCTTGGCCAAGGCAGTCCTGCGCTTCTGTCAGCTGGCCAGGGAGCAGGTAGCATTCGGGGCAGTAGTCACCTAGGACCACGATTTTAAAGAAATGAGGTATCGAAAGATGCAGATCGGTGGAAGTTGCATACTTTTGTAAATCTTAATTTGTATCAAAAGCTATTTGGGGATTCTTAATCCCATTCAGATCTGTCTTTTCATCTCTGCTCCTCCCTGATAAAGAGGACAAAGCAGGTGTTCCCTGTTCTGCTGCAGAATGCATCTGTGAATATCTGTACTGGGGATGCAGTTTCTGACCTGAAGCCCGGTAAATCTCTGTGGAAGATTTTCCATTAATTTCTTTGGGTTTGATAGAGATCTCGGAGGGAGACGTCCCCAGATCTGAAGGGATCAAACAGATTTACAGCTCCTCTTCTTCTCCCCCTGACCTGACCCTCCTTTCACTGTTTGCATCTGGGAAAAGAAGCAGGAACATATATACATATATACATATATCTATACACGTATGTCCTAATATTTTAGGATGTAAGCAGTGGCTTTAGGCTGTCATGGGAACATAGTGCATTCATGAATGGTGCAGTAGGTGCTCAGTGTACTTTGCTGTGAAGCACGGAGCACGAATGAGGTACTCATCCAGGTAAAGATGTGGCCATGCTACCAAACATCCCTGTGCTAAGACAGGACAGGCAGCACCCAGTTTCTGGTTGAGCTTGTGAGGAAGTTTGCTCAGGGTGTAATTATGCTAAGCAGATTTTCACCAGAAACGCTTCTGCAGTGTTCAAGTGGCTGATCGATAGGATTTGTGTTGTGAGGGCTTTTTTGTGTGTCTAGTTTTGGCAACATCTTAGAGATTGCATGTGACTACTTATTTTGAAAAGAAATTGCTGTTCTCATTAAACTTCAGAAAGTGGTCTGGAAAGTGTTTTTGGTTTTACAAATGCAGCAGAAAAGTTCTCAAATCTCTTAGTAAGAGTGCTGCAAGATGGACTATTTCGAAAGCTGACAAATTAAAGAGAATCTTCAACAGCTTTATTAAAATTATTTCTTTTGTCCTAGCACTTTAGCATCAGATCCTCAAACAGTACAAATAAGTAGAACAGCTGGACCATCTCGCTGCCACTGTACCAAAACCAACCTCTTCCCTCCAGTCAACTGCAGAACAGGCTATTGTTCGTCATTAACTCTGAAAGGGAAGGAGACACTTTATTGAATCATTGGTACTCCATCTTTTCTTAAAGGTCACCTATCTAAATATGAAGTAAGTACAACCCTGTGCATTTGTAGGGCAGCTGGCAGTTATTTTTTTGTGAGAACAATTCATAAAAAAAAATAATTCCAGTAGAACTGTCTCCATTTCTCACAAATCATGCTTGTTTCCAAATGGACAGTTGTTGTGCTTCTCTTTTCAGTTCAGAGAGTGCAGTGGTCATTTGTCTAGCTGAACAGAGAAGGAAAATAACAAGAAGGGGAATTAGGGTTAGGTCTGTCGCCCTGGAAGTACTCTAAAACTTGAAGTTACAAGCAAGTTGGTTTTGCTTGTGTGATGAGCATGAGAGGATAGTGGCCATATGTGTTAACATCTGCATGGGAAGATCAAGGACTTATCAAGCTGAATGAATGAGACTCATACAAGTGCAACTCCATCTCCCTCTGTATGCTGTGTGTAAAATTGCAGGGGGCCATTATGTAGGATGTGCAGTAAGACTCAGTGATCTGCAGAGAAAGGGTTTGTCAGACTTCACATTTGAGAGAAGGAAAAGATTGAGACTAAACATCCAAAAATGTAGATACCTTGTGGGAAAGTGGACGTTGCATGTCCACGGAGTATGCTGTACTGTATCTTGTGGTTTTCAGCACTGTTGACAGCAAGGGAAGAGAAGGAAGAAGTCTGCATGGCAAAACCTCAGAGGGAGCTTGTCCTTTGCCTAGAGGAGGTTGTGCTGCTCTACAAGGCTCACGTATGTGTAGTAAGTTAGTGATTTATAGTCCATAGTCCTAGAAACCTTGGCACCCAGGTATGTGTCTGACTTCACTGAACTGCTTAAAACCTCAGCAGAATTCTCCCCATAAGGTCTCAAACCTGTCAAACTGAGCTGAGCTCTTCTAGTAGGCCACATTCTTTATAACCCAGCCTGTGCCTGCAGATTCACAATGATAGTGCTAAAAATATCATGCCTCTTTCTAGAAAGTATTGTCTTAAGGAAAAATAATACTGTTGAAGCCATGCTAGGATGTGTGCAGTGAAGGCAGGTAGCTAAGATAAAACCTCCTGAGTGTAGCTTGCAGTCATTCACAATCGTTTTCAGCGAGATATGAAAGAGGAATTTGACTGGGGTTGGTGCAGTGCTTTGAGGCTACAAGTGGAGGAAAGATATTGAGAGACTGAATATTGGGGCTGCTAGGAGTTATTACAGAGATGTCACGATTGACATTGGCCTAGCGGGGCAAACTGTGGTGTAATGGGATGGATTTCTTCTTCCAAGCATGTGCGACCTCCACAATAGTGAACGTGTGAGGACAGGACTTTACCTCTACAATCAAGGTTATATACCAAACAGCAAGAGATGCACTGCTATAAACACTGAGGATTTGGAGAAAGTACAGAGCAGGTCAGAGCCTGGCCCCTAGGCTGCAGCAGCATTCTCTCTCTGTCACTCCAAGGTTCAGAAGAGGCTTGGGACTACTGAGAAATTTTGAAGCTGGTCTGATGAGCTTGAAATCCCTCCCCCAGCAGTGTCCCTGCTTATGGTTACAATTCCTAGCTATCCAACAGCCACTTCCTCACAGATTATTGGCTTTTCGTGTTGCTCAAGTGCAGCCTTTTCATCAGATCGCATATGTTCTGATCACTTTCTGGCAGTTTTTCTTATCGTAAATAGAGCCCATTCAGCCACGATTTATGTAACCACCATCCAGATAATACCCTCCTAATGACCACTTTCCCTGGAGAAACACAATTGTATCTCTTTCCCCCTTTCTGCCAATTGCATGTGAGTTTGCCACAGAGCCAGACGTGGCCCCACTATTGTCCTAGTGCAGATGGGTGGGAGCCACAAAAGCCCCAACTGGAAAATTCCCAATCTCTGGGCAAGAACATTGGTTTCCTTCTTCCCCCTTTTGGGGTTCCCACTGAACGAGCTGAACAGAAAAAACGTTCTGTACTTTCAGACTTCCTCACATGCTTGAAGGGACATGATTTCAGGGGGTGTGTGGAAATCAGAGGGTTTGTGTGTAGTCAGCATGCAAACAGGAAGCATGCCCCAAAATCTGATGGTGTTGTTTGCACGGACTGCGGGCTTACTTTTGCCATGGGAATGCACTGCTCACTTTTAAGGTGACTGCCAAATTCCTCGCCTGTAGATTTTGTCTGCTTCAGAAGGGAGGTGAAATACTCCTGGGACTTCTGCTGAAACCCGTGTGATCTCAGGTCACCCAGAAAGTAGTGATAATTAGCCAAAATATCGAAAGAGGTGCAAGAATTTAATTCTGTAACTTTCATACACAGCCAGGACAATTGAAGGAGGAGGGCCAGAAAAGGCTGAGCAAGGGCAGTGCCTTCCCACAAGCAGTGCTGGGTGTGCTGGTACTGGCCTAATGCCATCCTTGCACAGGTAAATGACATTTGGCTGGTTTTGGAATAGGCACAGTGGCCTTTTGTCTGCTTGCAAACGGTGATACAAATATTTTCTAAGAAAGAAAATGCATGTGTAGAGATACAGACACATAATCATGGACATTCAGAAAGTGAAGTGCCTCTCAGAGGAATATTGGTGTGTTTAGATGTTATTTTGGTTCTAGAGAAGCAAGGCAAATTGGGCATTTTTTCCCCTCTCAAGTCACTAAGTGGCCCTGCTTAGAAAGTGCAAAGGCAAGCTCTCAGATAAAGCCGAACAGAAAGGAAGCAGGGAGAACCCAAAATGTCTTTCAAATGCCTTCATGTCAATCAGACAAAGTTCATTATCCTTCTGTCCTTTTCTGGTGAGAATAACTTCTTTGCTACCTTTTTTTTGTGGGAAACCTGTTGCAGACAGTGCTTGTTGTCCTTGCTAGAAGAGCACAGATGGCTCGTTTCAGCAGGAAGCACGTGGACGAGGTGGAGCTCCTTGCCTCAGCCTGTGGATGCATGGCCCAAGGCTCTCTGTTTTGGCAGAGGGACCACAGGAACCATGGTACGACCAGGACTGACAGCCTGGCTGGAAGTAACACACGGCAGAGCTTTCCAGGTAGGCAGTGAGAGAGACAAAGGAGAATCACATCTTGATGTCTTCACCAGTTCGTCATGAGAGCCTGCTCTTCTGCTGCTGCTCTTCCTCACGTTTGTTTCTTAGCACTCCATTAGTACTGTGCTGTGTGCCATGCCTGTGCCCCTGGGGATGGCCATTACTGCCCACAACACAGGGGTAATCTGGGAATTACATGACCAGACAAACGTTCCCCCAAACTGAGCAAAGTGAATCACCTATCGACTGCTTTAGGCTGCAGCAGGAGGCTCGCAAACTGTCACCAATGAATTTTAATGTGAAATATTTATAAATTCTTTTATATCTTTAATATTCTGTGGAGATGTGGCTGATGCTGCAGTTCTTAAAATTGCACTGAAACATGATATATGGCATACACAATGGTCCAGAATATTTCAGTGTGTCTCTCCGAGTCACTGCCAGCATGCTGGGGATGTTTTCAAGGTAAGTCTGTGTGGGAAAAGCACTGCTGGCTCGGTGGTGTGGGTGTCAATGCCAAGCCTTGTGACATTGGATCACAGCTTGCATTGCTTCCAAATGTCCTCTTTCTGCTTTGTTGCATTTCCAGTGATGCCCATGTGAAGAGAAATCAAGCCCATGGCTCCTTCTTGGGCCAGATGGCCTCTCAGACCTGAGGGTCGGGCTCTGATCTCGTTGCCACAAGGCTGGATCCACCGCAGTGTCACGTCACCCTTCGTCTTGCTTGAGTCCCTCAGCTGATGCAGGTAGGTGACAGAGAGCCCTAGGTTTGGCTAAATGATCAATGAGGCCTTTGTGGCTTGCTGCAAAGCTTTAAATCCCTCTGTGGGTCTTGCAGTGAATAAAACCCTGGCAGGAATTAGCCCCAAATGACTAATAGCAGCTGGCTCAGACAAAGGAGTCGGCAGCACTCGGGCTCGCAGAGAAACAGCAGCAGGTTTCTGGTCCAGAAAAAAAAAAGAGGGAAAGTGAACCACAGGGCTCCGAGTAACAGGCTGGCAGAGAAAATATATCCCCAACAGCAAATGATTTAAACAGGCGCACTGATTTTGCTGCTCTCCTGTGTCAGCGTCATCTATCTGTTGCTTTAGTTATTTATTTATAAGGAAGGGGGTTGCAGGATAGCAGCCAAGTTGCAGAAGCTCCCAAAACCCGGGGGATTGATTTTTATACTGCAAAGGTTGCTCCCGGCAGTGGGTCCCCCTGGTTGGATCAGCCTCCGGCCAGCGAGCTCCTGAGCAGCGTGAGCAGGATCCGACCTCGGGTTAGCGAGGCTACAGCATCTCGCTCTGGGATTCCCATCACACTGGGCAGAAGCTCCCCCCTGGTTAGCAGATGACTTACTGCATGCCTTGTGAAACCCTCACACGGCTTTGTTCCCAGCATCTGCCCAAATTTCAGATAGAAGTGGAGGTAGGAGAACTTCTGAGCCCTAATGTTGGTGGATGGATGCCCCTGGTCGAGGCTGTCCCTACCCAGGTGACTTGGGCACAGTCACAGCTCTGTGCAGTGACTCCCCAGGTTAGGGTGGAAGATGCTGGGCAGTGCTTTCCAAAATTTTTCCGTGTTTTCAGATCCTGTTCTGCACTCACATGGCTCTGTGGCAGAATAACCCTATCTGGTCCTCTTCCAGCCACCCCCAGGCTGGCTGTAACAAACCAACTTCACATGTTGCTACCAGTTAACACAGCAGTCCTGGAACTGCTAGAACGAGGTTTAACCTTAATTTACCCTTTATTTTATAAAGTTTTGCCTCTTACCATAGTCAGAGTACAAAGCCCTGAGTACAAGACCTCCAATAAATCCTGGTTAAGATAGGCACCTCTTCCCAGCCCAGCCCTGGCTGTAAGAGAAACAGGTGATGATGAAGCCTTGTGTTTGTTCAGCCCTGTTTGGAATTTACAGCACTATGTAAATGATTTATTGCAGCCGTAAATAATTGATGCCTCTGGAAATGGATTCCTGTCAACAATACATTCAGACCCAGGCCTTCATTTCAGCCTCATGGTGGCAATATGCATTTAATGGGGAAATTGGCCTGCTTGCTTTAGGTTCTTATTTATGTCTCGAGATGTAGTGCTTATGGAGCTGCTGGTGGTTCTGTCTCATGTAAAAGGCAAGCTGTGGGGTGGGTGAACATCCGGAGCCTGGGATATCCCGTGGGTCATGGCCTGCCTTGTGGAGGGCTCACACAGCTGCTGTGTGGGTTTCTGGCTGTTCTGGGAGCCTGAAAAGTGGAGTCTGCCCAGGAGAAGAGCAACCCCAGAAAGTCCTGACTGATGGGGGTGCACATGACCAGGGGAAATCCTTAAAGAAAATCTTTGCCTCTCTTCTGCTTTCGACTCAGCCAGCCTAAGCTTGAGGTGGAGACTCCTTTACCTGTGTTTCCCCTAAAAAACTTCTAGTTTTGAGACCATTTCCTTTCATATTTGTATTTTGCTTTGGTCATCTCGTGTTAAGGAGGTTGGAGAAACATCTTCTACTCTGTAGACCACAGCATGTCAGTGAGGGCTTCTGGACAGGAGACCTTGTCTTGCAGGCCCAGAGCTGTTGCCCTGTTGCTAGATTTGGTCCCCATCTGCTTCTGCTGGTGCCAGCAACTTCTCTTCTGTTGGCAGGCACTGGATGCTTCCTGCAGCATGAAACCAGGACTCTTGAGGGCTGCGGAGGAGCTGGCTGTTCCCCTCTAGGGCAGCCACAGTCACTCCCACCAGGGAAAACATCAGCGTGGAAAATACAGGAACGTTGAACTCCTTCAGGAGTGGGCATTCGTCTGCCAACTCCCTGCCACCACGTGAACTTAATGCAGAGGAGGAATTCAAGGAAGGAAAGGTTCCTGGCCGGGAAGCACAGATGTGCTGGGTAAGTTTGGGTTTTGATATTTTTATTTTCAGCCACATTGACCTGTGGTCTCAGCTGTGGCAGTAAGTGTAGTTCTGTGAAGTGAAACACACTGCTTATGTGATTTGGAAGCTAGTATAAAAAGCTTGTGTGGATGTATGAATAAACATAATAGAAAAATAATTCAACTCGTCCTCTGGAGTCAGTAATCCCAAATAGCCAGAGGTTAGGCATTTCACCTAGTTCCTATTTTCCATCATCTCATTAAGTGCCTGGTTTTGTGGTGACTGCAACACATTATCTCCAAGGGGATTAGCACACTGAATATAGAGTAACCGAGACCTTGCAATCATTTTATCACAAATACCAATGGAAGGAAGGAAAAACTGTTATTTTTTTTTTTTTAAACAAGATGCTCCAAGGGAAGGAATTGCCTTCCAAAAATAGAAGCCAACACTTTCAGAAGACACTTGTGGTTTTAAGATGTCACTGTTTGATACGTAGCTTGGTACATCATAAGGGCCGCAGATTTTAGAGAAGTGATGCCTGTCTTCACTGTGCTATTTACTGAGTTGCACATAGGGACCAGCAAACAGTGCAGAGGGAATATAAACTTCACATTCTCTGATCCAAGGGCCCAGCTGGGAAGGGATGAGGTCTTCCCTGGGTGTGCCCCTGGAACGTGCCCTTGGACAAGCTGGCCTGGCCTTCTGAGGTAGCACGATACCTTTTCTGGAGTTGGCCTGAAACAAGGTGGAACAGACTTGATGCTCCAGGTGGCTTTTTTGCTTTCTTCTTAGGCACTCCTGAAGAGAGGATTATTTTTTTTTTAATTTCATTTTGCTTGCGGCTCAAAGCAAAGCCACGTTTGAGCCCAAGGCATGAATAGATCAGCTGAGATTGGTCTGCTGGGGGCTATTCTCTGAACCCTTAGCCCTCCTTTTCCTTTGAGTAATTTTCTGGCTGACTAAGATCCAGTTTTCATTATTTTCTGTCATATGCATCATGCTGGTGGGTTTGTCTTTATTACAGGTCTTTCTTCTTGACCTCTAGGAACACTGAGGCACAGCGAAATGCTGCTAAATCTCTGCTAATCATATCATGCCTACAGCACCTGCTGAAAATCCCTCCAAATGCTAGCAAGAAGAGTCAAAGGGAATTCAGTACATTACCCCAGTCCTAGCTGTAAAACAAGCAGGGTAAGCAATGCCTCAGTAACTCGAGCAGAGGCAAAGCAGGACATTTCATGGCATTGCCACCCATGCAGCCAGCTTCTGACAGCTCACAGCCTTGCTGTTGTGTTTCACTGTTTGCCATGTTGTTTGCTTGGTTGGTTGGTTTTTGCTTCCAGAGATAGCTCTGTAATTGTAAGCCTGTGCTTCCCCTGGGTGTTAGGTGCTCACATGTGTGCTTTTTGCTCCCGTCTGCAGTGAGAAGACAGCCGTGCCAATCCCAGCAGACAGCTCCATGCAGGTACGGAGTGAACATGAAGCAAATCCATGAATGAGGCTTCCCCGAGCCATGCTGGTGGCTCAGCAACTGCAGCTTGGAGCCACCGTGCTGCTGATAGCTCGGTGACAGTTTCACAGGCTGTCAGTGACCGTCATGCCTGAGTGGGCCAGCTGAAGGGTAATGGGATTTAATTGCTCTTTGGAGCAGAGGAGAGAGGAATTTTTCTTTTTTTTTTTTTTTAAGTTTTGGCACTGTGGGATGCATTTAAAAAACTCTTAATGAGGGGAGGTTAGAAGGGGAGAGGGAGTGGAAATGGAGATATACCTTTGTGGAGTGGGATGGAGCATCTTCAGAAAGCAAAGAGAATTTTTCGATGCACTTGTAAGTGGTTTTTGGGCTGCAGGATTGATGTCCAGCTGATGCAATTGGACTTGGAGAGTGCAGCAAGGTGGGTTTGTCCTGTTGAGAATCTGCCCCTCTTCTCTTTGTATGCCCACTCCTCCTTCCCACGCCCCATGGCTCCCAGGGACCAGGCTTTCGCCATGGGCACTGTATCAAGGCTGCAGGGGCCCTGCTGCCTTTGGGCTCCCCGCTGGTTTGACGTCTGGGGGACTCTGTGGGCTTGTTTTACTCCCATCCCACAGACCGTCTGTGCAAACCGAAGAAACCACACGGTAATTTAATTTGACTCCGTCTCATGTGGTTTGGGTCTGTCTGTGCAGGGAGGAAATGCTGAGGGCATTGGCAAGGCAGCACAGAAGTGAATCCGACCCGGCGGTAGCACAGAGCCCCTGTCCATGCAGAGTCTGGCACCAGCACAAGCTTTCAGCCTGCCCCTTAAAACTTCATCTTGAGGAAATAAAAAGAGATGTCTTGGCTCCTTTCTCCCCCAGCAAGCATCCTGGCAATGTTGAAAGGTCAGTAAGGGTTTTCCCTTCCCTTCGTCTTTCCTCTTCTTCTTGTTTGGCACAAGCAGCCCTGGCAAATCCAGTTCATTTTTTCATTTTTCATTCTTGGTGGTGCAGTCGAAGCACTAACTACTGCCACGGGAAACGAGCAGTGGTAGAAGCCTGTGGGGACCTGGGGCCACTGGCAGATTGTGAAAGTCGGGAGAGTAAAGGAGCAATGCTTTCCATATTTAAAGGTACCACAAAACACACTGCTTGGGATGAAAGCATCCACAGAGGTTTGTTATCGGAGAAATGTTCATCTGTGTGATGAATATTCGTGCTTCTGTGTTTTTCAAAACCCTTGCAATTTCCCGTTTTTAAGAGCGGGGTAAAAGAAATCTATTATCTGTGTTTAAACATTTCTTCCAAAAGCACCTTTTGAAATGCAAGGCTGCATTTAGCTTCACCCCCTGGCTTCTAGGTAATGGTTGTATTGTGTTTTGTTTTGTGCTTTTAAAAAAATAATTTCTACCAAATTAATCTCTTATGTTTCCATCTAGCCAGGAGATAATGAACTTGTATGATGGTGTCTGTTAAATACTACTTTTGAAGCAAACTGTGCTAATGACAATGGTAATTAAACCTCACGCATCAGGATATAAGATGACTGGTGGCAGGCTCCGCATGGCTTTATTCCCACTGTCCCTGAGCCAGCGTGGCTATGCACAGATGCCTGGAGCCAGTATATGGAGAAATGTCACCTTTCTCTGGAGCAGTGAGCTTTAGAAGAAAGCCTAGGGTTAACAGGGGCTAAGACATACCCCTGATCTGTCCCCGTGTGCCAGATGCCATGAGTGAAGGTCTAGGTGTCTCTACAAACCTTGGTTCCCCAAAATGTCAGTCTGGGTCCTGGCAAGGGAATGCTCCTGCCTGGAGCAATTCCTGCACACTTAACTGTCACAAAGCATCTTTGGCAGGGCCTTGAAATTAAAGGGTGGCTCTCTCCATGTGAATATTAAAGTCATCAACTCATTTAGTCTATAGGAGCTGAAACAGCCTCCTTGGCCAAAATTAATGTTCACAGCCACACAGGCACTGACGGGCACCAGGAGCATCCCTGCACAGGTCAGGGATCAGTTGGCCCTTTGCTGTCAAGAGCAGAGGGATGACAGTAATGAGAACTGGTGGAAAAATCTCACCCTGGATCTTCTGTTTCCTGGCTTTTTTGGCTGTAAAAAGAAAGTGGAGCTCACTTTTTTTTTTTTTTTTTAATATTGCCTAGTAAATAGGTAGAGATTAATTCCCATCCCACAAAAGACAGAGCTTCAGCTTAAGAGAAGAGCAAGCAGATCATGAGCTGCTAGGGATGGGATACATGACTTGTTGGGGAAAGTGATAATGTTTCTTTCTTGACCATTTGCACACTTTTCCTCCTACCCCAGCCTTCCTCCCCCACATAGTTAAGACTGTTTAAGGGCAATTTGTGTCACCCTTGTATGCCATTGACCCGTGCTTGCTAGCACTGTGGGGCATCTATACATAACATAAATATGGGGCATCTATATACTAGCTTATTTTACACAATTCAGACTAACACCACTCTGGCTGGGGGTATCTGTATCAAGTGGGCACTAAAGATAGCATCATTTAATTGTCTGGAGCAAAGAGAAAAGCAATGGAAAAAGCAACCCAAGGGAAAAGATGAACTGTAGATAAGTTTATATTTTCTATTCTGAACAATAGATCAGAGACCTTCTGTAACAACTACATCAGCATTTATTGCGTCTCTGATCCAAAAGCTGTCTGATAAATTCTAGCTAATTTCCAGACTTGCTTTAGAATGAAGCAGCGAGCTCTTCTGAACCTCTTTTATATGCTCATTTTTATTGTAAAGCTGTACAGTAATTTCTTTTAAATTATTTTTATGATTTGCCTTCTAATGCCCTCCAGCATTATGCCTTTGCCCATCACATTAACTGCCACCCCGGGTTGCCACCCTGCAGCGTAGTCCTGAATACTGAAAGGCAGCACCAGGCGGTGCCTCGGGAGCCACAGGGCTGAAGGAAGCTGGCACCCCTGTGCTACAGAAGGTGGGTAGCCCTGGGCCCGTGTTTTCTGCAGGACTGGACAGCAGGCTTTCCCTGGCAAGGCCGTTGTGGCTGTATCTTTGAAGATACTGGATGGAGTGGGAATTAGGCATGTAGATACCTTGAGGCGTAATGTTCTTTCCTTTGTAATTGAGTTCTGCCCCAGCTGAAGCTGCTAGACACTGTCCTCGTAAGAACTCAATAATATTTTCTAATAAAAATAGCTGCGGTTTTATCTTGTCATTATTTTATTACAAGTTCTTGCAGCAAGCGTTTTTAGACCATATTCTGCTTTATTTGCAGGAATTCATTATGAATGTTGGGTATTAACTCTTGCTATGTATTTCCTTAAAATATTTTGCTTTTCATAGTTATATGCCCTACACCTTTAAACTGCCATTGTGCTTTCAGTCAACAAATCTAACCAAACCCTGCCTGTTGCTTGTGAGCCTCGTGCATCAGCCCCTGCTTCAGGAGCCAAGGGAATGTGATATTGTAGCGTAAGTGAGGCAAACCCAAAGCCCCAGAGGCATGGATGGGTGCAAACTTGCATCCTACCTGAGAACACAGTTGTAGGGTCAGCTCTTCCTTGTCCTGCCAGGCAGAAAGATGGGATGTAGACAGGAAAGACTTACCCACTTTGGAAGCCAGGGACAGACATGAGCCTTCCCTGAAACAAGCCAGTGGGTTGTGGCCTTCATTCTAAGCCCCAAGCCTGCAAGCTGAACGTTGGCAATGCTGTGTGAGCCACCTCTGAAGAGCTGAAGTCTACAAACCAGCAAAGCAAGATGCTCTCCTTCCTCCCACTCCCACAGAGTCTCTGAATACTGTTACAGGGAATTCTTCAACACTAGGAAAAAAAGGAAAAGAGAAGGAGCCCTTTCAAGGTCTTTGTTAATGGCCCAGGGACTGAGCTATGCCCCAAGAGACAGAGCTGTCGTTCTTACACAAGAGCTGCAAAGGCTGCTGGAAAAGCACATGTAGCCAAGAATACATTCATTATGGCTTTATTAAGCTCATATGCTGAAAGGTAAGGACAGAGTTGTACCAGTTGTGATTTCTTATCCTTTTTTCCCCTTCCTCCCACCTGTAACCTTCCACATTGTAACCTGGAGTTCCTGGTGCCCACCAGCTTGGTGAACTTGAGAAAGTAGAAAAAGTGATCCTATGTCAAACAGAAAAAAATCACCTTCCCCCAGTGGGAACTGCTGAGGATCTCCTGTAAGAGAGTGTGTGTTTGGTGAAGAAACAGCCCCGATGGTTTTATAATATTTTGTTGGGAGAAGGGAGACCCAGCCCAGTGACACATCTCTAAGGACATGTAGCCTAATTAACCCCACGTCTTTCATGCCATCTGCTGAGCTGCAAAGGCGCTGAAGCATTTTTATTTCCTCCTTCATGTTGCTTTGCAGAATTCATGGAGCCTCTTTGGACCTGGTGCTGGTGGCTGACAGTATGGGAGCACAAGCCTCCACCTTATGGCTACAAGCCCAGGGAGAGGTGTGTGATAGTTTTCTTCAGCTGTATAAGTGAGAGAGAAGTTATCTATTAGAAAATCAGAGTGCTGGATGTTGTGAAGGTGGTGTCGCTTTGTGGTGAAGCCACTTCTGCTCTCAGGAAGGGAGGGCAGATTTTCTGCAGTGCTGAGCAAGGTCATACATAACATCTGGTACTGGTGGCTGTCACAGAGCTGTGCTTCTGCTTCTGGCACCCTCTGCATGCAGGACCCCTGGAAACTCCCGGAGAAAATGGGACACCTGTGGGTTGGGATACTCCGAGGATGAAATCAGCGTAGGGTGCAGAGGCTGGGAGACAACAACTTTGCATAACTCGATGTTAATTTTGTTTGCAGTGTTCTTTGCACACGGCGTAGTGTCCGGTTGATGAACCAGAAGTGGCACCTTCTCAAGCTTAACTTAGAAGACTTGAACTCAGTGGAATCAAGTAGAAGTTTCCTCAGCTCTCACCAGCGAAGAGCAGATGTGCACAGCTCAATCTAGGTATCAGCCATCTCTGCCTGGATCAGAGGCCTGTGGCCAGGTGTCTCAGAGAGGTAGTATATAACTAGAAAACACTTTTCTTCCCTTCATTGTGCTGCAGGTTAATCAGAATAGCAAAAGGAGAAGCAGTTTGAAATGCAGTTTGAAATGCTTTAGGCTGTTTTGTCATCATCAGTGGCGGCAATAAGATACCTACTGGGAAAAAAAATGGGTTAGGGGGACACTAAAAAGCCACATGGTGGAGGAGAGGAGAGTTTCTGTTTTGGAGCATGGTAGTTTGGCCCTAGTGCCGTGTCCCTAAGCTCTCCTGAGGCTTAGAGACTCGCTATTTATCTGTGTGTCTCATGAGCATTTTAAAGTGGAAGTAGTGCTGGGGCCGCTTCCAATGGTGGGTCTTGGTTGCATAGCGCTAAGGGCGGGATGGGAGCTCCAGTTTTGGGGATGCAGTCTTGTTTCCAGCTGAAGTTTAGGAAGCAGGGTATGCTTCCTGAAGCCGTTCCTTCAGTAGATAATGATCAGGTCTCCCCCAACTGAAACCTCCTCGTGCCTCAGCAGCTGCCTTCCCTTCCCGGGAAATGATGAATTGAGTAATCTGCGTTGCTGTGCTGCTGGCTGCCAGGTTGTAAATCGCACGCGCGTGCTCCCAGAAAGATGAGATCCCGCATCGGTTTTTAAAGAAGTGCCGCAACAGTGCCGCTGATAAAATCTGCCTCTCGCGGGCTGAGCGCTGAGCCAGTCTGTGCTCAGACAGCCCCATGCATCAGCGGGTGACAAGCACACGCCTCCGACGGCAGGCGCTTCCCTGCAAGGGCTGCTGAGCTGAGTGAAATATCTCTCCCCGAGACGTTCTGCGGTAGGTTGGCGTGTTACTGTACGTGAACTATCGCCGAGGCGGTCGCAGGCAAACAGGAGCCATTTAGAAATGAAATGGGAAGGAAACAAATCATAGAAACAAAGGCTTCCCGATCCAAAAGGATGCCTTCGGCTCTCGGCCCTGAGCGTCACCGCGGATCGAGCCGGTAGCTGCTGCCTTGTCCATCTTCGTGCTTGGCTTGGCACCAGTCGAGACCCGAGGTCAGAAATTCACATCAGCAAAGCCGCAGACATCGCAGTGCAAGAGCAGCAAGCTCATTTTTATCACCCTCAGCAGCGCCTTAGTGGGAAGTCGGCAATGTCTGCCTGGCAAGGCAGAGCCTTTGCCTCTAAGCATGTGCCTCGTGCTGACGGCTGGGCTGCTCCGGCAGGAGAAGTGAGCCTTGCTGCCTCCCACTTGGCCTCCAGGGGCCATGCTCTCCACTCATAACAGCTCAGTGATGAGGGGTGGGGGCGTTTCAGTGACTTCCAAAGGCTTGTTGTTTTAGTTTCGTTGTTCTGGTTGGGGAAAACCCTGCAAGATGTTGTACTGGGATAACTGGGGGGACTGGGAAGGGTTTGCCATGCCATCCCGGTGCCAGCAAGAGGATCAAACACCAACATGAACCCAAAGGGAACACATGAGGAGTGCTTAGCCCTGCAAGCCTTTCTCCTGGGATGGAGTAGCCCATTTCTGATGCAAGAGCTCTCGATTTGAAATGAGCTCCTCTTCCAGAGTTGCCTGTTTGGGTTTCCTGTTCATGGCTACCTCCAATTTTGTCACTGTGCTCAGTCTCCTAGTGGGGCTAAATGCCCTGTGGTTCCTGCCTGCAGTCTAGCTAGGGCAGGTTTGTGTTCCAGAGGGAAGTGAAAAGCAGCAGTAACCCAAAAGTGGGGATGTGATTTCACTCTTGTTGGGCTGATAGAACTGTGTTTGAGAGCTGCTGATCTAGAAGAGAGCCCATCTCCATTTTGGAGGCTTCCAGGAGCCCTGACCTGGCTCTGCTTCTGCTGGAGATGGTGTCGTGGGCTGGCAGCTGGAACATGGCACACCTGGCAGCGGGGGGAAAGGTCCCCTCCTGGCACTAATTTCTGCAGAAAGGCTTTTCAGAAATGAAAAAATAAAGTAGCAGCAAAGAGAATTGGCTCCATCCTAGCTCACGGTCACCACAAAGCCGGGCTGCAGCTAAGGGAGGAGTGTGGGACCTGGACTAACAGGGAAAGGGAGGCGACACCGTACTTGGGGCTGCACGGCGTTGTTTGCACTGGAGGCTTGGCCTCACCTTATTCCTCTGGGAAGCCAAAGATGTGTGATCTTGAACAAGGGCTCCCAGAGGCTGGCCATCATCACCCAAGCGTGGCTGGAGTCCTCCTGCTGCGTCAGTCCCCCGAGGAGAAGCCCAGGCAGCCTCTTCAATGCTGATTTGGCGATACAGTCCGGAGGGGGACTGAAGGAGCCCAACAAACTCATTGCCTGCCTTAGCAGCGCAGGGTGGAGCCTGGCAGCAGCCCGTGCCTGCTCTCAAACCACCTCTGACCGCTGGAGAAGCCGCCTTAGCACTGCTAGAGGGAACAGTGACAAAGCCCCCATCAAAATGTGGCTTTTTCAAGCTCTCTGAATGACAGAAAACACCTGACATCCCGCGCTGGGGAAGGCTGCCGCACTCTTTCAGCATTCTGACAGGGGCATTAAAATGTATTTATAACAGCTGGGGATGGCTTGCCCTGAGGAGTGAACTTAATTCTTAGTCTGCCAGGCACTCCGTTGTGAGTGACAGTGATTTGTCCCCTGTGTGTTCATTCTCCTCCTTGCCCTCTTGCGTTTTATAAAGCTGTATTTGACAGTCTAATTTCATATAACTAATAACATTATGTAGTGAAATGAGCTTGAATGTCCGTTTCTCTTTTCGGCACTGCACTACTTGATGAACACTGGATTTCCCACCTCTCCTGTAGAGTCATTGCCATGGTTAAGTTTTCTGATCTCCCTTCAAAGCAAATATTTGGATGAAAGAAGTGCTTTGACTTCTTTCTTCCGCACAACTGAGCCAGGGATGTGCCTCACACAGCTGAGAGAGGCGTGAGCTTTGGTGACAAGCTGCAACAAGTAACTAAACACAAAGCAAACCTAAAATTGGTTATTTTAATTTTTCAGGTAGAAATCTTGACAGAACACCACAACCCTACCAGATCTCGACGTCTGAACAAAATGAATGCAGAAACCCACTGAAAGCAGAGAGAGGGCTGATGCTGGCATTGATAGGCAGCAAGCTGTGCCTCTGCAGCTTCTGGTTCCTGGTCACCCCATCCTGCAGCCGCAGAGATCTGGAGTGTTTCACCCAGGTGAGAGCGACCTTTCTTTACTGGGATATGTGGTGTTACAGCCCCTGGGGAGCAGAGGAACAGCTGCGGCAATGCAGAGCTTCAGGTTGGTGTGGGATGCCCGAGACAACTGACACTTCTGGTTGCCTAATTTAGAGGGATTTTCTTAATAAGACTCACCAGGAGGTTTGTTGCTGAGGATATATATTCCACACAGGCTCTAACTGCAGAGAAATGAGTAATGGTTTTTGTAACGGCTTTTTAAAAAGATTTTGCTCTTGGCCACCAAAATACCTTGGGGCAGTCCATTCCACTGACTGAGTCTATGGGGAGAAATTTCCTTTCAGTCGCTCATCTTAATATAGCAGAGAGATGAATCTCCTTCGTATTGTGTGCAAAAGGTGCTAGCAAGAGCATATGTGTCATCATCAACTTCTTTATCCTGCTCTCGATGCTCTAAACCTCTATCGCTCCCTTATTGTCCTCTTTAGAAATCCCATCTGCATCCACTGTCCCTGCAAGGAAGTTTCAAATGCAGGTCACTTCTGAGGAATCAGGACTTGCCAGACCCATTTTGAAGCTAATGCTTTTAAAATCCACCCCTTCCCCCACTTTTTTTAATCCCTGAATCTTTACTTTTCTCATCACATTGCACCTATGAATAATTTGTTTTGATCAAATCTTCTATCAAATTCTTTTTAGCTAGGTGCAACAAAGCTCTTTGAGTGAAAAATGTATCTTTTACAATGTAACCTTGGCCCCTGGCCTCATCGTTTCCCAGCCTGGCTCAACCATGGTTTCTGAAAGTTAGTGTGGATTTTCCTGACAAAATACAGAGAGGAGGCACAGCTCAAAGTCAGCAGCCTCACAGACCTCTTCCATTCAACAGAGCAGGGCAAATGACTCTGCTTATTACCTGTTTTGCAGGATATTATGGCACATCCTTCAGAAATGGGAGGAAGATGTGGCTTTCTGCTTATTGCCTGTACCTTTCTATGAGAACACAAAGGGAGGAGGCTGGTAACACTCCAAAACTCCAGGAGAGTTGTATCCAAGTGTCTGCCACACTTGGATATCCACACTTGGATATACAAGTTGGGCTGTGTACAGCATGTGATAAAGAGCATTAAAAGCATGGAGGAGGGGATGGATGGGAGCATCCCAGCAGCAAAGCCATTTGCTCTCTGCCTTGGCCTTGGTAAATGGCTTTACCTGAGAAAGAAGATCCTGTTTGCTAGGCATGCTCTAAACAAGTACCTGCTCCTGCACCTGGAGATTTACAGGTAGCCCAGGGCTAGAAGGGGGAGAAACTACCCCAGTTTATGGTGAGGAAGCAGAATCTTAGAAAGAACAAGCAGTATTTTTAATAATAAATATGGCCATGTGGAGTAATTATAAAGATGGCAAGTGCTAGACTGTGAAGAGGTTACTTTCTGATGTTTCCACTGACATCAGTTCTTTTGGCTGGCCCCAAAATCACAGTTTATACGGCCTAAATTAGCAGAATTGAGCTGCAAAACTGAGAAAAGCTGCAGATCTTTTTTTTTTTTTCCCATTCTAGCATTCTCTATAAAGTTGGCTCAATGGTTTTTTCCTCTCACGTTCATTAATATACATTCTAAATGCTTAATTTAGAAACAGACACAGTCCTTGATCACCGTCCTGTTTACATTTCGACATTACACTCGGAGCAAAGGGACCCCTCTTGTACTTCTTCTCCCTCCTCCCCTCTCCAAGCTTTGTCACCCTCCTTCGGGATCTCTTTTCAAAAGATCAAGAGTAGAGAAAAGGCTTCAGATGCCATAAATATTGCAGGAACCAGTGTTCATCAGAGAATGGCCCCCTTCAAGATCAATATGTCTTCCTGAGGGGGCATTCAGTCCTTCAAAGTAAACAAGCTGGGAACATTAATTCAAATGCTTTTATACTAAATACATATACATGAATTAGCCTGTGTGGCTGTGATAAATAAGTGTTATATAAGCGAGGTATAAAACAAACCACACATGCGAAAAAAAGCAGACTCTGCAAATTCACTAGGCACAAGCCAATTTCTACTGTAGATCTGATGACCGAGATTATTTTGTTAAGGGGCTAAAGAGAAGTTCTCTTAACCTTTGTGAACAGATTGATCTGGGCTATCAGAATCTTTTCCTGAGAAAAGGAAAGGCCATTATGCTGACGTGTAAGTTGGGATATTTGGCAAAACGTGCAGAATCCGCCTTTTGCAGGCTATCATTGTCTGTGTTTGGAAATGTGGTCGTTTCTCGGAGGGAGGATGGATACGGGGTTAACTCAAGGAGGGAAGGAAGAGCCTACATGTCTTTATTTCTTTCTGTGCCACAAATGGAAAAGTGGTTCAGACTGAAGTCAGGGATTTTGAGCAGGTTTTTAGGCTGCCAGTCCTCCTGTGTGACTGCCCTGGGATCAGAACAGGGGCCTGGCATAAAGACTTGGCTTGAATTGGAGTTGGGCTGTATCTTTTGATCCTTTCATGACTGTAATAGCAACTTCCCTCCTCCTGGGGTCACAAAGTACCAGGACAAACGAAACTTGATGGAGAAGGCATCCATGGAAACTCAGGAAAATCAGAATGGTCCTGAATGGACTATTTGGGCTTGTTTGTGTTCAGGGTGGTGCATGTCCCTCAGCTAAGCCCCAGTCTCCTGCAGCTGTGGAGGGGGTAAGTGTTCTTGGGCTCCGTGTTATTAACCCTATGTAATTGTTTCAAGAAATCGTCTCCCTTTTAAAGTGTTACAGGGGAGAAAACAAAGAGAAATGTTTCGGTAGGGACAATAGGTCAGTCTGAAAAAAATGTTATTAATTATGACACATTAAAAACAAACAAACAAATATTTTAGACATTAATCTAAATGAATATGGGAATTAGCAGGAAAATAGTCTTGTGGCCATTACTTCAGATCAGACACAGCTGTTTATTAAAAAAAACTCACTTCATATGTTAGAAAACATGCTGGCTGGTGGCTAAGCATGGGGCAAAAGGGGTATTTGTTATTGTTTTTACACTGCTGTGGTCTGTGCCTTTTTTGGCACCCCTAGATTTACTTAACGAGCCACTAAAATGGGAGTTTCAATTCAACTTAACTCTACCTTTAAACTGATGGGCTGAAATCTCCAAGAAGCTTTCTGCTGGTGTTTCCAGTTCAGGGCTGTAACTCTCTGAAAGGAAGACTGAGTGGATGTGAAGCTGCGAGTCAGGAGAGTCAGTTTTCATGTGGACATTCTGGTTGTGACATGCAACAGATACAATTCAAAGGAGTTTCATACAGAAGGGATAGAGAAACAAGCAGTAAATCCAGCAGGTCTGGTAAAGCTGCTGTGAGTTATTCTTTGGCCTTGGGCAGCTCCACAATATTGATGTGCGTTTTGTTCATGGCCTTCCATCTCACAGATCCATCTGCGCTGCCTACTGCGACGGGGATAATAAAGGCTCCTCAGACATTTCCCAGGGTCTGCGATACAAAAAGGCAAACACTCCTTCTCTCCATCAGCCTCGTTCAACACCAGTTTGTTGGAATTGGTGTTTGTTTAGGACCGTGTCCACTCTCTGCTTCTGAAAATGTTTGACAGTAGTGTTCCTCTGAAGAGTGTAGAAACAGCCGTGTGTGCAGAATATGTGGAGGAGTATCAATTCAGACTAAAACCAGCATAATTACATATATTTCAATCAAGAACTCAGAAAATATTTGCAGTGTTGTAAAAAAGTGGGAGGGGATATTTGACTAGCTTTTGGACTTACTGAATGGACATATTTTACACTCTCTGTGTGCATCTCTGGGAGATCGCTTGCTGAATTTACATCGTTCTCCTGCTAATAAGCCTTGAGACAAATGAAAATAAACTAAAAGCATCCAAACAACCTGGAAGGGAAGTGTCTACTGCACAACTTATTGTGCAGAATAGGCATACGTGTCTTGCCAAGCAGTGCACCATCATTTGTTCTTTTGTTAACTCTAGCTCTTGTTCTGTAATCACTGTTTTACTGTAATGAAAGCCCTTGATAGCTGCAATTCTTCCTTCCCAAATCAAATTTTGATACAAAGCCTCCTGCAGCAAAAACTCTTGCTGACTTCAAGGGTTTTGAGTCAGACTGTAGTGAGATTTCTAGACAGAGAGAAAAGCAGTTACAGCTTCTCCATCCCACTCTTCTCCCATTCTTTCTCTTGGCTTTCACGGTGATGAGCCCGCAGGTGCTTTTCCGATGTGATTTTTTCTTTTCAGAGGAGGAATTCCCTGTGCTCCTTCCAAGGACAAAGAAACATGACATGTCCGTATGGTCAGTACTGGCATGGAAAGCCAACTCTACCTGAGCAATGCGCTAATAAAATGCAAGCCACCTGCCTGGAAGCTGTGAAACAGGTTAGGCTGGGTTTGTGCCCAAGTGATTTAATTTGCTGCTAAAAATCTGTTCTTCAGGTTTAGCAGAGCAGTGGGTTACTGGTGCCGGTCCAGCAGGGAACACATCAGGCTGCTAAAGGCAAAATGAGGCTTTGGAGAGGCTGAAAGCTTGATGACAACAGGTCAGATCCCCACCTGGATTAGCTCTGCACAATGCTGCCCTCAAAAGTTAGTTTTGTCTTTTCAGTTTGGGATTTTCAGTCTATAGAAAGCTGGGCTCACCTAGTCCTCTGAGGCTACGTAAGCCAGGCCATTGCTTGGCAAATGGGACAGAGGAAATAAAAATGCAGCAAAGGGTTTCCTGGAACTTCACATTCTTTTGCAGTTCTGGTTTCTTCAGTCGGCTCCTGCTACGTCAGTGCTGTGGCTACAGGTGTGGGAGACACAAGCAGGCAGGCTGCAATTTAAAAGGTTAGCTGCAGAAAGAGGTGCTGGTGTATGGACAAGCAGAAGCCCACACTAAAAAAGGTCAGCTATTTAAATGGCCTGATTTAAATAAGGCACACATCAGGCTGTACTGCCCCCAGAGGAGATTCCTTGTGTGGGTTTATGAACTCTGGGAAAGGGGCCAAGTTAGCCCTAATTATATTTTGTTTAATCAGCTCTTTAAATAGTGAACTGTTTTCTTGGCTCTCTTCCCCCAGCGAGATCACATCTTTATACTCTTGACCTTTTTATTTCATGCAAGAGGCTCTCTTGTTGGTTTGGACCATGCTTCTGAATCCAGACAAGTCAGCTGCACTTAGCTTGCTCTTATATCACTTCTCTTCTTGGAGGAGAGAAAGCCCAAGGTTATTTATTTCCCATGTTCTCACTATTCAAAAATACAGAATTTCATTTTTTTCCCATTTTCACTATGCAAACTTAGGAAGGCCCTCTGGATTAAAGGGCAGGATGTCTGAAGTTGTAAGGTAAGTAGATTTCCAGACAATACCAGGAACATCCCCTATCTTTTGCTTTGAGCATTATTTCGAGAAAACCACAGCTCAGCTATGCTAAAATTAAGTATTATGCCTCCATTCCAAAGCTTCATCCAGCTGTGCAGAAATGACAGGAGAGTGAAGGAATTAACTCTCTGTGAGGTCCATGCAGTGTGCTTCATGGGAGGTGTACTGGTTGAAGAATAGAAGATGGAAGTGATGGTCTTGCCTTTTCCACTCCCTGGTTTGGGAAGAGGTCAGACCTGGGCCCTGCGTAGCTTTCTTTCCAATGAGCTTAATATTGCAGGTTTTATTCTGGAACCCACCCAGTGGCAGATAGAGATCTTTGTGTTATATCTTCATGTTACATCTTCATGTTTGGAAGACGGAGACAGTCCTATCACTGTTGTTGTAATTTCCTTTATAGTATTTCATTTACTTCTCAAGAGCTTGGAACACAATTTAATAACAATTGTGGATTCAACAAGAACAAGAAACTACAGAACAGCAGCCAGGTGGATTTTAATCTGGTCCTTCAGTTTATCTTATAGCTGGACTCTTCCTTAGCAATTGAAAGTGTTAGCAATGGCCTTTTAGGTTTTTTTGCCCTTGACTGGGAGCAGTTCCTCTGGCTTTCTTTCTTTAAAAGACCTCCTTACAACAATTTGGTCCTCAAACACCCATCTCATCTGGCGTTTAGTCCTCAAACCACCCAAAGCGATCTTTGCTATCTCACCTCTGTTATGATGCACTTCTGGTTACAGAAATTTTGAAAATAGAGTTGTCAGAAAAAGCCAACAACCACCACTGACGCTGTGGAAACATGTCCAGCCAAACTCTGTGCCCTCTCTCTGCTGCCCTCTCTGCATTGCATGGTGTCAGGGAGGTCAGGCTGCTCTCTGGGAAGGCCACCACTCCGAGTGCTGTTCTCTCTGTGAGCTCCTTGCTGGACTCAGCAGCTCACGTGCATTACATCTTCCCCTCCGCAGTGCTGCAGGATGCTGAGTGGGGCGGTTTTGCCTCTGCTCTGGCAGCAGGGTGGGATCCTGCTTGCTCAGGAGGGGAGGCCACGGCTTGCTTGTGCACCAAAGCGATGCCCTGAGAAGTAAGCAGGTTTTTGAGGAGGAATGGGCATCACCCTTTTAATGTCAGGACACTGAGGTGCTCGTGGTACAAGTGCTGCTTTCTCAGCTCAAGGACCTAGGGTGTGCCATACAGTGAGACACCTGGGAGCAGAGGGGCCATACATACCTGGTGCTTGCCCAGAAGGCCCTGATTTCCCCCTGTGCTTCCAAGGGGGAGCAGAAAGCTGAGAAATGCAGCAGTGGCCTCCATTTGTAGGCAGTTACTGCCTTTCTTCTCCTTGCCCTTCCTCTCGTGCTGAGGGGCACCTTTGGGAGGCATCTCAGGGAAAGGCGGTGTTGTTTCCACAGGACTGGTAAATGCAGCTTTCCTAAGGGAGATGCCTGCAACTCTTCAGTACCGGGTGCCCCCGTCCCCTTGCCTGCACACATCCCATTTGCACTCTGAGGGGACAGACGGGCTGAAGGGAAGGGGCAAAGCAGCACCGACCTGTACTTCAGCAAGAATAGTGGAAAACAAAACCAGCCTGCACTGAAGGGGTCTCCAGGCAGGGGAGGGAAGTATTAGTAAAACCAGCAGCTTTGGAAAACAGCAGAGTTCCCCCACACCGCACATTCCCTTCCCTGTGTCTCCGTGTCCCAGAGGAAAGGGGCTCCACGAGGCTGAGCCCGACTGCGCCAGGCCTTCCTCTCCCTCCTCAGCAAGGCAGGGCAGGCTCCAGGATTAGTTATGCGTCTGACTGTGCCTCTAATAAACTAAATGTAATTAAAAAATAGAGCAGGGCCATTGCATTTTAACAGCTTGGAGCTTTCCCTGTGGAAGGATCAGCAAACAGTGAAGGAATATGAAGATTCAGCTCCCCGGCACCTGCTGGGCAGCCTCTGTCAAGATTAACAGCATCTCGCCAGGTTATTAGAGTGAACATGAATACTTCGGAGGCTCTGTGGGTAGTTATGGTATCACGTTTTATTATCTTCCACTGAAATGAAATTACTTATTGTAATTGCTTGTCAGTCACAGGCCAACAAATCTGACAAAGGGAAGCTTTTGTGAGCGGGGAGCGGGAGACAGAAGGGAAAAGATGGACTGAGCCAAATTCTGCTCTCATTTTTTTGTGGCAAGTGGGGAGAAAATATAACCAGGGAGGGAGGGGAAGGGGGACTCTTCCTTTCTTTACATAGTGAACTGAGATGATTCTGACCAAATGACCTAAATTGAGCAAGCATCCGTGGGAGCTGGGAAGGGAAAGAGCAAGCTAACCCTGGGCTGGGCGTTAGGCTGGGTGGGAGCAGCTGCTTTGTGGGGAGTGCATCAGCCACGGCAGCCCAGCAGAGTTTCCTGATAACATCAAATATTGTGTCTCTTGAGGCACTGCTGTGGTTCAATGCTGGGGGAACACCAGGCAGCGGGAGGTGCATGCCTCGCACGTTGCAGAAATCCAAGTCAGACAAGAAAATGATCCATTTGGGGTCGCTTTTGGATGACTTGGTCCATCCGGTCAGACTTAAAGGAGGGAACAGCAACTGGGAACAAAGGTATTGGAGGCAAAGGGGAGAGCCAGGGAGCGCTGCAGGTATTTGGGAGTGAAGATTGCTGCTCCAGCAGATCCACGCGCTCCTTTGAAAACAGCTCAGGGAGCCAAGATTGCAGGAGCCCAATAATCACGCATTATCTGCTACGGTGCAAGGGAGAGATGCGATCGTTTTAGCTGCAGGCAGTCAGCAGTTCCAGCCCTACCTGGAGAGCAGAGCTTGCTGCAGCTGTGGAGGCAGCAGTCACCTCTGCCGTGTGAAAAGCATCTCCAGGACTTGCCCCAGCAGAAGGCAAAGGCCTCAAGGTGCAGTTAAGATGAAAATGTGCTGCTGTCAAGGCTGGTGGCCGCAGTGCTAGCCGTTTGCCAAGAAATTGCATAAATCTGCCAAGTGAGTAACCGTGTTACTCCAGCCTTTTGAAATCGTTATAGTGAATTCTGATTTGTTGTAACAAAAAAAAAAAAAAAAAAAAAGATTCGGAGGGATGTAATAAAGACAGGCTCTCCCTCCAAATCTCTAAGTAAAAGGGTGGCCTTAAAAGGGCCCTGTGCCTTGTGTGCCAGCAGTAGGCACAGAAAAGGGATAGGCCACAGGATCAAGGCAGTCATTTAGTACTTCCTGAGTCTTCATGCTGTTTTTTGCCACTTGCAGCTCCAACTTCCAAGTCAGAAGTATTATGTTTTTGTGTTGATGGTGCTGATACCCCTTTATCCAGTCACCATTGGAATGGGTTTCAGTTGTAGGATCTGTAGCTTTCTGCAGTATTTGAAGTACACGTCTCTGTTTATTCTAAGCTTGTTACTTCCTGACTTCATTTGATGCCTTTTAATTCCTTCTGCTGTGGCTCACGCTACTCTCAAAAGTAGCAATGGTCACCGAACTCTTGAACCAGTGAGATCAAATCAGTTTTAACTATGGGAAATGGCCGCTTCTGGCTTCTTCACATGCATAGATGCAAAACATAGCAGTGCACCTCACAGACTGTGTTGGAAGTGCAGCATCACGTAGATCACCAGCCCGGATGGTCCTTCTGGGCCACAGCTGAAGGATGCAGTCCTGCATTTACAGAAATGTACATGTACTAGATGCTGTTCCAGAAGCAATGTTCCAGAAGCTCTTTAATTATTGTTTTGTCTACTGTATTTAATTTCCTAGTGCATGAATCCCTGTCTTGAGATAGTTTTTGTTATGTAATTGCTGTTAATGATTAGAGCTCAGCATTAATTAAACAGATCAGTTTTCATTCTCAGACATTTTAGTTAAGATGCCTTAAGGCTATTAGACTGGGAGGGGGTTCGTTTGTTTTTTTTTTAAGCATGTCTTCATTAGAGCTTATGTTTCTTTTATCTGCAGATGAGGCTTTGCACTGTGACATCAACCAGAGTACTATCACATCCCCCCCCAGCAGAAACTAAGCTCCAGTGTTTTATTAGAGGCATAAAGGGTGCCTCGTGATACAGTTACAGCTCATACATTTGTTTTTTGGTTCCTGTCCTACTGGCTGATTTTTGAATCATGAATGATCGTAGGATATCGACATACCAATTTTACATCTTAATCTTAAAACCAGCTGTATGACATGCACTGGTGTCTTCAGCTGAGCTCTGTTTAACAACATCATTTCCTCCTTTAAGGTTTATTCTATGATAAAGTCTCTAAATTGACTGCATATAGTAACAATTGCATTTTTTTTTTTTAATAAAAGCAGAGGAAGTCATTGCAGATGTTTGGATGTCATGTATAACACAATACGAAAAACGTTCATTTATAACACAATACGAAAAATGTCATTTGCTAACTCCTACTTGCTGCATGGGACTTGCATGTGAGCTACAGCAGGCCCTGACGAAAGTCATCCAATTCTGCTATGAAGTGGTGGTAAATCCATCCCATTCCTGTGTTCCTGTAGTTAATTATCTTCATTGCTGAAATTGTGAATCTTATTTTGAATCAGAGCCTATACGTTTTCAATTTTTTGGTCCCTGGATCTTGTAATTTCTCTGTCTGATGTATGTAAAGTTCCCTAACCTAATGGAAATCTTCACTAGCAGAAATAATTGTAGGTGTTCAGAGGATCTCACTGAATGAGCAGGGCCAGGTTGATTACATATGTCCTATGCTGCTTAGTGTGAAAAACTGTCATGCTTTTCCAGCAATGTAGGCTGTTGTTACTGCTGCTTGTTATCTTAATATCCTGTTGATCTTTGGGGTAAAGATGTTAAGGTTTGATGGATCATTTTGTGCTGGATAAAGTATATAGCAATGCAGACATTTTGTTAACTATGGGTATTGCACTTAATAAGGTGATCTGATAGCCTGTTTGGTGTGAACCTGTTGACCATGCTGTGCATGGCTGCTTAGAGTCTTGCCTTAAGTTGACTTTGAAGAAACTTGTAAGAGCCTGGGTGTGGCTGTAAGTGTAGAAATGGGTCCAGATTTTCTGCTCTTTGCAGCAATATTTATCCTAAGAGTTCTCCAGCTGACACCAGATTCCACAAAGTGCCTTATGTCTTGTGGCTCACAGGATTTGGGGAAAGGAAAAAATATAAAAGCAGCAACAAAATACAACCTTTCCTTGGTTTTCTGAATATCAGGTGACAGAGGCCACCAGCAAGAAACAAATAAGAGAGCTGACAAAGTACTCCTGAATGCCACTGTCCAGCCAGTTCTAAAAGTGAAGGGTTGTCCTTGGCATTACACAATTGTAAGTACCTTGTCTTCCTTTGGATGCTTGTAAATCATTTGGCATTATTTTTTTTCCATTTCCTTACTGATAAGGCAGTTGGACTAGATGATCTTTGAAGGTCTCTTCCAACTGAACTCTCCTCTCCTCTTCTCTCCTATCCTCTCCTCTCTCTGGCTAAACATTGGGTTTGTTTTTGTTTGTGTGGGACAAATATCCACACTACAAGGCTGGGTTACAATTTCATCTCTCTCATTAATGACAGTCCTTATGTTCACACTTTCTTCATTAGCAAACAAGCATGTGGTACAGTAAAGTTGAAAAAGAGCTAGGATGGGATTCTTGTCCTTGCTTTGCCCAAACGCCATAACCAGGGCAGCCTTCACCATCATAGTCTAACCCCGGGGGCCTTTTTTAAGGCTCAATTAAGTCAACTGGGACCATTGATTTAAAGTGATGAATTGGCTTTTCACTGCTCATGTGGGCAAGGTTATTCAACTGCTTTGCAAAATAAAGTCCTCTGGATGGAAGTAATGTCCAGGAATATAATCTCATCCTGATTCCCCAGTATCTCTTTCCTTATATGAAAAGATTTATGTGATTTTTTTTTCTTAATATCATTTCCCTCAGAAATGAAATTGTAACCAAATACATTGTGATACAGGTTTCAAGGCTCATTTCCTTGGTGGATAATCTTAAATCTCCATTGCTCTAATTCTTTAACACTTTCAGAGTCAGTAAATTACAATTTGGTGACAGCAGTTTTTGCTGAGATCTTTTTTTTTTTTTACTGTAAGGTGTCTTCGTAATAAGGGGACTGCAATGATAAAATAGTTATCTGGTATTTTAAAATGATCGTTTGTATGTGTTTTACTGCATATTCAAATGAATTGATATAAACAGTGTTCTCTGTTTGAAAGGAGATATTTAAAGCTTTTAGGAGCACAGCTGGCTTTTTTTTTTTTTTTTTCCCTACCTAATCAGATTAAGTGTAATATACAATGCTTTTCTGTAAAGAAAATTGGAATGCACTTCTCATCAATTTAAGAGGAGCCTGTGGCAGTGTTTAAAAAAATTAATTAAAAGTTGTTCTGTTTTGAGGAGCCAGCCTGAAGCGTGGATCCTCCTACACACGTTTACATTTTCTAAAGCCTGCCTGTGAGACAAGCAAGTACTTCTCTGAAATGCTGCAATCCTGCTCATTCACACCAGTGGTTTACACTGTTGGCAGAGCAACTGAGAGTAGTGAGGGACTGGCCATACTTGAGAACACTCCAGTGTTACTGATTTGGTATTTATTATAAGGCTCCACATTGAGTTCCCCTCTTGGATCAGGAAATTTCATCAGGGGAAATCAGAGCATTTCTAATTAAGCCTCTTTAATGAGATCTATTGCATGGGTTTCTAGGTGTTTGCTATATCACAAAAGCAAACTATACAGTAGACCAGGCAGAAGAACCAGGGAGGAAAAGGCAAGCCCAAAGAACAATGCAAGTTGCATGTACCTTTGGAAAATCAGGGGGACTTTGAAGATCTGCATTTCTAGTCTCTATGCTTCTAGGACATGGGCAAAACATTTGCTGCCACTGCTTTCAGTAGTATCTGTCTCACTGAAGATTGTGAGAAGCCATTGCTACCCTGTCAGATGACCATTTGGTGGCCAGAAAAAAAAATAAATAATAAAATAAAATAAAAAAGTTGTTTGCAAGAGCACAAAAGGAACTACTGCTCTCACAGGTAGTCATTGGTTATTAAGAAACAACATCTCTACTTTTTTATAGGGCTTGATGCTCTTTAATTGCCTGAAGTCTTTTCCTTTCTTCCTTTTTTTCCCAAGGAGCGATTGTGTAGTTGAAATGTGTGACATCTTGCTGAGAGCAAGGGGACTAGGCTATGTTTTCATGCAGACAATGCAAAGAATGCATGAAATGAGAAATCAAATAGGTGCTCTGTCTAAATTCTGTAGGTCTAGTGAAGGATCCTTCTTAAAGAGCAGTAGGTAAGGGAACAAAGTAAAAGCCAAAGAAATTGAGCAGCCTTGAAATTGCTCTACTCTCCTCTTCATGTTCCTGGGGCTAGGGACACTACATTTATACCGAGCGGTGTTCTCTCTAAAAGAAAACTAAATGGGGCATGAACAGCAATTCAAGTCCCCGGGGAAATATAAGGAAACTAAATCAGATTGAGCATGTAGGAAAGAATTGTCAAAACCATCCCAGGTGATAGAGTTATGGGAGAACAAGGAAGGACGTAGACAAATGTGGAAAGGAGAAATAAATGTTGGGTGCTGGGAAGACTCCTGTGTCAATCCAATTGGTACCAAGGTCATCCTGACCTTCCACCGAAGGAAGGAAGTTGTTGCAGAGACTGGTGGCTGCTTGTCCTCAGCATCTTCAAAAAACAAAGCTGAAAAAGAGGTAGGTAGCTAAAAATTACAGCTAGGTAATTCTGACTGCTTACTAAATGAATGTCCTAGCCCATGATTTGCATGTGCCAGGTGAAGAAGCAGATGAGCATATTTTCTGGTTACTGAGGGAATGAGATGTTACGTGATGTCACACTGGCCATGCCAATATGCGAGTGTGCACTCTCAGGTCAAGTAAACCCAGCCAAAGCAGGCTCACTCCTCTGCAGTCATTTCTGGTTTAGAAAAACGACTATTTTATGTTCCAGACAGGGATCTCAGTTAAGGACTTCCTACTCATATGCTATCCACAGATCCAGAAATTGAGATCAGTGCATCATTTGTAGCTATGACTGTCAGCAAGTCAGATTGCACAACTGTAAGAAATGAATTCTTTGTCAGTGAAATGTATCCCTTTTTACTGGGCTATCTCAAGATCTGTATCTCATGTAAGTGCCGCCTGTCTTTTTGGCTTTTGCCAGTGGTGCGAATTTTCCAACAAATGCAGCTGTGAGTATTATAATTCAGAAAAAAAATACTTTCTGGGGAATGAGAAATCCCCCAGATGGATGACAATAGGTAGTCTGTTTTGTGGGAAGAGCATCACTAAATCCTAAGGGAAACCTTTAAATGGTATCTTTGGATGAGAGGAATGCAGGGAACAAAAGCAGCTATGCCCTCCTTGTGAGGCTACTTAGAGATGACATTTTGAAGAAAACTGCCTATAATTGAAAGAGACATAAGAGAATGATCATGAAAAAGGAGCACCCTGTACGTGTAAGCAAGCAGGTGCAAAAATGAGAGTGGCAAACTCTCTGCTCCTTCATCCACAAATAAGTTAAAAGATAAATTGTTTAGAAGGAAATAATGGACATGATGAATTAAAATCAAAGTAACAAAGATTAGAGAAACAGTGCACAGAGAGAAAAAATAAATTAAAAATACACCTGACTGCAATTGTGTGAAGATCAAGACCCATCATCTAATTGTGTACTCTCTGATATGTGTAAGGGGTGGTATTGCAGGTAGGTCTCCAAGTTAGCCGTGTGGTTATGTTCAGAGCTGGCTGCAAGCTGGGAAACCCCTCTTGCAACCAAGTCCATCTACACTGAGTTTGTATGGGATAGGTAAGTTTTTCTTTTCCATCTGAACTTGAATACATTATCCGACCTATTATGGAAATGGAAAGGGAATCCCATTCCATTCCAAAAAGAAGCATCTAATCATCTCGGATTAACTGCAGTGATGGTTTACAGCTTTATGGCTCTCTTCCTGTGTCATGGCTTTAGGCAGTGTATGAGCAAGCCTTCTCCAGAATCTGCTTCTTGTCCAAAAGGACTTGTTTTGTTCCCCACAGGAAATGGGAGAGTGGGGGGAAAAAGCAGTTACATTTGGCAGGGGGAAAAAAAAAAAAAAGACAACAGGGGGAGCTCTTCATTCCAGAGTAGCTATTTAAATTCAGGGCAAGAGAAGCCCAAAATCCAGAAAGGAAACTCTTGTTTTTCTCTGGTCAGGACACAGCATGGAATGGAAGAGGTAATGAAAAGGCAGAGAATATATACAGTTCCTGCAGGATAAAGGTCTTGTCTCAGTCAACATTTACTCTCTGGATGAAGGAGATGAAATCATCCCAAATGTACACAGTGCTCTGTCTCTTCTTTATACCCTTTCCCAGAGGTGCAGTCTGAGGTGTTTCAACCTGCAATGGTGGTATTAAATTGCAGAGTACAAGGATTTTCCTGTGCTTCCTTCTCTGGCGGAGAACAGTAGGCCACTGAGTAGGTTTTAGCAGCATGGATGAGCTCTTCAGTATCCTCACATAGCACTCTGAAAAGGGGGTTAAAAGAGGGGGAATCACTTTAATTGTGTTCCTTGTCCCACGTGGTTGATTGATTTACAAACACAGCAGATCATGTCTGCCAATGCCAGCCCAACAAGCAGTTGGTCTAGTTAGATGCAGAAGTGACTCAAAATTACCAGTCTTCGTGTTTACAGTGATGGGTTTTGTTAAATATTTATGTCCAAGATGCTGTCCTCCTCCAGAAAACAAAACAAAACAAAACAAAAATCAGCTGTCATTTTGATTGAAAAGAGCGGGGGACTACTGCCATTAACTGATGATTTGGCTAAGCAAATTTAACAGTAAAATTTTTTATAATACTTCAACTTTTAATTAAAAAGTGGGAAATTAAAGGTGATGAAAGCCTGCAGAACTTCCCCCCGGCGTTGCTGCTGTATTGCTTGGTTCTAGGAATTGCAGCAAAAGTTCCATAAAGCCCTCACACCACAGGGCTGGTGCAGGGCTTGTGTGTTCACCTCTTGCCTTGTGTAAGATAACTGCTGAACTCAAAGTCGTGGAAGCATGGTTAGAAAAAATAACTTTTATATGTTTAGTGTAAATCTGTGAACCAAATGCCCTTTCAACTATGTGTTGTCCAGGTATTGTAATGCTTTCATTGTATTTGAACTTGCGATGCAGTGCCTTGCTACTTCTCTGTTGCTGTAGCTGTTTTGAAGGAAGAATTCAATCCAGCCTAAATTGTTGCTGTTGGTACATTGCTGATTTCTAAGAGGAGGGAGCAAAGGTTGTTTTCAGAGA
This sequence comes from Aythya fuligula, assembly GCF_009819795.1. Classification (NCBI taxonomy): domain Eukaryota; kingdom Metazoa; phylum Chordata; class Aves; order Anseriformes; family Anatidae; genus Aythya; species Aythya fuligula. The sequence goes on from NC_045564.1 coordinate 7,065,629, forward strand.
GGTTTCAGAGGAGTATGTTTATTACATGTATTTCAAGCAGATATTTGCAGCCAGTAATGCACCTGCTTACCATAAATACTGAAGTAACAAGATGTCCATAAGGCAGCATGATTTTTTTTGTCCATAGCATTGTATAATCATAGAATGGTTTGGCTTGGAATGGTCTGTAAAGATCATCTAGTTCCAACTCCCCTGCCATTGGCAGGGACACCCTCCACTAGATCAGGTTGCCCAGAGCCCCATCCAACCTGGCCTTGACCAATTCCAGAGATGGAAGTGTTCTCCTAGACCATGACTGTAACAGTGCAAAAGTGGCTGCCCTGGTGTTTGGGTAAAAACAGTATTTCAGCAAATGGTTTTCCTGAGAGCCCCAGTATTATATATTTAGTCCCCATCAAATCTCTGAGATTTTGTATATGCACAGATGCCTTTCAAAAAAAAAAAAAAAACAATCCCCCCCTGAAACTCTGTCTAAATATTTCCCATGCTTGCTACTTCCCGCATCCAGCCAGCCATTAATGCACTCTCCCGCACATCACCATGTTTATTGCAGTCAGTCTCCAGACTTCATCCAGAGAGAACATGCTGAGAACAGGCTGAAATATTTTGGAATGTGTACAGAGACATGTGAATTAGATTGAACCAGACTATGCAATAGGAATGACCCTTCTCTTAGAGAAAAGGGCTAACTGCTGTCTGTGCTGAGATCAAACAGCAAGAAGAGGGGTTAGGAAAGATGAATTTTGAAGTAATGGGGTAATAGGAAAATATATTCAGAATTAATGTATTCATATAAATATTGTACAGTAAATTATTTGCCAAATAGCATTCATTACTCTGCAGCAGAGGTCAAATAATGGAGAAAATGTATTTGTGAATAAATTATTCAACAATTAATGCAAAATATAGCGGCTAAATTATTCACAGAGACTAATTCAACCAGTTCTAATTCATTTCCACTTTGAAAGTGTTTCTAGGTACATCTACATGAGCATTTCAGCTGGGTTCGTCAGTACTTTTATGAAGCATGCAGTTCCAGCACGCATTGCTGCATGGTCTCAGAAGCTGGATTTGGGGCAAGGTGAACCGGGAGATGCCCTGTTTTACCCACCCCAGCACGGTGAGCCCAAGTGATGGGAAGAGAGTTTGAATGGGAGCCACTGTCTGGAGCACTGCTGTGGTATCAATCCATTACCCCTGCCTCTGCATACTGCAGATTGCTGAATTTCATTCGCTAAGACCTGTGTGGAGCCTGATAACTTTTGTTTAACTACATAAATCCATAAAAGTGTTTATTCTTGACTTGAAGACACAAATAACCTATTGCTTTCCTGGGCCATTTCTCCTAGTGTTTGACTACCTTTGTATTGAAAAAGAAATCTGCATTTTAATCTTAAACATAATTTTGTTTCAGGAACAGCTTCACTGGAAGTTATTATGCTCCTTCTTGTGAACCAAATGGTTTTTTAGTGAACCAAACCCTCTCTGCTTGTGGATCTTATACCTTTGCAGTTCAATAAGTGGTTTGACTTCTGTCAACTTCAGCCTGCCAGATCATTTCTCGGTCCCAAAAATCATGGATCCTCTTTGCTGTGTGTGTTAGAAGAGAAGGTAAGCAGACCTCTGCGGGGTATTTAATTACCAGTTTGACTAATAACATAGACCTGGAGCAGTGGCACTGCTTTTATTCTAAATAGCCTCTTTGTTTTTTTCTAAGGCGGGGAATCCTCAGTCCCATTTTGGATGGTGTTGTAGCCAATCCTCTCACACAGAGCCCCCTGACTTCAGGTTGATTTTCAGGGGCTGGTGGAAAAATGCGTGTCTGAAGGGCTGTGGGAGGCGTGAGGATTCTCTGCTGCTGCTGTGATGTCAGTCAAGTTAATAGGAGTGCAAGATGGAGATAAAAATTACATGCGTATTAAGGAGGTTAAGACATGTCAGCAAAGATGACTTAAAAAATGTCATTTTCCACAGTTAATTGCAGTTTATAGTAACAAGAAGCAATTCGTGCTTCCTTGAGGTAAAATCTGAAGGCAGAGGAACACAAAAGACAAGCGCTTTGTATTCACACATTTCAACACCCTGTTTCCCTGGGTAGCAGTGAGCAGGCCGTCCCACCAGCCGTGCCCACAGCTCATGGGCCTACAGCCCACACGGGTCACTGGTGGACTCTGTCTGGCTTGAGGCCATTTTTTGGTTTGAATTTGGTTGTGGTGAGTCAGGGTTTCTCAGCACCCCGCTGAGGATTTGGGCTCAGAAGGGGTCTGCGCACAGGTAGGCCCCACCACAAGGCTGGTGGCCATTTTGTGCTCCGCGCAGGGGCAGGCTGCAGGCCAGGCCTGTCTGAGGAGGGAGGAACATGGGGAAGGCACTCCTGAGGTAAATGGGCACCTCGGGCAGCCCATGCCCCGTCTGTGGCCACTCCAGAGTGGTTGTAGGGCTGCTGGAAAGAAGCAGAGTGAGAATTGACAGGTTATCTAATGCTGCATATTAAAACACAGAGCTCTGCAAGGTCCGGGAGCAGGCTGCCGTCGAAGGCATGAGGAAAATGGCATCGAAAGAGGTAAATTTCTTTCTGTTTGTGTTGGTTTCCTTCCTCGGGAAATCATCAGCGACCTGTGGTGGCTGCTATCAACAAGCTTTGTTTTCCTTTGAAATCTGCCTACTAACACTGTTTCCAAGTGTTAAATACTCCTAAAACCCCAACATTTTTAAACCTGACGTTTTGCCAGAACCACATGTGCATGTTCAGAAGGGCCTGGAAACCAGAATCTTTGTGAATTTTTGGCCAACAGCACAACGTTGCGAGCATTTGTTGATAGCTGCTTCCAACACAGACAGGGCCTGGTGAGTTACAGCAAAATACCCTGGCTTTCAGGACCTGAATCTGTGGCATTTATTTGGATTTACTTTTGGGATACAGGATTTAACATAGTCTTTGTTTGATACAGTGGGAATCTTACCTGAAGTGAATGAATGATTTTATCTTATTCTCTATTTCAAGGGCATACCATCTTAAAATGGCTGCAGTCTTTCAATTTTCCTTAATAGACATATTTTTAATTTCTACCATACATCATAACAGAAATTTGGAACAGGTCACTTGTTCCATTGACACAATTTCTTATTCCCACTGAACTAGAATCCCCAAATTTGCAGTATTCATTTAGGCCTTCATTATGTGCCACTGAAGTATAATGAATACACGGATGCCTCAGCAGCAGACCCAGATGCCTTGCAAAATAATCATGGAAATTAACCAGCCCAGGCAGGAAATCTACTCTTGCCCTTACCATGATCGTATTGGTATTAATCAGGGGGAAAAGAAGCTATTAACTGGCTCACAAAGAGTATGAAAGAAATTATTCATTTCCAGTGAGTGAGATGCTGGAGTTTTCACTAGAAATCTGTGTTTTATGGTCTCAGAAGAACCACAGTTTGTGCTGCTGCCCAGAACCTACTCCCATAGCCACTGTGGGCCTGGGGTGAAGCTTTTCAGCGGGAAAGCCCGAGGACGGGGTCTCAGCGCTTAGAGACACGGAGGCACCAGCACCTGCTCAGGACGTGCTGCTTTGTTCAATGCTTTTACAGGAAACTTTTGCATGAAGAAAATGCATTAGGCTTCATAGCGTTTCGTGCTGCATTTCTCAGAGGTTTCCCAGCACTGAATCTGCTTTTGTGTTGCAGGTATTGGGAGTAACTGCTGAAGTCTCTAGTGCTACAGCAATGAAATACTGGAATTGGGTGTCTGAAAGAAATCTGTTTCAACTGAGCTCTGGCTCAAAAGCAGGTTACTGTGGCTTAATGAATTATCCTGTGTTCGCTGAACAACATGTGTCCTTACATAAAAGGTGAGATAAAGCTACGTTAGAGAAAGTCTATTTCATTAAGGTTTAAAGCAGCTAACCTGTGTTTGCCACATTCTGAGTCTATGTCTGGCTGCACTCGGGTGTCTGCCTGGTGATCAACAAGAGATGGCAGTGTTTCTGTGCGGTGGCAGCGATTCTATTGCTGGATCTTCATTTACCACAGTGTCTGACAGAAGGCTGCTCTGACTACACAGAAATATACTTTTTATAATCAACTCTAAGAATATTATGACAGACGATTAATAATCTGACAGCAAAGTAACTATTTTTAATGGCTTTAACTGAACACTTTATTTCATCTTTGAACCAATCCTCCCTGTAATCCCATTACTGCAATAAAAGTTTGGGTAGCAGAATACGTACTGCCTTGCTCTGCCTGCAGTGCCTTGATGAGACCTGTGCTGGCAGGAGCAACGTGTTCAGCACTGACACAAAAACCACAGGGTAGAAATGACCTGCTGGAACACTTCAAAATTTATTTGAGGTGGTTCAGAATTTATTTTTTATACTTTTACCTTTACTGCTGAAATTTGGCAAGTGTGTCAGCAGCTTGGTTAAAGACATCTTAATTAGCCTTGAAGCAATGTCTGTTTCATTTGGTGATTTTTGTTTGTCGATGCCAGAGGTGTGAGAATGTACATCTGTTTTTGAAATGGGGACACTGAGGTCTACACAGTTTGCTCCAGAGTGCTGTTTTTTTGTTACTCGAGACATAAGATTTCATGCAGATTCTGCTGACTGAATGTGAATAGTTAGTGAAGTGAACGTGGAGCATTCCCAGCAACTTCTGTGAGCTTTAGATGTGATTTTGCATAGCCAAAACCTGCCCATTGATATTCTCGGTAAGGCGTCTTCTACTAGTCTGATCACTGGTATGGGCTTCTTTGCTCCTGGTTTCCACAGTTTGCACTTGAGAATCTAAAACCAAGTCCAGGGGAAACTTGTATTCTGATCCTTGGATAGAGCTTTTGAAAAATTATAAACAAAGCCACTCCTTGTCTTTAGAGACTTTTGTACCTTTCAGCTAAAACTATGGCTCTTTACCAAGAGGCTGAACTCTACAATAAATTCTTTTTTTTCCTGTATTGTGTGCCAGCATATAATGTGTGTATTTGAAGGGGGGAGGCAATGGAATATTTTGAATGATCATTGGTAAATGTTACATTGTACATGGCTTAAATCTAGAATGTGACAGATACTGCAGCTGGCTGTGATTCAGGTAAGGAACATGAATGATTCACGAGGTTGGTAGAAGTGGAGTAGGTAATTCTTTCATCTTGATCATTTTCTCCCTGAAGCCAAATATCTCGCATGCAGTGACAGCTTTGTAAAATAGTGTGATGGCCAGTAAGGATAGGGGGAGCTTAGAAGAGACCTGCTAAAACAGATTTGATTTGGATTTAAGAGATGAATCCTGCCTCTCTTTGTCTTGCTCTTTTTTTTTTTTTTCTTTTTTTTTTTCGTCCCTTCTCCTAGCATTCTCACTGGGCACGCAGGGAATTGTTAGGAAGGAAAGGTAGCTGGCCTAGAATGCTAATATCTCTGCTTTGATAAGTCTGAGAGATGTTTTAATTAGGAAGAGGATGCAAAGACTTAGAAGAACGTTGTTACTCATGTAATTTGAAAACCCTGGAAACAATCCTGAGGGGCAATAGCCTGAGGAATAAATACAGTTTATTTATTTGGCAAAATGTAGCCAGATGTAGCAGATATGTGGGGGTTTATGAGGAGGCTCAATAGGAAAATACCTGTGTGATTCTCTTTCAGTTGGCTGTTTTCCAGACAGAAGAGCGCTAATATGCACTTAGCATGTTTTTAACTGCTGCCACCCTGAACCTCCTCACTTGCTTTAACAGTGTAGATAAAGAGCATTTTGTTAAGATGAGCAAAGCCCATAATCTAGCAGACATGAGATGTAATCCACGCAGGAGTCCCTGTGGTTAGCTGGAGGAGAGGGGATCACTTGTTACATGGCTGAACATCAGTACAATTCATTGCTGGAAGCCGAATCTCGCCAGAGAGGCTTCTTGATGCCAAACCTTGCCATACCAGCCCACGAGGGGATTGCCGGGCACATCAAGAAAGAAGGACTGTCTCTGTGCCAGCCTTGGTGTAAATGGCATGTTTGGTTAAAGGCTCTGACGTCAGAGGCATCTTATTTTGTGATCTCCTCAGAATCGCTGCTAGACTCAGTACTCCTGATAGGATGATTTAACAGGACTTAAAATTTACCTCATCCTCTGTCTCCAGCTCCTTTTTCTTTGCTTCTCTTTTTCTGCCTTTCTTAAGTCACCCCTCCTTCTTTTCCCTTTTTTTTTTTGTTTTGTTTTGATTTGTTTTGTTTTGTTCTCATGTCCTGTGTTTTCCTTAGATCTAACTGCAGGTCACCAGCACAAGGCTTTCCCCAGGTCACCTTCTTTGCATCAGAAAGAGGAGCTTCATGAGCCAGTGCAAGGGAGGCATTGTTGCCTTCCCTCTTGCCTGCAGTGAGCTCCTCAATACAATGATAAACTACTTGTATTAAACAAGAGAATAAGAATTTTAAGGCAATAAATAAATCATCTCCCTGCAGAGCAAATCGGTAAACGTGAACAGGGTAAGCTTTAAGCACTTCCAACCTCAGGAACCACAGTGCGCATAAGGATTTGATCCAACCCTGCTGAAGTCAGTGAAAAGAATCCTACAGGCTTCTGGGAGCTTTGGATGGGGATTTGTGATTTTTGGAGAAATGTGGACTATCAGTATTCTTATTCCCCCAGCTGCCTCCTATAAAAAGCTAAGCAAATCTCGCATGGTCTGGTTTCCCTCTGATCCCCAGCTGGCACTCTGATCCTGCAGTGGCAGTAGGGCGAGTGGCAAGGTGGATGTTTACAAATACCAGTAATACCACTTCTCCCTCTTTCCAAATGTTCAGTGGGTTATTTGAAATATTTGGCTTTCTGCTGCTTGTTAAGTTTTACATTTTGGCAATTTACATTTTGACAATTACTTTCAGTGACAGCACTTCAATCAATAGCGTTTACTGTAATTATGAGCTTTGTGAGCCTGTAATCCAAAATTTTGCATTTATTCCACCAGACGTTTGTTGGTCATGTCATTTATAACGATAATCAGAAACTCAGGTTTTCTTTTGGACAGGGAAAAAACTAGCAGAGGTATTTTGAGAGCTTTGGCCTTTAAGGTTACCTTACTCTATCTCCTTTATTGGCTCTGGTCACAGAACTTTTGTAGTGGGATGAAAGCAGACCTTACTAGAGGGAAAGGCATGTTTCTCAGCAAATCCACTTGCAAGAAAGCTCAAAAGCAATTACACTAGGTAAACAAGAAAGGGTGTTGTAGATCTTGTCCCTTTTTCTAGCTGGGTTCTAAATGCAAAGCTGATGGGATTATTTGATTTCACCCTTCCAAATCCTACTGTGTGTTATCTTTGCAGAATGACTTCTATGTAATCTTTAGTGTGCATAAATACATATTAACAAAACTGGTGCAATGAAAGCAAAATGGCAAGCATCGAAAGCAAAGCATTATCATGCAAACATCATGATTTATTTTTTGTGTACTGCAGGAATTTATTATGTTCTTTTTCCAGAGTGCAGATTCATAAGAAATCTAATGTGGTACGGAAGCTGAACACATATTATTGGCTTAAGGGAATGAGGAAAGCTTTGTGTGGTTGTGATCATGATTTTCACCTGATCTAGTTGCATTTGTTCTCCTGATTTCTGTCAGATGTTAATCATAGAGCAGACTGGAGGGATTCCCTGCTTTGAGAGCTCCACCTCTGTTTTCTTGCATGTGTCTATCCTTGTGAGTCTTGCAGTCAAAATATACCATGAATTTCCCCACCCAGTAATAAAATGCATGCCATGTTCTAGAGGGCATGATGAGGACTTTAATCAGACTTTTTTACATACTTCCATGTAAAAGTTGAGGGAATAGTGCCTTACACGGTTTGAGTCTTGCATTTCTGATTGTGGATTGGCTTTTATGTTGGTGGAATATATTGAGGTTTAAAGGCTTGAAAAACGCCCTCTCCTCTGGATTTGCTTGCACATTCATTGCTCACCACCTCGTGGTACGCAGTTTGCTGTATGGAGTAGCAGTAGTGCTAGCAGTAATAACTAGTGTAATTAGCATTTAAAGATAGGAATGCTGGATTCAGGCCAAGCCACTCCAATTTTGCATCATGGCAGTAATAAACAGGAACACTGCACACGCATGAGATAATTTCACATTAGGACCGGGCAGCTTTCTAACTCCAGCACGATGGACCTTCTGCTGTCGGGGTGGATGAGGAGTGCAGGTCCACCTCACGGGCAGGAAACACCACAAGCACCTCTCTGCAGCAGTGGCACCGCCATGCTCGCTCACGTCATTCATAACCCTGCTGTCCAACTGCATTTCAATTCAGCCCCGTTTGACGTTTAAACATCTCACAATAGGAAATTCTATAAGGTGCCCGCATGCTGCATAAAGTGGCGTCTTTCATTTGTTTGACTCTGGCACGCTGGTAATTTTATTGCCTGAACTCCTGCTCTCGTATTATGAATCAGAAGAAAAAAGGAGAGATGGATCATTTCCATATTATGCCCTTCATAATCATAAATACTTTAATAATATTGCTTCTAACTGTACTATAAAGTGAGAATGCAGATTTAACAGTGATTTACAAAAGAATTGAACAAAAAAGACCGTGTCTTTCTTTTTTTAAAATTCTTTATGATGGTTAGAAAACAGGAGAAAGGATTGGAGATGTAATGTTTTTTAACTTAATTGTAGCTGGAATGGAGTTAGAGAGAACACTGTGGGTAAAATAACAATTCAGTCAAAATGTTATTGTATCAAAGCTGGAGGGTTTTGCAGAGGCATATTTATTTCTAGGATCTTCTTGCTGGGGACTCTTGGGTCTGCGGCAGAAAGCAGTGTTTTACACGCTGACCTCAGATGCAGAGAACTTGTGTTGAAATTCTTTTTTTAGGATGAAGGAAAAATAAGAGAAGTGAAAAGGCCTTTTAATTTGCAGTCCTGGAACTTTGGACCTGGGATTTTTGCACTGCAGATGTTCATACGTGTTATTTTAGGAAAACAGGCAAATGTACGTGTCCTCTAGTCTGGCAGCAAGGCACATTTTGGCATCTTAACTCTCACCTGGAAACAGCCATTACTGCTTTCTGCCCTGAGCCCGTCATCTTCTCTGGCTGTGCTGGGAAGTTTGGGGAGCTCTGGGGGGTGGCTGCAGAGGGTGCCCAATACCTCAGGGGATCAGCCAGTTGTTTAGGAAAGATTTCTGTTGGTATTTGTTTTAAAATAGGGGACTGGTCACAATTTGGATTCTGTGGTGCGGAAAGGGGGGCCCTTTCCCTGCGGAACCTGAGTCGTAAAGTAGGTGAGGCAGAAAGTGCATGGGAGGAGGGAAATGCTCTCCTAGTTTTATAGAGGGGAAATGGAGATGCAGAGATATACAACGATCACCTCGGGCTTGACGGGAGCCAGCAGCTGAGTCAGAACTGCAGGTCTAAAATTGGCCAAGGCTCAGAGGAGTCCTTCAGCTCCTCCTTGAGCCTGGGGAGCCCCTCTGCCTGCCCCCTCCAGAGACAGCCAGGAGGTGTCTTGCAGTCAGCCAAGGCAGGTCTGGGGGCAGTAGATGCTCCTTTTATATTCTGGTTTATTTCCTTCTGCCAAATGGAGGTAAGCCATGCTGACGGCCCCAACGCTCCTGATGAAATATACCCACCAGGTAGTAGCTGTGGCACCGTGGAGATGAAGAGCTGAGGGTCCTATGTCTGTGCCAGCTGAGGATGGGTTTTCAGAGAAGTGGAGGACATGGCAGGGTCCTCCCTCTTCTTGCCTGGGAGAGCACAAGGCAACGTAACGTGGAGAATCCTAATTATGCAATGCAGAAGTCTTTGCTGAGCCCTCCTGAAAGTAATTGCTGGGAGTTCTTTGTAGGCAAGTGCCAGAGAGTGGTCCTCAGTATAGTAGGATATTATTGGTATGGTAGTAAACTATGAATATAATGCAAATAATATTCATATAATAAAATGGCTGAAGAACGGAATAGAAAGTAAAGACACAAGCATGAATCCCCAGCCTGTTTTCACCCCCAGGTATTGGTACACTTAGGTATTTACTCACACCTGCAGCCCACCAGGGCATGCATCTGACTATGAGCCCCCTTTTAGTGGGCTTGGCAGCTGGCACCAGAAGGACTTTGGACTTCTCTCAGCTCAGCAAGAGTTTGCAGTGACTTCCCTGCAGCCAAGACTGCAGCTGGCACTGGTGGTTCGTGGCACTGCCAGAAATCCTTAAGCTGGGTCCAGAAGTGCCTTGCCAGAGCCACAGCGCTTCCAGGTCAGGAACAAGGATTGTGATGCAGGATGACACCAAGCAAGGATGCTCTTTGTGCTTTCCCAAGAGCAGGGAAAGCAGCAGCTCGTTGGTACTGCTGCATTAGCCCAGATTTGAGTGTTGATGGAGGGGGGAGGACTTCACTGTGCCCCTTCATTGCGTTTGCATTCTGCTCTGATTGCTTGACGTGAACTTCGGCTCCGCTGCAGTTCGTGGGGCTGTTACTACTGATAATAACATTTCACCCCTGGCACTTTGAGGGTGACCAAGGTTTGTGTTTGGTTTCTATGCAGAGATTTGAAGGACACAAGAGCTGGAAGGTAGGCCTGTAGCTCACTTTCCTTTTCCTTTCTGTGGGGCTTAAAAGAAACAGCTCCTCCTCGAGACACCAGCTCTTCAGATTCTTTGGCTCTTTGCTTACCGTGAAATAGTCTTGATTTAAGGGACATTGAAGCAGCTGGAGTCGGGTTGATTTTAGACCTTTCTGAATTGTTTCCTAAATGTAATGTAAGTTGCAGGGAGAAATTTACAGCTGTATGAGAACAGGCATTTCAAAATGTCAGATTGTGTCTGTAAATTGCCATCTCTGGTAATAAACCCACCTGTCAAGTAACTGGCAATCGTAGCCTACTGGTGAATCTGATTTTGCTGTATGCCGTTTCTTGAATGAATCACAGACTGAGCAAAACTAGCAATTCCTTCTCATATTCTCGACAAATTTTTGGAAATTCAGGTGAGAGAGCAAAACTGGAGCTATTAAGTTAAATTCCCCAACTACAACTCTAGGGAAATAAAATTATAAAGCTATACCGTTAAGCACTTAAATCAGAAACTCTTTAAAGCAAGATTTATTCTTCAAACCGTCTTCTTAGCCTGGTTGTATGCATAAGAAACAGTAGCCTACAAAATCGTCCTTTAAATATTTGGTTCACCCTGGGTTATTATTCTTCCCGAGCATTTTGGGCACACGCATGCAGTGCGATGTCTGATGGGCTTTAATTCTTTCAGCTCAACCATCTGATCTGAAGAGGGAAGCAAAATTACAGCCGTAAAACTGTACCCTCTGATTCACCTTCCTGTTCTATTTATGATTTTTGCAAGTGGGATGAATAAACTCCGTAGTCAGCTTTCAGATGGGCGGGTGTATGGTGAGCTCATTTCTCTGCACGTGTCCTCCAAACAGAATAGTAAATCTGCCTATTTTTGAAAACACTTCATTGCAATATTGTAATTATCATTCTTTTGGCATGTTTGTGTTTAAATGTGGTACGCTGGAGGTGAACGGGACTGAAAGGCACTCAGAGTGGTACCCATGAAGGTCGTGTATAAGTTAATTAGAAGTCAATTACATTAAAACACTATTACACTAAAAGATAGCAGAGATGCAAGTCCTCTGCATTGGTAATTAACCAAATCTGCTACTGGTTTTGCTTCCTCTCACCAGCATACCCCAAAAAAGGTAACCAGGAGAATTTGCAATGGGCTTTGATTTTTTAAAAGAGCAACAATATTCCCCCAAAATGGTTGACTTTCAGAAAGAGCGTGCCTGTCTCTATGCTTTAATGGTTGCTGGAGCATCTGCCACCCAAATTGCAAAAACTAAAAATAAATATAAATATTGACCCTGAAATTCTGCCAGCATCCTAAAAAAAGTGATCTACAACTTGCCCAGATAGGTGGGCATTTGTTTACTAGTTTTGTTATTTTTTATTTCATTGCTTATTTATTTATTTAGCAAGTATTCAAGCTCAAGCATTGGCACTGCTTCCTTGGCAAGGAAAACCACAGCAAAAAACATTGTCCCAGGATGGAAGTGCTACTGGCTGCATGTCAGGTGCCAGCAGCCAGAGGGGGTCAGCCCTGTGGTTTGCAGCTCTTTGTCCTCTTCGAGGATTCACCTGACCGGTGAATCTTACAGTGTGTATCAGTAAGTGGTGGAGACTCTGATATGCAAGGATTTATCTTCTTAATAATACCTTGTTTCAGCATATAGTAGTCCCGGAGACTTTCTGCAAAATTGGGTGACTTCATTATTTATTTTAGCCTCCAACCACCCCTTGCATGGTGATACTTTCTAGAGCTCTTAAATTTCCATCAATAGTTCTGTGGCAAAATCTTTGTAGGGAAGGGGAGGAAAGATATTTTTTCTTTATGCCTTTGCATCAAATTTGGCAAGGAAAATTGATGTTTAACTTTATTTCTTAGGTTTTTCCCACTAAACTTCAGGGGCATCCTGCAGTGCTGTTGATCCTCTTGTGCAGTGGAGGAAACTGAGCCAGGGGAACTGAGCACATACAGGAGGCCAGGGAGGTCACTGAGCTGTGAGCTGCTTGTCAGCCCCATCCAGGTGCTCCCCAAAAGGACGTTCATTTGGGCAGAAGGAACATCAAGATGTAGCAAATAATACACAAAACGGGGGCTGAGGGATTTAACCAGATAGCATCTTGTATAATCACTAATTGCAATATATCCACAGCCTAATAAAGAACCAGATTGAACAGAATTGGGAGACACGCCAGCTCGGTGCTGTGCCAAAAATCAGCCTGGCATTTTAAACCCCATTTCGGTCATTCTTTTCCACTCAACAAAGCACTTTTACATGTGTTTACAAAACGCTTTGTTGCTGTGGGACGTTAAATATCCGTGCCCGTGGTACGCGCCTATCCGCTCTCCTGTACACGGTGCTTCACCTGCTGTGGCGTGCTGGGGGACTGCTTTAGCACAGTTGTGTTGCTGCAGAAAATGATAAATCTGGCCTCTTTAGGAGTGTTATAAAAGCACTTACACAGATGACATTCCTGAAGCTCAGTAATAGCACAAATGTATGGAGAATGTTTCTCAAGTATTTAATGATCTCATAGATCCCCCTCCTCCATCTCCTCTCGCACCCTCTACTTGTAACGTCTATGACAGGGATGGCTGCGACAAAAGAAAACAGATTTTTCCCTATTCATGATAGAGCATGAAAATCCAACTCACCCAAGGGAACCTATGAAATCACATAAGCTTCAGACATCTAAAGATGCTACACATTTTACTGAGAATGCAAATGCTCTGGTGAAGCTGTTTTAGGTGTTCATAACAGCAGCTTAATTCAATTAGCAGAGCTGGGAGATGCTGCCACAGCCGGAGAATGCTCCTAACAGGCACGCTGCCATTTCTTATGGGAAACCTAGTGGGCTGGGGGTAAAGGATCCTTTAGGGGAGTTCCTCTAGGAAAGCTGCTGATCTGTCACGTACATTTGTCCCCTGTTTGCAGCCCAGCCTGAGAGGCTGTCAGCTATTGAGTTGTTTGGGGAGTGGGAAAGGAAAGGTTGGGGAATGGCATTTGTACTGGCAGTGAGCCTAGAGAATATCCTAATTCTAGCAGGGTGTGCTTGCTAGTGCCTCTCTTCAGAGCCACAAAGGTGTGCCTGGTAGACACACCTGACGTGGCATGTGTACGTAATAATCCCGAGCACATGCTGGCCGGTGTGTTTGCTAGACATGCACGCTGCTGTGCATGCACAGCAAAATAGATAACGTCCTTAAGCTGTTTGTAGCAGTAAGGCTGTAAAGAATGAAATCAGTTCTTCTCTTTTAAGCGACTCCACTTTAATCCAGCTGCAAAACAATAGCAGGCTTTATTGGTGCAAAGGGACTTCCCTTGCTCCTTGCCCGTGTAGTTCCTGTTCTACAAATCAATAGGAGACTGCAATATTTATGTGACATCTTGAAGTCCTCTATACAAAAGCTCACTCCAAAACCAAATGTATGAATATTCCCTCCACTTTATGACCATTAGAGCCTTCAGCTGGGAAATGTCAGGAAAGGACTGCTCAGCTGAAATACGACCTGCAGTTTTTCTTGAATGAAAGAGACATTGATGTTGCTCGGTATTGATGCCCTCAGAAAGATGTAGCTAAAGAGCATTTTTATTTACTTCACAATGTCAGCCTCTGTGCCAAGTGAATGCCCACAAATTAAGTCATCATTTACTAATGACTCTAACATAGAAATAAGCAGATCCTGCACCAAGTCTCACCTCTAAGATTTGGGGAAGATCTCTGTTATCTCCGCTGGAATAGCACTGAGAATATCAGAGGTTGGTTTTTGCAGGTCTTCTTGGTAAAGACCTAGATTTACTAAAGCTGTGCCAAACGTTCTTGGTAAGGTTGTTTTGGTCATCTGCCATGTCTGTTACCTGACTCTCAGTGCTTAATTTCTCTTGTAGATTAATATTAACTAGTGCTGATTCCATTTTTTACTGAGACATTCCCAGAAAAGAGGGAATGGGTGGAAACCCCATCCTGCCCTCATATCTTGCACTTAACTTAGACCTTTAATTCTAGTATTGTTATGTGTTTTTAGACCTAGATGAGAACCAGCCATTAGTGAGTGAAATACAGCTATCGCAGAAGAGAGATGTAATATTCCTGTTTGCTCTTTTGCAAATGCTGTGGCATCTCAATTAAAGATGGTGGTGTTTTTTCAAAAGCTGCTGAACAGACTATTTTTAGATCCAGAATCTGGCACAGCCCACTAATGAGAAGTTTGTTTCTTGCTGCTGCTAGCCATGGCCTTTTTTTTCCCCCTCAAAACTTTGTTTAAAAGCCAAGTAAGTAAATATTGCCGGGCTCTTGCCTTTTTAATCTGAATATCAAATCATTCCCATGAGGAGCTTCTGTGTCTTCTTGTACAGCTGTACTCCTTAATAATCAAGGACCAGCATTTTAAAGTGACTGTTACTCTACGTGCTCTAAAATCTGGGTGCTTAGTTTGATGTGTTTTAAAGGGCTTTTCAGATTAAAGGGATTTTCAGAACGTCCCAAGCCACCCACTATTGAAAAACGAGGTTCTGACTGCACAAAATTCCTAGCCAAACACTGCTGCTTTTTGTTGTTGTTGTCTTATTTCATTTTCTCTCTTCTTGAGCGTACCAAGCAGATAAACTCACATATATATATATATTTACTGCTCTGCTACTTTAAAGTAGAGATGCTGTAGAGATACTTTACCATGCCCAGAAGCTTGGCAGAAGAAGTGAACTCCAAACTGCCACTGAGCAAGAGGTGGTCACAGCAAAACTCATTTCCGAGAGCAGAACATTTTGGGGTCAGGGTATGGCCCTACCAGTCTCTGCCAGTTTTGCCCTCAGCTTCTGAGGCGTCTGGCAATGCCTTCAGTGGAGCAGAACTACTTTCAGCCAGCTGATGCAGTTTGCTGGGCACCTTTCTTTGCAAACCAGAAAAACATCTGCAACATGAAGACACACTTCCCACCGGATTTTCACCCCTAGTAAATCCCTGCACCCCCATGGAAGTCAGCAGAGCTGTGCTGATTAATGCTGGCTGAGCATCTGACCTTTACGGTACAACCTGCTGAATTCCTGGGCAGCGCTGTGATGCTGAGGGGACATTCAGCAGCTGCAGGAGATGAGGGATATGGCTAATGGGCTGTCGTAAAGACTCCAAAGCTTGCCAGAGAAAAGTGCTTAATTTCAATCACTCTCATGTTTAATACTGCATAATGGAGACAGTCTATCACCGGCGAGGCTTTTTACTAGTCCGCTGCTGTTTCAGTGCTAGAGAAAGTATGGTTCGTAGAAAGAGGCTTCTGCTGATTTTTCAGACTGTATGTGTTAAGATGAACTGCTTTTGATTTGTCGTGGAATTAGTCATTTAAAATAGATGGTTTCATAGTTAAGTGGCCTTTCTCAGCGTGGATCGCTGTGTGAAAAGCCACACAGAGCCAGCCTCACGTGGTGCTCCATGTGAGTCTGGAGCAACACTTCATCAAAGTCGGTAAATTTAATTTAAATAAAGTAAATCCAACGTGAACGAGTCTGGAATCGAGGCTCATGTTTTCAGACATCTGTGGTGGTTTCAGACCCGGCTGGAGGCAGCGGAGAGACTGCCACTGGGTGATTTTAACGGCCCACAGGAGAGCACATCTATAAAAATGATGGAGTGGCACTACTCATTATCTGCAAGCTCTGAAGGTGAAATAGATAAACTTCACAGCAAAAAAAGAGAGCGGGGCCGCGAGCTGTTTGTGGGATGTGTTTGATGCAAAGGGAGGTTTCCCAGGTTCTCCACCCTGGGTGCAGCACAGCCCTGCCCTAGCCTCATGCCCTGGAGGGTTTGTGTGGGTACCACAGGGGCCCTGCCCAGGCGCATGGGCTGCATTCCTAATGGGAACGGGAAGAAAGCGAGAAAAGCAGCTGGTTATCCAAGCAAGAGGTCACTTCAAAAATTTGGGTATGTGTTTGAAAATGTCTGTTAGCACCTTTTCTCCGCATAGCTCCTGCTGCCTGGCCAGATGGCAGGTTGATTAGTAGCCCAAGCAGCTCTGAGGGCTTTTGCCAGGAGCTCAGGAGCGAAGCAGTGCTGTGGTTTTGCATTCCTTTTTTCCTGCCCTCACTGGATGCAGTAGCAGAGAGCTGATAGCAAGGCAAAGCGAAGCACATTCGTATGTCCTCTTTTCTGTGAGCAAAACTGTGTCGCCAATTTGTTGGAGGATTTCTGATTGGCAGATGCTGGCTAGAATGACTTGGACCTTGGAATACAATTTGGGGCCTTGTTTGCAAGTGGAGAGGTGTGGAAAACCCTGATGGCATTCAGTTCTGTTGGTTTAAATTTAACCTTTATTAATTTTTTGTAAGCGATGCCCATTTACTGTGGAAGAGCAGAGCCTGAATTGCCTTAGCATGCTGGGCTAGGTATAAATCAGCTTGCCTCCCCGACAGCTAATATCCACCAGCCAAGGCTCTGGCACATGCTGCTTTATTACCTTCCGACTCTCCTGTGATAGCCAGATCCTGCAGAAGCAGCAAGCTCCCCGCTGGGCTCAGGCAAAGCAGGTCCTTCTGGAAACGTTGCTTGGCAGGTGATGGCTAGCGCAGTTCTTCCCCAGCGTTCCCCGTGCCGACCCCACAAGTGCTCCAGGTGGGGTTGCTGGGACGGACAGAGCTGCTGCTGGTTCTTCTGTGGCCAGCGGAGACCTCAGAACCCTCCGTGACTGGAAAATAACGAGGAGTGGCTGTGCGTCGCCAGCACTGGATGCAGCATGTGCTGCCGATGTGGCTGCTACCTCTCAGCACTGCGAGTTAATGACAGGGGGCCAGAGGGTGAGGTTTGCTGGTTGTGGCCCCATTACTGGTGTTAGCCATGCTGTGGAGACCTTCTTCGGGCACTGGCTGTTCATCCGGACAGAGGGTGCGAAGGTCCAAGTTGTTTTCTCCTTATTCGTGAGTGTTTCTTAGCACACGAGTCCAAACCTTGCACGCCTGGGTGCCCGGTGACTCCAGCGAGTGATCGAGGAGCGGTGAGGGTTGGCTGCTGCCCTTGCATCTTCCACTGCTTTTTCGCTCTCAGTGTTGAACGCGTGGTGCTAAGGTAAGCAGCTCCAGGGAAATCACTGTTCCCTATTTTCTTCCCTCTCACTTATAAAATTAAAAGGCTCTTGAAGCTTCTGATCCTGCAAATGAGAGCACTGCTGGGAATTTGAGTGCATCATTGGCTTTATTAGAGCTAGTCCTGAAAGTAAATTTACTTAGGTGTAGTTAGTGTTTGCAAAGGGAGGTTTTGCTCCTGTAAACTGTCACGCAGGGGGAAGAGGACTTGGGAAACATTTTGAGGTGGAAATGAGTCCACAACAAGTGCACCTCTAAGTCATCTAGAAGCTCGTAGCCTTCCTCAAAGGCTAGCACACCTTCGGCGCAGCGAGCTTCCCCCACACCGTGTCAGCCAGCACCTCGTGCAGGGCCCAGCTAAGTGAGGCAGGGAGGAGCTGGCTGGAAACGTCGGCTCAAAAACTGCAAACGCTGCGTTCAGTCTGGGTATTGCTGACATAAATAAGGCTGATGAGCATCTCTGCAGCTGCCAGTGCATTTACCCCAAATCCGCACAGCCAGCGCGACAGGGCTGCGTCTGGTGTCTGTCCTGAGTCACGTTGCTTCATCTTTTCATGTCAGGACTGTTTTCTTTTCATTCCGTTTTAGGTTAGTGTGCCAAGCGTTTCAGCACGTGTAATTTATTCAAAAAAAAAAAAAAAAACAACACAGCACTTGGATGATGAAGATGTGGTCCTAAGTGATTTTGAAGTGTGAGGTATAGCAAAAGCAGGGTAGTCGGTGACTGCGATGCTGCTGACTCTTCTGGGTCACTGTGGCATTTCTTGGGAGTTGTATGCGGGCTGAAAGCAAGCAGGTGTTCAGTCCGTTTTGATAAGGAAATGTCAGCTTCAGCCTGTGGCAGACAATGGAATCAATAAGCTCCACAAAGCACCGAGCCCAGGAGCTGGCCAAATAAGCAGAGGGTTGAATCCCACAGCTCTGCTTGTGCCATCGGAGCCGCTCTCCAGCCCTGCGAGGGCGAGGCGGGCGCTGGGTGCTGCCGAGGGGCTGCGGGATGCTGGGCACAGCCCTGGGCAGCTCCAGCTCGGCTGGCACAGACCTCTGCAGCTCGGACGTTTCTTCAAAGCCAGCACAAACTTCAAGGCGCTCGGGGCCGTTCTGTGCAGGAGGAGGGCAGGAGTGCTTCACAGACGTCTGCTGCGAGGCCTTTGTGTCCCTGGAAAGCCGGGAAGTGCACAGGCTTTTAAAGTGGGATCTTTTCAGGGGGGTTTGACTATGTTCATTAAAGCTTCCTAGAAAATTCACAGATAGGGGTTTTTGAGTCACTTGGAGTCGGTTATACAATGAAGATCAGATACACGTTTTTTCCTTAGTCCTCCCTTCTTAGCATTTTCCCCACTGCCTTTTCTTTCCAGCACTCTGTAGCTTTGGGGAGGTGGGGTGGGGCAGAGGGACGCCCCGGTTTTGCCAACCTCGTGGGTCTGGTGAAGTCAGGGCACTTCTGTTCTGCTCCTGTGCTGCACGTATCAGTGAGCAATGGGCAGCGATACCATTAGGCACTCCAGCTGCTCCTGCCCTGCCAAGGGGACGTGACCAAGTTCTCGTCTCCAAATCTTCCCAAGGGTGGCACATCTCGGGGTGCAAGCAAGGGGAAGGCCAGCTCTGACGATCAGTGAAGATCGTTTTAAAGTTCAGGGCAAAGGGTTTGTTCATTCTGTGTTCAGCATGGCTGGTGCCCCTGCCTGGGCTGTGTTTTTGCCTGCCTTGCTACGCCGCGTGCTTCTCTTCCCAGCCCAAACAGCAGGTCAGAGAGGAGGTGAGGAACAGAGGGAGCTGCTAACCAGAGATGATGCAGCCCTTCTGCACGGTGTGGTGCTTGGGGAGGGCTGTTTGGGATCCAGGCACCTGGTCCTTCCCTTGTACAGATCTGAGCACTGGAGCAATTTGCATCCCGTATAGTAAGCCAAGGGGATTTCAGGAAAACTACTGAAGTGTGTAGGAGGATTTTGATGTAGGGGGTATTACAGGGTCAGCTGGCCCTTTCTGTCTGCAGTGTGGCTGTCTCCCACGAATGTTCTTTGAGTTTCACACAACGTCTTCAAAGTGTGGATACAACTTCTTCTTTGTTGGCTTTTTTTTCCCCTCCATTCTTCTTCCTTTGATAAAGCCACTGGGTGGGTGGACTCTGGGCTGCGTTCTGTTCTCCTGCTCATGAGATTCACACTTTCCTTGCTGCATGGATGCCAGTAGCATTGCTCTGGTTCACCCTCATGAACTGGGAACAAAATCAAGCCTTTTATCTATAGCGAGGCTGTGGACTCCTTTCAAAATAATCTATTTATTTTTTATTAAATTGCAGTTCAGGGCCAAATGCTGGGATTACTTCTTCCCTTTTTCTTTCTTGCTGGCCCTAGGGTCAGAGGTTACTGTCTGAGCAGAGCTTCTTGAAACAGCAGCCTCTGGTGAGTGGCTCCTGCTGCCTGCACGGAGAGCACTCAGCAGCGCCTCTCCTGATGCTCAGTGGTCTCCTGCCTCTTCCAAACCTCCACTGCATGGATCAGTGCACGTGCGAGCATGTTTGCAGTGCCACCAGGCACTGGGGAACCACCGCCTGCAGCAGCACCTCTGCTGAATCTACTGATGGGTAGGAAATGCTGCAGCGGCGTGCGGTGTCCTTTGTATTGCCGGGCTGATGGATGTGTGTACACATGTGTGCACAGGGCTTGGGGCCGGCCAGCCTGCCGCTGCTAGAAGCACAAACCCCCCAAGGTTCATGTTCCTCATAGGAAGGACAGGCTGCATACAGGGTCATCGTAGTTTCTGCTTCTTATGTTCCCTGCTCTGTGGGAGTGTGTGCAGTTTCATTAAATGCAGCGTTGCATCTGGTGTTCCTCATGTGACGCACCCACATGCCCACAGAAGTGCCGTGCTCGTGGCAGGCTTACGAAACGCGGCTGAGCAGATGAGATGCCTCAGTGTTCATGTGATGCAGTCTGCTTTCCTTCCAGCTCCTTGGCTGCTGTGGGGCACTCCGAAGAAATTTCCAGGCTTGTTTCCTATACTTTGATCTACCTTAGGGTGTTTGTTTGTTTATTTACTAGCCAGTGTTCCTTTCAACAGGACAGTCTGAGGCTCGGTGAAGTAATACTGAGGACTCTTAATACCAGGAAGTATTACAGTTCCAAAATTATTTTCTGACATTAAATGTGTTATAACCTCATTTTAATTTAGTTCCACCTTATTCTCTTTCCCCTTCCCACCCTTCTCCCCCTTCTTATAATCTCCAGTATTCTCCTTACACAGGAAAATGTGCGTGGTCTTGTCAAAACCAATTTCTTCTTTTCGGACGATAGAATAGTAAGAGTTCCTTCCGCATCTGAAATAATAACATAATAAAATAATAAAATAAAGTAGTAATCATAATAATTCTGGTGTTTTGCTGTGATAATATGATGGCCATTGCTAGTGTGATCAGCATGGGGATGTCTCACTGCTAGTAAATATTTGCAATTAGCGTGGAGCTCTGTTTTTCTTTGTGCTGTTTTGTTGTTTTTTTGTTTACCGACTTTTTTTTTTTTGAATTCTATTTCAAAGAAATATAGAAAGGGCCACCGGAAAACTTCCTGTACCTGAAACTTCATTACCCACATTACTCAACCTGCAAAAATTGAATTCCAGCCAGGTTCCTTCTGTCCGTCATACTTGCTGGCTGTTCGTGGACCTTTGTGGCTTGAGGTCTTAGGCATCGACATGCTGAAATTTGTAATGAACAGCCATTACTTATGGATGGCCTGGATGTTTTTCTCACACCAGAAGGCTTCAGTCATTCATGTTTCACGTCCTTCTCCAGGGACGATGGGCTGGAGTGACCTCGGGCAGTGTGTACTCTTTGCTGCTGGAAAGGTAATTAAAAATGAGAGCTGGTAAACAGAGCTGTGGCAGGCTCTCAGTCGCACAGGAAGGCAGCCACCACTCCTGGATTGGATTTCTTCCTGGCTAGGGAGAATGTGCACAAGCAGGAGCTTAAGCTCAGCGTGTTCTGCTCAATCCTCACAGATCATCAGCAAAAGTCCTCTCCTTGCTGTCTGCTGAGATGGGTGTGAGGTGGTAGGACACAGGAGCGTGCCTGTCTTCTGTTTCAGCTCATCCAGCAGCAAAAAGCAGTACACGTTGGAGCTAATACCTGTGTCCAGCTTTTGTTTTGTTTTTCAGCTGTTGTTATCTGAGCTGGAAGGAGTCAGATGGGGACAGTGTTTCCCAGAAGCTCTTCTGGCACAGTCTAATTAAGTCATAATGCAAAAGGGACGGAAAGGAAGTGATGGGCATTGCTCCCACTAGGGCTTGTGGTGAAGATGAAGCGCCCTCAGCACTTGTGGTAGCTGGGTACCGAGCTGCTGCTGTTAGTGGGGATATGCAAGGTGGATGGGGGCTTGGACACTGCTTGCGTGGTGAGGGGCATGGCCTGCAGCTGGGGGGGGGCTCAGGGCAGGAGTGGAACAGGCACCTTTTGGCTGCCGTTGTCCTTCTGCAGTTTGTTCATTTATTTACTTACTAACTTGCAAAAAATGTGCTTTGTGTCACGCGTCTCTGCTTGGAAAGAGGCACAGCCAAGACAGCTTCTGCCCCAAATGTTGCAGCTCCTCTCAGCTCCCACGGAAACAGCAGGAGCCCAGTACCACTCAGCTCAGAGGTACTTCAGTTTAAGTGTGTCCACCTAGCTTGGATTCCTGGAGATGCTGAATCTCCAGGTTCAGGTTCCCAGCAATGCTCCCTGAGTGCTTTCGTGGCTCGGCACCGTGTCAGAAGAAGCCAACACAGGGACAAACAGTCTGCGTGTTGTTTTCTCTCCCATCATGCAGGCGAGATGCACTGCAGCGTCGAGGGGAAGCACGTATCCCAACGGGGTAGTGGGCACCAGCTGCCTGGCACCCCCTTCCTCCTGCCCCAGTGCCCACCAGAGTGCCAGTGCCGTGGAAGCAGCTCTCTGGCCCCATAATTAAACCTCAGCAACTGCCCGGTGTTCTAGAGCCCGTCCTCCCAGCCCATCAAAACCCCATCACTCAAGAGGGATCCTATTAATTGCCTGTGGAGATAAGCAAGAGGCATATGCGGTAAGGCGTGTCAAGCTTGCTGCTCCCAGCCCGCTGAAATGTGCTTCCAGAAGGCTGCATTTAGTGAAAGCGATGTGTGGGGCCAGCGAGGACTCGCAGCTGTAATTTGCACTGCCTAGCATGAGTCAACGATGATGGGATGAAATGTTACGGCAGGGTATTGACCTCTCGCTGCCGCAGTTGCTCTGGCGTTTGGAGTAAACAAATGTTACCGTGGAGGTGGTGATTCTCTCATAAACAGGCAGCAGGGATGCTCGGATGCTGTTTTGTGACAATGAATAGATCACGCTGAAAACAACAGATGCTGATTTCAATAAAATAATAGCATTTTCAGGCAATGGGTTTCTGCAACTTCAAAGTGCTTTGCAGGCCAGAATTAATCAGCTGATGTTACTGAGGGTTGTTGCTGCACAGCACAGCAATAGACCTGTTTCATTGCTCACTTCCAGCTTAGCCCCTGTTCTTTACTTCAGCTACCATAAACTACTTTGCACAAAGGTGGCTTAAAAAACCCATTGTACTGGCTTTTATGAATGGGCAGAACTCGGAATGACAGGGGTTCCAGCTGCACTATCGGATCGGTTATTTAGTAATCTGGCTGATGGACAGCCCAGCGTGGTACTGAGCACAATGTATGATCTGCAATTAATAGAGAGGTCTTTTTCAAGTCCTTGCAGTTGGAGAATGCTGATTGTTCCAGCTTCTGGCTCGAGCTGCAATCTCGGCACTGCTCTCAGCTGGGTGAATTTGTGTACTAAAATTGCTCCCTGCCCTGATTCGCTATTCCAAGATCTCTGAATCTCAGACATTCCCTGAAGAGCAACAAAAAGCTAAAATGCAAAATTGAACAGGACAGTAGACCTGAGAATACAGAATGAGAATTTTCTTTTTCCTGGTAGCAACATGGCAGCAGATATCTCTGTCTCTATTTTTCTATTACATTGGGGAAAGAAGAGAAGAGCCATTCTTTTGGGGTTACACTGTAAACACACTGCAGATTGAACAATTGTTTGGTAAGTAATTTGGTACAGAAGTCTGGTGGAAGACAAACAGTTTAAAGCTGTGTATCATTGCACAAAAGAAAAGCATCAGTTAATGTTTCCTTCTCCTTCCACCATTTTACTTTTCTCAGGGGTCTGGGAGCCCTCTATCCTCAGTGCCAGTCATTTTCCAATACTCACACCTCCTGGTTAGCAAGTCTTCATCGTCTGGGAAGTGCCTTTTCCTCCCAAATCTGTTCTACAGCATAAACATTGCGTGTAATTGAATAAAGGAGTCTGTGAGAGGTTTTGGATCAACAAGTAAAACCTGTTTGTAATACAAGCTCTGTGTTTTGCAGTCCCTTTTCCTGGCAGTGAGGTGGATTTCCTGACCCTCCCTGTGTGAGGTTGTTCCAGATCCTTGCTGCTCCAACAACTGGAGATGCTTTCCCATTCTTCCTAAGCGTAAATGTTGCTGGGCAGGTAGAGCCATAGTGAAGTTGTGACCCGTGAGATGGTCTGAGGTCCAAATTAACTTGTTACTTCAGTGGTGAAGGGTCTCATGCTCATTGTGTAGTGGCATCTCTCTTTCCTTGTTTCATTTTTTTGTTGTTGTTGCTGAAAATTCTTTTATTATTTATCTCCATTTCCTCTAGAAGATGTGCCCAGCTTTATTGGTTGGACAGCCCGGGCTCTGCAGGGGGGAGTGCTCCTGCCCTGCAGCAACAACAGCTTTATTGGCTTTAGAAACAGAAAAGGCTCAAATGTTCTCGGAGACCTGCAGATGGCACTGCCTTATTGGGCTATTTTAGCGCGGGTCGCATGTCCCTCTGACAGGCTCTGTGTAATCTTCAGTCAAAACGGCTCTTCTTGCAGCTGTAGTAAATAGTTCAAAAGCTCTGGCTGTGGGATGTTTTTCGTTAACAATGAAAAATAACATGGAAATTGCTAGGCACCTTTCCCCTTCCTCTTCTTCAGGTGGTTTTGTTTTCTGGCCTCCTGTTCTTTTTGAGGTTTATCTTCAAAGGGTTTTCAACAACTTCTCTGTACAGCTATTTTCTTCTCCCCCTGACATTTCCCTGTGCCAATTAAGTACCAAACTGGCTGCGGAGTTATAACCTCTCCCTAGGAGGACCCTGCTAGCAGGGAACAGGGGAGGGAGCTTTTTTGTTATCAGTGGTTCCTGGAAGATTCCCTCCACCCGAGGCAGAAATGCCCTCCTTGAAATGGCAACATCAAGGACAGAGTGGTAGGGATGCATCTCACGTTGCCGGTGCCTGGTTCCTACTGTTGTAATTGCTTTGTTTGCACACATTATTTGGTTCCTGCAGATTTTCCTGCAGGTTTGCTAGGTTTTGGGGCCATACATGAAGGGTATCCCCGATACACGGAGCACTGCTGGCCTCGTGCTTGCAGCTCCCTGACCTGCAGCAGCACCCTGCTGATACACCTTGGTTTCCTGGGGTGCTCGCCCAGCCTGCGGGAAGCTGCTGGTTGTGGTGCTTGCTTCTCCACAGGGCAGTCCTGCACCCTCCAGGATGCTTATCCTGGTGTTTCCCAGCCCATTTTGATGTTGCCTTGTGTCCTGCACTGTTTGCAACACAAGGAGACCGTGACTTGCTCGAAACATGCTGACAGTGCTGAAGTCTGACAAGCAAATGGAGGTCTATTTTCTGTGATTGCTCTCTCTGGGATTTCATGGCGGCCAAAATGATTTGTTTGCTGTTGCAGCTTTTAACAGAGGCAGCAGCTATCACATGTGAGGGATCTGCCATATTTCCCGAGAGTCAAAATAAAATTCATCCATGGTGAGGTGTTCTTGGTTGCTCTCCGTGCATAAATCCTCCACTACCTTGCTTCAAGGTCAATCGGGTATTTCATGCCTCATAAGTGGTTTGCTTTGTCAAGCGACTGGGAAGTAATGCTGCCCAGACATATCAAATCTCTGATTTCAGTGCTTATATTTCTTCTGAATGGAAACACTTGAATTCTGCTTTGCTTCATCACCGCTATGACTAATAACATATGCACACGAGCGGCTCCGGACAAGCTGCTTTCGGGATGACGGCCCCGCAGCCGTTTATAGGGAACTCCATTTTGTGATTGCGGGTGGAGAGCTGCTGCCTGCATGTATCCTGTTTTTTCATGTCCAGCTGTCTGGTGTGGAATAAATGTTTGAAATGCACCGGGGCTCTATTAGCGCTCCTCACTTGGAGGATTTGAAAGGGAAGTTTCATTTCTGTGCTGCCAACAAACTCGGTGAAGTTGGCTGTTACGCTGAAAAGTTTAACCTGCAGCATGAAAGGCAAACTTTCCGCTTTTGATGCTTTAACGATTTTCTTGATTTCTAAATATATTTAGAGGGGTTTTGTACAGTTGTACGCGCAAACTTAGGTTGGAGATTTTTTGCAAATCTCAGCTCCTGGAGACAAGTGATCAATGTGCAAACATCAGGTTCAGAACAAAAGGAGACTAAATCCCTGGGCTGTGAAGAAAAGCCTGAAAGCCAACAAATGGTTCAAGATCCAGAAGGCAGTCATCGGTAAACGCAGAAGTCATATTTTGGTCTGAGTGTTACAGTACCGGCAGCATCAAGTTGTTGAAAATTTTTCGTTTGGACGTGGGTTTCTTGGGTAGCCAGTCATTTTCATGATTGCCAGGAGTTAGAAGGTAGGTCCCTATTAAATAACTGAGTTTTATTTCAAAGATTTCTTGTAGCTTTGCCAAAGTTAGGTGGGCGGTAAGCTGTCCGTCCCTGCCACAGCGTCTGCAGGATATCAAATCCACATTCTTGCGATGGCGATGACAGAATTTTCTGCAGGCGAAAGAACCATCTCCAGAATCATCACTGTTATTTTTTAATCTTTAAAACAGCTTTTCCCCCCTTGCTTTATTTTGGGAGTAGCTAAACCGTTACAACTGAAATCTCCTCTCTTCCTCCAGCTAAAAATGCTGCCTTGCGCAGCACCTGTCACAGAAGGCTTCAGTCTGAATGGGAGTAGATGAACAGCTAATAACTAAATCAGGACACCGTAATATCATGGGAAAATTTTCCATAACAGTAGTAATCAGTGAACTTTGCCTTCAGTTGTATGGGGTCAGGCATTAAAATACTTTTTAGCTACTTGAGCCTTTCAAAAAAAGCCCTTCACATAATTTTGTCATCCTATTTCTGAGTACTAGAATGCAGATACAGAGAGGAGTAGGTGAAAGACATCCAGAAATGTGAGCATGTGTAAATGCATTTTTAGGGGCTCGATGCTTTTAATTCTGTCTCTCTTCTGCTGTTAACCTCACTTGTCCCATCTTTACTTAGGCAAGACCTGGGGCACAGATCTTTTGTCTACTCTTCTCAGTGTGTACACTTAAATTTGTAGGAGTTTAAGGTGGGAACAACAACCACAAAACTCTCATCTTCGCACTGCTTCCTCGTTGTCCTTCCTTTTTTTCTGAGGCATGCAGAAATGCTCAGCATTGAGCAGTCTGCTGCTTCGGCAGCCGGTGGCCCTCCTGCAATGCTTCTTCCCATCATAGCTGCTACACAGAAGTAACCAGGTTTCGTGTAGGAAAATTCAGCTGGGGAAGGAGTTGGGAGGCACAGGGCTGTTTCTCAGCAAGTTCTGCAGCACCAGGTCCTGGCAATCAGACAGGCACTGGCAGAGAAGGCCTCCTTATAACCAGCAGGGAACTTCCCCCAAGGAATGGTAGGTGGAGATGTTGGTGTGCAAGGAGTGTTTGTTGCTGTGCTCCTGTGAAATTCAAGACACTTCTGCCTGTGAATATTTTCTTGGAGTCATCTAATTGTATATGAAAGCGCAAGGAGGGGGACAATGCTGCTTCACCCTCCTTCACAGGGTCTGGGCTCCAGCGCTTGGAGGCTTGGAAGATTTGGGGTCAAGAGCACCATGTCAGAAATGCCAAGCCTCAAAGCTTGGGGTGACCCACAAGGGTCTCCTTCCCAGCAAGTAAAAGTAGGCAGAGTTGCAGCAGGGCAGCAGGACCCTTTGCACAGCCCAGCAGAGGGTAGCTACCCTCAGCCCAGGGTAACAAAGGCCATGGCATAGCTGCAGGAACCTGCTTGCCTTGGAGGATTTTCACTGTAACGCTTTGGGAGATTCCTGGCTTGGGAAAAATTTTGAAGGGCTGCAAGTGGTAAGAAGATGCCAACAACACTGGCATGTTTTCTCTCCTGGCTTTAAGCTAAAGTCAACAAGAAATATTGTTTTGAAGGGCCACGCTTGATTTTTATATCTGCTTAAAATCTTGACTTACAAATGGGTCCCTGTTATATGCTTCTCTAAAAATTAGATTTAAAAAAAAAATACCTTTTGAAGTTATTGACTTGCCAGCCCTGTCACTAAAGCCGAATTGAATCTAGCACCTCCTGATTGTTATCAACTGTTCTTGGTTGGCTACAGTGCATGATTGGTATCGATCTTGTGGGAATAAAACTAACAATGCTTTTGTTTTTGGATCCGGAGAGATATTTATCTTTTCATCTGTGACTATCATTTTCTATAAAAGAAAAATTCAGGTCTGTAAATTCACGCTGCAGTTATACAATGTATTATTTTCTACCAATGATTTTCACTGGAAGTATTGAGCAAGGTGCTGTGTTTTTTTGTTGTACAACTTCCCACTCTGTTTTTGTCTGGTAATGTTCCCGAGAGCTAATGGATATCGATACGTAGGATTCTGGGAGATGGAGAGGGGTGAAATCCTTTATAAAGCCTCGGTCTTCATCATCTATCAGAACTATATGATGATTTAGTTTTTATTGCATATATATTTTATTTGTATGTAGTATTTAGGTCAAATGCACAGCTCTTTAATGAGTGTATTGATTATCAGGTTTATGAACCTATCAAAAGGGGAGAAGAGACATAAATGTAATAAATAAACATTGCTCTTAGTTCATCCTTTCCCATCATGTCTATTCAGATGGCTTTCCTGCACCAAGCTCGATTTGCAAAGGGGGAAAATGGTCAGACCCCCACAAATTGCCAGGGCAGGAGGTGGACTGGGGCAACGAAGTCCTGCCTGGAGCCAGAAAAGAAACCAGAAGGTAGGTGTCGTGGTTTAACCCGGCTGGCAGCTAAACACCACACAGCCGTTCGCTCACCCTCCCCCCTCCCTCTCTGGGACGGGGGAGAGAAATGGAAAGTGAAGCCCGTGAGTTGAGATAAAGACAGTTTAATAAGACAGGAAAATAATAATAATAATAATAATAATAATAATAATAATAATAATAATAATACAATGATGATAATAGTACTACTAATAATAATATGTACAAACAAGTGATGCACAATGCAATTGCTCACCACCCGCTGACCGATGCCCAGCTTAACCCCGAGCAGTCCGGCCCCCTCCCCCCGGCTAGCCACCCCTATATATTGTTTAGCATGACGTCAGATGGTATGGAATACCCCTTTGGCTAGTTCGGGTCACCTGTCCTGGGTCTGTCCCCTCCCAGCTCTTACTGCACCCCCAGCCTGCCTGTTGGCAGGACAGAGCAAAAGTCTGAGGTGTCCTTGGCTTGGTATAAGCACTGCTCTGCAACAATGAAAACATCGGGGTGTTATCAGCACTCTTCTCATTCTAAGCCAAAACACAGCATTCCACCAGCTACTAGGAAGAAAATTAATTCTGTTCTAACTGAAACCAGGACAGTAGGGAGCTGAACATATAGATCAATTCAATCTGAAGACGTTGTCTGTGCTGTAGAATAAAAAAAAAAAGGTTGTTTTCCTTTCAGGCTGGGTGTGGAAATTACCAAAGATAATTTGTTGTATCATTCATTGTAGTATTTGTTGCTCTGCACTCTTGAAGTTTCATAGCACCAGTCTGAGTTTCATTTAAAATAGTTCAAGAGGAGCCCGTGGAGCAAGCTGAACCTTCCGTGAAATATATCGATTTAATGGGGTCAGTTGGATTTACTTTCCTTTCATTAAGACGTGCTCTGCCCAATATGGCTTAATGGTTATTTACATATTAGGAAATAATATGTTATTTCTAAATTCATTCATGGCATTTCTCAATTCATGCATGTGTAATAATAACTTTTAACTCATCTTATGTCATTTCCAGTGAATAGGAATTTAAACACTGCCCCCCAAGATGCCAGTGCAGTTTTGCTTGTTGACCTAAATGCTGTACATTGAGAGGAAGTGTAGCCAGCGGTTTTCTGAGATATTTTTTTCCCATCAAAATGAACTTTTCTAAATAATTTTTCTGGGAAAGTACTGGACCACAAAATTATCCCTGAAGTGCCGCTGTCCTGGAAAGATGGGTTTTTGATAGCACATTATGAAAAAATATTATCAAGTGAACTTCATGTGGCGCCAAATGAAAGCACCTTGAAAATGTTGTGCTATTTTGTGGTCCGGGTGAACACCTGTAAAATTGTCAGCAGGTCAGGAGCTGACTGGAAGCGTCCTCTGAATTCTTACTACCGAAGGGACAGTGACAATGGAAAATAAAGGCTGTGCTCACAGTGCAGCGGTGTACCTTTTTGCACTGCATAATGCCATAAGAGACTGTGAATGATAGGCAAATCTGAGAGGGGAAAAAAAAATGGAAACTGCCTGGAGGAGGCTGCGATAAGAGTTTCAAAACACCTCGCTGAATTCTGCATTGCTAATTTCTTCGGTTTGTTTGTATGCACAGAGAGAGCTGGTAAAACAAGACAGAATAATCTGAATAATTGCCGCGAATGGAAAAACATGCAGTGAGGAGATATAATGAGAGATAGATGGTACATTAATGTGTGAGTTGCAAATGTTATCAAAAGGTTATCTTCAGCTGCTGGTGCAAGCAGACAATGGGAACAGCAGCAGTGGCTCTGAAAGGAGGGCTCGCGCAGGAGAAGAAATGAAAAGAAATTCCAAGTTCCTGGTTTTCTGAGCTTTACATATGGACTTTGGGAATTCAGACAGCTTTCCCCATGTGAAGGGTTTGAATGAGCAGTAGGAGATAAGGAGTCGATCTTGTAGGCTGCTAGGAGAAATTCTGGAGGGGTAATATTGTGCTCTCTGCTGCAAGTACACAAAGGTCGTTAGTTGGTAAGCACTGTGAACATTTAAAGACGTAACTTGATGGTAGTTTCATTGCCTTTTGGTGGAGGAATGGGTTCTTGGGATATGAGATAATTACACTTCTAGGTTTTCCTTCATCATCACGGATGTTTGAAACTACCTTTTAATGAAAATGTAATTTCCTAATCCTGTGAGTCTAAGAGCTGACGTTCCCAAACTGTTTTGAGAGCCAGCATTAAGTCTGTAGCAATCAGGAGTGCTGACGAGGAGCTGTGGTCACTTTGTGCCTCTTCAGCCCTTAGAAAAAGCAACCTTACCTGTAAGAGACCTGTGCATAACTCATAGTACAGTCTGATAAACCAAAGGCTGTCCCTGACTTGAAAACACGTATGTCTCAGGCAGCAAAAAAAGTGGCTGGAAATAAGGCAGTAGAAGAAGCCAGAAGAAAAACCAGGCATAACTGGTGTTTGGCATAATGGCAATTCTTATTTTTTTTTTCTTCTTTTTCATTTGACCAAAGAAAACCATACTGAGTCGTGTGGCTACAGCTGAGGACCAAGGCTGCTGTAACAGCAGTGACAGATCTGAGAACAAAAGTTCCAAGGAAACAGAAGCTTCAGAGGAGGCTGTTGGCAGGTACCTTGATGTTCTGGTCTCCCAAGACCACTTGGTCGTGGCTATACATGCCTGTGTTTCCTCATTCCCTCAACATTGCCTTCTCCCTTATTTATTTATTTATTTATTGATTGATTGATTGATTGATTATTTTTTGCTACTGATTGTCACCAGGATTAATTTCCCCCAGTCACAGAATCACAGAGATGACAGTGTTAGGGATGGGAAGGGACCTTGAAAGATCATGTAGACCAGTCCCCAAGCTAGAGCAGGGAAGAAGCAGAACTTTCAGTTCTAATAGTTTGTGACTGTTTAACACAGGCAGGCAGCTATACTGTGGGGCAAATGTTAAGTGCAATTTCAGTCAACCTGAAGCTGAGTTTGGGTTTGTTTTTCTTTGAACTAGATACACAAAATTCTAGAGCAAATAACCTGCTGGGAAGTTTAGCAGTTAGCATATTTACTCAGTCTCAGCAAGTCTTAGGTTGGTTTCTAGCTTGCTGGGAATCCTCCTTTTCCTGTCCCTACCAGAGGAATTCATTTTCCTAAGGCAAGGTGTCCTCGCTCTGTCTCTCTGGCGTTGTTTCTTCAGTAAATCAGTGGGCAGTCATTGCAGTCGGTGCATTCAGCGACGTGTCCTACTCACACTGCAGGAATCCTTCCCATGCCCTCTCTGTCTGCACGCTTTTTTCCATCACACTGACCGGCACAGTGGCCAGAGGTGGTGGAGAAGACTCTCTCCAGTGGCCCCTTGCAGAAGAGGGCCGTCATTCACACAGTGGTTAAAGCAGGCTCCCAGCCTTAAATCAGGCAGCAGGTTTCCCTGATCCACTTTATTAAAGGTAGTATTGCCTTTTCTTTACACACGAGCACGCGGAACAAAACATTTCATTTCCGAGCAAATGGAATGTCAAGTGAAATGATGTGGTGGGGGGATTCAGTTCTGCAGAGATAAAATAAATAAATAAAGTTCGATCCAGGGCTGTCTGTTTAATTTTTTATTTTCTCTCTGCATTTTTTGGTTCAGCATCTGAACCAAAAAGCCAATTCTTCCTACAGCCGTTGCATTGGAGGGGAAAACAGATAAAACAACAACCATATCATTTTAATCTGAGCTTGTGATTTAGAGGTGGCAGTGGCAATTCCTGCGATGTATGCAGATGTCTAAATGCTGTTTTAAAGACTGTGATAGAAACATGAGTTTTTGGATGTTTGTTATTTGTTCATAGGTTAATTGCATAGAAAAATGCAGGCAGAGAATTATACATTTTAAAATAGGAATTATGGCGTTTGAACGTGGAAGTTTAAATTAGTTTCACAGACTCCATTATCTGACTTGCTTGTGATCACACGCATGGCTTGGCCCACGCAGCACCACAGTAGACTGGGTATTTTGGTAGCGGTGATTTACGGTGTGTTTTGGAGCAGTTTGTGCCCTCTGGATGGGAGACTGCAGCCCTGCTCCTGGGGCTGGCCTCGTGCAGCGTGTCCCTGGGGAAGGCAGCTCTGCTCCACGTGCGGCAGCAGCGCCCAGCCCTGGGCCGGTCACTTCTGCCACCTCGTGCCTCAAGTCTCGGTCTGTAGAATAGGCTTCAGCTCCCTGGCACACTAGGTGAGAAATCCAGTAGCCCTTCAAATATACAGAAGGTGGCCTGCTTCTTTGGGTTTAAGGCAAAACTGGTTTATTAGTTCGAGTGCAGATATCCTGCCTCCCTGGCCTTGCTGCGTGCCACGGGGAAAAGCAGGGGGCTCCACAGTTAGTCCTGCCCGCGGGGCTCTTTGGAGATGAGGTGCCATACTGTAACTGCTGCTAGCTCCTTTTCAGCCATCAGGCTGCTCTGTAATTCAGCCTAATTCTTGGGTTTTGTTTTTATTATTTTTATTTTAATCTTTATTTTTGTCAATTATTGTTGCAGGAAGGCATTATGGCACTCCAAAAAAAAGGGGATAGGCGGCCTGGGGATTGTTAGCCTATGTCTGTAAATCCGAGTTGAATACAGGGTTGTAAGAGACTGAAAGCATGTGCTTCTGCAGAATGTGCTGTGATTTAGCTCTTTATGCAGCAAAGGGAGCCCAGAGGCCAAGCAAGCAGGGATCCGTACCCTACCCGCTATGTTTGCGACCAGAAGTGGGACCCTGGCCAGGTTAATGATGAGGGTGTCGAGGCAGCTGCTTAGGTGGGATTCCGGGGAGGAAAGAAACACAAAAAAAGTATTGAGTTGCGAGTAATGGGAGAACTAAGGCTGGGAGCAACGTGGGGTTGTGGATTAGGGGTAGAGTTGGAGCTGTTGGGAGTTCCCCAAGTGCTGTTAAGGGGCTGATAAGTTTCCGAGAGAGGATCAGGGTTGGCCTTGCATAGATTTTGCTGTTAGTTTCATAATTGCTCTGTAATTATTACAAAGAAGCTGTAATATTCATTTGTAAAAGCCCGGTAACCTGAAGAGCTAAGTGATGCTGCCTTGCAGCAACCCTGGAGCAGTGAGAGTCAAGAGTTATTGATCCAGACATCCCAGAGGCATTGCTCCCGTGTTAATCAATGACAACTTGATTTCACAGGGTCCGTGGCTTCATTGCAAGCGCACAGATGTTTAGCCCTCTTTTACAGCTGCTTTGTGACCAGTTTCGAGGCTCTTCTCTTTAGGTTTATCATGTAATCTTTGGAGAGAGCATCCTCCAGAAGGCAATCTGGGGCTGAGTCATCCCAGAATGAAGCTCGTTTCTGTCCGCCAGCGATGGAGGGAGCCCAGAGGATAGCATCGAGTCAGGCTGAGTGAGTGCTCCCTAGAGCAGCCTTCTCCTGCTCCTTGCTCTGTTAGTTTCCCATGAACTTTCATGAACAGTTTTACCAGTACAGGATGGAGCAGGCCAAGCAGGCTTTATGTCAATATACTTGGTATTTTTTGTAGTTTTGTTGAATGTTTTGCTGCCAGGGAGCTCTTCACATTCCAGTTTGGGTGAGATGTAGTCTAAATCATAATGACTCTCCCTTCATCCTGGTAGTCCCAACGGCTGATTTGGGCTTTTGGGAGCAGCCTGTAAGTGTTGCAGGCTGGTCCCAAAGCTGCTGGAAGCTGAGATCTATCCTTAGACCCTTCTCGTGTTTATCAAGCACCTATCTCCAAGTGGCCAGTTGTTGACCAACTTCAGACAGCTGTCATGGCTAAAAGTGCTTCTACAGATGCGTGCAGGCAGTGGTGTGGGCACTGGGTGTCCCTCCCGGGCTGCTTTGGTCTCAGTTAAACTTCACCTTCTTCTCTGCCAGGAAATGGACACTTGAGCAAATAAGGGAGCATTTGGAAGCTCAGCTCTTGTTTTTCTTGGCATTTCCCAGCTGCAGTTGAGCTATGTCTGAGGAAAGCATGTAGCTCTCTGCTATTTTCTGAGGTGGCTGGGCTTTAGTCAATGGCTTGTCACAGAAGCAATGCCAACTTAAATTTTTCTTATGAGTCCAGAAACTTTTGTTTAATTAAATATTCCAAAGCAACTACTGAAATCTTTAGAGGCCATTCCTGTTTCTAAGACATACTTAGTGCAGTCTAGTATTCCCACTTATGGGAAAACGCACTGTAGGCAGCTCTTCTTTAACTTCTAAAAGGGTCTTGTTCCTTTTAAAAACCTTCCATTACTGTCTAACTGCACTGAAAAATTCTCACTCTTCAGAATTATTTGCAGTGTATTTCAGAAGAATACTATGTCATTTATAATCCAATGAAAGCCCTACTATTGACTCAGGGGTAGTCTCCATTAAAATATTAAATTATAGAACCTGTCTAAAAAATCACTAGGAGAGCTGCATTAACTCCGACTATTTCGATAGGTCACTGTGACTCTAGTTACAGTGGTGGGGCACTGCAGTCCTGATGCCATCCCATGGCTTTTAGTGCCAGCAGTCCTGCTCCCACACAAACGAAAAGTAAAATCTCAGCGTTTCCAAAACTCGGAGCCCCTGGGAATTTTACCGGGCTCAGTGAGTTCAGAAGTTGGCATCTGTTGTTCCTAATTATTCCATAATAATTAGTGATGCAAATCCCACTTGGGGAGGATCTTCCCTGTGCTTTTAGAAACTAACAACAGAAGACAGAGCCCTCGGAGCCGAGGTTCAATGCTCAGTGAGGTGATTATGCAGTTACGTTAGTAAGGAATAGAAAGAGTGAGCCAGCTGCCTCCGCCGTTCCTGATAACACAAAGAATGATATTTTCTACTTGTTGTGACTTCAAGACAAAATGCAAAGTACTATCTGATGCATCAGTGATTTACAGCTGAGAAAGTCTATGTAGACTTAATAATTTTTGTTTTTAAATACCCAGCTCCCCCCCCAGAAAATGCTAGCTACGTTAACACAGCTGAATATTAGGATGATTTCAGATGAAAATAATTTCCAGTATGTTGACAAAATTATTCCAGTAATTCTGTTCTTGATGATCTTATCTCAGATTATGTCTGTCAAGCCTTACCGTGAGAGAAGATTTGGGCCCTCCAATTCCAGCCTTTGCAGTAAATGTTTACCTCAACTTTAACGTTCCAGTAAGATACAAAATTATATCTTTATTGTGGAGTTACAGTAATTACAGTATATCTCCAGAGATTGTGAATCATTGCAAAGAGGACATATGCTGTCTGAACAACACGTATCCATAGTGCAGGGTCAGAATAGCCTGGGTAGCACTGGAGGACCATGCAATTTGGATCATGACATTAAAAAACTGTTCTGCTCTTATTCCTATTCCCAAGAAGAGGTGGATCTGATTTTGGGCTTCCAGGGGATATCTGCACTGTCTCATCTCCGATGCGGTGGCCAAATTTTACTCTTGTTGAGGAATGGCTGTTGGGCTTGCAAATAGGGAGGCGTTGCTATCTCATTGTGCCAACCCATCCCTCTGCCCCCTTTTTTGGCTCTTTTTAAAATTGTCTCTCAGTAATATGTAAAGTCTGATTAGCCCCAGAAGTGATCAACTGTCTAGATTGCATCAGTAAATTTCATATTCATGCAAAAAACTTAAAGCACGTTTCTTACTCTCCCAGATGATTCAGTTTCAGTGCACAGTGTATCTTCACAGTGTGTGATTGTTGCTGTCTCATGAAAAAACAAGAGGTCACAGAATGACAGCAGTGTCAGCTCGGGGAGCTCTCCAGATCTCTCTAGTCCAGCCTCCCACGTGGAGCAGGACCATCACTAAGTCAGCCCTGGCTTTCTCCAGCCAACTTGTAGAAATCTCCAAGTGAGGGCTTTCCACCACCTTTCCGGTAGCTGTTTCAGGGCTGCACTACTCTCTTGGTGAAAAAATTTGTTCTAGCATCCAGTCTTGACCTCCTTATCTACTTCTTGCGGCCTCCATCCCATCTTTAACTGTTTGCTCCTGCCAGGAAGAGTTTGGCTCTGTTACCTTCATAACTCCATTCAAGTGGCTCTAGACAACTCTCTGTCAGACTGAACAAGGCTCTCCTGCTTAGGTCTTGTTCCCTGAACCCTTCTCCCCAGTTGACATCCCAGCACTGCTTGCCATTTGCATTTCCATGGTACAGGAAGTATTTATAGGCCAAAAAAAAGTATACAAGAAACAAATGCTTAGTACTGTCTGCAAAGAAGAGAACCTGAAATGCAAACCATGGTTATAAAAAAAGGGAAAGAAAATAAAAAGTAAAAAGAAAGGGGGGGGAGGGATGGAGACCTTTGAATATCTTTGACCTGCTGAAGTTACTGGAAAAGCCTGATAAGCCTGCAATTGACTTTGGTGGCTTTTAAGCCATGCCTGTGCAAGACCACTGCATGGGGGCCTGTTTTCCCATTCTTTATGACTTCCTAGCATGTTGGAAATCCCTTAATTCTGCATGCAGACAACAACAGGACATTGAGCTTCTTTCATTTGGACCCTGAACAAGATGTCAGTCGCAGTGATCATGCAAGCAGAGCCCTTTGCCTGAAGGTTATTCAGTGAAATTCAACTTTCTTACCTACCTGTGTCAGCCCAGGCTTAGGATTTTGGTTCCTACACAGCAGGTAAGTGCTTTATCTGGTTAGCCAGGCTAACTCCTGCTTCTGCTCTGCAACTGTCTGTTTTTCACCAGATATTTCATTCAGGACCTGAGGAATGCAGACCACAATGAACGCTGTTCAAACTTTTAGCAGTAAATAACAGATGCAATTTCAGTGAGTCAACATTTTCTGACAGAAGTAAAATGTGATCAGGAAATCCCTGACCTGATCTAAACCTTACTGAAGTTTTGTTCAGTGTGTAAATTTTCTTCATTGCAGAGTTGTAAATCATCATTTTACTACAGACATTGACAAATTCTGCTCTCCTGATGCAGAAACAGTGTTGCCATCTCTTCCAATTAATTTTCATCATCTTTCTCATAGTAATTGTTGTTTTAAATCTCCTTCACCTAAATTCCTCTGAATATTGCCTTGGGGTTTGTTTGTTTTTGACTGTTTGTTTGTTTGGGGAGTTGTTTTCTTTTGTTTTAAGCATGTTTTCTACCCATAAAAGAGAAAAACTTTAAAACCCAGTTGAACTGTAAGAAGCAAAAAACAAAGTGTAAATGAAAAGAACAAATACCAACGCTCCCCCTCATTTTTTTCAGCCAATTTCAGCTAGCTTTAGAACATTTCCGTGTAGATGCTGGTATCCTCAGACCTCCTGCTGGGAGTCAGTGTAGGAGTCAGGGGATGGCATGCTATGTGTGTCATCTGCATCATCTACCTCTTACTAGACTGATGTTTTATTTCCCATGAAGTACTGTGACGTTTTCCCTCTCTTCCCTATTCTTGCTTGGTGCTGGCTGTTTTGGTTATGTAATTAATTGCAGAGGTATTTATTAAACGAGGGCTTTTCTTTCGAGGTACTTGGTCCAACCTTTGCTCTCCCCTGCTGTTGTCGCAGCAAAGCGCACTTCCACAATTAACCATTAAGTGGGGATGTAAATTAAGCTGCTGGACTCGCAGATAAATGAAACTGTCACATGTATAATTGCTAGGCAAAGTGGCTACAATTTTAGCCATTTTCATTGGCCTATTATTGCGGTTTTCTATTGCTAAAATAATAAATCATTGTTTCGAAAGAGGTATGTTCCATGTGAGAGAGGGGGAGAGAACTATTGCATATGCAATCAGGTAGGATGTTGGGAGATTTTTAAGCAGCACTTTTGTATAAGAGGGCTTTGGCAAGGCCCCAGGCCCATTGTAAGTTAGAAAAGAATTGTTTCAATGGGATGCAGTGCTGTGCTGGGTGCTCTGCCAGGGTGCTCGAAGGAGATGCAGAGAGTGAGCGCGGCGTGTAGGCAGGCTGGGGAAGCACCTCATGCTCTACCAATGCCTGCTCCCAGCTGGCGCCCAGGCTGGGTCTGTAGCTCCACGGAAAGTGTTCCTCAGCCTTGTCTGCTCAACTGTGAGCTTCCTTCAGGGTCTGGATCTTACCACGCGCCTGTGCCGTAGTTCATTTGGTGATTTGCATTGGGACATACGGCAGCACCGTGGTATAAAACACAGCAAATGACTTTAAAAAGTCTTGGCAAGCTTTCATTTTTCCCCCCAGAGTAATTCTTCCGTAAGGTTTGTTTCCGCTTGAAAGCAAGTGTGGGTGTATTTGATGATTTCCTTTCTTGTGCGACATCCAAGAGACTTATTCATATGCCAGGTGACTAGAACATATCTTTCACTTAGAAGTGAAATAGAACAGTTTGGTACCTGCTTTTAATGCCTTTTTCAGACCACTGTGTGTAACTTTAGTCTCTGTTATTGCACAGGTATTTGGAGCACTTGGTAGTGCTTTCCTCGGTATATCAACTGGATGTTTTGATTAGTTAAAACTTCCATTTGAGGAAAACCCAAGATTAGAAATTCAAGTTTCATTAACTCTGCCTACAGCAGAAAGTCATCAGAGTTTCAAATAGGTCTCAGGAGCACAAGAAGCTATAAATCATTCAAGCTCGTTAGAAAGTTGTTTAAGCTCTTTTGTTTGCTATCCTAAAATTCTCTATTATGCAGTATTTTATCCCCTATGTAAGATCCCTGAAACTCCACATTATTATGAAAAACAAATGCAGGACTTTGTAATTATTTGATCTGTTTCATGGGGGAAACTTTTGAGATGTCATATGAAGGACCTATATTGTACATCAAAAAAAAAAAAAAAAAAAAAAGACATTAGGCAGTTTTTGGCAAAATTATTGAGGATATTCAATCCCTCAAAGAGAGAGATGTTAGGGAAGTGATGGAAGCCCATTGTTTAGAAAAGTATGCCACTTGAAGGAGTCTCCAGGGGGTCACTCCAGCATACTGTTTGCTTCTAAAAGTCCTTAGTGTACCTGTTTACCTGATAACTAAAATTTAAACCGTAAACCTTATCAGTAGTATTGATAAAGGAACCCTATCCCAGACTGCAATTCCTACTTTTAATTGGGGAATATTGCATCCTATAGGCTCTGAATAGGTCCAATGCAGTTGCAGATCCAATTCGATATGTGAAGTGTTTGGTCTTTCTGCAATTTCCCAATATTGCAATTTTCCCAGAAATACTAACAGATAAAGATAAAGCAATTTTAGCTATTCCTCAGTGGCATTCTCTGTACTGATTTCAGGCTCTTCTTGAAATGCTAATATATCATCCTCACTGCTGTACTCTTGCAGCCTGTTCCCCGAAGGGGATTCGGATTGCCTTCTTAGTAGCAGATTATTTCCTGATCACATTTCTCATATCAGGGAATCCATGTATTCAGCAAGAGACTGAAGCACAGTGATCATTTTACAATTTAGCTTTATCTAGTCATCTATTAGCAAGTCATATGATATTTCAAGTCGTTTTAGCTTTGATGAGGGAAAGAGCTCACCAAGACATTAATCACTCAGTAGTTTGTATACAAAGCAAATCAGTGCCTCAAAGCATCTGAATAAACTACTGTCTTTGCCTAAAAACCCGATATTTTTTCTATCAAGGGCACTGGAGGATGTTAACAGGTGCCTTCATGTGTCTACTTTGCTGGACCATTTAATGCTAATCTAGTGTTAGATTACCTTTCTGAAACTGCTAATAAAATCTGTTACATTACTGTGTTTAGCTGAGGCCCCAGGGCTTTGGAGATGAGATTTCTATCCACTGACAA
The DNA here is from genome assembly GCF_009819795.1 of Aythya fuligula. NCBI lineage: Eukaryota > Metazoa > Chordata > Aves > Anseriformes > Anatidae > Aythya > Aythya fuligula. The sequence continues at coordinate 7,106,025 of NC_045564.1, forward strand.
ATCATGGCTGGGTGAAAACTCAAAGCAGATACTTTTCTGCATCAGGTGTGAAACACACTCGCATCCTAATCCTCCCAAATGATACGGTAATGGAGAGATGTATAAAACGTTTGTTTATTCCACAGAAATGATTTCATGTGGGGATGAGGGCAGGGGAATACATATCCTTGAGCTATATGCAATTGCAGGAAGGCCAAAGTGGATGTGAAATGCTTTCTTTCTGGTATGTTAGTACTTGGCACCCAGGCAATGCAGATTTTAAGGTCCATATACCATACAAAGTGGTAAAAGCTCAGACCCTATTTGCTTTTCCAGTCCTGCTGGTCTCGCTGGTGCAAGCAGTCCAGGGAATTCAAAAACCCCAAATGGAAGAGGGTCTTGGTAAGAGATTTTCAGCTGCCATAAAGCACTCTCATGCCTCAGTGTAATTATGGCTGTTAAACTTTTGGGGCAAGTACTGCAAGAGTCAGTAAGTAAAATGGACCCTGGAGAACATCTCTCCATATGGCAGCATGACTGGAAGACTGAGATTTTTCCAGGACTAATGTGACCCATCAGAGCTTTGTGCTCACGTTATTGATGGAGTTACTGTACTGCATGAACTGCCAAAACGTCTTCCCGCTTAACAAATGACAAACTGCATTTTACAATATTGGTATTCTTGGACGCTTCTCCTGGAAAACATCTCAGATTCCTTCGTGCAGGGTGCCTTTGGGGGTCTTTAATGTTTTGGATGGCTAGTGCTGGCCAGAGCCCAACAGGAATGCAATTTGGAAGAAAGCTCCCGGGTTTGATTTTTCACAGCGTTATGCCTCGTGCAGCCCTTTAAACCTGGGTTCTGAGAGCAGGAAACAACAAAACACTTCCCAGGCAGAAAGTCAGGACACCACACTGCCTTTGTTCACTCCGTGCCTTTGGAGTGCCACCCGAAACTGGAAACCAGCAGGAAAGAAAGGCTGCTCTTTCTGCTTTCCAAGCGATGCATCCAGTTCCTTCTACTTCAGGTGGCAGCAGATGAGTTACTCATCCAGACCTTCTTTATAATCTCTGCTAAGAAACAGGCATTTCTACAGCGTGATTCATCTGATCTGCCTCAGATGCCTGCACCAGGAGGAGGTGGGACACACTGCTTCCCCCTGCCACCTGTGAAGGGAGGCTCTGCATGCCGAGGTCAGAGGTAGGCGTCTAATCTCCTCTGACAGAGATCTTAGCCCATGTGTTCAGCCCCTTCCCCTCACTATCTCGCTTGGCCCTTTCAGAGAAATAGGCCTTTTCTGAGTCAGACTGTACGTGTGTTTTTTGGCAGTGGAGCACTCTGAAACACAAAGCCCAGTGCAGGGTCCTCAGACTTAGAAGAGGAAATTCCCAAATGAAAACCCACGTTTCTAAGGCTTGCTTCTTTCGGAGGAGATGTGCCTATCCCGGTAGCATCAAGGAGCCTGGCTGATGTTCAGTGATGCTCTTCCAGCAGAAGCTCTGAGCTCTGCTGTGGGTGAATTGCCCTCCAACAAAGGGGGACCCCACACCTCGTGGGATTTGGGTTCCCACTGGGTGCTACCACAAGGAGAGAGCAACTTCCTTTCAGGAGTGTGTGTGATAAGTACGGCTGTGGGCCTGATTCCTGTTGTCCACCCTCGTTGCAGCAAGGATCAATCCTACACGTGGCAGTTTTCTGCCAGACATTCTGCATCAGCAGCCCAGCCCTCTCTCGGGATGGTTTGCCTGGGTGGCCAGGCTTTCAGCTGGTTGGCAGACTTGCCCTTTGCTGTGACTGTAATGGGAGAAAAATGAAGAATGACTCAAAGGCACCCGCTGAAATAAAGAGCCAAATAGCTTTGTTTGTAGAGGGGGAAGGAAATTAAGGGTTGGTGTGAAAAAAGGCTGGGAAATGAAGTGAAGATAAACTAGAAAAAGGCAAGCAATCAGTAGACTGGATGGTCTTTTTTTTTTGTTCTTGAAAAGTCTTTGCTCTTATGAATACCGGTGACCCTTGAAGGATCTCTCTGATTGATGGGACAACTCCAGCTAAGTGGGGAACACAGCTGTACATTTTTCATAGATCCTAGAGACAGGCCTGCTAGCAAAGGCTCAGTAGCAGCTTGGATGGCTCTTTCCTAACCCTTTTGCACTGCTAATAGACGTTCTGCAGGCTGCCAAAGGAGGGATAATGAAAATCAAGCCAAGGGAGGTCTAAAAACCTCACTCCATCAAGGACAGTGTCTGCTGTGTGAATTGTCAGGAAAGGTTTAGATATTGGCGCAGCCTGCTCTCCTGGAGGCAGGACAGTCAGGCAACTGAATTCTCCATAAATTTTCCTGTCATTCATCTGCCAGGAGTATTTTTCAGAAAGGCTGCTGTTCCATCCAGGTACTCCCCTTTTGTAATCGAATGATGATTTATTATCCAAGCAATGAAGAAAAATATATTGCCTTGGAATTTATGAATGCGTAATGATATGTAAGCCATAATAATGAATCACTCCTTTCCCTCCCCTCCCTTCCCCATGTATATTTGGATGTTTATTTCCATATAAATTTCCATTTATTTATGTCCTCCTAAGTTCTCCTTCACAAAGGGGAATTCCCAAGTTAAGGTGTTGGAGAGTTTGAGATACCTGAGTTAAAGAACAAACTGCCTGCCTGCCTGCCAGTTTTCTACTTCCCTCTGTACTTGTTTCCCAATTCCTGATCCTCATCTGAGCTCTTGCTGTCGTGTCTCCCTTGCCGATGTCATTTTGACTCATGCAACTATTTTTTGGAGGTGTGGGTGCAGAGCATTGCCCAAGCGTGAGCGCAGACTAGGGTGAGCCACGCTCCTTCACCACTTGGCTGCCATTGCATGGTCCAGCAAGGACCAGCACAGGGACAGCCAAGTGCTGGCTCCCCCGCAGGCTGTCCTGGCAAGAGGTGCCCATGGTGTGTGTCCTCTGTGCCACAGTGTCACATCCCTCAAAGGCTGTCTAGTCCAGAGTCTTAGGTATTGCTTGTACTTGTAGCAAGACTGACGGAGCCAAGAGCGCAACATAGCCCAGGTTGTGAGGAGTAAGAGAAAAAACCTCCTCTAACACCCTTGAGGGACCAGTGTTCGAGAGAAACTGAAGCCTGCCGTGAAGTGGTATGACCTGGTGATGTGACTCGAAGTAACTCCAAATTACGTGCTGTATTCAGGTGTTGAACTCAGCTATCATGAAGCCTAGCCTTCAGTGCAGGGCTATTTTTTTCCACTTTAATGCATTATTCCAACTGGACCCATTTTGGAAGACGAGGCAGCGTTCAATGGCAGAGCCATTACGAAAGAAGGAATCTATCTGCATTAGGCTGAAAATTGAGGAAGTCGATTCAGTGCAATGGCCTTGGCCAATGCTGTGCTCCGCAAGATGGGGTACATCAGAGTAATTTTGTGATGGGAAGAAGTGACACTGGTGAAACCATACCCGATTTCCCCTCTGCACACAGTCCCCAACCTCTGCTACTGCTTGCCAGGGAAGCTTCTAGCTAGACTGACTCTTGTGTTTATTTTCTAGTTATTTTCGCAAAGTTTTGTGTGCTATTTACGAGCTTCCCCAGTTGGTTACTGTTATGTTGGGCTTGAAATTTAGTTAGTAAAATGTATTCTTTTATGCTGCAGATGTCAAAAGAGCTTCATGGAGGTTAGAGACCGAGATCTACCAAAATTCAGAAGGAGCTAGGTATCTAGCACAGAGAAATTTCATTGGCAGTCCCTGGTTAGGCCATTTTGTTATAGTTGGTATATACAGAACATGTCACAGATTTAAAAAAAATTGTCATCCATAAGAGCTGTAGGGAATAATCCCACAGTTTTGGCTGCTCTGTTAAAGTCTCATAAGGCAGGATAGACAATGGAGCAAGCTTCACCCCTGGGGGGCTACAACATGTGGTTCTGAAGGGATTAATAAACCCACTGTATTTCAATGAGTGCTGTAACAAGACGGTATTGCAAAAGTGTCTCAAATACTGAGTAGGACTTTGGCCAGAGGCAGGCTCTTCAGTGTCTGGAAGCACACACACACAGGCGCTCTTAGCTTGCTCAAGACTAAGTCAGTCTTTAGCAAAATGAAGACGTTACTGGAAAAACATAAAACTTTATCCATCCTTGCAGGCTGCATTTGCATTTGAATGGGTTTTATTCTTTTCATGCTCATAAAAAGTGTTATATTAAATATTAATATGGTATTTTTCTTGTGTTACTGTACACTTTCCACACACCTGGAAATTAACTCCATTGTAACCACAATAACCTCCCAAAAGAAGACAAAAAAAACCTGTTTATACTAGTGGAAGAATATTGCAAAAGCAGATTGAGGAGTTTCATTTTTCCACCGGCCTGCCAAATTCCTTGACTGACATTACTAAAGATATAGGCATGACTATCTCTATGTTCCTTTATTATTAAAATGCAGCAGAACAACAGGGCAGGCAGCACTTGGTAGAGCACAGCGATAGGACTCCTAAAACCTGATTAACAGCCTTATCTCATCTCAGGGAGCTTCGCTTTCTGGAGGTGAGCTCAAATGAGTGTGAACGTTTTGAGTCGTGCTGCAGGGTGCCTTGACCCTGGCTTTTCTGCGGGCCTGGGACCTGTGCATGTGTGAGATGGGACAGGGACACGTGAATTCACAGGCTGGCATGCTGAAGGCACACCAGACATCCTCGTTCATGCTGCCGTGATCTCCATGGCAGGCAGTTGCTGTTGGTTCTGGTGCGGTGCCTTTTGTGCTTTATGCCGGCTTGAGCAGAATTCAGTGCACTTTGCTCCCCACAGCAATCCCAGTGCTCTGATTGTTTTTCAGCATTAGGTTCTCGTATTTCCAAGCAAGACACAAATATGTACATTTATACTTGAATTTGGAGCAGCACGGAAAATGAAGAAGGCAAGTTTCCATAGGTATAATGGACTTTGGACACATGGTATCTAGAAGTACAGTAATAGCATTTTCATGCTCTCATTATAAAACCTACCAAGGTATCTCAGGTGTCGTCCCTCATTAAAGTGCTATTTTATCTGAATGTTGGCCATGGAAACTCCGTGTCAAACTTTAGGCCTATGGATGAAGCCTCTCTCCTTCTCAGGAAAGGACTGATTTGTTTAGGCTTGTTACATTCCTGTTCTGTGACATTCTTCCTGCCAATTTTGCACTGATTAAATAAAAATAGGGAGAAGATTCTCTTGAGTGGGCCTGGTTTGCAGTTTATGCATTGTATACCGGCTGACTGGTCTTGTTGGGTTGACCTCGCAGAGAAGGGAAAAGCTGAAACAATCAAGACTACCCCTGCCTGGTAAGAGAGGAACTGCTGACTCGGCTCAGCCACATGTTTGAATTGCACATGCTAAGCTAACAGACTATGGTATTTACATGACTTCACTAAACACTTAAATCTATTTTGTGGACAAAAGGATTTTAAGTTAATTTATTTTGTTGAGAGAATAATTTAAGCAAGTTAGCATTTTGTTGACAGAATTATGATGAAATTCATTTTGTCTACATAACTGATTGGACAGTTAGCAGAATGCATTTTCTCCACAGAATCCAGTATGTGCCAGGACTGTCAAATATGGTTTCCTCCACGGTTTCAAGTTATTCTGTCAACAGAATGAATACAAAATCCTTTTGTCTACAAAATGAACTTAGGTGTTAATTGTTTGTCAATAAGGAGCGCAAAGCCAAATGATCCTCTGTTGAACACTGATAAAAATGTACAGGGGTGTGTGCATGCTGACACGCACAGCTGTGCCCCTCGCTTTGTTGTCAGAGTCCAAATGTCACAAAGCAAGAGCCTGGCAGGGAACGGCATCTGATCCACGCCGGGGCTAGGCATGGTCTGGGTATCACAGTCGTGTTGGGAGCATTGTGAGGAATTAAGTAGTGTAGAAGTGCAGAGCACGGGGGCTGGAGAGCTGTCAATATTGTTTCTAGCAGGGATTCAAATCCTCTCTCTGTGAGCGTTGATTCTGGTTCTTCTTGGTATGGTACAGCACACGCGGGATGCAGCAGTTTTCCTACCTGGAGGAAGCGTATCACAAATAGATGTGGCAGATGAGGAGCAGGGAGAGGATGTGTTGTATTCAGATCATGCCGGCTGGGAGCTGAGGCTTAATGAAATGAACTCATTAGTTTGAAGTCCTATGGGGAAACACCTCTTAGAGACCATGAATTGATTTGAATCCTGTTGACTGCACAAACCATCCTCTCCTTCTGGACAGACACAAATTAAGGAGGTACACCATGAACTTTGTGCCCATAAAAGATGGAAATTTCACTTAGACCCTGATTTTAAACACATTTGGGCTTATCTGAAGCCCACTGATGGCTTTCATTTTATTTTTGCCGTTTTCTTTTTTTCTTAGTTTTGAAGACACACTGTGTTAGCAAGTATTCATACACTCAGTTTTGAAGGTGCCATCTGGGATGTCAGCTCTCAGCACCTCTTGGGTAGACCAGGGAACATAATGGAGAAAATGTTGTGTGGCTTTCTCTGAAAATACTATATTTTTGGAGCAGCCTGCCTAGCAATAAATATCTGGAAAGGAGCAAGAAAAAAAAAAAAAAAAGAAAAAAAAAAAAAAAGGAAACATTCCCTCATTAAAAGTATCATAAAAATTGCACAAAAATTTTTTTTTTTCCTTCTCCTCTCCTCCTTTGTGCTTTTAAGAGGGTTAAAGTTAATGGAGGGTAGAAAAAATATGAAATAAAGCTATGAAGAAATATGACAGTGTCATAGTGCAACATCAAAGTTCAGCCCTCTAATATGTTTTCATGTTCAATCAGGAGAAAACAACCAACTAATCCCCAAGTTCATTTATACTGCTTAAAGTACCCTGGCTTTCAGCTCTGCTAATTGTCAGAAAAGCCAAAAGGAAAGAAAAGCAGTCCCTTTTCAGCTGTATTTTGTCTAAATATTCTAGTCACTGCCAGGGTTTTGAGGTTAAGGAGAGGTACATCAGGTATGGAGAGGCGAGGTTAAAGGCATGAAGGTTGTTTCTCCTAATGAGGTTTGTCATTTACAAGGGCATAATCATCTCTGTTTTCTGCAAGGGAACATTTATGTCAAGAGCACTATGCGAGACACTGTTTTCACGTTCTTTTGCAGAATGTGACCTTTCAGAGAAATGCAGCCCCATACCTGACAGTTTAGGGCTGCTCAGGCACGGCACACGTTGCAGCGATGCTGGCGGGGGCTCAGCTGACGGTGGGACCTTCCAGCTAACGTTGGACACAAAGAGCAACTGACCTCATGTCTCAAGGTGACAACTCCAGTGGGGCTCAAGTGCCCACTGCTATTTATTAGGTGCATTTTTTACAGAGCTTCCAAAACATTTTGTTACTGGCTTTTGCCTTTTGCGCCCTGGTGTGAACAACTGGTCTGTGGGGCTGAGCAGGAGCAACAGCTGGGGTTTTGCAGTTTGATTATACCATTTACTCACACTTCTTCGGTTGAGTGCATTATGCTGCGTCCTGCAAAGAGGCACAATTGCTCTTGCTGCAGAAGGTAAAGCAAATCAGACATGTCAGTCTCCCTTGTTGCTCAACACAGCCACTAATGACTGCAGCATATGTAGCTGCTTCCCAGGCCACTAGGAGCTCGATGCATTTGTTACTCCTGCGGGAGCAAAGCCTGATTGTCAATACCATCATCCCCATGCTCTTGAGTCAGCAGAACCATGGTGATGTTAGCCCTCGTGTTAGCTGGTCCCAGGGTGGCAGCTCAAGAAGGATTGTGTTGGAGAGGGAGCGCTGGGAAACCCATGGAGTATTAGGTAGCAGCTGGGGACCATGACACACTCATCTGTAATACACAAATGATGTAAGCACCTCGCAGAAATCCCAGCCCAGAAATAAAATGGTTGCAAATTGCAGATGTTATATTAACATAGGTTTGCAAAGCACTCACTGGGGGCTGCAGGCATAAACTGTCCAGGTAATAAAAAAACACAGTGCTAGCGCTGAGGGACCTCTTGCAAGCCAGGATTTTCAAAACCATGTGGCACCTGTCACGTGGGGTGTCTGTAAATCCGGTCAGTGTGTTATGAACTTAACACTGCAAGACCGCATGCTTAAAATGGCCCGTTCAATACCAAATGACGAAAAGGGCTTTAGTCACCTTTGTATTTCACATACCTCCTCGCTGCTCACCGACTCACATATTTGCATACTTCCCAGCAGATCACACTGCATTTCCTTTTTGCCCTGAGGTCAAGTCTGCAGTGTAGGCAAAGTCACACCTATTCATAAAACTGATTTTGCAGCCTGGTAACTCTTCAGGGAGAGTTGGATTTTAATGCAGGCAAAAGCAGGACACTTGGAAAAATAATAAAAAATCTGTACAATGTGCTGTAAGGAGGAGAGAAGGGAGTACTTGCTATTAAACTGATGTTATACCTTATAATGAAAACAAAATTTAAGCCACTAGAAAGGGAAAACACTGCTCTCTTTTGCCTACATGATTTTTTGCTAGTGGCTCCAGCATAATCATCTCCTAAATGACTTGGCCTGCATTACATCTCACTTTCTAGGTGAAACCGTAAGTGGCACTTTTGTACGTGGAGGTGGTGTAACAGAACTCCTCAGTATATAAATTATTACCAGCTTCTTTTAAGGCCCTAATAACTAAGTGCACAAATGACTACAGCTTCTTAGCAAGGTCTACCTGCAAAGGTCACGCAGCATTATTTTGAGTGTAAACCACAGAAGTGGTTCCTGGAAAGGCTGTGTGGTATTTTGATATGAAGAGCATAAATGGCAGTAGTTATTCTGTGTGTAGCAGAAAGAATGGAGATACATGTGGTTAACAGCTTCGTGTGCAGCAGAGTGGTTAGATCACCCTGGCTGCAGGCAGGCCACCAGTGGTTTCTGCTTTTCAGGGCATTTGCTCTTGTTTTGTCCGACAGAATCCCAAACTAATGGAGCTGTCACTGCAATCTGACAGGTAGCTAACATAAAAAGGGGGCAAGATACATGACTCAGAGAAGCACTCGGTTGGAGCTATCTCATTATTCACATGCAGGAAATCAATCAGAGTGTGCTGTAATTCAAAGGAAAATAAAATAAAATAAAATATATATACTTCACAGTCTGTACAGGTGAGCATTTTAAACCTGTGCTGGAGAGCTTTTCTTGCTCTGAGGCAATTTTTTCTGGTGTTACCACAGGGAATACCACAGGTTCCACTTACCTGGAGCTGTCTGCCTGCCAGGACCATCTCTCCATTAAACACTCACAGCACCCTCACAAACCAGCTGACTCCCTCTCTGGACTGCTCAGCGCCAGATGAGAGTCCTGCCACCAGCTCCCTGTGTTTGAAAGGTCGTGGGTGCACACCTGGCAACTGAGGGGCTGGAAATGTACCACATCAAACTCTTATTAAAGCAAATCACATTTTCAAGCACACCTTTAGCTTGATTGAGGCCCCACTATACCCACTTTTGGGAACATTTTTCATTCTTAATGACCAGAGCAATATCCTACCTTCCTTTTTTTTTTTTTTTTTTTTTTTTGGCAAAGAGGGCTCAATTATTTCAGTGAGAGGGGCAGCATCAGCAGTGTTAGCTTTCTTCTCTTTTTATAGCCTAATGAAAAAGCGTAAGAATGATGCTTAGAAACAATGGGGTTGACTCATAAGGGATGACTGTATGTGACTCATAAGATATGAACTTATTCCAGAAACTTGATGTATATGTACATGTGCTGAGACTTGGGCTTGGGAGGGTTATTTTTTGTGACTGGAAGAATACTTACTGTGTATTTTGAGATGTGCCTGACATACAGCAACATGTTCTGTACAATTGTATACGTGACTAATAAGATTCAGTGGCCTTTCTATGATATTCCCAGTCCTTGAGGGAACTGAGCATTAATGATGCTTTCCTCATCCTTTGCTTTAACTTGGAAGACTACTGCGGATGGCTGGTACAGGAGGGACTGTAAGTTTCTAAAAAAACTTCTTTTGATGTGGATAGCATGAGAAGGAAGTTCCCAAACCAAGGGTTAACTTAGGAGGATCCACAGAATTGTCCTTGGGGTTTTTGCACTGATTGGCACCAACTTTGCCAGTTTGCTTTGGAAGCTAGGAAAGCCTGACTGAGATGTCTGTGCAAGGAAAGTCACACCCTGAGGGTTAACTGCTGATCCCTTTAAGCAGCACAATTAAGCACCAAGCATCCCTGAGTGACAAAGATACCTTTTCACTGTTGCAGCCTAACAAACCTTTTTGATCCATTAATTGTCTTGTTCAATTAGAAAAGAAAGATGCCACTTGCTTTCCCTCTGCAGAGCATGTGTCCTTGCGGTCAGTTGGCTGCAAACACTTCCCTGACATCCTTGGAGCAAGACTTGGGGTCTGTGCTGGACAAGCAGTTACCCAGGGAGCTTCATTGGTTTTCCAGCCCAAAGAAGGCATTTGCAGCTCTTCACCATGTGTTGGCAAGAAAATGGCATTGGGATAGATTAATGAAATAAGTCTGCTTGAATGGGGCTACTAAACTATCGATCAGTTTCCCCTATATCTGCTTGGTTTTCCTGGGTCATAACTGAAGCTACTTTTTCCTTAAGATGAAGAAAGCTCACGGGATTCCATCTGCCAACATTATTTTAAAATACTGTGACAGGTGGTGGCATCTTGTCCCATTAATTTGCAACTTGGAGAACATAAAGATGTTAAAAGAATAGGTCACGGTAAAAGGGATAGTTCATAACACATCTGAATTTCAGGAACCTGTTATTCCACTCCTCTCAGCTTGATGGTTTCCTTTATTTGGCTGCACATGACACAAACAGCAGCTTTTCCTCATGTGCATATAGGTCCTTACTCACTGCCCTTGGACTCTGTGCCAAGGTCCTGTTATCAAGGTGCACGAACAACCTAACCTAAGGCAGCCTGTCTTTGGTATGGTTTTGATTTTAAATTAATGCCTCCTGTGCCGCATACAATTGCTTAATGTGGGCTGTGGGGTTGCCATCTGAGAAGACCAACCAGCTTTGCAGTTAATGCAAGCAGCTGAGTTATCTTCTCTTCTTTTTTGAAGAGCAATCAGGTGGGCTGGGAGGGAGACCATCGATGAAACTCAGGTGGTCTTTAGGCCACATCCCAGATGACGGTCTTTTCCAAGATGCCCTTTGTATGTTGGGCTGTGCACATCCTTGGGTGTGAGGAGGGCACACAGCGTTTTCCTGCAGTGCCAGAGGAGCTGATGTGAAATCATAGGTTGGAGGATTTTATTGGGAAAGTTGTACCCTGTGCCTGCCCAAAGAGCCTCAGCCTGGCTGAGGTGGTTCTCAGCATGCCACGGATGTGTGTTCAAGCACTGGTCACCTCCTCTCTGTACTCCACTTGCAATTGCTTATGAAAAGGAACATGAAGAGGCTGTTGCAGTAGCATGCCATGCTATAAATAATGGCTTTGCTGTGCCGAATATGAGCCTTTCAGTGACTGGAGCAGAGACAGCTGCTGACAGAAGGCTGAATTGTTCAGCAACAGCAGACACCAGGATTAAGTGTGAGATTTGGAAACTGCCTCATAACTTGCACGGGAACGTTAACGTGTGACATCAAAGATTATCCGTGTTGTCAGGCATGCATTCTCACAGTGAACTTGCTGTAGGTAGGATTTTCCTCCTGGAAAAAAAAAATTAAGAACACAGATTTGTGTAACTCTTTCCAAGTTCCTAGCCTATTTTAAAGTTACGGTCTGTCGCTCCCCTTTACTGCATGCAGCCCTTATCCCAGCTCTAGTCTGGCTCCATGCAGCAATGTTTATCATCAGGTGGGCACGCACCCAATGCAGATGGTGTTTTAAAGAGCGAGGTGTTTTCTGAAAAAGTGTGTGTCCAGCACTTGACTTGTCCACCAAATGCATGTCATGCACAGAAACCTGTGCTCACGTTGGGATTTAGCCTGCACCGGAGAGCTCAGGACACCTAGATTTGCACTTTGAGGTATGGACAGCTGGGGCACAAGAAGGGGGGAACCTGGCAGCCCCGCTCTTGGCAAGGAAAATGCCCCAGGCTCTATCTGGGGTGATTTGCTCCGGGGCATCCAGCCTGCAAGGTGCAAGTACCAGCATGGCTACTGCTGTTCTGCTTAGTGTTAACTCTGTGCTAACAACACTGACTCTGAAGATCTGCTTAGATGGAAGAGGGTGGGATGTGACATGAAAACACCAATTTCCTTGGTGCTGTTTTGTGGGTGGGGGGAGTGATATTGTTTTGATTTTTATAAGTAGCAAATCTAATGTCTTGGAGACTTTGCAGGACACAAAAAAAGTAGCTTTCAGTGGTAACTTGTTTGGAAAAAGAGACCAACGTTAGATCCCCATGGCAGAAAACGCAGCAGTCCAACAGCTTGATACAGTGCTTACAGCCGCAGGTTCGTTCCTTCTCGCCTGTACCAAAATCAATAAACAAAGTCTATATCAACAGCATAAAAGAAATTTGGCAGCAGATTCAGTGGGTTTTAAAACCTTGGCAGGAGTTTAAAACCAATCAAAGCGAGTCCACTTTTTTTTTCAGGAAGGCATTCATTTTAATTGTCTCAACATACATTTGTACATATATGGTGGGGGAAAAGAAATGTTATCCTCCATTTTCCCTTGCCTAATTCCAGCCCATTATTCATCATTAGCATTGGTTAAAGAAAAAAAAAAAAGAAGTTATTTATTTCAGGGAATTTGTTGAAAATCCAGTCATGCTATTCATTGTTTTTAAAGGCTAATCAGCAGCATCAGATTTGATAAAATATTTTGGATATTTTGTTGAAGTTTTAAACAAGCAGTTACTCTGATCGGTGATGGGTTTTGTAACTTCGTCACCTTCTTTCCCTCCTCTTCACCAGAGGCTTTTAGTAAGCACTTAACTTTCCCTACAGCCTAATTTCTCTGCTGGTTTCCTTGAAGGCTGTCCTCTCCTGGGACAACTTTAGCAGACCAGCCCCTTCCCCACACAGGGTCCTCCACCATCGTTACGGCAGGTAGCACCGGGTTTATTTTCAGGTGCCTCAGTTCGTTGGATACTCAAAACAAGAGCATTCAAAGCGGGTTTACGGATTTAGACGCGAGCCCTTGGCTGCATCAGGCTTTGCAGCCCCGAGGGCAGGGCTCGCCTCAGGGCCGCCATTTGGGAGCGCTCACGCGCCTCCCCTCAGGGGCCGCAGGGCGGGAAAGCGTGGACCCTGCTGGCCGCCACCGGTTCTGGAGGGTTCTGGAAGGTTCTGTCCAGTTCTGGATGGTTTGGGGCAATTCTGGGCAGTTCTGTCCAACTCTAGGCAGTTTGGGGCAATTCTGGGCGGTTCTGTTCAGTTTTGGTTGCTTTCAGGTGGTTCTGGGTGGTTCCAGCAAGCTCCAGAGTGGTGGCTGGGAAAAAGGTCTTGGAGAAAGGGCCCAAAAAAAGCCACCCAAACCAGCAGGAAACAGCCGAGGTGTTATATATGGAGTGGTAATTCGTGTAGAGAAGATGGTTGATATTAATAAAGAAGGGGGAGATTTGGGAGTGTGGCCATGGGGGTTGGAAAGCCCCGTGGTTGAGATAACATTAGACTCTTAACGATGAGGCCATCAGGAATGTAAAAGAGTTTAGAGGGAACAAAGAAGGGTGATTCAGGAGACTCCATGCAGTCTCCGGTTTCTTGTTCTCCAGCCATTAAGGCCTGGATGTTTCTGGGTGTTTGCTGTTGTTGTTACATTCAAAGTTGTTTGACCAATGAAAAGTTGTTTTGAAAAGAACTGCTGTGGGGTGAAGGGTATAAGAGGGGAGCCTGCCCTCAAGATTAAAAAAAAAAAAAAAAAGGGTGATGTGATGAAGTTATGTCATCAATGAAGAAGCAGAAAGAAGGAATGAAAAGGAACTGGCTAGCAGAACGGAGACCAGGACGGGAGCAGGCACACTGATTGCCTCATGAAGATAGGCTCGGCCAGACTCAGCAAACTGCTCAGAGAAGATCGTACAGAAAGTCGCTGGAAATGGGCACACCGGAGCTGGGAAGAAGCTTAAGCTGAGAGAAGCGGAGCCTCACACACAACTGCCCCTCGCTGGTAAGCAGCTGCGCATTATGGGGAATCATACATCCTTAGGAACAAAGACTGTCCTGGTAACCTTACAGCTCATTCTCCTTCTATGCCTCCAGATAATTTAATGATGTATTTACCATCTTAGCATAACTGAGTAGAAGATCCTAATATAAAGGGTGAATAGAGGTGAAACTTGAACAGAGAAGTCTTGGAGGGAAGGAGGAGGGTGGACAGATGACTCAGGTGTTTTTAATCACAAGAGGAGGAGGACAGATGGCACTGAAGGCCTGGCCAGGTGTGCCTGGTCCCAGTTATGAGTGTCTGGTCTCAGCACAGTGGAAGGGAATATACGATAGCAGGGAAGTGATTTTATTCAGATCGGATCTGACCATGCAGTGAGCAAGAGGAAGGTGCGGAGCCATGGAAGAAAGCCTGGATGAGAAGTGACCCACAGGTAATTCCAGGGCTCCTGCCTCCACTTGTGGAGTCGAGCTAAATGTTGCTGATCCTGTGCAGGGCCTGACCCTGTAAGAGAGGATTGGAGCTGCAGGTAGCTCATTAAGGATTTGTTTCCTGCTTTTTACAATGGGTACAGTGTTTTGTTTGTTTGTTTTTTAATATATGCGTATATTTTTTAAAAGTGCAATGGATGATGGGAAGGGTTAGGCTGTTCTTTGGGCAGTGGCATAGCCTGGGATGCTGGAGGGGCCAAGAAACATGTTGAGATGTTACTGTGGGGCAAGGAGGAATGAATTGTTACCTGCCACCCTGCAGGAAGAAGTATATGCCTCCCTCATAGCTCTCCTTTTGCCTGCTCTCTGAGGTTTGAGGATAATTTCTCAATTTAAGGGGATTCAACTGTCACTTGTGTCAGGGAAGATTGAATTTTGATGTTATGTATATCGAGTATCTTACCTGTAAGGGATATGTTGTCTTATTTTCATGCCAAAATGAGAAAGACGCGGGTAAGTGCGGAGGTAAGAAAACTTGCATAGGCAAAAATAGGCTTGGTATTTATCCAGTGTGGGCAGAGCGCTGGGAACAACTGCATGTGAATTACAATAGATGTGTCAGTGCTTTCTTTGCTGTGGTTTCCTGGAACTCAAAAGCTGTTTTTAGTTGGTGGTAATTTTGCCAGACTTTAATTGCTTGGGTTGATCTTTTCTACAAACACAGCCTTAGGCTCGTATTCTAAAATTCCTCTTATTTTAGTCAAGGCTGTTCACCTGTTTTTAAAAACAGGGCATTGAGAATACTGCTCTGAGCTACTGCACATCCTGAAAGATTCTGGAAGCTTGTTTCTGAGCAGCTTAGTTGGTGGTGGCTGTGGCAGCCAGCGTGTGGCTTTCTGCTTTGCTGTGCAAAGTCAGACTAAACTTGATGAAGTGTTAGGGGAATAAAGTTTGCGTGAGGTGGAAAGACCTGTTGGTTTTAGCAGGGAAAACCTCTGAAGAGTCGAAACTGTAGGAACACATGCTATCCCTTTCCATCTGTTAGCAGTACCTGCGGGTGCAGGGTTCACTGCCACCAAGTGACTGCCTGGCCCAGGACTACAGCACTCGGTCAGGCTCTGAAAATGCTGCAGCCGCCTGCCCCAGGAGCCACCTTCAGTGCCCTGTGGGTCTGCATTTGTGGGTCCTGCTTGTGTTTGCATAGTTCCAGCGTTCAGTGGAGGTAGGGCAAATAAAACTAGGCTTTAGTGCTGGTGTGCCGTGACCTCTGAGTGCATAATACTGCAGTACTAATAATGATAGTTACTGTGATCCCGAGCTTGTGCACAGAGTTGCACTGGGGTCAGCTTTCAGCAAAGCTGCTCTGGTGCTAAAGTTCCTTTTTAAGATAGCTTGGACTGGAAAAGGGTCAGTCACTCACAGCTTCAGTACAGCATTTCGCTCTCAGAAGGGTTCGCTTGTGCTGTATCAAATAGGAAAACAGTTTGAAATATGCAGTGGATTTTGAATTATAGATGTCCAAAGCCTGCAGAAACCACTGAACCCCTCTCACTTATCATTTATAGCATCAGATCAGAATGCTTTGATTCCCCAGAGAAGGTCCTGAACATACCATGCTTAAAATTTAAAGACATCAGGAAGGTGTCCAGAGTCTCTATCTTCTTGCTTCTGTTCGTTACTGATTTGCTTGTTAACACTGGAGATGGATTGAACCGAACCCAAACACACTTTAAGCACCGTGTGCCCTGGGGTGGGATGGGTGTGCTAATTGCTGCCATGGGCTCCTGGCTGCCATCTCCTAGTGGGCTGGTTGTTCCAGATCAGCTTGAACTGAGTGGTGCCAGTGCCACTTCTGCAGCTGGAAAAGGTCCTGAAGGCAGGAATATGCAGACTGTACGCAGTGCCAGGACCAGAAAAGATCCTCTGTAGGGCAGTAGGACTTTGTCTTGGATAGCGTTCCCCATATCTGTGGGTTCACTTGCCAGGGTTCTTGACTGCATGCTTGTGGCTAGCTGGGTGGCCTCTGAGGGCGCATATTTCTATAAAGGGAGCAGATGAGAGAAAACTTAACCTAGCTTGAGGAGGGGGAGAGTTAATTACTTTCTGGAAAATATGCAGAATGGAGGTGCTGGCCTGACATTGCGCATCCTAAAGCTCTGAGCAACCCCATTGCACATCCTTGCTGACCCTGCTTTGAGCAGGGTTGGACTGGAGAGCTTCCGAGGTCCCTTTTACCCTAAATGATCCTGTGATGCTGCATGCCTCCCAGAAGTTTCTGTTCCACATCACTCACCCTTTCTGCCACAGGCTTTGCATACTGAATGGGACTGGTACTAAGGAGAGCTGGAAATGTAGCCATTATGGGTATGAGGGACTTTCACCGGGTCCTGGATGTCCTGGCACCCAGACCCATGGAGCATCCCACAGCCTGTGTTTCCCTCTGCAGGGCCGGGTTCACAGCAGGGGTCGATAGTGAGAAGTTCCTGTGTTTCTCAGAGCCCTAGGAGGGAATGGGTTTCCTCTTTGGTACAGCCTCTCTTTCCTTTCCCTCCCATGTGCTTGCTCTGATCTTGGCAATGCAGCTGGAGAAAGGCCTGCACGCTGTGATTATTACCTGCGATTAAACCCTGAAGGAAAAGGACAGCTTTTCCACATGGGATGCTGGTATCATCTGCTGTGAACAAAAGGTAAAAGTCAACCTGTTCAGGAGCAAATCAGTCTGGATATTTGTCACCCTTCCTGAATTCTAAATTCTGTCTTTGTGCCTGCAGTTTATTCGTTCCTTTAGTCCCTATTCATCTTCCCTCCTTCCCCCTTTTTAAAACTGTTTTTCAGATGCCTAAATGAGCGGTTTTGCAAAACACACAGTGTGTTTTCCTTATGTTTTTGCCCAGTCTAAGAATAAATTATAGCTTAAACTTGGGAATGCTACATCTGTCACTGGTTGTAAAGCGGCCTTGAAGAATTTTGCCTTGGCAAGCCATAATTGCTGATAACTGCTCCTTTTATGCAAATCTCTGCACGCGTGGGACTGCTAATGTGGTGGTGGGCTCAGCAGAGGCACGCAGCTGCAGCAGGCAGGACAGCTTCGCGGGCGCCGCTCTGCATTGCAATGGGATGCCCCAGGAAGCTGTTTTTTAAATGATTGTTAGGTTAGATATCTGTAAACAAGCTCTGTGGTGTTGAATCCAGTCCAGAAAAGCTGACTTGTTTAAGTTCCTCCTCATCCCTAAATTGGTCTTCTGCCTTTTAAAAAAAGGCAAGGAAATTACCTTTTCAGCTGTGGTTGCTTTTATTGCCTGGCTCCCTTGCCTTTGGTGGTAAATACAACTGCAGAACGATCACGCTGCCTGCCAGCTCGGCTTGTGGAGCTCTCACTGAATTACTACTCCCATCTTACCTGCTGCTCCCTCATCGTGGGAGCACTTACTGCTTGGCAGAAGCTGGAGGTATTAAGTCGTAAGGCTGCCAGTCCTATCCTTGGCCTCCAGATGTGGTTAAGGTGCCGAGCGCGTGGCCTCACAGCCTCTGAGCTGCAGTAACCCCTGCATATCCTGCAAGAAATAAGGTGACTCGACCTCTTTCTGCTCCTTCAGCAAAAGAGTGACTGCTTAAGGGGTGGTAGCTGGAAAGAGCATAAGATAAGGCTGTGGGCTTTGCGGAACATCCTTTCAAGCAGTCTCTTCTTGCTTTCGTGCTTTGCTGAAGCATATTGCTGGGAACCTGACCATGTGGTTAGCAGGCTCAGAGACAGGTCCTGTCGCAGTAACATCTCTGAGCATGGTGTGCAAACCATTAGCTAGCTGGCATCTAGCTGCCGAGGTTTGCACTACCAAAACTGGAGTGATTACAGAGCACAGGGGGGCTCAGTGCGGCGCACGAAGCATATGTTCAATGCTACATAGCTAATAGTGCAAATTGTAAAACCTGACTTACCTGGAAGGGTCAGCAAGCAAGGCAGCTGGGCAGCTGCCTGGCAGTTGTGTGGCTGTCTCTGCAGCCTCTTGTCAAAGGCTGATTCCAGCACGTGGATGCTCCGCTGGGGCTGGCACTTAGCAGACTTCTCCCCTTCCTCTTGCAGGGTACAACAGAGCTCCTGGTTGCCCTGCTGGGAAGGCTGCTGAGTGAAACTCCTGCACCATTACAACCACTTGTAACCTGGAGTATGACAGAAAACACTGCTGCAAATCTGTGTGGAGCGGTTGCCACAGGGAGGGAGGTGGGGAGCTCCCAGAAGAAGCCTGAAATTAGGCATCACCCAGATGTTCTGAATGAGTCCAAGCCACGTGGTAAGCAAGCCATTTAAAAATACTTCAGGAGAGAGAGGCTATCCTTCCTTTTTACGTGTGGTGGGGTTGTTTTGCTTGGAAAATGTGGTGGCACTCAATGGGGCACAAGGTAGTGCTGACCAGGAGCAGCTCAGTGCGTGCATCTGCTGTACAGGGAGATGTGTTACCAGCTTGCACCCCTGGCTCCATTGGCATTACCAGCAGCTTGCAAGAGCGGAGGTGGTATTTTGTTGCTGTAGTTGAGTTTGGCAGGTAGGGTTATCAATGCCACCATGTCTGTGTCTTCTCGTTTGTCTGTTCATGGCCAGGCTCCTCCTACTTTGTCAGATTTCACTTGGTGAAGAAATAGGGTCTTGATTGTACTCTGGTGTTTGCAGGGAGCATATCGGCCTGGGGAGTTCCTGCTGGCTCCTGCTCTGTTTCCATCGCCTGTGCTGCAGCGAGCTCTTTGTTCCTGTTTGCTGGCACATGTGTGTGTGATACCACTGCTGCAGGCCGAGCTGGGGTACAAAGGCCACAGTAAAACACAACTAGCACACCTTACTTTTCCCTGGCTCTTTGCGTCCATCTGGGGGGTGGTTTTCATCCGTCTGTTTACAGCACAGCTCTGTGAAAACTTTGGAGCAGAATTGCTGTACAGCAGCACGACGTGCGGGGCAAGGATGGAGGATTAAGATTAAATTAGGATGTTACCCCCATCTGGTCCTTGTTCTGCCTACAGTGCTTTCGGGGTTTGGGCCACTAACTTAGCTCTTGCCTGTGGAATTGAAAGAAGGTACAGGTCTTACCACTGCGCTGTTGCATCTGTCAGACTTCATACAGTGTGTGCCTTGCCTTCTTTGGAGGCAAGCTGCACAGAGTTTGAACCATGCCCTTGCAAAATATAAAGCAAAGGTGACATTGGGGTCATCCGTGTGAACCTTGCTAACGAACTGATTACTGCCTTTCTAGTAGCTAGAATAGCAATGGAGGAAAAAAATCTGTTTAAAAGCTTGGAGACAAAAATCCCCTGAAAGCAGGGTTTTCACAGGAAAGGCTGAATATGAGGTGAAATACATTTTACTGTGATTCTCTCCACTTGTTCTAGACATATAAATATTGTATGGGTAGTCCATATTAATTTCCTAGGGGTCTTCATTATACATGTAGTCTGAGGAGACCAGGAATAGTTGGTAGGATTATGCCCGTTAAGGAATGATTATACCCATTTTACAGATGTGCAGTATAGATTAACAACAGTTCTGAGGTTATGGTAGTTTGGCATCCTTGCTCTTCCCAGCAATATCTCCCTAGCACAGGAATGCACCCAGCATTTTGCTTGGAGACTAAAGGAGAGCATTAAGGGAAAAGGAGTATTTAAGCTTGCCAGCCAGAAATGGTGTCTCACGTAGCTGAGAGCAGTCAGTGCCATCAGATGTCTTGGCTGGCAAGCACACAGCAAGATAAAGAGAACAATCAGATCTTTGTGTGGTTAACAAAACGGTCAGCAGTGAAAGGGGGAGGACTTGGGGGAATTTTGGAGGGACAACCCTCATGGTTAAGGCTACCAAACAGCTTGCAAAGGAAGAATGTTCCTTTGTAAGGAAGAAATTTCCCCCAACAGCTTTTTCTGCAGCACTTCTTTCACTTCTTTTGCTCTGGAGAAGCTGGTGTGTGTGCTAGCTCCACCAGTGTTTGTTCTGAGTCACAGTGGTGCTCCCCGGGCCTGGCATTTCAAAGCCTTGCACCGCTGCCTTTACAGCACGCGATATATTTGCCTGGAGGAAAACATTGCATGGGCATACACTGGTGTGTGACTCCAAAACGCTGCGTTTAATACTGTCTAAGACCCCTGCAAAATATTATGAGAGCAGCTAGCACAACTAGTCTGTTCCCCTGATAACCACGTATTCTTCAGCTAGCAGTAGCTCTGAGGGCAGGTTACTGCAGGATGATGAAATTAAATAGATAGTTTAAAATTCCTGGTGTAATCATTGATTTTTCCTGTTGAGACAGTCCTGGTTTAGACCAGGAAACAAGGGAGATGGGAGCCTTTGTGAGTTCACATGACAATTAGCAGAACAGCCAGGGCACCCGTGTGTAAGTGGCGATTACCTCTGAGCCCGGAAGATCACCACAGACCTTCCTGGGAGCTCAGTCCTGTCGCCCACGCTGTGTTTAGTGAAGAGGCTCAGTCAAGCAAGACAGAGGAAAAGATGCTCTTGACGGTCTAGCTCCCTGGCTACAGTAGTGCATGTAATTACCTGGAAACAAATAGGACTGTAGATACCTCCCATAGTCACAGGCAATATTGAACAAGTGGTCTGCTTAACAGGGGCTGTACATACAAAACCATCAGCCTATTGAGCTACGTGGATGACTGGGCCCTTTTTATGTATATAAATCAGAAAATGTGTAGTAGGTTGTAAAATTTATGAGCACTTCAGCCCTTATAAATTTTTATCAAGTGTGGCCTTTAAAACCAAAGGTTTTTATTAGTATTACATGCACATTTTCATTATTGTTAACCCTCTGCTCACTCTTAGCATTATATGGAGGGAGTGGGAGTAGGGAGAGAAAATAAACCCTAAAGAAAAGGTAAAGAGAAGATTTAGTTCATTGTATGATAGTAGTGTAACCACTTTCAGGCCCACAGATCGGTGGACTGAGGCCTGATATTAAAGATTATATAATCCAGATGGGAAGAGTTTGGAGGAGAACATTCCCATTAAATTTTAACTGCCCAATGTAGTGTCACTAAACTAAAATGTGTATCAAATAAATCACTGTTTACTACAGCTAGATGGAAATCTAATGCTTTTTTTTTTTTGGCCAGAATTTAACCCAATAAAGAATGTAAGACATGATGTTGAAATATGCTGGCCTGACATTTTGAGGAATGGAGTAGTAATGTAAGCCTTAATTCTGCATCTTGTTGCTCCTCCTTACCTTTATCTGTGACTTGGATGTTGCCCAAAGGAGTACAGCCAAAGCAAAGTGCAGGGTTGGGGGGTGCCTGAGACCCGGTGGGGATGAAGCAATGTAGAGCAGGAGAGCAGGGCTGCAGGGCAAAGGCACTGCAGATCTTCAGCAACCCTGGGGAGAGTCACAGGGGTACACAGGACATTGCATTCTCACAGACTTGTTGATGGGACGCGAAACCTTATGCCAGTGCGGTGGGAGGATATCCATGCTCTGTTGCAGGCTTTTGGATCAGTCCTCATTTAAAAAAAAAAAAAAAAAAAGGTTTAAACTGCTAGGATTATGTCCTATTACTTAAAGTGCTTGTTCTGCTACATGTACACGTAAATTTAATTATATTGGCCATATGAAAGATGCATGAATGTTCGGTTTTGGGAAGTATGCCAAGGATATCTTCTGCATGTGTAGCTGTTTGATGTAGGCTTGTTGCATGGTAATTGAATTACTGATCAAGTACTGTATCAATGAAATAATCTTGGTAAATTCTGTGTACTTAAGTAACTATAGCCTTGAGGCTGTAGTAATGGGAGTAACCCTGTTACTGATTTCTGTTGTTGTTGAATATGCATATTCAACATACCTTTTAATAAGAACGCCCTTTTCTAGCTGTTTCCGTGCCCTTCAGAACTCAGGTTTTTCTCTCAGTCACTTGTGAAGGGTTTTCCTGTCACTGCTTATACTGAGGGACTTCTCAGATGGCCTTCTCACAGCCTGCTGCTGCCTTCCTCTTCAGCCACAGGGAATTGTGCTGCAATGCTGCTCCGGTTAAACGCTCCCTCTGCTTTCCCCCTCCCCATCCCACAGCCCTTGTGGGACAGGAAAAGCAGGACATTCTCTTTTTCTTCTCACTGCTTTCCATACAAAAAGTCCTTGCTCTAATTCTGCAGGGTTTTGTGGGAAAGTCCATTTACATCTTCATTCTTTCTGCTCCATCTGTCCTTATCTACCCTTCATGTTGTCAGGGAGACTTCCTGTTACAGGACAGGGACATGGCAGTCCCAAATATAATCCGTCCTCAATGTGTCCCTGGAGAATTATTCCAGGCCAGAAGTGTGCATCACAGAGAAGTGTGTAACTCCTTACTTAATCTCTAACAGACAAATGGGACCAGGAGAAGTGAGTCCATGAGGATACTGTTATTATTATTATGGTTTCAAAAGTAATTAGTTTGTCTTCCCCCTCCTTTCTTGTATGTTATTTCTCTCCTCTCCACTAGGCTGCTCAGTAGGTAGGCTCTGGTCCAAGCTAACCTGATGTTCTTCACAATGTCACCATCTAACTGCAGAAAAAAACATCTGTAGGAACAGTGAGCATCATCCTGGGATCACTCTCTGCAAACTATTCTTGAAGATGCTCCCAGACAGCATAGGATGGCAAAAAAGCTCACGACAGTAAACCCATGTAGGTAAGATGCAGCCCTCTTCTATATGAGGTATGGTATGCAGTGGATAGACTTGTGTAGAAGTTATTTTGCAGGCCTTCATCACGGAGTTGGTCCAAATCCCAAAGTGAGGTCTGAGCACTTTGCACTTTTCTTAGAGCAAAGCTGTTTACTTCACCCTTGTCAGTACTAGACATGACTTACAGTATAAATGGCAATAAACTAAATGACTGATAAAGGTCGTTCAAACTCAGTTTTGGACATAGGCATTACACATGAATTCCTATGGTATGCCATTGGCAAGAAAAGCGGTCTTTAAAAATGGACCCAGAGCTCCTGTCTTGAAATGCATGATTCATGAAATGCACTTAGTCGATTCCTTTTGATATTTTAGAGACTGAAGATTTGAAAGAAAATGTCAGACTTCTTGAGATCATTCATTGTTCATTGCACTATGCATTGTATTGTTACAAGTTGGATCTGATACACTCCTTTAGCAGCTATAGTCCCTGGTGGCATGTTCCAGCAATTTCTTCATGCTTTCAGGAGGTTTTCCAGTAAAACTGAACCTCAGCATCATGCTCAAGAGATGTGGTGTGCAGAACCTGCCTTTGCTCAGCTGGAGCAACAGCGCTTGGGGATGTATTAAGAAATTTCTCTTGGATGCACCACTCTTCAGGTTTCATGAGCAAAAACTTGCCAGTGGATGAGAGCCACCTGATCCGCGGTCACTGAAATAAATCCTTCAGTGATTGGAGTCTCCTGGCAAGAGCTGAGCAGGTCTTGGACTGCACAGCCTGGCTTAGGAGGGAGGAAGAATGTCAGGGAGATGTGGTGAGACCTCCACTTAGCATTGTGCTGCCCCGTCCAAGGGAGAACCGCACGCTTCCCTTTGCATGTTGCTAATGGGTCTTTTTCAGCAGTTGCAGCTGCCAAAACCAGAGGGTTGGGTTTTATTCTTTCTCTGGGATCTTGTTGCTTTTGTGTTCTTCATTTTTTTATTTTTTCTTTTCTTTTTTCCATTTAAATAAAAGAGGAAAAAGAAAAATTGAAATAAGCAATTACCAGACATTAGTATGCTTCCACTTGCTGCTTCTGTCCACATTTTTGAGAACTCAGATGCAAATCCCCCGCTAGCAAGAAGAATCCACTGTTAGTTCTTTGATCCCTATTAGGGCTGATGTGTGAAACAAAAGAGGGAGGAATGTTTGATTTTCTTGAACTTGGTTGACCCTATAAAAGAGACACTAGAAACAATGTCTTCACTAATAAACTGAACAAAAGTGATGTAAATACTTGCAAACACCAGTTTCTAGATAGTTATCAAGCAAGCTGAACACTGCAACTGTTTGTTCTATGAGGTGAGAAAAGCCAACATTTAACATCACATTCATAAAAATAACATCCTGTTTCTTGTCACTGATAGTAGGTGGTGCAGGAACTTAAATTTCAAACTCTTTTTTTCCACCTTCTTTTTTTTTTTCCCAAACTGCTTTTTGTGGCATTCCACCTTGATGCAATCAAACTATAGTTTCCTTTACTTCTTTTTAATGTTTCATATTAAGTAGAGCAGCCAAGGAAGAAAAACAGCCATCTGAGGCTGTAGTGTATCACTCTTGGCCAACTCCTTTAAATCTTCGTTTTTTTCAAATCTTCAGAATATTTAATTGTGTTTTCAGGTCAGGATGTTGTTAGGACAGAACCCGTAGTGGTAGCTTGAGTGTGGAGGCCGCTGCACGTGACAGGACGTCTTGCCTTCCTTGACAAAGGTGCAGGCATGAGCCTCCCAAGCATCCATCAGCACTCGCCCTCTCCCTGCTTCCACAGACCTGGATCACGTCTCTGTTTTCTCCCGCTGCTTGCGTCTCCCAAAATGTAAATGAACACAAATTTCTTGCGAGGGAGCGAGTGCTGCATAGGCCAGCTGCATCACCAGCATCTCTAACTGCTGCGAGGATGCCTGACCTCAGAGGAACGTGTTGACTCAGAGCAGCTGGGGGCACAACCTAGCTCTCTGTGCTTTCTCTGTTTGCCATATTAACTTGATTCAGAGTGGCAAGGGTTATGGTTCGGGGACTGCAGCCTAAACACCAGGCAGAAGGCAGTAACAAAAATGCATTTATGGTTATTTTTACACAATTTCGTGGCCAATGAAAATTTCTGAAGTCTGTATAATGCTTTTCACCCAGGGTCACTGATGTACAGATTCTGCTAGACCTTTAAAATCAGCAGCGCCTCGGGCTTAGTGGTGCTGTCACTTCCCTTTACCCC
Source organism: Aythya fuligula (assembly GCF_009819795.1). Classification (NCBI taxonomy): domain Eukaryota; kingdom Metazoa; phylum Chordata; class Aves; order Anseriformes; family Anatidae; genus Aythya; species Aythya fuligula. The sequence continues at coordinate 7,131,394 of NC_045564.1, forward strand.
TGGCTTTTTCCCAGTCTCATACAGTTCAATACTTGCATCTCCCTCACCGCTGCTGTGCAATTTGGCTCCAGTTGCACTTAAAGCCCTGAGGCCAATTCTTTATAAAAATCAGCCAGTAGTACCACTGGGTACTCTTAGTTAAAATGCAGCCTTGGCTAGCTTTTTGCCGCAAGAAAACATCCCTGTATGACCCGGACCTGGGAAAGGGTGGTTGTGCAGCTTCCCCTGGACTTCTGTGCCATCTGGGAAAGGGGAGTGAGACTACGCCAGGCTTGTGCCCTCTTCATTGCCTCTGACCTCTTACTTGGAAGAGGAGTGGTGCCCCTTGCAGGTAGGCAATCTTGCTCCTGCAACAGGGAAAAAAAATTTCTTAGTGTTAATCAGATTTTGAGTCCCTTTCAAGTCACGGGATGTAATTTTAATAGCACACAATTATCTGTTTTTAAAGATGCCTTTTAAACTATGCTTTCTCTAGAGGTTTTAAAGAGGCCTCCTAAAAGGCTGTGTTTTTTACTTCTAATAAAATGAAAGTTACCTTACGCTCCTGAAAATGCTCTCATTTCCTATTGCCTCCCACCTAGAGAAGATGGAGAAGAGACGCCCAAGAAGATGAGCTCTGTTTCCTCCTTTGGGAGCATGGTGAAGGACTGGGTAGAGCTGGCGCTGCTGGAGCACCCTGTGCTGGCCTGTGGGGAACATGTCCGTGTCCTGCGGTGGCCAGGCCACAGGGGCAGCAGAGATGGGCTGGTGTTAGACTGCCCTCAAATCACGGCATACCTGGTTATTATTTGCAGGGTTTTCCAAGAGTCAGGATGTTTCCAGTGCACAAAACTGGCGCTTAAGATGTGTTAACTTCACTAACTCTTTTCAGATTCATGGCAGGTGTTTTAAAAAGAGAAATACATAGCAAAAAAAAACAGTGAGAAAGGAAAGGAGGAAGAGCTCCCCCCACCACCCAAGAATTAAATTGTTCATGCAGAGCTATGAATAGATTTCAGGGAATTGCCCATTCGAGGGATCTGCATTATTCTGAAATTAGAAAAAGCAGTAAATGAGTTCGTTAAATTTCTTGGAGATTCTGTTGTTCTATATGTTAATTTCAATTTCTAATCTAATTAAAGTATCTAAAGTGCCGTAAAAGGAATTCTTGAAATGCTTTTCAAGGCATATTTAAACATTAAAGAAAACAAAAGGACAAACCTCGTGATGCGGCGTGTCAGATACGTTGTCTCAGAAGGAGTATTTCAAATAAGTGGTCATGTTTAGAAACCTGTATGAACAGCACCCTTCAAAAGCCTGTGGTAGAAAGGTAGTCCATGGAGATTGCTACTATAGAAAATATTGTGCTGCTGACGCTTGCTTACACTTTCCTCAGCAAAATGAGCTAATGAGACTGCTTCAGCTTTCTGTGCTCTTATGAATGCTAACTTAATTATTTAAAACATAAATAAGAGTGGGAGTGGTATTAAATAAACATGGTAAACAGTTTGGCTGTCCCTTAGGGAGTGGTTGCTACTGCAGTGTCCAAGTGAAGGTAATGGGCAGGTTTAGTGAAGGGAAGCTATCATCAGTGGTTTCATTTCACTTGGAGATTAATAACCGTACTTTCTATTCCCTTCTCGTTACATTAAAATTTAGTTACAGAAGCAAATAATAGTATGTTAATAATCTGTTTTTATGGGATAAAAACACAGGAGAATAGAAGCTCAGGAGCAACTGTCTTGAGGTAACATGCAGAAGGACGCAGTTCCTAATGCAGATAGAGGAAAACATTTATTGGTTTCTTGACCCTAGAGCTGACTCAGTAGAAAAGTCTTGGCTAAATACGTGCTTGTTTGTGTGTATGTGTTCTTAATAAAATCTTCACTGATTCTATTCTCCTTGCAGTTGTGGACTGAAGACAAATATCAGTGATAAAATGAAGGTCAGCAATTTAATAGCTTCTTGCAGAGAAGATTTTGAGGTGAGTGAAATTAACAGTTATCTGAATGAGATATTTTGCCCGTGAGGAGCTGAAAGCTCAAAAACTCTAATGTCACCCATAGGCACAGTCTGGATTTTCCAGAGTAGCAGAATTCGTAATTTTGGGAACAAACAGAGGAAGTGGGAGCTCTGTGAAAACTCATGGAGATCTGAACTGATAGAGGGGCCAGTTGTGCAAGATCATGCTCTAGCCCTGATTTACCAGGGAGATCAACTGAAGTGCCAAAGGATTTTCTTTCTATTCAGTGGATGTGAAATACTTAGAGCTAAGACAAGTTTCAGATCTGCTGGCTCTGAGGGTACAGGGACAAAAAGTGGGAAATTGTAACAGCAGCTGGACTGGGACAGATCAGAGGTACCCCAGAAAGACACAGCCTGCAGAATTTGAGTGATGCTTCATCCATCTGGGACAAAAATTGTTACTGGAAAAAATTATATTACCTGTACCAAAACAGTGGCTGGCAGAGGATAGTAAAGGCAAGTGTAAAACTGATTTAATATATGATATGAGATGGTTAGCAGGAGAGAGTTCTGTGTGAGGCAGGGGCTGGGGAGCAGACACTAAAGGTGGATGCTGCTCCAGGCCAGGACTTAGTCTCTGACACCAGACAGTGCTTTTCTTTGGGTGACTCCTCCAGCTCTCTGGCTGCAGCTCCCCACTCTCACTTGCTCAGACTGTCATCTGGTACTGTAAGCTGCTTTTTGGGAAGGAGAGGAAATAAATTCTTCAAATATAAAAGAAAGCAGAAATGTCCTGCGGCTTCCAAACATTTGTGCTGTGTCGTATGGGAGGATTAGTGCTGTCTGGGTGTATGCCACCAACTGGTGTTTTTACTTTGTTTTTACATTTGTTTTTCTGAGTGTGTGAGCAGGCTGTGACTCCTGGGAAGCAGTGCTGCCTTGTTGGCTTTGGGTTACAGCTTTGGGAGATACAGGCCTGTGTGAACAGCAGGAGTGCTGCTTGTTCTGGCTGTAGTTTGTTTTTAAGATGAGGTTATCCCAGGAGAGGCAAACACTGGTATGGGCTGAAGTTTCTTCAAAGAAAGACTGGCTTGTATGTGGTTGGAAATGTGGGCTGGTGTAGTCGTGTAACGTGTTTGTGTGTGAGGAGTCTGCTGTGCTGTATCTCTGTTCGCAGAACCGTGTCTGCTACCAGCTGGAAGACAGGCAGCATTTGTAACACAAGAAGGTATGAAACTGGCTTAAACTGAGGTGGCTCTTAGCCCATAAACTCAGATATGAATTAAAAGCAAAACTTGGAGTATTTTAGCATGGTCAGGCCTACGGTTTTACTAAGAATTTTAGGACTGCTGTAATAGAGGCAACGTCAAGGGGCTAAATTTTCGAAAAGTGCTCTCAATGTGTCCTCTCAGTTTCACTATTTAAAAACTTCTCTGTTTAAAAAGCTTCTTGAATGAGGGTCTCAAAAGATTTGAAAAAAATTCAAAGTAGCAAAATTCTCAGTAATGTTTTCATCATTTTAGGCATCTTCAAATCTCCGGGGTACTATAGTTACTGCTCAGATCTAGGTCCAACCACTGATTATCTGGATTCAGTAACTGCTGATCAATACAGTATGTGGCTCTTGTGCATTATTGTGCTGAATAATAACAGTTCATAATCTGTATAGCTCAGTTCTCTATTTTGTGGCTCTAAAAATTAATACAGCTTTCTGCTCAGTAAATGCTATCATCACCTAGTTGTCAGAGTAGTTTATCTGCTACTAGAGTAGGATACATGCAGAAATGTTATTAAAAATCTGGCATCTTCAAAGAGAACCACAGAACAAATGTAATGACAGTCATAAGCTTTTGATATTTTCAATACAGCCTTCACAAATAAGCTGCTCAAACACCATTTTGCTGCAAAACTGTAAATGTTATGAAGTGCAAACGTTACATCTCTAAGTAATGAAAGGGAAAAAAAGAGAAAAGAAGATAATCAGATCCAGCAACGCATGTCAGATAAAACATTAAAAGGATTAAACATCACCTGTATAATAAATCCTATTTATTAAAGTTTTAGATAAATAGCCTGGCCCAATATGAGCTAACTGGGGTCTTAAAACACATCTGAAGTTGTTTTTTTTTTCTTTTTCCTGTCTATATGACACTTAATGAGAGTGCAGCAGCTTTTTATAAATATCTCTCAGAGGGCTATCAGTAAAGGGCCACAGTATTCGAATTTGTAGTTGTTGTGTCCCTAAACCCATCCATAACGTCGTCTACCGCTGTCTGCCACATGCCTTGCTGGCCTGCAGAGTCCCTTAGCCATTAATGACCTCTTAGGGAGGGATCCCTTGCCTGCAGCAGGCTCCTTCCCTGGGAGTCCCGTTCTGTATAGGGTAGCAAAGCTGCACCCAGGGTAAATTGAGTCTGAATTTGTTCAGAGCCTCTTGGATAACAGCAGACCAGAGAAAACAAAAATCCCTGTCTGCAGAAAGCATGCGGCTGAGCAAATGGCGTTTACAGACTCTTGTAGCCTTTCTTCATGGTTTCAAGCTTGAAAAGAAGCGTACAACGTTATTTCAGTGTGAAGTAAGAGAGACCATTTCCTTTCCAATGTGGTTTGCATATCTGTTGGCTTCATATAAAATGCTGGGCGCAAGTTTGTAAGCCTAGTGGGAAGGGTTTACTACTGAAAGGTTGTAAAAATAAAAGGATTCGTAAAGATTCTGTCCTCTCATGTGAACTCACTGGCTTTGTGATCGATGTGCTTTACTTTCACGGCATGCTGTAGTGATTTGTAAACATTGGGATTGCTTATTGGATCAAGGCCCATCAATTTTTGCCAGATGAAATGAGAAATGAGCAGGTTTCGGCCAGTCCTTGCAAGGAGGTGAAGGTGGTTCTCTGCGCAGTCCTGTTACCTAGCCGGGCAGAGGGCTGAAGTGGTAGGACTTGGTCCTGCCTCCCCTGAGAAGGGAGCAGCCAGAGGCCCTCTGCGAGGAGCTCTGCTAGCCCATTTCCCTCTCCCAGTTAATTACTGGGAGAAAGAGAAATGACAAGAGCTGCCTGATGTTTAACTGTAAACTAACCGGCTAGGAAGCCCGCCGTCAGTTTGTCCTGCATTCTCCGTGTATTTTCTTGACTGCTTTATCTGGTGATGCTTAGTATTCTTCATTCCTCTGTCATCTGATCTGTTGGATGATACTAGCAGACATCAAAAGCGAGGATTTTCTCTCAGAAACCCTATCGAGGACAGCACTGGCTTGATGTGGCAGAAGCAATAATCTCTGCATCTGCTGGCGCGCCAGGAGAACTCTCTTATCAATTAGTCCGTCACTTGCAGCTTTGTGCTGGCTTCCCAGCCCTGCGGCATGTGCTGGTAATAGCAAAGTAACGATGGAGATAACTCTGCTTTCTGCACTGGTAAGGTTGTTTTGCTGTAACTTTCTCCCCCTCTGTATTTCTCTGCACCCGTTTTCTCATCATCTGTACAGCTCTTTGGACAAGGACCACCTTAGAATTGCACAGAGGGCAGTGGTCATATGCTAAGAGCTGGGTGAAAATCACTACGGTGGAGCTGAAGTGTTGACATGTGCAGGGCTTCTGTCCAGTTAAGTAGTCCCAGTCCCTCCTTTTTTAACACACCACACGGTACAAACAGTCTTAATCCCCCACTTAGCATGCAGGTGCAGGAGTTTTGCTGCCTGGGTCTTGGTTCCCTTTCTGATGGAAATGGCCACGTCCAAATACACAACACAGCTGTAGCAGAGGCCAGGCAGGTGACCCTCTGAATGTTTCTGCCTGGAGGGCGGCAGGACAAGGGTGGGCTGCGTTGTGCCCCTGCATGAGGTGCTTGGAGAGGCTGGTGGGCTGCTGGTGCATCCTGGGCAGCGTCCTCCAGCCCCACTGGTGCTGGTCCAGAAGCCCTTCCCTGGGCATTAGGGACTGGAGGGGAAGGAGACCGTCACCCTGCTCCTCCCTGCAAGTGCCCTGTGTTGGAAGGGCTCAGGGGGTGTTGGGTGGCTGCGTGGCAGAGAAGGGCGGTCATTAATCCCAGCCGTAACAGTAGCATCCATTTCTATTTTGAGCAAACAGATATATTGAAAATAGATATTTTCAGCTTTTAGAAAATTGGCCAGTTTTCTGACCCATCCCTTGACAGTTACAACCTAGTAACTGTTTTTTGTGGCCTTCTTAGAAGTAACCTGGTCCTACCCCAAGTTCCACTCCCAGGCAGCTGAAAACCATGGCTGTCAGCGTTGCTGCATGTGAGAACAGGATTTCTTCGTAACTGAAAACAAGGGGCTGGAGGCCTGGGACTACAAACTGGCCTATTTAGAGTGTACTGAGCTCCCTGAAAAACAGTGTTTTATAGAGTTGGTCAATAATAAAAAAAGCCCCAGCATAACACTATTAACTGCCGCTTGGAACTGAGCATTATGGGTTGCAGTCTAGACAAGCTCGCAGACTTCCCCAGATCAATCCCATTCAATTCCGTGCTGTTTTACAATGATTCTTGTAGTTCCCACAGATTTATGTGTTTAAATCCTTTTTCAAAACACATTAAAAGCTGAGCTCAGTCTGGGTGAAGGTAGACAGAGTTCCCACTGGAGTTTTTAGTAAGTACATTGCCTTGGCTTACGGGCCTGTCTGCAGGAAAGTGCTGCAAAGCGTTCAGCCTGATGCGTATAATACTAAAAGTGCCATGGACAGGATTCTCACAATACAAACATGTGTCTTGGGATGGTTATCCCCATCTCGTTCCAGGTATAGAGCCAATCAGGTCAATGTACTGCTTGTTTGCTTCTTTACACTGGAAGCGTTGGCACAATGTGCTCATCATGTATGCTGGCAGGGGTCATCCCTGCTGTGTGGCGGGGAAGCTCAGGCTGCCTGCACACAGGTTGCTGTTTCATCCCCTGTACAGCTTTGTTTTAAGGACATTGATGCTGGCTAAACGTGTCCAGTGGAGTGCTGGATGTTCCGTGATGATCACCAGGATTTACACAATCCTTTCTAGAATACCTGCATTTAATGTCTTATGTATAACACAATTCTAGTAATGCATCTTTGTCTTATTGTATAAATGCATCTTTTTTGTTTTATTTGCCTATTGTGCAGTGGTAACACTATTTCAGTTCTCAAAGCAACAGGGTGGCTGGCTCTCTTTACTAGAAGAAGCAGGTATTTGAGGAAAAGTCCTGTGTTCACTGGCTGCTCTGTGCCCCTGGCAATTCAGCCCATACTCCTTGCCAGCCTTTGGCCAAAGTTAATGCAGCTCCTCCACTAGCTATTGCAAACTTGCTGACAGGGAAGCTGAGGTGAGGGCAGTCCTCCAATCGAGTGTTCCCTGGGGCTGCATCAGTGTCTTGTCTTGTCCCGTCTGTACCAGCGCTGTCCTGTTGCATTGTGCGGATGCCTGCTACACTAATTACTGTAGACCAGAGCTCCTATAAAGGTCCTCATTTGCTTTGGGACTGGAAAATCGTCTCTCTGGGATACAGTGCAAAGCAATGCCTCAAAGGCAAGCATGTTATTTCAAGATGGAGAGGCTCAAAGCCCGCTGTGAACTCAGATGGCCACGTTCTGTTCATTGGAAAGAAAAGTGGGAGAGGGGAAGAGAGACTCTGGTTGGCAGCTTTGAATGGCTCAGCTTAAAGTCCTGCTAATGAAATGGGTGGCATCTGTCGGCGTGGAAAATAAGAATTTTATTTTTGAACTAGCATTCTTTGACTAACATAACATGTGCTTCCAAACCTTTTTTTTTTTTTTTTTTTTTTCTGATTAGCCAAATAAAGTGACATTTCCCAGGAACAAGTGTGACTTTCTCAAAGTTCTCATGTTCTTCATATTTTCAGCCTATTTCCCCTTTCAGGCCTGTATTATTTGTCAGACTTGTCTCGAAGCCTTTCTCTGTCTCAGATTCTCTGTGTGCTAGTAGTACAGTTATTTACCAAGCATGGTATTTGTTTGTCTGTGAAGCTCGAATGCTTTTCTGGCATGGGAAAAAGCTCTGCCCCGAGGAGTTCAAAGACTAAGACTAGAAAGGCTGGACTATAAAGATAATAGACTGTTAGTCATTTCAGTATTACAGCCTGACTAGGGTGACCAGATGATATTCTCCTGCAGCTGCAAACCTCCTGCTTGATCTTGGACAGGTGATGCAGATCCAAATTGTCACAGATAGGCAGGCAGCAGTGATGTGAGTATTATATAGCCCCACTCATCTCTGTAAGAGGACTCTGCTCCCACCTTCTTGGAGCACTTCAGAAATAAATAGGTTTCATATAGCCAGACCTCCAGATACTGTAGCAACAAGGAACAGATGAACAGCATTAGCTGGCATCAGGGAAAGGGAATCTCCTATGTGAAGGACCATCATTTGTTGCAAGCTGGAATTAATTTTTAAAACACAAGAGAGGTGGTTATGCTGCAGGCTCCTTCACAAAGCAAATTGGCATGTATTGAACCTCTGCTGGCACAGCTGAACAGCTTCCTCAGCCCGACCTTCCCCTCTGTGCTGACGGATTAGCTCTTGCAGTCAGTGCAGGGGTTTTGTACCACATCGGCTGGCCAGACAGAAAGAGGAGACTGCAAAAAAAGTGTCAGAGGTATGAAGAAGAGAAGTTCAGGTAAGACATGAACATTTACAAGACATGCTAAGGAGGGAGACAAAAAGGAGACCAGTAACTTTAATCCACAAAGAAGCTTTGTGGGGTGTTCGAGTATGTAGTCCATGCTGTATATTCATCAGAGGTAAAATCTTTTTCTGCAATCCTCTCTATTTCAGTGATTGCCTCACTGAATTTGGGTGGGTGTAATGCTGTGTTCCCTGCCAGTCAGCCTGGAATTGGCCATCTATCCACTGGAAAATGACCACCAAGCAACAACATTGTCTTTCCAAACTAGGGGGACTGCCTGGGCTTTGAATTCGCATGACAGGCAAGATGCCCTTTTCTTAATCAGGCAGCCTCAGTTCAGAAGGAACAGGATTAAAATGAAGGCCAAACATCAGGGAGTGAATATGTTCCTTTCCTGTAATACAGTCTGTCCTGCAAATCTCCAGGGGTGAATGATAGACAAAACTGGCAACATAACAGAGCAGTAAAGGACTACTTAACCCAAGTAAAGTGGCAGAGCAAGTAGGTCCAGGGCTCATGCTCTGCATTTTGCATGTATACTGAGAATCAAACCCTCAGGACTAGCAGGAATAGCATGTAGGAGATATATCAGTATTACAGTGTTCCTCTGAGCATCCAAAAGCTGCCATACATTGACCACACAGCTGGGTAGATGCTGGCCGTGGTGAGTACGCTGGAGGGGGCTGTGGAAGTTGCCATTAACAATTGGTATTTACAGTGCACTGTTCCCTCTTGTCCTCTGTCCAACAGCTCTGAGAATTAAATGGTTTTAAGCAATCGCCTGGTCTGTAACAATTGATTAAGCATTTATTAAAACATTTATTAAGCATGTGTTACCTCTTCGTAAACCATTTATTGAAGGACTGCTTGTGCACTGTGTGTGTGTTACTGTTGCTCTCCATATACTCCAGCGGAGTTCTTTTGGGCGTAAAGAAGCACAGATGATAAAATGTCTCATTATATATTAGCCACATACATCTGGGTTGTTTCTTCTACAAGGAAGACAAGTAGCAGAACAGAGTGGTTCAAAGAAAATGTGCCGGCAGCAAGCTGTCTCAGAGAACATTTTCTGTGAAAGGGGCCTTCAGTTTCCATTTTAGTGCAGCATGTGTATGCAGTGAATGAAATAAAACTTTGGGGAATGGTCCATCTTAAAGAGTTAAAAAGGACCAGAATGTCAAACTAATTTTTAAGGTGACATATTGGATTTCTACCTTATGTTATTTAATTAAACACAGTATTTTTGTAATGCCATTGTATTCTCTTTAACTACAATTTACTTGGTTATAGGAACCTTTGAAACATGCTGGCATAATCTGATGAGAAGACGGTAGTGTGCTTGAAGCAGAAATTCCAAGAACGAAACTGTAGCCATTTCCAAGAGATGGTAAGAAGATGCAGCTGAGGAGGAACAAGTGAGGTAATGGGCTGTTTGTGAGGCTCATTGTTACTGCTTTAAGATACAGGTCCAATGCCAGCATTGCATAAGCCATGATCTCTGCAGCCTGATGAAAGCAGGGACCCCCTTCACACATCTTTAGCCTCTGGGAGTCCTCTGCTTCTGTTGGCACTAAATAGTGGGTCAGTTTGAAGTGCTTCTTTTTCTCAGAGTTTGGTTGTGACTAACAGTGTAATATTAACTGACGTCTCCTGTAGAAGCTGTGATTTTTGTTGTGATGAGTATTTGCACATGGAAATGGCCAAAGTACCCCTCAACAGAAGGTTTTCTGTGCATCTGATGGTCAAAATACGCTCTAGGGGCAGCAATACCCATTCACTCCTGGATGAGACCCTGGAGCCTATCCGGTATGCCTTCCCTTGGGGTCCTCTGGTGCTCCATTGCCTTTTCACTCTCTCTTCCCCTGCTGACTGCCTGCAGGAGGCTCTGACTCACTCCCTGTCTTTGCCCTTCTCCATGAAAAAACACACCTCCAGGAGTCACGGGGTCGATCCTTGGCTGCTGTGTAATGTTAGTGATTTCAGGGGTGCAGCTGTACACCACCACGGGCCCTCCGTGTCCTGTGGCATGGGAGCACGGTCATACCAGCTGGGCTGAGCTCTAAGTCACAATTTCTCTGTTGTACTGCCCCAGCTGCTGACGGGCTGCTGCAGAGGGAGCTAACCTAAGGAAACAAGGAGAAACGTGTTGCTTGCTCCCTCAGAATTTTATCTTAACCCTTAACAGAGACTAGACTCACTCTGGACATTCTGTGTGAAGTGATTGCTATAATGGGGAATGCTCTCCGTACCACACAGCCTGTGCAAGGGTGCGGTACGCCTGGCAGGGTGGAGGTGAAAAGCACCTCCTGGTTTGTCCATCCTGCATGGGCCGGGGCTGTCAGGAGCCATCCCTCTCTGCTGTTGGGCAAGAGGGGAATCTCTGTCATAATTAGATCCTCATTAGCCCTTGGCACAGCAGAACTTGATACATTCTGCGTGGAAGCATGTCAATTTGCACGAGGGGTTGTTCTTGAACTTCACTGTGACTTTACACCTATCTTACTCTCTGAAAGTCTTCCACAAACATATGGCAGAAATCTGGAAGATCGTGTTTTCAAGTAAATAGCAATATGAGGTGTTAGAGTACTGAATGCACTCTGTGATGAGGCCAGCAGTGAATGTTCACAGGTCTCGGGTATTTCCATTTGAATCCTTATTCAGGTGGCTTTGAGGGAACCATCCATAATGTGCCTGAATTTCCAGTGTGGCCTAAATAAAAGAGAAAAAAAAAAAAGTTGGAAGCTGAAGTAATTAAAGTGATAGTTAAGCCGACACTGAAGGAAGTGTGGGGTGCAGAAAGTCTTGTGCCTTTTTTATATTTTCTGGAATTTTCCTTTTGTTGCTTTCTTTCAAGTGATTTCAAAGGCTTTTCAAAGGGAAGATAAGTGCTGTTCCTGAGTTATCCTCCAAGTTAGGGCAGTTGTGGGGGATTTGTTTCACCTGGAGTTCCTCGCCCAGCCTCCCAGCGCTCAGGCCCTCTGCCTCAAAACCTGCTGCCCACTGGGGTGTCCATCCATGACATGAATGCTGCTGTCTCTGTCTCCCTACTGTCAGGGTCAAAAGCAAAGACTGCAAATCTCTCTCTCTTCTGGCCATGCCGCTTTGAAAGGAAGCTGAAAACAAGTTTATTATTGCCTTTTATGTTTTCGAATCATAGATCCAACATCCTCCTCTGACCTCCTCCTTTTGCCTGCTGTGCAATAGGCTTTGCTAAGTAGTAGCTGGCACCCTTCAAAAAAATGCAAAACAATATTCCCCTTGGCTTCCTCGCTGGGGCTGCCCACGTGGGTAGTGCTGGGGCTTAAGGCATGGCAGTCACAGGGGAGAGGAAAGAGACTGAAATGTTTCTTGGGCTTTAGGACTCACTGTGCTCTCAAGGAAAAAAAAAAAAAAAAAGCATCAGCAAAGCAGGAAGAACAGTTAATAGAATTTGTAGGGGAGGCTTACAGAGTACAAATTAGCCATTGCGCCAAATATCTCATTTGATTGTTTTGTCATGCACTAGTTTTTAGTATTGCTGTTGCTGGAACCAAGCAGGAAATAAATGAAAACAAAGATGCAAGAGGAACATTTGTGTATGAATTAATTCAGTTGTCTCCAAAGCGGCGTCTGTTCTTATATTTCAAAAGCTGCAAAAAGTGCCTGAATTTTTCTTTCCCCCCCTACTTCTACAAGGTCATTCAGGCTCCCCTCTTTGTTGTTTCCTACCCCATTTGTATGAGTGAGCAGTGTACTGCTTGGGCAATATGTGGGAGTGCAGCTCTTACTGGAGACAACTCGAAAGAAGCTGGTATGATTTTTTTTCCCTGAAGCCAAACACTTTGCATTGAACTAACATCATTTTACTAGTTTTTGGTGCCAAAGAAATGGAGAAGTAATTAGGGGCAAAACCACAAAACGTTTTGCAGACTCTCAAGTCATTGAGCTCAAAAAAGTATGAACTGAAATGAACAGAAGCTCAGCATTTCTTTCTCAATGAAGTGTCAGTGCCTCCACACGATCCTGCAGGACCTGTGCACAGAGACTCATGTAGGAAGGGCAGCAGCCTGCGGTGGACGGTAACATTAGGGTAGGGCTGTGGAGGTGATGGCACCAAAGTGAGTGTGGGTGGTGTTTTAACTTTTTCTTTTTGCTTGGAGGAGGAGGAAGAGAGGCAGATAATCACCTCATTCCTGGTATTGTTAATGATATTCCAGAGTCAAAGACATCAGTCCAGAAAAACAACCAAGCAGATAATAATAAATAGCTCATGTTGATGGTGGCAGGAGTATTTGTTTACTGTGAAGTTGAGCATGGGCTCTTCTCGCTGGCTGTATTCAGGCTTACTTTAAAATGTAAAGCATGTGCAACTACAGTTTTACAGAGCCTCTGCTGAGGAAGGGTTGGGAGTTGAACCAGAAAGCTTAGAAATTTGTCTTTTACTTATTTCTTGTGTGTTTTTTAGGTAGTCGTACATTACTTTGTGTCATAGCGTAATAGAATTGATGTATTTTTATTTTCAGCTCTCTGTAGAGAGTTGGAATTTAGTGATGATTGAAATATTTAAGTAGTAGCTGCCAAAAATTGTTTTAAAGAGAATTATTTAAATAGAGCATCATTTCATTCCAGTAAAACATGCCAGTAATGGTTGTGTATATTTTGTAGAATGCACGTATAAATACAGACGTGAAGGAGAAGCATGTTATTCTGAAGCTCATAATCTTTGGATGTGTTTGTTTTCAATCTGTATGGGAAAGAAAGGAAATGTTGACATATCAAGATACTCGACAGACCAGAAATCCTATCATCTAGCCAAGTCTACTGGTTAAAAGGAAAAGAACAGTGAAAGACAAAAAGTAGAAAGCAAAGTTTACTGAGAAAAAAACAAAGTCTGAGGAAAGATGAGAGAGAGGTAACAGAGCTTTTTTGAAAATTAATATTCAGTGTTAGGCAAAACAGTCTGTGAAAGAACAGCGTGGTATTCCCAGAAGGAATCCAGAGAAGTTCAGTTCCGCATATTGTACCTTTTCAAGTCATAGTCAAAGCAGATATTTATCATATATATTTATTTTTTATTAATAAATGATGGCTGGATCCTGCCACTTCACTTGCAGCAGGTGAACAGTTTTACTGAAGTTGCTTCTCACTGAGTGTAAGGTCTGTTTACATCAACCTGGGAGAGTGTAGCAGCCCTCAAAGTTACTCAGATCCACACAATACGGGTGCGGGAAGCAACTTCAGATGGAGTTTAAGCCAGATGTTCTCTACGTCAGCCTGGCAGAGTGTAAAATAGCATTAAGGGCAGGAATTCAGTGCCCAGGATGGGTATTCGTGGATCTGCACGTCTCGAGGTCTCTCACTCTCAAAATGTCCCCAGGAGAGGTTGCTGTCAGCCTTCACACAGGGCAGTGTCGGGAGAGCAGAGCCCGTTTCAGCAAGTCATCCTTTCCAGTTCAGGTCACTAGTGGGACTCAGAGAGGTACGTGTTAAAAAAAACACACTACTGATCTGTCTAATTCCAGACTTCCAAGTGAAAGTTGAGGTCAGTTATGAATTAGCCTGGTTGCTTGTGTCCAGTTGTCTTCGTCCAAGAGAAACAAATGGCTTTCAGCACCAGGGGCTTTCTTTCTGCTCGGTGAGAGTCTCCTGTCTGTGTTAGGCATTGCTGGAGGAGAGGGCAGAGGCACTGCAGAGGGATGTTGGTCGGGATGGTGTGTAGTGATCCAGGGTGACAGCTCCTGCCTAGAAATCTCAGCGATACGTGCTTCTGCTGCCTCAGAGTACGCAAGTTTGAACTGTGTTATTAGAGGAAGGGGTGGAAACCTCTCGGTAATATTGACAGTGCTGATTACTCTGAATGCAGGTTAAATAGACAAGTACTCCCTCCCCATTCAGAGCCCTGTTCCTTGCTTTTCTTTCTTTGTCCCCATTTCTTTCTCTCCGCCTCTTAACTGAGGCTGGTGTTAGAGAAGCACTTTGATTGAGCAGCCATGCAGTTTGTGAAGAACAGTGGGGTTTCTGGAACATCTTTCTTCTTGGAACATTACAAATTAATCGCCGCAAGATTCAATGATTTCAGCTGAACTTCACATCTTTCCACTTCATGGATAGCAAATAATGGTCAAAACAGGAATAAAAAGATTAGTTTGACTCTCACTGAAGTTTCTCCTACATTCCTTCACCTAGAATTTAATCAGGGACCAGACTGAAAACTCAGTGAGCTGACATGAAACACTGACTTCGCTTGAGTTGTCCTCAAGCCCTGGCATTATTGCACCCTTGTAAATGAAATTTGGAGCCTGAGTCTGAGGACAAACAGGAGGAGCACTGTAGAAATTGGAGAGGTAGGCCTCAATGTCTGTGCCATTACTACTTGTTATGACAATGTTTATGGTTTCCCTTCATTCCTGTAGTCTTAGTTAACTCACCCACCCTTTCTTCTGTATGTTATTACCCTCTTTTGCACCCAGATTTATTTATTTTTTTTCAGTTGTTCTTTTGATCTGAAGGTAGGGTTGATAGACATCGTTCATCCAGGGAAGAGACAGACACTGAAGTCTACAGAGAGCTCCACGCATCTGTCTCTCTCTGTAGAAGTACAGATACACTGCACCTCTATGTTGTGTGGCTCGGAGATCTCAAAGACCATGTTTCCATTCTTTACAGCCCCTCTTTTTTGCCATGCCTTTCTCTTGCCCTTCACTGTCACCTGGGGCCTCCTGCCTGCTCCTGGGAGCGCACAGGGAAATGCTGTGGGCTCAATCTGGGAGGTGGCTGCTGCCAGGCAGCTGAGTGGGGTCTGTGGGGTGATGGAGCACCCTGGGAAAACTTTTGTGGTTCGTGCTTACTCAGGGAGGGATGAGGTGCTTGTTTCTCCTGGGGCAGGCCCCGGATCCCCCATCCTCTCCTTCTCCGCAGGCCCAAAGTCAGCGTAGCTGCAACAAATGTGAGTGAGTTTTATCAGCTGCAGCCAGCTGGAGGCCTGGCCTTGTACCAGATAACCACGGTATAACTCAGGCTGCTTTCCATTCTCCCCTGCCTCTCCCTCCGTGAATTAGTAGCCGTAAAGCACAGCTATGGGCAGCAGCAAATCTTTCCATAATTTCTGCCTTCCAAAGCCAGGTAACGGTCCAGGTTTCTCATCCCCTTTCTCTCCCCCTCTTTCTTGCTCTCTTTTAGGGACAGGTAACAATAATACTACACATTACATGTCCTCCTTACAGCTAGATAACTAATGATTGCCATTATATCTCTGTCAGAACTAGGTAACTGCAATACTCTTCATTATATATCTGTCTTAAAGCCAGTAACAGCAGTACTCTAAATTATGTACCTTTCTTCCTTTTTCTCTGTCAGGCAGGTAATTGTTATGCTCATCTTTATGTGTCTTTCCTGGAGCTGTAATAGTTTTCATTGTATCTCCTCAGAGCTTATTATGGTATTGTTCCTTACTGTATATTTCGGAGTTAGAAGCTGATATTTTTCAGAGTCACCTCTGTAGTATTTTGCCTTCTGTATTTCTTAAAATTTGAGTAATTAAAATACTACTCTTAGATTAACAACTTTGAGAAGGATTCTGCTTTTCCTCTCAGGATCTTTCTAGGGACTGTCTTGGGGTTGGAGGAGTGTCCTGTAAAGTGGTGTCTGCCCCCTCTTGATCCCAGGGCTGGGCGGTGCCTTTCCCCCTTTGGATTTCAGCAGTGCCAAGTTGCTGGGACTGGGAGTCCAGCCATGGAAGATGCTGAAAAGGCTTGGCATCTCCTGGCACTCGGGGACCACCCTTGGATATTGCCATCTCATGTCTCCACACTTCCATGCCCAGCATTTTGCAAATGGAGATGCTGAGTTCTCTGAGGAACAGCTTGCTCCTCTATAGTGCCTACCACAGTTTCTCCTGATTTTGATTTCACTTTCTTATGTCATAATATAAAACCTGCTATGCATGGGTAACTGACACAAATTTCACAAACTTGGCTTTGACTCCTTGATTATTATTAAGAATTATCTTTCTGGGATTTCAGTGTTTGCTCTTCATTTTTCTTCTGACAGTATGATGTCTCCTGTGAGGACCTGATGGAGCAGAAATAATACTGTGTGTTTTAGGAGATCTTCCTCCTTGTAGCATGTATACTAAACAGGTTAATAAACCACTAGCTGGTGATCAATTTATGTAAAATAATCAGCAAGCCCAATCTGAAAATCACTTGATAAACTATTCAGTAAATGTATCTGCATAAATAACACACAGGAATAAATTGGAACCAGTTTGAGAGCATAAAAGGAGGGCTACATTTGCAGCATGGTTCAGAGACTGTAAATCAAATCAAACCAATTTTGTCTCCTGTTCCACCTTTTATTAGATAATCAAAATTCAGATCAGTCTCATGAAAAGATTTCCTTGTACTGCTTGAATCTCATAAGTAAGCCTGGCTCTGCTTGCAAGTGAGCACCGCCTCTAAAAGAGTGGAAACACTGCCTGCTCACATCCCAAGTGTGAAATAGCTGGAAAGTAAAATACATTTCAAGAAACATTTTGTTTGAATTTTGAGATGAACTGGAGGAGAAGGTGCTTAGAAAAGTGATGGGAAGTGGCTCTGTGTTAGAGGCATAACACATGGAGAACTCTTAAACTTCATGGGAAATTAACAGGTGTAGCTGGAGTGGGTAATTTCAAGAATGCAGCCCTAGGAGTTGATGCAGACCTGTGAATAGCATTACATCCAAGAGCTGTGTTATTGAAATTAACACATTATTGACTAGCATGGAAAAAAAAAAGACAGAGGAAACCTGTCAGCAGCATGGAAGTCTGATCATGACAGGCCGGCTCAAATGGCGGGCGTTGTGCAATATGGAAAGAAGCTGCAGGATCTCGGGGACAGCTTGGAGAAAAGAGCTGCTGAAGAAGAAACAAGTTCACTGTGAAGAGCACTGCACGTAGGAGAAGGGCCTCTAACAGAGGCAATCTAGTGAAGCCAACTTCAGCTTAGACAAGAAAGATGTACTGGCAATATTTTGTCATACAGAAGAAAATTGAATTCTTACCCAGAATAAGGAGAAAAATAATTGGAATCTAGTGTGATTGTGAAATTCCCTGTGTGGTAATCCGGTCTGGAGACAATCAGCCAGGTACAGCTTTATCTGTCATTGCCTGACAAGCAGAATTTCCAAAGCAAGACTTCCAAAGGAGCCAGCAGAGATTGCTGTTAGCAGCAGAAGTCCATCAGCTGTCGTAAGGGCAGAGCTGAGCACCTCCTGTGGCAACTGTTCACGCATAAACTCATGTCCTTGGGACATAAAGGCGTTTGCTGTAAATTGCTGTTGGTTTCACTGGGAGTAAAGCCAGCCTTTATAAAGTTGCTAATAGACCTCACATGGACCAACTGTAACTTCCCTGGCTCTGTTTGCTTACACCATCAGCTGAAGACTCCACATTAGACAAATTTTAATATGAAGTGGCAGCTGGGATTTCTAGTGGACAGGGCTGTAGATGTGATGAGCTTGAAAGTAAGATAACTACCTGCTGCCAAGATGCTGCGCTTGTCTGTGCCTCTCTTTCTTGAATGAGATGTTTCAATGTCTTATTAGCCCATCGGTAAGGAATGCAGGCGCTCACTCCTGTTGTGATTGGCAGTGAGAGGCTGCCTGCTTGCAACAGAACTTTCTATGTGAAATGCTCAATTTATCAAACTGAATCAGAGTGTGAGTGATAGGAAGTATCTGCAGTACAGTTCTGCACAGTGCTCTGCACAGCCTATACCAATCCAGTTTTATGTTCCCCAGAAACTAAACCGGCCATGAGTTCACCAGGCCTGGGGGCTCCTAGGGTGTGTGGTACATGGCACCAAACAAGGAGGTTCTCTGCCTCAGAAGAAGCTCTGTTATGTTACCAAAAAAAAAAAAAAAAAAAGTGCTTAGTACTTGTTATGTTACATTGACTACATTAAAGGAATGATTTATAGGTAGAGAAAGAAAAAAAAGGCAAAGTATGCATCTTACCAAGGTCTACCAAGGTTACAAATTCTGATAAAAAGAAATCATTTACATTGAGGCATTTGTTTAATTTATTTCAGGTGAGGTCAGATCTTTGATTCTTTCTTTAAATAACTGGGAAGTTTTTACAGATTCCACAATGTGTTCAAGGTAGGTTATGCTTTTGCAAGAGAGCTGCTTTCAGAGAGCTGCAAATACTTATGTTCTGATGGAGGTGGTACTAAACAAAGAAGAGTTACATAAATGCCTTGTAGCATAGGCTTCATGTGTTAGGAATATTAAAAATAACTCCTCAATGCTCACAGGGTCTTATTTCAGTAAAGCGTGCTGTTTTCCATCCTTTTATGCATGACTTCAACTACAAAACCATTATGGAATTGATACGTATCTGAATATCCAATCTACAATGCCCCTTGGCAAAACCCAAGTGAAAATAACAGGTCTAAAGAGGGAAAATGCATTTAATATTCATATACGGATTGACTATATAGTCAATACACTGGCTTGCCTTGTTGCTTAGCCTTCAGTTAAGTGTAACCGTTTTGTGTCCAATGTCCATTAAACATCAGTGAAGCAGCAGACAAGAAATGACATTTTCCTAAGCAGAGAAGTGGTCCCAAATGTAAATCTGACTTCTCAGTTCTGTTAACGAGACCAGGCCCAGCTTTGAACACCTGCATGCAGTCTTCCTGAGGATTCAGGGAGGGTCTTGAAGTCACGCTCTCTTAACTCTGCTTTCCAATTTTATATGGAATCATAGCAAATCTCTTCCTGCCCTTTTAGCCTGGCTTCTTGTGTAAAATGCCTGTGCGTATGATGGAGTCTGTCATACACATTGTTCGTTGCACAGTAACTTCTGAAGTGGTCCAGCTTCAGTGACATTTTCCCAGGAATCAGAAGCCTCAAAACATAATATTCTTACAAGCATAATGAATATAAACAGCTGGATGAGGAAAGAAGTGTCCTCCACTGCAAAAAAAAAAAAAAAAAAAGGTTGCAGTGCAAATTCCTCATAGGCATCCAGGAGTTAGTAACCATGAGAAAAGTTCAGGATAGACCCCTTTTATTCATAGGCATCAAAAATTTTAACCACCAGACATGGACTTACAGTAAAATAGGCTGTTATACAGCTGTATGGGATCTTTTACCTGTTTTCTTCGCTAGTCTGGGAAACTATTTTTCAGGTTTCAGCACAAGATTTGCTCCTATCTGAGATGAGCAAAGAGGATTTTCCAGAGTGGGATAGGAACCCAGTACCTTTGAAGATTGATGTGCATATGCAAACCAGTTCCTCAAAAACTCAATAGACACCTGATTCACAGAGCATGCAGGAGTAATTGCAGCTGGATTGTAGTCCTGAAGAAAATAAAATGATTCCGTTGAAGAGTTGGGTTTTGCTTTTTTGTTTTTCTGGTATCGATTTTTTAAATCTAATAAATTGGGAGGAAGAGAACAGAGAAAGATCTCTCAGGGCCTTTCGACCCTGTGTGGAGATGAGGAATAAAACCTAAGTAAGTAAAAAATGTTGACTATTAAAGATGTTTTTAGGAGTTACTGGAAAATTTGAATACCACAAATTACTTATGGGCAACACAAATTCCCATGTTTTTATATTCACAAAGGCCATAAAACTAATGCAGGAAACTTAATTTTCCTTAATCTCACATACAGTGTATAAATCAAATACTTTTAACAGGAACACTGTTTTTAGCACGTAAAAGCCTCTGAGAACTTCTGACTGTTTAAAATCTCCAAGGTGCACGTACCTGTGCTTCCCGTTATCTTTCTCCTCTGCATGGCAAGCACGGGGTGCAGACTTCCAGTTTTCATCAGACATCTCCGAGCCAAAATACACTGAGCTGGTGTCAGCGTAGATGGTTGGCTCACGTTTAACATTGCAGCAGAACATGTGATTATATTAGTTTGAAGTTTTATGAACAAGGCAGTGTTAAGAGATGTTTCGTCTTAATTGCTGCCAGGACATGAGAATGGATGAAGAATACTGGGGGAAGGAG
This sequence comes from Aythya fuligula, assembly GCF_009819795.1. Lineage (NCBI taxonomy): Eukaryota > Metazoa > Chordata > Aves > Anseriformes > Anatidae > Aythya > Aythya fuligula. The sequence goes on from NC_045564.1 coordinate 7,151,950, forward strand.
TAGCCTTGGGACCGTTGTGGTGGAGGTAGCGCTTGGCTGACATAGTTTATGTCATTCAAGTCAGATTTCAGTAAAAGGTTTCCAATTCTGTTAAATGGGTCCAGCAACCAACAGTAAGGCTGAATCTGTGTAAGGGGAAATCTCTTGAGATTAGTGTTGCAGTGGAAAGTAGATCATGAAGATACTTCAGATTTAGGAGTATGGTAAATTTATGATTCCAGAAGGGAAGGACTGAAGAGAGTAGTTTTCTTCTGAATCTGTCATAGCCCACAGCGAGGAGAGACAAGCTTTTTCTAAAGTTATGGCAGACACTTGTTTTCCATGTGTCCCTCATGGTAAGGCTAGGGTTTCTAAAAGAAAGAAATGAGAAAAAAAATTGTGAGTAATTTTTTCTGTGACCCTAAAAGCTAAGCTGGGAAATGACATTTTTGAGAGAGAATGGCTTTATATGAAGTAAATTGTCAAACAGGACTGTTCACTTAGGTGCAATTTACCTCGTTTTAAGGTCTTGGGTGGGATTTCTAAAAGAAAACAGCACATTTTTATTCCGTATATGTATGTTTGTACTTCTATATGGAATTCTCTCTATATATATGTATTTCAAGCATACATAAATATATGTTTATAGGTATGCGTTTAGTCTTTAGAGTTGCAATGAGAAGGGCCATTTTTCTGGAACATTTTTCTTGCTGTTGTTTCAGAGGCTGTCTGTCACGATGTAGTCGAAGATAAGGATGAAGAGGAGAGTTGCTCCTCCAGCAAGGCGCACAAAGAGTGCTGCTAGAGGTGAGTTTACCAGCTGTGAAGATAGCACAAAAAAAACACACTTATGGAAGGGAAAGACTTAGATGTTTTTGTAGAGGCAATGCCAGCCCAGATTTTTTTTTTCCTGGGGTTATGGTTAGGGATTTAGAATGAAAGCAGATGAGATCATTGTCTACAGATCCTGTTGTCACCAAATAAGATCAAATAGATTTCTGTTGGTCTAGATACAGATATTGCTATTGCGAATACATTTTTCACTGTAATTAGAAATAAGTTTTTTAAAATAATGTGATGTGTGGAGCAGTTTTCATATATGTTTGTATATATGCATGGTACGATTTAGAGAAAGAGCAATCCTTGTAGGATTAAATGCATTTATATTATTTTTTGTGGGGGCACTCCTTACCTGGATATGTTTTTTGCCGGGGATTTAGAAGGAAAGCAATGAGGTGTGAAGTTTCCTACTGATTATTTTATGGCCCATGGAATTAGGGAGAAAAATGGTGTTTGGTAGGAGCAAGCGGCCTCAGATTAGTTTTGATGCAGGGACTGCATAACTGAGCATGGTTTTCTTGGGGATTGCAGAGACAGGTGGAGTGCAGCTTTCTGAGAGAAAGGTGATCTTCCGTGACTTCTGCTGTGCCCAGGGTTTTGTAGGAGCTCTGCTGACACAGGGTAGGGGTTTCCAAAGGGGAGGAGAGTATTTTTCTTCTGACACTGTTGGAATTGGATCAAGAGGACTTCTAGGAGCAAATGGTGAATTGCCCTGGTGCTTAGAGAGGAGAGAAAGGGACAGATACAGGAATGGTTTCATCATTCTGCTGGGGCAAAACTGTTGTGGTTTTGGTTTGCTTGGCTTGCATTAGCTTTCTGGTCTTAGAAAAGGACCTCTTAGCTGTAGCAAGTGCTTGAAAATTCTTTTATGGTCTATATAGATTCATAGACAGCGAGCACATCTGTAGGAGTGCATGGCTTCGTATTGGTGTAGGCACTGTTTAGTTTAGGTTTGCTTTCATTAAGTTTCACACACATCAGGTTAGGATTTCAGAAAGGAATCATCATGCAATTTTCCTCTTACATTTTTTTGTACTCTGGTTGTTAGAATGCAGAACAATGCTTTGTAGGGTTGAATAGATATTCTTTCTTTATTATGTGTACTATCCATGCAGGTATATTTTGGTCAAACTTCAGGATAGATGTCAGGTTTCAGAAAGAATCAATTAGGAGAATGGTTCTCCACTGATGCTGTTTGACCCACAGCAGGTACCAGTTCTGAACGAGGTGATGTTTTTTGCAAACTGTAGTTACTTAAGTTTTGTTTTCCTCAGGATTTAGGTTACATGCATTAACCTGTAACACTATGAAAAGCAAATATTAAAGGAAGATGGTTGGAATGAAAAATTGTATCGGAAGAAATGAATAGTTTTGATTCAGCTCCGTGAGCGATACTTCTTATGCCAAGTTTATGATTGACATTGGAGTTTCAGAAAGGGAGCAGGGAAAACTTCATTTTCTTAAAGTTGAGCGTTCCACCCAGTTCAGATAAGGACCACTGTTCACAGGGTAAATGGCATTTACTTCATTTGAAGTAAATATTGGCCAGCCAGGTTTAAAAGTGTCATAGGTTTTAGGTCCTAGAAACAATAAAAGAAAACTCTGGTTTCCTGCTGCTTCTTGTATGGGATAGGCTGTTTGGTAGAAAGCTTCTCCCAGTGCATTCTGTTGAATATGTGCTTGAGGATTTGGGGTTATTTCATAGCAGAACAGGACTAAGGGAGCACCTATATTTTTTGTAAGTCCTGCTGTTGCACTGCAGTTTGTGGCACCTCCATCTGACTGAAGCAGATCACCTTTGAGAGAAAAGGCAAGAGGAGGAAAACCAGGCTGGTATGTTTCCAAGGAAAGCCATAGTGCTTGAGACTTTCAGGCATCTCTGGAGGCTGGGCAACCAAGGCACATAGAGAACCAAGAGCACCAGGCCAGGGAATGACCCCTGCTCCCCAGAAAGCCGAGTCGTACTCTAAATGAGACCCAGGGGTCAGACTCAGTGTGTTTGCCCCGTGTCTTTCTTAAAGCTGTCTGGAGGAGGCATTGGGGTGGGGGTTGCCCTGGTATCGTGGAGTCCTAAAGTGACAGAAAAGCAGGTGAGCTCTGTGTGGCCCTGCAAGCTCAGTGGCATGATGAAGGCTGGTAGGAGCATGCAGCATCCAGAAACACTGTGCAGAGAGGAGGTTATGAAGAGTCACTAAGAAGTTGCTCTATAAGCTAAAGGCAAAGCCCAGAGAATAGAAAATACGATAGCAATGTGGCATGGTTGCACCCAGGGGCTCATTCCAGGACATTTACTAGAATGTAATTGGCTCTAGGGTTATTAATGGGGTAGTGTGGCTTAGTAACTCCTAACACACTTGAGCAGGGACTGTGTGAGACCTTGCAGACTGTCTTGCCATCACAGCTATGCTTAAAGGCTTAAAGGCAGTAAAGCTTCCACATTGGCAGCAGATTTCTAAAAGTCCATCAATGAACAAAGCCAGTGAAGCAGCTGAGTTCACCCCTGTCCTAATCCCCGTGATTACAGCAGAGTAGCACCGAGATGTGCTGGAGTGAAATGAGATCATTAAAAAAATAGCAGTAACTGAGCAGCAGCAGATGTGTCAGCCCAGGGAGGTAGCAAGAGCTACAGCAAGGAAGGGCAGGGTGGTTTGGGGACAAAGCCTGTGATATCCAGAGCTCTCACAAATGCTGGTCATTTTTAATGGAAGCTGCTGGAGCTCAGCAGCAGTAGAGCTTGTCATTTCAAAAATAAATGTTGTAAAGGTAACGTTATGCCCTGTTTCAGAAGGAAATGACAACAGTTTCCCCTTTGGAAGACTTCCCAGAGCCGAGCCGACGATTCAGTTTTGCATGAATTAAAGCATATACAGATTCATTCAGAGGGGCAGTGAAGGTGAGAAATAAATGCCTCAGAGACAGAAAAAAGCAGAGACAGATGTGGTGTGTATGAGGTTGGCAGCCCTGCACAATGCAGCAGTGTAGGCACGTGGCCTGCCCAGAAATATAGAGACTGAGTCAGAAAGCTATCAGAGCAGTCCTCGTCATCCCTTGGAGGTCAGAGAGGCTCTTAAGGATGGAGCTAAGCAGTGGACTCGCCTGCCAGCTACATCCTGCTATACCACAACAGCTGGCAGGAGGCAAATAGCATTGCAAAATTATCTCTGAAGGGGAACCATCTGAGCAAGGAGTTTAGAGACAAAGTGTCGGACATACAGGCCAGGTCTGAAAGAGAGCCCTCAGCCTCCTTTCACATTGTACTGAGTGAGATTCCTGTTAGAAGTAGCCCTATGGTGGATCCGCTAGGTATTGCAAAAAATGCTGAATCCATCTGTAGCCTTTACTGCAACAAAGTTCTCTTAATCTTTTTTTTATGCGTTTTATGGGAATTTGCAAGGACTGTTCCAAAAAGCATATGAGCAAGGCAGATAAATCTGTCTGTGGTTTTGTGTAGTGTATGCAGTTGGTTTTCTGTAGAGGTTTCTAGTTGGATGTTATTTTGGGTAATATTGATTGGTGTTATTTTCCTTTTGAGCCTGGCCAGGGTTTTGTAAAATCATACCTGTGTGAATTGAAGTCCCTTCTTTAAGGCTGAGAAGGGCAGGAACAATGATGGAAGAAAAGAGCTTTATGATTTTATTTTTTCCACACATCTGGAAAGCACCTTGTGCTTTTCTAAGTGGAATGTTCTTATAAGAGCAGTGCTGTGGGGACAAAAGACAAGCCTGGAGGGCAGCGACCCAGCAGCAGCCCGGCTTGCTGCTCCAGGGGCTGGTGAACTCCACAGGGAGCCTTTCCTGAGCAGAGCTGTTCACTGTCCCCAGTACAGGGCACTCGGGGACACTTCACCTCCCCCTGTTCGCCACACTGCACTTTCTTAGTCTTTTTACACCATTTCCTTCTTCAGGGCACACACAGATGAGGCTCTGTTTTGTTAGCGGCGCCACATCCTGCTTCAGCACGTACCATCTGACCACATCTTTGTGGAGGGGTAAATATATTTTATTTCTGGATGGAGAACTCTTTTAGATGCTTCTTGAATTACTGGAAGGTATTGCTTACCAGTAACAAAATGCATTAGTCGTATGTACAGCCAGTTCTGCTTCAGAGATTTCTCATTTGGCTATGATCATTTGGGTAAGTGATCTGTGATATGTACCTGAAGAGTCCTAGAAAATCTTTTACTGGCAAATAAGACGTAGCTCTGACCTTCAGCAATTGGGAAAAAATAGGGAAATGGAACTTAACAAATCTATACGTGTTTTTACAGTGGCTCTCTTTTTATTAACTCAGTGAAGCCATTTTCAAAATTACATTTCAGAGCTTTTAAATGACCATAGTCTCTGGACATGTCGTTATTTTTTGGCTTTTCAATACATATGTACTGTATTTTCTCCACAATATACATTTTTTGGTCCTTTTTTCCTCTTGTTCGGAGAAATTTTGATTTATTCAATGAAAGCTAATTAATTTAGGAAAAAAAACGTGTCATCCACAAGGGAAGATCAGCAAGCAGGAGTATTTGGGCAGTGCGTGTTTAATAGAAATCATTCTTTGTGTAGTCGATTACATTGAGGTTAAAGGGAATAGAATTTGGACATCAATTTGATCACTGAGTGAGGATAAGGTTTCCTGAATCTTTCTACACACCAGCAGCTGTATGGACATTGAAATGCTGCTGGTCTTCTGACACCAGTCTGGGTGTCAGGGTATGGTCACAAACGCACTACACTGTATTTGTGCGTTTGGTGCCCACAGCGTGTTTCATGCAGGATTTCAGAAAATGTCTTGAGAAGGAAAGAGTGAAGAAATCTCTCCCATGACATGCAAAACTCCTGGCATGATGAGCGCCCCATGCTTGGTCTGGGGTAAGAGATCTGCCACTCTTGTGCTCATTGCAGCCACACAAACCCCCTTGTGTGCTCCTGCCTCTTGCAGGTTGAGTGCTGCTCTGAGGTTGGTTATTCTTTGCGTGTTTGTGCCTTCTAGTGGTTTGGGGTGGAAATGAGGCAGGCAGGGAGGTGCTGGGAAGGGGGTTTGACTGCAACCAGTTGGCTGCACTGTGCAGAGGGGTTGGGAAGTGCTGCTGAGCTGCAGTGCTTTGGAGTTTGAATTCACCTCCTTGGGCTGGAAATGGCTGTAGCACTCACAAGACTTTGGTTCTGAGGATTAAAATAAATATTCTGTTCTATACGGTTCTCTTCCTGGGGGCCAGACAGATGTTTATCCCCCATGAGGGCTTGTTTCCCCTTGCTCTGCTGTGCTGATACGGTGAGTTGTGAGGCTGTGCTGTGAACCAGACCACCAAAACCTGGGTGAAAAGACAACCTCCTTGCCTGCACCTCCTTTTGTAGCACGTGTTGTTCCCATAGACATGGTGGGTGTAGACAGATAGCAGCCTTTTGAAGGCAGTGAGGCATTATTGCTCTGAAATACTGATAATGCATGATACAACAAGAATCTTACTGGTTAGCATGTATGTTTGTATTCTAACACACACATACAGTTTATACGTCCATTCCTAGATTTGCATCAAGCCTGGGGCTCACACAATAGCCAAAAGATGGTTAGTCCAAGATCCCCTTGGACTGTAGGGCCTTGGAAGCAGCCAGCACCAACACAGCTCATCTACCCTGGGAAATGACCTTCTCGTTTGCATGCAGTAAAGCTGCAGTTCCTGTAAAACTTGAGCACGGATCCTGTTTGTTTGTTTTATCAGTGTAAGTGGGGTTGGCACTGGAGTCAGTACTACCTGCCTGCTTTGGAGGTGTGCATAGTTTCCACTGGGGGACTCTGGGAGAAAGATATGAAAAAAGGGGCATGGAGGTCATGAAAAAGGGTCATGAGGTCTTGAAAAATCCTCTTTCCTTAGCAACCTGGATGTTAGATCCTGAGGCTTACCCAGGCTCGAAGGTGCTAAGTGGGTCTCTGAGTGCTCTGGGCACAGCCTGCCGCCTGCCCCAGGACAGTGCTGTGCCTGCCCCACTGCTGGCAGCCCGCCTTGTGAGGAGAGACATCCAGCTTCAGAGAGCCTGTGGTGGGAGAAGAGGGTGATGTTTAGTTGGATGAATCCCCACTCTGCCCCCTCATGAAGGCAGCCTGCACAGCAGGCTGATAGGCAGCCGGAGGCAGGGAGAGGAAATATTCTTGTGCCCCTCCTGTGGCGGAGCCCCCATCGTCAGAAGCCACCCTATTTCCCCAGACCCTGCATCTGGGCTATACAGGTGCCTTTGCTGTCGCAGGAAGTGCTGGGAAGGTATATTTGTCTTTCATTTTGTGTGTGGGTTTTTTTTTTTCTTATTTTAAGTATTAGTGTTTGTTCTGCTTTTCCTTTTTGAGGGGGGAAATTCTGTCTCGCGGAGAGATGAAACTTGACATGCTGCAATAAACAGCCGGTGGGCTAGCTATAAATTTAGACAATTTTGAAAACTTGTCATACCGCTTGTATTCTGAAGTTGTGCTATCTATCGCGCTGGGTTAACAGAGAGCTGAAATAAGGGCTAGCTGCACACCGGGTGATCACAGGAAAAATACCACAGTGACAGTGGGCACCACAACATTTTCTAATGCAGTGTTTTGTGTCTTATTTTAAGGTAAGGTGACCTCAAAACCAAGCCTGTGTGAGGGAATGTGTAGGTTTAACGCAAAGTGTGACTGAAATGGATGGATGTTTAAGAAGCTCCTTAGCCCTGCCAGGTGGCCCCTTACTGCCCAGCAGTTATATGGGCAACCTCATCTTCTTCATCTTTGTCACTGCTCTTGAATCCATCGAGTTTTGGTCCACAGTATAATAGCAGCCTAAGGGGACTGTCTCTGGAAAGTATTTCATTTTATTCTCTGAATCCAGGTGGGCTTTTTTTTTCAGCATGACCTCTGGAGCATAGTACAAAGATTGAGGTAAGTTTTCTCATTTAAAAGACCAATATAAGGTCTTTGTTTGTGGCCAGAACAGTTCTTTCTATTCCTACCTCCTTCGCTGTCTGCTGGAAATGCCCCCATGCTGCACCATTGTTAAAGCAGCTTTTTGCCAGTACTTGATGGGAACTACACCAATTATCACCTGAGTACCTGGGATTGTTCAGGGAATCTCCTGGCTAGGTCAGTAACTGCAGTGGAGCTGGGCAGGGAGGGGGAACACTTTGAATTCTTGGTGAACTTTATTGTTTTGGATGATCCGAAAAGGCCAATCCCCCTCACTTCTTCATCAGGCCATATTTTTAATTCCATCTGTTTTTATCATGATTTATTTTGGAAGACATAGAGAGGCATTTTGGAAAAGATGAGGAGGGATTCAGCAAGCCAGTATGGTTCTGTTCCTCTGGTTTTCTTGCAGGCCTGCTCATTTTGAGGGGAAAAAGTAGAAAAAGGCTGTTTTCCAGGAAACAGATTTACCCTGCAAGACCTGAGACATTTTAGAGAAGGGGTCAGTGTGTTGTAGAAGTGTTTGCATTTTGTGTACAGGCTTGGCAAAAGTAGAGTGAATTATTTTAGGCCCCAAGATGAGAATATATGTGTGAGAGCTGGTCCCAGAGTTCATGAGTAGTGGTGCTTAGGTTAAGGAGCTAATGCAGAGCTTCTTTCAGAACTGTATTTGCAGTATTTGTTACGACAGGATGTGGTACTGAAAGGTCTACAGGGTTTCTAAGGCTGCATGTATCTTTTCTTTTTTTTTTTTTGTGCCATATGTGAGACAAAGCTATTAAAACCCATTTCTATCACAGTCTGTTCCCAGCATCACAATGTGGAAATACTGCTGCAGCTAAATTCGATATCCAGTATTTTGGTGGTGTGAAGAGGGCTGTTTTACCTGCTTCTTCCTGACTCTGAAACAGCACCATGAGAGCCATACAGTCCTCTGCCAAAGTCTAGTTTAGAACTGTGAGAAGAAAGAAATTATCCTTTTCTTTCCTTTACTGAGATGCCTTTAAAGTGCCTTTCTCCAAATGGCTCGAGACAGTTTCCCTACAAACAATTAAAATAAAAAGGAAACCAGCAAGTCTTGAAACACAAAGGCTAACCAAAATAAATCAAAACCCATCTGCCTATGCAAAATAGCCTTGACTAAAGCACATACTTTCTTATGAAGTGTAATTTACCAAATACTTAGATAAACAGCAGTAGTTTGCCTATTTGGCAGCATCAAAGGATTTCCTATGTTTCTTGATCTTACTTCAGCTAGTACCAACTCCTCTCATTAGTTTAAACCTGAAGGGGGTACTTCTCAGGATTGAGGAATACTCTTGAAATGGTTTGAAATAAATGCAGGAGATCACTTTACTTTTGAGCTCTGTGTATATAAGAGATACCCAGTAGTATATAAACCATCTTCCAGACGTGTCCAGCACCTGATGAATCTGGGTTGAACAGAGCGGCCTGGACACACTAGGAGGGAAAGCAGCATGTCGGGGGGAGCCCGGGCCTCCTCTGCTTTCAGTAAAGCTCGAATACTCGTCTGCTTTCCAGGGGAGAGAGGAGAATGCACCGGGAAGATGAAAAATTTTGATGTATATAGAGAATAATAATATTTTTCTTCTCCCTAGGCCTAGGCAGCTTGGGTAAAGGAGAGGAATTTGGACATTAGCGAGAGCCCAGCTGATGTTCACAATGGCTGCTCTCTTGACTTCCATCACAGCAGATAGTGCCAGCTGAGAACGGAGGCTGTGCTTGTAGCTCTTTGAATGATATAAACCGGCCATTTTCTCTCAGTGCTGCTCCCGTCATGAGAAACCATCTCCCAGAGAACAGCTGGGAAAAGCCACAAATGGGAAGGACAACGGGGTGACAGGAGGGGAGGCTGTTCTGCCACCAGTGCAGAGGAGCTGCTCTGTCATCAAGGGTGGCCGTGCAGGGAATGGGATTTCTCCAAGCTGAGATGTGGTCAGCCCCTTCGCGCCACATGGGACAGGGAGGCACAGCTGAAGCCTTTCTCCACGTGGTTCTTGTGATATGGGTGAGCTGAGCTTTAGAAGTATAAGGGTAAGAAATAGATTCAGTTACTTGTGGCAGCCAGCAGCACAGGAAGCAGAGGGAGATCAGGCTCACAGGTTTGACTGTATTATCACTAAATACTGTGCCCTCAATTATGTATGTACTGGAGAAGGGAAAGCAAGTCCATTTTTTTTTCCTCCTTAGTGTGAAGAGAGCCTTCATTAGCTGTGCCTTGACATGGTGATTTCAGCACCAGTGCCTGCATTAAGATTTCAGATTTTATTAGGGCATCAAGCAAAGACAGTAAGCCAAAGGATTTTATTTTATTTTTTTTTTAATTTAAAAATTAGATGCAAATGCCTTTATGGCAGTATCAAAATGTGTTGCAGTTACAGTATTTCCCAAATGGAGGGTAGAAGTTATTTACAAAAGCTTGTTTCAAAGGCTAAGGGCTCTGCACCTATTATCTTGTGAACTTCCTTAGATGACAACAATAAAAAAGGACAGACTCCTTTGTTCGGCAACAACCTGTGAATGGAATGAATTCAGGAGAGACACTTTGCTAAGGCAGCAAAGTCCTCAAATATTACAGGCAGTGTGCCAAGTTCAGTACAGCAATTGCATTCACAAAGGCTACTAAGAAACAAAGATAAATGATCACTTAGTGCACCAGAAGTGCTTATTTTCTCTTTCCCTTTCCCTCTCTTTCCCATGAAGTGTGAAGAAATGCTCTCACTTCAGCATTTCTGCTGGTTGTTTTAGTTTCCATATGGAAATCTACGGGTGTAAGGATATTCCTTCTGCTTTTCCTCCTGCTGTCAGTGAGGCTGTCAACTTGGAGAACATTGGGGTAGGAGTGGATCCTTTCTCTGTAATTAAAAAATAGGCTATAGGAAGGCTGCAGCTCTATAATGTGCTCCATGTTGTGCTCCCATGTATTTTGCAAGAAGATGCTGGTCATTAATTGGAAAACATTAAAAAACAGAAAGACCACTCAGTGCTTACCCCAGGTGTTTCTAATGGTAAATCTTGTAAGTTCTAAAGATGTGTTTCTTTACAGTTTGAAATAGGTGTTTCAAACTCCAGATCATTGTTCTACCTTTTACCATTAGTTAAAAGAGTCCCTTAGTGCCTCATGTTTTCTTCCAATTAAGTGCTCCTTTCACATTCCTGGGACAGTTGTGAAGTTAAAGGGGAGAGCACTTCTGCCAAGGGATCCTCCCCTTCGGTTCTGGGTGAAGATGTGGCAATAGAGAGTCCCACTTGCCTGAAAATGCCTCTGAATTGGTTCAGATGCTTGGCACATAACAGAAGAATCCCACTGGATCCTTTGGGTGAACAACCCTGCTCCTCTTTTTTTTGGCAAAAGGAATCCTGTTCTTAGTGGACGGGTTAATAATTCATTCTTTGAACCTAATTTTGCTTTTGCTTAAGCCCTTCTCCTGCTCAAGGAAAGATGTATTATTTTCTAGTACCTACCCTATCCTATCCCAACCTCTGTATTCCAATATGGAACAGGTGAGATCTGTATTCATTTTGTGTGTGGTAGTCACAAAGGCAACGCGTGGCTTTGGGACATGCTTCTCAAAGAGCACATTCCCAGATGAGCCCGTAAATTCTGTATCTTAAATCCTTTAGCATGTGGCAAATTTCCTCTCCTAGGCAGGTAGAAAGATGGGTTATAGGGTTTGAAAATGTAGTCGGCAATTAATTAGGACTGGCAGAGAATTATTTGAATTTCTCACCTTTTGTTGGGTCGAGTTGGTGAGTTTTGGGTTTGACAATGAAAGATCATGAGGTGTCTCACCCACGTGTTTGGGTATTTGATGTTTCAGCCATCCTTGAGAAGCACCATCAGAAATTGGTCTGTATGGGGACGTCTGGTTTGGAGATCACAAGAGAGCTGTTGCCAAGCTAGAGCAGCTTCTAGATCCTTCTCACAGAAACCACCCCTATGGCCCCCTGCTACCAAAACCTTGCCATGTAAACCCACTACAAGAGGCAGCAGGCACAGGTTGCAGCAAGAGCAATGCTCGTTGGGTCAGTGAGAAAGCTGTTCACAGCGGGAGTGGTTAGGCAAGGGAGCAGGTTGTTGTACCTGTTGGTCCCAGTTCCCCTACCTGCTGCGACTTCCATCGCAGATTTTGAGTACTCGTCCAGAGGAGGTGCTGAGCAGTCTGGTCCCGGTCTGAAGTTAGCCCTGCTCCAAGCAGAGGTTTGACTGGAGACCTCCGGAGGCCCCTTCCAACCTGAATTGCTCCGTGCTCACTTGGCTGCATGCAGTGAGTGCGCTGCACATTACCGTAATGCATGCTTTAGACAATGGTTACAGCCCTTGAGCAAAGGCAAATACATGTAAGATCTTAAAGCAATATTATCATCACTCCTAATGAATTCACTGGCTGTGTAAATATTTATAAACACGCAGCTTCCACAATGTAGTGTTGTAGTTTCCTAAAGATCTCTGGCTAGAAACAAAAGCCTTAAGAGCTCCCCTGTCCCTACTTAGCACGGCACTCTTGGCTTGATGGTGAAACCTGCCCGTTGAGTGCCCATCTGTATTCGTTTTGTCCCCCTGAAGTGCTAATCCTGTTTATCCTGTTGCCATAACCCCACTAAGTCTATTTATTTGCTGATTAGCACTAGGCTTGATTATTTCCTTTAAGTACTGACAAAACATGCTGAAAACAAGGTGTACACACGGCAAAATTTGGATAAACAGAATTATCAAGGAAATGCTAGAGAAAGTCCAGGACACAGCACCAAAGATGCTGAGGGAGGGAGAGGGAGATGTCTGTACACAGCTATTAGTCTTAGCTGGAAATCAAGGGGAGATTTAAGTGAATAATGTGGGAAAACTGGGAATTACATAGGTGCCTGAGATAAGGGACTGAGATTTTTCATCTCATGACAGCTGATCAAACTCCACTTACTTCAGTGGAACTGCACCGATATATTATAGCTGAGGATCTGCCCTTGTGGTTTGCAAAATCAGCTGCGAATATGTAATGGGGATGGCTTGTGTTCCTTCCGAAAATCTGAGACCTTTGAAATAAATCTTCAGCACACTTCATCTGTTGCTAGAGGACGACCAGTTGCAGGAGAACGGAAGGACCTCATGCGGCGTCAGAAAAGACAGCTCGTACCAGTGGTGCCCTGTGGCTTTAGAGTGACCTGGAGGACAAAGCAGCACGTAGCATTTTGTCCTGTGCTCATTCCTGTGTCGAGCTGATAACCTTTTCTGAGATACCACGGAGCTTTTAACAGGCAGATGCCCCACCTAGTTTTAAAGACATCAGGTGATTGTATCAAGTCCCTAGTCCAATTTTTTCAATGCTTAATTACTCCTCACTATTAAAGGAAGATAATGCTTAATGAGGCCTGAATTTATGTGGCATCATCCCCTGCCCACTGGACCTTTTTATGTCTTTGTGTGCTAGGTTACGGAATTGCTGGTGTCTGAAATGTTCCCCCTGGATGGTTGGTTAGAGACCAGCAAGATTTGGTTAAGCTTTTAGGTTTCAGTTGTGGCTTTCTTACCAAGGTTTATGTCTCCCAAGACAACAGGCTATACAGCCTTAAAGTTGTTTATGCAGCCTGTGTTTACCTGGCTGAATTCCACCCAAACCCTTGTTTCCATTGGCTTCAGCCACCTCTGGCCCTGCAGGTCGAATTAATGACAACCACAAACACGACTGGAGACAGAATTTAAACTCGTGTCATCCAAAATAAACCCTAAACAAGAATGTCAGGGTCTACTCCAGACAGGATTGTCATAGCTTGTTTGGGGATTTCATTTGCCTGTTATCTCTAATTCAGCTACAAATAACAATTTCCTAAAATCAGTTCATGGGAACATACAGAGACGCTGTGCAGTAGTAATGAATTCACCTCATTAGTGCAATGAAAATAGCAGTTGTCTTAATGAATATGGAAACATATTTATTTAATGCGGACTTCTGGTGTCAGACTTCCGCACTTTTTGGAAGTAGATAATAGATGTGTTATCTGCCCAACTTATTCGCTCTTCTGTTTTTCACTCTTGTGGTTTCTTTGGTAAATGTATGGCATTAAATGATTGGAACAGCTTCAGTCTGACCCACAGAGCCAAGCTGAACCTTACAGCTGTTCTGTCTTGCTAGCTCCCCACAGACCAGTCCGAGGGTATCAGTGCCCGTCTCCTGCTACACTCGTGTTGTCTGCTAATGCAGTTAACAAACGTCAAAGGATGGTCCCTGCATATGGTACTGCCTTTGGTGGCAGTACTCAAGCCTGTTCCTATTCAGATATTCATATTTATTGAGTTTTATGCCTGGCTTCACTCTCAGTGCCTCCAACTCATCTTTGGGGAGGCTCGTCTTTCACATGAAAAAGCATAAAGTGCTTTTTCTCCATTTCCACAATTCGAAAATGGTCAGCTAGATTGAAATTTGGGCCCAAATTGGACACAAATATATCACCTGCAAATACATCTCTTAGGAAGTACAGCTTCGTGTTGGGCATGGATGGGTCAGAGAAATTTTAGATCATATCCAATTTATATCATATCCAAGTATCCGGAAACAAAGGAAAAATGAGATGAGTGAGAGGCAGGGACAGGCAGGGAAAAAAGATTTGCTTCTGTCCTCTCAGGCAGCATGCTGCCTCTGAAGGTACTGAGTTACTAGAGTGCAAGCCAGGGTTGCATATATGTATAGATATATAGATATATAGATATATAGATATATATGTGGGAGGATATTTTGCACCCTCGAGCTCACTGGACCTTCTGTGTGGCACCTTACTTGTAGACCAGCAGATAAATACCACCGTGTATTTTTAGCATCTTCTGCCATCGTGGATATGAGGCAAGAGCAGGCCCATTTGCTTTCTGCACAGCAGTAGTTCCCCCCAGTGAGGGTTAGGAGTAATTAAAATGGCTGCTCCACAATGAAAAACGCATCGTAATGCCTAATTACAAGAACTTCTGAATTAGGAGCCATAAAATGCCTGCTGCTCCCCACCACCCTCTGACAAAGGTGTTACTGTGGGACAGGCTTTGCTGCCTTTCAACTTCCATGGGGAAGTCTTATCCTAATTGCCCCGATGCGTGCAGCGGTGTTTTCCCTGTGGGAAGCTTCGTGCCTTCATTTCGTTGGTGGTCAGTAGGGACCTGCTGGGGCTGAGGAGGTGATAAGAGGGAATGTGAAGGTCCACATCGTGCTGTCCTGCTGTCCGTCAGTCTGGGAGGCACTTGCTGGCCTCCTTTCCAGCCTCACGGGTAAATGAGGCAGTGGTCTGGCTGCCCGCAGTACCCAGCTTCCTCTAACTCTTAAAGAATGCAGCAGAGTGCAATAACTTCCAGTGCTAATTGCTGACACAACCTGAATTATGGAGTCATAAACAGAGAACTTTTAGTATTGCATGGGGGATTATTTACAGTGGAGAAGTGTGTGAATACTGAATTCTCTGAGTGATTTCTGGGTGGATTTCACATTAAACTTACGATAACCACCTTGATAAAAGCCCTGAGAGAATAATTCCATCTTGTAGCTTTTTCGTGATTGCTATTGTACGGGTTATAGATCTTACACTTTTCATTTAGATATGCTAAATAGGTTTTTTCTTCCATTAATAATGAGAAAATTTCCCCTTTTTGTATGCTTTTCAGAATTAAAATTAGTATTAACATTATTTGGCTATCAGGTTGTGAAGGGAATTTCAATGATATGAGCAAGAAAGTTAATTTCATTTTTAAAAGGATATTACTGGGTGAAGAGCCACGCAAAGGAGAATTTATGGGATCAGTCTTCTCTCCAACAGTTTCGTGAGTGGTCTACAATTCTTTTCTTTTTGTAGAAGATGAGTTTTGGACAACCCCAGCAAGCTCAATGTTTAAGTTGAAGCTGCTGAAAAAAGCGCATTTTTGTAGGCTGTTTAGAGACCTCAGAGGAATGGTGATGGAAGGGCCAAGCCATGCCCTGCCTCAGTTTCTACTGAACCACAGCACAAATGAGTGCAGCAGCTTTCAAGTAGTCCCTGCTGGATCACAGCAGCTCTTTCTGGAGCTTCCCAAACTGACTGGGCAGCTGTTTTTGTGTTTCATGGCTGCTTTGTGTCGCTGTCCCCACTGCCCTCAATGGACATCTGGCTTCCTGTGACGTGCCTGGCAACTGTTTTCAATGTTTTTTTAAACAGCAGTTAGCAAATATGGCACATTATGGCTCTCTGGCATTAAACAACGAACTCCTTTCCCTGGCCTTTGTTCCTTGGGTTCTCCTTTCAGCTCCCACCCCCACAGTGCAAAACGTGGGCTCTCCCTGGGGAGCCCAGAGGGGACTGGTTCCTGGGTCAGTAGTTACCATGTTAGTCCAGTGCCAGAGCCTCTCCTGTCCATTCTCAGCCCTGCTCTGAAAGGCCTTGTCCCATCCATCACAGTAGAAAACAGGCTTTTTGCATCTGTTAATGCATCCTGCCTTTGTTTCCCCCTTTTAGGGTAAGCTGTTCAAATTCTAGCAGTCCTTTCCTCTGAAGGAAAGGAAAAAAGTGTATATATATATATATATATATATAAAATATATAAAAGTATATATATATAGTATATAGTATATAGTAAAAGTATATATATATTTATTTTTTTTCCTGTATTTTTTCCTGGACCTCTTAATCTTGCTTGGCACTCCCAGGTGGCATCCTATTTGCTAGAAATGCAGAGCCCAAATCTGGTGCTTCAGCCAGTGCTTTCACCCTGCTGGTGAGAGCAGAAGGATTGCTTCATGTACCTCACAGGCAAAACAAACCCTCATTCCTGTTAAAGAGCATTCTGGTGTTTGGGACTAGAGCTCTCATTTGTTAAATCATTTTCAATTCCAGGTCTGTTCTCCAAAGGATGTGTTGCTCTTCCTCGATTGGCATCATCTGCAGACTTAATAAGCACACTCTGTTTTATCATCCAGATCATTAGTGGAAGTGTTGAATAGTCCTAGACCCAGGGCAGCTCCCCGTGGAACACAGGTCCATCCCGCTGTTTCGTCAGTGAAACACTGGTAACAGCTTTCCATGTACTGCTTCCCAACCACTTTTGCATTCTTCAGCAGTGTGAAACTCCCTAGCTTCCTTAATTCAGCTATGAGAATGCTTTAAAAAACAGTGTCTAAAGTTAGGATATATGACATCTGCTGCTGTTCTTCTATCTACAAAACCTATCACCCTCTCACAGGAAGAAATTACATTGTTTTGACACAATTTGTTCTTTAGAAACCCATGGTGGCTGCTACCCAAGTCCTTCTTTCTCCTAGGTACATACAGTGCAATGTGTTCAACTATTTATTCCAGTTTGGTTTTTCATTTTCTTTTCCCAGGATTTCATGTTACTTCTATGTCATTTTTCCTTTCAGAGAAGGAGCCAAAATCAAGGATTTGGAGGAATGGATGCTGACAACGCCTGTCCCACACGTCAGTGCTGTTTGAGGTAGGAAAAGGGATGGTTTTGTGCAAGGGCCTGAGGTAGAAGCTCTCTGTATGAGTTTACCACATTTCATGGGTGACAAATCTGAGTGACCTAAGGCTCTTTGCAGAAGGTTCGCAGATAGCCTCCCCTGCTCACACAATTCTCGCTAGCATTTTCTTTTTTTTTTTTTTTTTTTTTTTTTCACACTCAAACTGTGAGTCAAGGACTACCAGCACAAGAACTCAAAACTGACCCTGATTTTTAAGTGTGATTTAGTTTCAGGTATAAACTTCACAGGCAGTTACAAAATGAAAGCTATCTGTTACAGAAAATGGTGCTGTTTTCTCTCTTTTCCTCAATTCCCTCCCCTGTAAACGAGGTCAGGAATGTTATGAAGCTAACATCATTAATGGTTGCAAAGTGTTTTGAGATCCCTGAATGGAAGGGCTTATATAAGCGGGAAAGTCTTATTAGGATAATTATAATTGCTAACCGTGGTGGCACAATATAGATCACTTAATGAATTATTTGGCTTTTCCTTTCTTTCTCTCTCTCCCCCTCGGCTCCCCAAAGCAACATAAACAGACCGATTTTAATTGGCAACCTTCATTTCTAGCAAATGGATTTTTCACTGAAGTTCAAACACAGCAGCAGCATTTAGAAAATGCAAGTTGGTTTCAGATCAATTGGAATTTGCAGGGCCACAATGAAGAGGAAAATTTCCACACCCTTTCAACTAGAGAAGCACACACTGAACTTGCCTTTTGAATTATGAGCACTTCTCTCTCCATTACCTTGCGGTGTGTTCACTGCAAGAGCTGTCTGTGCTCAGCTGTTGACAGATGCTTGTGGCTAATATGATGAAGGTGAATTGATGGCTTAGGCTGGTGACTAACATGATATAGCTAATGGTCTCTGTGGAGGAAAAGAAATCCCCTTTATAGCTTGATCTCCCACTGCTGTGATTTACTCCCTCAGCTTCACCAGCATTTCGCTTGTGTTGGTTTGAATGTGTGGTCTTCTAGAATTGACCTAGAAGTGGAATGAGGAAACCAGCAGCTGCTGTTTTGTCAGGACTTACACAACTATTCGTAATTAGCTACCTTCCTTCCTGTAAGACAAAAGGCTCAGCTGCAGTAATCGCTCATGTTCATCCCTATGACCAAGAAGTGCCAACTTAAAGCTTTGTAAAAATGGCTTAAGAAAGCCATTAAGTTTTAGGAAATTATGAATCCCCTTGGTAGGTATTGCTGCCTTGCAATCAGTAATATCGGTGCTTAAATCAGTAAGGGTTTACTTGTTGTTGAGCCCTGAAAATTGTTTGTAATGTGCAGTGTGGACCCATTTGGAAATGTGAAGTGCTTTGACTGCTGTAGAGATCACCTTTCTTTACTTTCTTACTTCTCATGGGTTCATTAGGAGTGGTTTCAGTGTTTGTTGGCCCATCCATTGAAGCACAATGCATGCAACTTGTACAATTGCCATAACAAGTAATTCAGTACTTCATTATTGCTACTATGATGCAATATCTAGCTGGAACTTACAGCTACAGATTTGTCCCTTTCATGTGCAAGGAGTGAAATCTCCACTCTATAAAACAAATAATGTGGCACAAGAGGTTGTTCCCTAGCTTTTCAAATTCCCCTTCATTCCTCCTGTCAGCATGGGGGGAATCACAGCTCTTACAGCATGAACCAGGGGCTCCTGGGCTGGGCTGTGAATCCTGGTGTTGAGCAAGTGCCTTTGCTCAGCTGTGAAACCATGACGAATGGGTTACTTTGTTTGTCACCGCCTGTCCGGGCTTAACACTCAAGGAGCTGTGAAAGAACTCAGCACCCATGAGCAGCCCGAGGGACTGTGCGGCCCCGCTCTGCCTGTGTTTAACCAGCAAGCTGAGAAACCCCCGTGGAATGCCTTAAGGTGAGGTGACGTGCAAATGAGCTCATTTATGGCAACGTCAAAGGGTGGTGATGACAATTTTATATGTCCCGAGTGGTGTGGCATAGCCCTGTAGGAGGCTGGGGGAGGAGGCAAGTCCCAGTCTGTGTTTGCTGTGGTATCAGTGTTTCGTTTTGCACAGCGCTGACCACCTGTCTGCCCTGCACAAAGTGAAGCCACGGCTACTAGTTAGTTCAGCTTGCAAGAGCAGATCGAGTTGTTCATGCACTTTTCTTTAGGATGTTGTGTTTGCCTCTGGATAAATCCCAGTGGGCTGGGTCATGCTTTTAGAACACGGGAGATGTCAGATGGCTTAATGCTGAATTGTGTCTCAGGGCCCTCCTGAAGCAGCAAAATGCGCTGGGTTTTGCCTGGTCCCCTTCCCACCCCAAGCACATGCTCGGCAGAGAGGACAGTTTACGCTGTAGAGCTGCTGTCAGGTTTTTCCTAAGACAAGTTAAAAATTTAAATCTCGCTGTCTTCCTTCTTAAAGATAAAGCTGATGTTTACAGCCCCTGGAAGCCCTTAGATAAATGTACTCTGCCCGTGTTGCCTGCCCTGAATCCAAAATGCTACAGCAGGAATTACATCCCACACAAGCCTGTCTTGCTACAGCAGAGCCCTGTTGCATGTCTAATTAGCTTTGTATCTCACTTGTACGTGTGTGTGTGTCAAAAAATGTCCTGACATGGAAGTCCCAGAATATCACTGGGTCTCTGGGTGATGCTGCCTCATCTCTGCTCTGTTCAGCCTCACACTTCCCACCCTGTGCAATGCTGTTCCCTGTAATGTTCCTGTTGGGCTGTGGTATTGTCCGGACCCCTTGGCAGGGTTTAGCCGAACATCTCAGGCACAGCTTTGGGGACGTTCGCTTTATGTACCTGTGTCTGCAGTGAGCTGTTGGCTGGGGAGACGCGTAGTGCCACTGTGTGCTGCTCTGCTTCGTGCGCCCTGGCTGTGGCTCAGTGCTGCCCAGCAGCCCCATCTCCCTCCAGCCCTCCTCAGCTACCCAGAGGGATGCGCATCTGCAAGGCAGCCCTCAGTGGGGCCTTTGGGTACCTCGAGATACCCAGTCTGAGGTACCCTTGCTCTGATCAGCTATGCCAAGTAACGGGAGGAAAAACAAGACTGGAAACTCCAGCTCTTCATGTCTCAGAGGGGTGCACAACGTGGCTTCACCTTCACTAGGCCAGGTGGCAGCAACCAGCCCAGGACCCTCCTTACTTACTCGGGAGTTTCAGTCATCGCTCTATCTGCAGGAGCGTGCAGCCGGCTCCATCGCCGCACTCCCAGGGTCACGCAGACACACGCCGTGGTGGAGCACAGCTAACTGGGCAAGGGCTGGAGCCCCACCTTATATCCTGAGGGTGTTATCCCTGAGACCCCTTACAGTGACTGGCTGGATAGCTTGAGAGAACATAGCCTGTGTGTTTCTGGCTGCCTCTTGTGACTGAGATCATGGAGGGATAGCGAAATAAGGAACTGAAGTTAAGTGGTTAAGCTGCACCACAAAACAGCAGAATCCACTTTCTGTTGCATTCAGAATAACCACAGCATCTGTTCTTGGATGGGGTCAGGTCTCCATCCTCATAATATAACTGTGAGCATTCTTTTTGGCGAGCTGAGCACGTCTCTCCCCCTATACCCCATGTGCTAGTTTCTTCCCAAGAATGTGGAAGTGGATTTGGGTGGTTCCCACTGCTGCTAGTCAGCCTGTTTCCATGTAGGTTGAGTGTCAAGGTGGGGTGCAGAGCTACATAAGCAGCACTGTGCCTGGCATGGGCAACGCTTCTTTGTGTGAGAGGTTGCCAGGCATGGTGACAGCTTTCAGGTTTTCTCAACGAAAGGTTATTTTTAAAGCCTATCCCTCCAGTGGGAACAGAAGGTTTTAAAATTGAAGATACATTGCAGTTTTCAGAAGCAGAGGAAGAAAGGGCTTTGAACGGCCAGTGGTGGCATTGTGCACTGCAACCAGTGCCGCCAGTCTCCGCGCTGAGCTTGTTTTCCATTAACTGCTTCATCCTCCCCATGGCTCAGCGGCACGGGGACCCGTGTGGCAGAGCAGATTGCTGTGGTTACGGTCTCAGTGCCAGTCCTGGGGGCTCCAAGCACTGTGAAAGAGAACGAGGAGGCTTTTAATCAATTTGGGGACATGCTGCCTTCTCTTAGCATGGAATATTCCTGAACCCTTAAAATACTTAATTTATTTATTTTTTTTTAACATTGGTTCTTTCACTGAGAACTCTGGTGGCTGTGAAAGGAAGGTTTGGCTTCTGCTGTTCTGTAGAGGTGATGTGCTCATAACATCCCTTTTCACCTCCTTGCCCAGCTTTTAGGGCTTTCAGGAGGAAATCGGACCAGGACTGTGCATCAGAGGTGGGCGGTGGGTGGCAGATCTGTGTGGTCCTGCTGCTGCTGGCCAGAGACTGCCCGGAGTAGCTGCAGGAAGAGAACTGACATCATTTACTGGTTCAGTGGGGACCTGGCAAGCCCCAAAAAGGGAAGGAGAATTTTTTGAAATTTCAGGTCTTTCTGATATTCCCCTTTTTATTGATTACTGTTAAAGAAATAGGAAAAGCCCAGCCAATTCATTCGGTTTGCAAAAACAAGCTGTTCATTGTTTTGCTTTCCTTTCAGAAAGAGCATTTCTTTATTTAAATATTGACCTACTGATTTACAAGGAGAAGAGGTTTAGAAAAAAAGATCAATAATTTGAAATTGAGATGAAGGATTTTGCATTGGACTGAATGGAGCATTTTACCCAAAATGACATTTTGAGGTGTATTTTTTTTCCTTTGGTTGGCTGAAAGATCATTCTTGTTTGGGCTGGAGTTAATTGTTTTGTTTCAGCATTACAGACTGCTGCCTAATTCCAGAGAGACGCAAGCAGGGGAGACTCCGATAATTGTTTATTAGCTATGGACACTGAAGCTGAGGGAATTAATTCTTAGACTGGGATTTTTTTTCAGCTATTTTCCCATGCTTTATGCGTTTTGGTTAATCTCTGTTTCTTGCTCCCTTGCACTAACCTTCCCTCTTTAAGTACCTGCTGTAACACTGCCTATGGTTTAATTGTGAACCATGCAGCATTTTTTTGTTTTCTCTGTGCTTATTTTTATTGCTCCAAATGCAAGCTGGTGAAACTGAGGTATCTTCAAGGAGAGGGAGGCAGGGATCAGGAATGGGTAGCAAGTGCTGCTGGCTCATCTGTGGCATTCCTGAAGTCGTAGCAAACTGGACACAAGTGAAAGTAAAGGGAAATTAAAGGTAAATTATGAATGTTAGATGCATTGCCATGGCACTTGGGGCCAAAATTCAGTTCAGGGCAGTGTTGTGCCCAGCAGGAGTGCAAGAATTAGTCCCTGTTGTGGACACCTCGTACTCTAGATAGGTGCTTTGGGATGAATATGTAAAGGGAGTGTATTAGACAGGTGGAGCTGCAGTACTGGGATATGGAGGCACTTGCTGGGAGTTCGGGGGTCATCAGCAGTGCGATGCCGGCCGCAGGGCGCAGGGTGTGTGTGCCTGTGCTGCCAGGAGGGACGAGATGCTGGGAAGGCGCTGCGGGAGATCCCCACTGTCCTCACCAGTTGCAAGCAGAAAGCCAGAAGGCAGCGTGCCATTTCGTACAGTCAGCCTGCTGTTCTCCTGATCTAGCATGACAAATTGGTGTTCCCAGAGTGGCAGCAGAGTAATCAGACTGTGACAAATGGTTTACTTAGAGCAATTTGTTTTCATTTTACTGAAAATTTCCGCAGTCTTAACAAAAGGTTCCCCCCTTCCTCCCCACTCCCACCACCTCCCTTCTTCCTTTAATGGCATTTGCATGATGTTGAGAGGGGGCTTTGGATCTGACCTGCGAGAGGGGAGCGTGGCAGCTGGCAGGTCACGATTCTGGGGACCCCAAACTTCCCGGGGCTGGAAGCAGTTGCTGGAGGCA